>NC_091685.1:82016666-82732500 GCF_041296265.1 Equus caballus
AAAAAGATGTAAAATATTTTTACTCTGCTACTCTCTTTCTATATAGAGGTATGGCCGATGCAATATATAAAGTAAATATTTGTTTACCTATCACCGCTTTCAGTTTTGTTAAAGCATAAATTACATATATGGAAAAATGCACAAATCATAAATGTATAAACAAATTATCCCAAATAAACTTACTTTTGTAAATACCATCTAGGTCAAGAAATAGAACATTACCAGTTCCTGCTCATGTTGCTTTTCTGTGTCCATCCTGCATAAACGTATAAAAAGATTCCTAGGTAATTTTTATCAGCCATACCATTGTCTTATCCTCTACTTTTTCACTGTTTTCCTCATAGACTTTTTTTTATTGGAGAGAAAATACTTTACATATGAGGATGATTATATCAGTCCCTCTGATCTAATAATATTAATAACAATAACAAATGTTTTGAGTGTTCTATGTGCCCTCACATGTTATACGTCAATGGTATATCGTGGCAACACACTTTCAAACCATTGCTCAATCAAGAAATTTACCTTTATTTTTCTAAAGCTAAATTAAACTTCTCTCTTGAGCCCCAAGATACCTCACGGTAGAAAACACTTTTCTGTTCAGTTTCAATAATGACCATGAGCAGCAGACGGCAACCGCTTCCCTGTTCTAAAAATGAGGGTCCCCCATGCCAAGAGAAGTAGGTTGCTGCACTGCGAAGCCTGAGGTTGCTGGGGCAAAGGAGGGTGACTGTCTATTGGGCCCCTTGTGGCGATGCATACAGGCCCAAGCGAGAAAGGCAGCCTGCTGGTCATCTTAAATGCTGCCCAAGAGAACAGCCTGAAGAAGCAAACGACCTCAACAGAACAGCGGGCGGCCAGATTCCCAGGGGCTGAGGAGACATCAACAATCAGCCAGAGAGACAATAATAGTGGTGTCTTTGAAGCAATTGCAAAATGCCCGCCAGAGCATCAGCTTTATATACCTGCTAAGCCCAGAGAGTTTGTAAGTCAACTGACGAAAAGATCAATGGAGTAGCAAGAACATATCTATTGTTACTACTTAGCCCTCCCCATGACCCTTCAACTCTGGGACAGACAGAGCCAGACTCAAAGAGGGGCGAGTGGGTGGATGAATGAGGAAGAGAAGGTCTAGACAGGAAAAAACAATCCCACATAGGTCTCCCCTCCCCCTTTTCGGTAGGTTTGGCTATGATTTTTGAGGGACAGTTAACTTCTAGAGAAAGGAAATGCTTTAAATTTAAAAGGAATGTGAAAATTCGGACTATTATACAGAATCAAACACTTTGATTAGTTTACGTATGCGTGTATGTTTGATTAAAATGACTGGAGACATTTTAAAAAGCCTAAGTGTAACTAGCAAATGTCATGTCTGAGTTTTTTTTTTTTAAGATTTTATTTTTTTCCTTTTTCTCCCCAAAGGCCCCAGGTACATAGTTGTATATTCTTTGTTGTGGGTCCTTCTAGTTGTGGCATGTGGGACGCTGCCTCAGTGTGTCTTGATGAGCAGTGCCATGTCTGCGCCCAGGATTCGAACCAACGAAACTCTGGGCCGCCTGCAGCGGAGCGCACGAACTTAACCACTCGGCCATGGGGCCAGCCCCTCATGTCTGAGTTTTTATCCAAAGGAGTTGATAAGAACGACTAGGTTCCAGGGCAGGTTTGAAGAGGCAGTGGAGAGAATGATTAAAATTGTGTTCTGATTACATCTGATGAGTGTTGTTTGTCCACTCTATTGGTTATGTCAATATATTGGCTACACTAATAATTCAATGAGCTTGTTTCTAATCCACCATGACAGCATCCCCTTGGTGCAATGGTGACTCCCTGTCAAACTGCCTGGGCCGGGAGAAGGGCCATTGAGGAGTTCAATAAGATGTTGGGAGGATAAAAACCCATTGCCTAGTGTTTCAAAGTATCATTCTGTCACCACTATCTCATTTAATCATCACAAGAAACCAGGGAAGTAAGAGCTATTGTTGTTCTCCTCTAAGATATGGAAGCTGAGGCTCGAGAGGTAAGGTTACCCGCCACGAGGGACCACAGTTAAGAAGTGAAGGAGGACAACTCAAAGCTAGGCTTTCTCCCTCTGGAACCCATTTCTAAATATCACACTCTTTAGCTTCCACTAATCCTTCTGGTGGCTATAAGAAGAGGCAATGTGGGGCCAGCCCTGTGGACGAGTGGTTAAGTTCGCCCACTCTGCTTAGGCAGCCCAGGGTTTCGCCGGTTTGAATCCTGGGCACGGCCATGGTACTGCTCATCAAGCCATGCTGAGGCGGCATCCCACATTCTCAACTAGAAGGACTCATCACTAAAAATACACAACTATGTCCTGGGGGGTTTTGGGGAGAAAAAGGAAAAATAAAATCTTTAAAAAAAAAAAAAAAAAGAAGAAGAGGCAATGTGTTGGTCTTTTCCTAAAGAGACATTTTTTGCTGGGGGAAAAGAGGCAGTCAACCAAATTTACTAACTCACCCAACTCTTATCTCCTCCCTAAGCACGTCTCCACTACAAAGTTCCTTTAGAAACAGCCAGCAGAGCCTTCTGCTTATTATAACTGGACCTCTGCCAAAGATTTACTTTCAATTTTTAAAGAGTCAGGTCAGTTATTCTTCTCAATATGTAAAAATAATATGATAGTTGTAATAAAACGGCTCTGTCATGGTTCCCTTTCAAGAAGTTAACATTTCCTATCTAGAAAATAATTCTGTGCTTCTGGCAGTGTGCTTTCAGAGTTTGGGAGCACAAAGAAAGTTGCTTTGATGCGTGAATTCTCACGAAGTTTAGCTAAAACCTGCAGGTACTTGTAGGCCACTGTCAATATTAGAATTGTTCCTTCCCCTTCCCGCATGTAGCAGAATTGTAAAGAGGAAGAGAGGTCTGAGTTTAAGAGGCTAAAGTAGCAGTGCTATTATAATTTTCGGCATTTATCACCTGGAAGTTCATTCTTTCCTTCTATATATATTCCCATACTTTGACCTTTTCTGCATTATAAAATGTAGTATTACTAGGATTAGACATCATACTGTAATCTCTGACCGCACAATCATAAACTTCTTTTCCAGTGGGGAAGACAGCCCCTGTCCCCTTCCTGCCTTCTGATCCTATTTGCCGTAGAAGCAGAAAGAATTAGCCTGAGCGAGATGGGGAGGTCATCAACCCCTGCCTCTGTGCCAGGACATGCAAACTACCTAAACCAATTACTAACCTGTTTTTAAAAAAACCTCCAATCAGAGAGAGTCCACGACTTCTTTTTGTGAACTGTTGCACCGTGCGACGGCATACTATAAATGTCTTTCTCTATGGATGTGCGCTCTTATCTCCCTGTTCTATTTTTTTCCTCATTTGCATTAACCCTTTCTTACCTTTTTATGAACTTCTAGGCCTTTTCTTCTTAGAAGTGGTGGGAGACAAATGCCACTTTGTGAACGGTCCAGAAGGTAAGGTGAGTCGTAGTCCCTGGAAAGCCTAGGGCTCTAAGCCCCAGGTCCGTGGGATGGCCCGCGGGGGGATCGGTTTCCTCATTTTATTAGGTATTTATTCGGCGGCTGCTAAGCAAACGCTCTCAGTCCTTTTTAACTTCATGAGACTGAGATTTCTGAGTCTATTTCCAAACAGGACACTAGAGGGCTCCCAGGGGTTAAAAATCAGTAGGAAATTATTTGAATGAAAACTGCTTCTGTACGGCATTTGTTTTTTCAGAATTTCAAGTTAAAGTTTATTTTTTAAACTATTTAAAAAACCCTTACCGTCTTAAAACTGGGTTATCCGCAGCCAGCTTCCAAGTAAGCATTTTGCTTTGCAATCAGTAGTTTTCAAGGGAGCTTTTAAAGCTGAGCTGAAATATTTGAAATGTGGAACCCTCTTGACCATGAAATATGTCCTACTTACATGCCTCAGACTTTAAAAGTTCTTTGCATTGGAATCAGGGATTACATTCTTCCCGGAGCCAAGCACGGGGCCAGCTGTGTAAGTAAGGTTGCTGTGAGTTCTTCCTCTCTTCTCTTAAATAATGTGAAAATAGAGCTACAGAGCCTTTTATTTTCTTTCAGCTGACTTTGGTGGAAAGAAAAGGAATAAAAAGCAGTCGGATCTGTGTTTTGTGTTTGTGCGTGTATGTGTGTGCATGTGTCACTGAATAAATGTAACTGCTTCCAAATAGATACGGGCGTTTATGGCTTTATATTATAATAACCCAGTGTAAGATAATGGAATGGATTATGCAGAAAAAGTTGTACCGTTGGATTGAACGAATATGTTTCTGAATTTGAAAGTTAAAACTTGGTGCTTCTGCCCAATTGCTTTATGCAAGACTTTTAAAAATAAATATGAGATAGCTATAGATTTTTAAACACATCTATTACTCGTCTTATTTCTGAATTTCAAAAAGGAAAAGCCTGGGTTTGTCAAATTTTAACGTTTTTCCTTCAGAATCAAATTAAATGACTCTAGCTACAAGTTATAAAATATTCTTGGGCTTTTTGTGTCTTGTTTTCACTACTCTGCACTGAATATCAAATCTATACATTTATCTTGTTTCTGTGTTTTAAGCTTCACTTAGTGGTGGTGTTTATGAAAGGAAAGAGTTACTTCTTTTCTTTCCTCTTGCAGAGGAACTGAATTCGTCTTAGATTGTGACTCAGTTAACTGTGTTTCCATTCATTTCCAGAAACAAGCCCCACTTCTCCTCGGGGAGGCTGATAGGAGTTTAAAAGGTTTGTTGCCGCGCGTCAGAAACTTTCCCAGCTCCACCACCGGCCCTTTACTTCCACCTCTACCCACTGGAGACCACTTAGACACTTAAGTGGAGGTGACAGCTGAATTCGGGAAATCATGCATCATGTCAGCAGGAGCCCACTGCAGACTTTAAACTCTGTTCAACATGTGGATGAGGCAGAGAAATGACCTGTCCAGACAAGCCAGGGCAACTCATAAACTGGTTCATTTGCTCCCTGTGCGTCCCACGGGTGTGTAAACTCTGGAGCAGCCGGCGCCCGAGGACCCGGAGGAACCTCCTGCTGGGCACTGCCTGTGCCATCTACCTGGGCTTCCTGGTAAGCCAGGTGGGGCGCGCCTCTCTCCAGCACAGACGGGCAGCAGAAAAGGGGCCGCGCCAGAGCCGCGACACCGCCGAGGCATCCTTTCCCGAGATACCCTTGGATGGTACTCTGGCCCCTCCTGAGTCCCAGGGCAACGGAACCACTCTGCAGCCCAATGTGGTGTACATTACCCTACGTTCCAAGCGCAGCAAGCCCGCCAATATCCGTGGCACAGTGAAACCCAAGCGCAGGAAGAAGTATGCAGTGGCATCTCTGGACCCTGGACAGGAGGCTTTGGTTGGACCATCCATCCAGCAGCGGGAAGCTGCAAGGGCTGCTGATGCTGAAGTGCCTGGGTATGTCCAGGTAGGAAACTTGGCCAAGGTTGGGGAACGACCCTGGAGGTTGATACGAGGTCCTGGAGTACGAGGTGGGCGCTCAGATTTCCAGCTGCCCAAGACCAGGGAGAGCAACATCAGAATCTACAGCGAGAGCGCCCCCTCGTGGCTGAGCAAAGAAGACATCCGCAGAATGCGTTTGCTGGCCGATGGTGCAGTGGCAAGCGTCCAGCCAGTGTTCTCTAAGAGCCGAGCGCGCTTGCTGGTGCTGGAGGGGACCGCTGCTGGCGCCGAGCCCGGCTGCGGCCCTCTCCCCTGTGGGCTGCTCAAGCAGCCTTTGGACATGAGTGAGGTGTTTGCCTTCCACCTGGACAGGATCCTGGGACTCAACAGGACCCTGCCTTCTGTGAGCAGGAAATCAGAGTTCATCCAAGGTAACAGCTTCACATGCTTCGTTATTTGCAGCTGTTGGGGATTCGGGTTGATTTTCCCTTTTCCCTCACTCTCTTTTTCTGAGTGATTTTCTCCACCCACGTTTCCCATTTGGACAGCAGCAGCAGCGTGTCTTTCCATACGCTTGGCATTCTTTATTTTCTCAGTTTGGGAGGATAGGAGCGTTCCAGGGAAATGCTGTTCTCGACATGCAAGAGTAAGCCCACACTGTGTAATCTTTGCTCTCCATTTCCCTCACTGCACTTCCCAGTGGCTTATTAAATCTAATTAAAGCCGATGGCAATTTGCATGATGAGGAGGGCAAGCCAGGGTGGAGGCAGTGCTGACAGTCAGGCGTATTAGTAGACAGGTTACTACGGAAGTAAGTAGAATTTCATTCCTTAGAAGTTTTTAAAGGAAAGGGGGACTTGGGTTATCTTTCCTCAGCAGATGGAATGTTTTTAAGATGCCCAGAGCCAGACCATGTTAGATTCAACCCCTTAATTTTTCACAATGGATTTAATCCCTTTATTTTACAAAGAAAATGAGGCAAAAATAGGTGATTTCTTCAGTATATAAGCTAACTAGCTGTACGGTTTCTTTAAGCCCATGACTATGGTTTATTGAGCCTAATTTCCAAGATTCTCTCAGGTGACAAACATTTTGCAGGTTCTAGGGTATGTAGCCAGTCACTTCCATTGCAGGCAAAGGGGCTGGTCTGTGGCCAAACTCATGCCATATAAAGGATATTCTCTGAATCTTGAGGCTATTCCAAGGTTTGAGTACAAACTGGGTGGGTTGGTAGCTTGTGTTTGAAAGCAGAATGATCCCAGAAGTTGCCACTATGAATTTAGGCTGGCCCAACAGGCTAAAAAGGGCTCCAGAGAGATTATAAACTCAAGGGATATTCCTGTATTTCCTGTCACCATAAAACTTAGCATTTTAGTGAGAGTCTCACGGAGTCTGGACTGGAATAAATCAAAAGTCCTGGGAGTGTCTGAGAACTAAAGGGCATGTCCAATGGCTTTAGGATTGTAATTTAGTCTTAGAATGGGTTCTTCTTGCAGTACCTGTGATTTGCTTAGAAGATTTGGCGTTCCTTACTTATCCTGGTTCATGTCTAAGTGCTTCAGATTCACAGGTGTGTTTTGATGTCTCAAGGTCACAAAATAGTGCACTGTGATTATGCTGATGTGAGAGAGCCTCTCCAATATTTAATCGAATGTTGGTGACAGCTAATTTTTATTGGGTGCTCACTATTTGCTAAGCACTGTATTAATTGATCCATATAGTTCAAACACGCATTGACTCCTATGGTTCTCGAAACAATGCTATGAGGGAGGTACTGTTATTATTTCCATTCAGTAGATGAGAAAATTGAGGCTGAGTTAGGCAAAGTAGTTGGCCTCTACTCCCACAGCGACCATTAATGGCTCAACTGGGTTTCGAACCTAGGCCCAGCAAACTTTAGACCATAATCTCTCAACCACTGGGCTTCGGTGACTGTATTACTTATTATCCAAACTGGAACACCTGGAATGAAAGAAGATATTGTTGGGCATTGAGACAACAGGCATACACTGAGGCTGTCCTGGGCACAGCAGGGTGTAGGGTCATCCTTGTCATGCTGTATTGCCCTTCATTTTCATGTCATAAAGGCCCCTGAGAAGAGAAGGTGAACTTTTGAATCTATCCTGAGGCATGGTACTATGATAGACCTCTGAGCTTCCCTGGGATGCTCCTGGATGGAAGTTGGGAGAATAAAGTAGTGGGTAGCCTGGGCTCTGGAGCTAGACTGCCTAGGTTTGAATTTATCAGCTACATGAACTGGAAATGGTACAATCTCAGTACTAAGTTCACTGAGTCACTCACATAGCCTCCGAGCCTCACATATCATTTCTTTATGTGATAGGAGTAGAACTAAAATCCAGGTGTCCTGACTGTTAAGCTTTTTGATACCACGATTCCTCTTAGATATTTAATTCTGTGCTGTTTATATCCTGCGTCTTTGGGAATAAAGAGGGCAGTTGCATTCAATTTGAAGGAGGGTCTATAATCCCAGTATAGCCTGGCGTTCCTCAATACTTTCAGAAGTAAGTGGTGATGGAAAGAAACCATTAAGACTGTATTAGTATGTCTCTTAATGTGATGAATTAAATACCTAAGATTATATCTCAAGCAATACCAGATCATTCTTTGATCCTTCTCTGATTTAGTTATTGAGAGTCATAAAATCAGGCCAATTTCCTCAGGAGCCTATAAAGAGATTTAAATATAGTTATGAGCACTCTACACAATATAATTCTACTCACGTACACTATTATATTGATGTAAAGTACATAAACAGATCAGTTCTGGTCATGGTAGGAAATATATAGACAGTCTTAGGTTCTCAGTATCTCTCTCCATCCACCTATTTCTAGTCTTTTCCTGACCTGTGTCTTTCTTACCCCGACTCCCACAGAAGTGTGTATTTTCTTTCTAGGGACCTCTATTCTTCTCTTGGCCCAAGCTTACCTTTATTTGAGCCTCCTTGTCCACTTAAGGAGGTGATAGATATTATCTAGTTACCCAGCACGTATTTCTGGCTCATTCTATTTCATTGCTCACTGAGTGATGTCAGCATCATGGCGGAGTGAACTTGCCTGGGACTCTCTCCCCTCCAACATGCAACCAAAAGGGGCATCCATACTCCAACAGAGGACAGCCTAACACAACACAAAGGTGTCAGAGACATGCAGCCGTATGATGGAGGGTGGAGAGGATGGAGCCCCCATCGGAGGAGCTAGAACAGGGTAACAGAGAACTTTGCTCCCTCCCCTAAAGACTGCAATCCGTGACCGTGGGAGGCTCCATGAGGGGCAGGGGATGTTCATTCGTGGGAACATCAAGGACCCCAGAGGGCCATGCAGCCTAGAGGAAAGACCTCTACAGGGAGGAGAGCTTTTGCAGGGAGTGACCTCATCAAGCCAACACCCCAGGAGACCAGATATTGAGAGCAGAGTGAGAAAGCCTGGAGAGCACGCAGGAGAAATTACCCCTCCCCCACCCTCCTCGTGCCTACTTCACTGCTGGGGATCTCGGCTGAAGGCAGAGGGCTCAGAATACATGGCTTTTGACCCCCACCCAGTGGTGATAGGTGGTAACTGCAACCAAATAATATCAGGATGCATAAGATCTGACCCACCTCCTCTAGCCATATCAAACACTATATCAAATCTCCAGACCAGAGAGAAAATGACAAGTACCCAGAATTAAGTCCTGAGGACACAGAAATATGTAATCTAAATGACAATGAATTCAAAATAGCTATCATCAAAAAACTCAACGAGGTAAAAGAAAATGTAGAGAAACAATTCAATGAGTTCAGGAGCTGCTTCACAAAAGAGATTGAAACTATAAAGAAGAATCAGTCAGAAATATTAGAGATGAAAGACACAATGGAAGAGATAAAACAAAACATGGATTCTCTGAACATTCAAGTGGACATCATAGAGGAACATATTAGCATAATGGAAGATAGACATGTTGAAATGCTCCAGACAGAGGAGGAGAGAGAACTAAGACTAAAAAGAAAAGAAGAAAGTCTCCAAGAAATATCCAACTCAATTAGGAAATGCAAAATAAGAATTATAGGTATTCAAGAAGGAGAAGAGAAGGAGAATGGAGCAGAAAGCATGTTCAAAGAAATAATAGCAGAGAACTTTCCCAAACCTAGGGAAAGAGAGGGAAATCTGTGTGGAAGAAGCTTCCAGATATCCTAGATATGTCAGTGTAAAAAGACCTCCTGCAAGGCATATAGTAGTAAAACTGGCAAAAATGAATGACAAAGAAAGAATACTAAGGGCAGCAAGGCAGAAGAAAATAACTTACAAAGGAACGCCTATCCGGCTTTCAGGGGATTTCTCTGCGGAAACCTTACAAGCTAGGAGAGAATGGAATGACATATTCAAATCTTTAAAAAACAAAAATTTTTAGCCAAGAATACTCTAACCAGCAAGAATATCCTTCAGATATGAGGGAGAAATAAAAACTTTCCCAGACAAACAGAAGCTAAGGGAGTTTGTAGCCACAAGACCACCACCCCCCTACAAGAAATCCTCAAGAAGGCCCTCATACCTGAAAAAAAAAAGGGGGAGAAAGGAGAATCAGAATAGGATAGCAAATACTCAAGTATAGCGTTAAGCTAAAGGGAAAGAAAACACCAAAAACAAAGATAATCCTGTCATTTTAACCACAAACTCACAACACAAGTTGGAATAAGATGTGAGAAATACAATTTAGGAGGGGAGGAGGAAAGGGACTGAATTGGTTTAGACTAAGGAAATAAGAGGCCATCAGAAAATGGACTATCTTATACACGAGATTCTGAATACAAACCTCAGGGTAACCACTAAACAAAAAAGCAGAACAGAGACACAAATAATAAATAAGGAGAAAACAAAGAAACACATCATAAAAAAACTATATCATTGCTTTGTATTATAATTGTTTGTGTAATCACCTATGCCTTCCCACTAATCTCTAGGTCTGTGAAGGTAGAGATATTTCTTGTCTTGTTTGTCATTGCAATTCTAGATCCTAATGGAGAGTCTGGCACATAGTAGGTACTCAATAAATATTTTTGAATGAATGCAGGAATGCATTCTTGGCCTGTTCCATTGACTCTAAGCAGTAAATCTATATTTGCCTCCGGCTTCTAATACTCATGACAAGTACTACCATTTTTAGTCCTAAATCCTGGCTGGGATTTCTCCTGGAGGTTCTTATAAAGAGCTCATTGTAGAGGTAATGAAAAAATGTCCTTGGCAGCCTCTGTATAATGCAAATAATAAGATTTATAAAGCTTGTTTCTGTGAGTCCCATCAATATGGTTTGCTGGTCTCGCACTATAATGTAATTTGATAATGAGTCTTCTGTAGGAGGAACAATAGGATTTAGCTTAGGCATGTATTTCTCTGATGATCTGGCTTGGTCTTAGACCAAGACCAATATCTGGGAGAGTGGCTAGCCAGCAAATCTTGTAAGTTATCTTCTCTAAATGTTGTTTCTGTTCTCTGACTTTTGATTAATGTTTGTGAAAATAAATTCATGCCTAGTACCAAGAACACAGCTAGTCTGTATTGTGAGTTGAATACAGGTGTTTGGCTTTTCTCAGTTAATCTTTCCAAGAAACCTATGCAGTATACGTTTTATTTTTACCTCAATTTTGAGATGAAAGAAAGGTAATAAGAAGACAGCTCAAGATTGTACAATGAGTTTGTTGTCTGGAAAGAATTCAAACCCTTGTCTTCTATCTTCCAAGTCTTTCCTTTTTTTAATCAATCTGTTCCCCTCAACAAATCCTTTAAGGGGCCTTAAGGTATGCCTTTTTTCTTCACCACCACAATCTATTAGTATATCTAGTTATTTAATATAACTAGAAACAGACAACTTACACACTGATGCACAGATACAGGCTATGGGAACCTCTTTTTTTCTCAAGGAGACAACAACCTTAACCATAGCAAGAGTAATGCTGGTGTTACCATATAGCAGGCACTGTTTTAAGTACTGTGCATGCATTGTCTCGCTAAATCCTCATACTACTTTTACAAGGTGGGTACTCTGTAAGAGACATTTTGTGGATGTGAAAATAGAGGCTCAGAATAATGAAGTACCTTGCTCAAAGTCATGTAAATTGCCTGGATGTAAAAAAGATATATGAGATGCAAAGGGAGACGTAAAAGAGAATCCAATGCTATGATTTGAATGATCTGCCTGCCCCCAGCCTCTCAGGTGAAGCTTTCTGTTGACTCAGTCCAAAGACAAAAGGTATCAATTATAAGGCTCATATTCAGGGTCTTTTTTTTTGAGGAAGATTAGCCCAGAGCTAACATCTGCCGCCAATCCTCCTCTTTTTGCTGAGGAAGACTGGCCCTGAGCTAACATCCATGCCCATCTTCCTCTGCTCTATATGTGGGACACCTACCGCAGCATGGCTTGAAAAGGGATGCATAAGTCTGCACCCAGGAACTGAACTGGTGAACCCTGGGCCACCGAAGTGGAACATGTGAACTTAACCGCTGCACTGCTGGGCAGGCCCTTAGAGTCTTTTAAATTAGTAAAATGGATGTTTGCGATTCAATCAGCACAGAGCTGTTAGTTCAGGTTAATCTGGGACAGGTTTGTATAAATTGATGAATTCTCCTTGAATACAAAAATATATAAGTGAAATTAGTGGACTTAACTGGCCTTTTACTGAATACCAGACCATTTTCTGACAGGTGTAACTCCAAAGATAACCCAGAAAATGAGAAGAGTGTGCTTGGGGAACAGCAAGGTTATCATTAGGTAGGGAGTGCAGCAGTGTACCATACTACAAAATTCAGCAATTATCATGAAGCAGAGCCTCATCCTACGCATGTCTGCGGGAAATGCAAAAGTGAGTTGAAATACAGCATCAAAGGGCTGTTTAAAAAAAATCCATTTCTGCAATCATGAAATCTTGTTCAATTTGAATCTATAAAGAGTCTAGTGTTATGTATCACACGCTGCCTACACTGCATTTGGTATCTTTTGTCTACTCCATCACTTAACACGTCCACACAGCAGATAGTATTGATACTTTAAATATGGGTGATGTTATGAAATTTGCCCAAGGACACATACATAGTGAGCAGTGGAACTGTAATTTGTACCCAATTCTGTCTGACACTAAAGCCTCCTCATGTTTCTTCTCTTAACCCATACCACTACCACCTCTCAAATATAACTTGGCGTAATTATGGGTTAGTGACAAAAATGTGCAAATTTTAGTATGGTGATTTCTGATTTACCACTATGCCAACATTTTTAATTAATTTCTTCTTTCAATTCTACAATTTAACATTGAAAATATTTTTACTCAGGGGAAGAATTGACGTATCATTCTGAACACTGCTACAAGGGTTGTTTTTTTTTTAAATGCAAGCCAATGTTACCAGATTTTCTTGTTTTTCCAAAAATAATCATATGGATGCAAATGTGGCTGAACATATTAGTGCGTTTTCTTCCAAACTGTCTTTGCAAAAGTCATAAATCATTGCAAAGGTCACCAGATACTGGGTGATACTGACACATTTCGATAATTTTTTTAACAAAATATTTAAAAATATTTATCTAAGACAAGACAAAGCAGACTATGTCCATGTAAAAGTCAAGAGCACAGGAAAACCCAGCACCCCTCTGTGATCTTCGATTTAGCAACTTTGCCAAAGCTCCCCTCGCAGTCTGCACAGTAATGTGAATGAATCCCAAGGGACACCATTTTGGTAGCATTTAAGCATTGTACTATTTTTCATGCTGATGGAAGATGCATTATGTATGCTTTATTTTTAGGATGCTGTTTTATTGCCACAGAGCTGTCACACTGAATTAAGGTAGTCTAGTTCCAGGAATTCTGTGTGTCAAGGCTGCTTAGAAGACAAACTACAGGCACGCCACCAACTTCCATTTAAATTCATTGTAGATCCCACATTGCTCACGTTTTCCAACTGGTATTGCCTCGTCCATTATGAAGTAGGAGAAAGACATTGTGTATTTTCCACTCTTTCCGAGTCCACGCGAGCAGCCCTGTGAGTTGCTGGGTGATGGCGTGGTTGCCAGAGCAAGGGGCTGGCAGCTGCGCATCTCGCGTGGCTTCAGGCTGTCTGGCAGGGACAGGGTCTTTTGTAGAGAGTTAGGAGAATGACCCAGATGACCCCACAACTTGGAAACACACTGACTTCAAAATCCTAGAAATCTTGGACATAGGTGCAAACTGTCTTCTAAGATATTTATTTAGGAGGGTAAGAATCTTGTTTTAGTTTTAAAAATCTAGATTGAAAGCACATTGTGTTCTTTATCAGAAAAGCCCTAAGGGTATTTCTTTAGCAATCAAATTGAGCTGGTCAGTTTAAGACTTTCACTCATCAGTGAACAAAAGTTTACTGAGCATCTGCTTCAAGCAGCACCCCGCTCTAGGGCCCTCTTGGTTGCTCTCTACATGCCTTCATAGACAAAGTGGGGGAACGGGGGAATGTTCTCTGCTGTGCCTCTGAAACTTGTCCCCTGATGTCCCACATGACTGGGACAGAGGGGACACCGAATAGTTGCCACGTTTCTCACAGCGTAAAACATGCATGTGCCTCAGTTCCATTCAGTCTATTCCCTTCTATGCTATCACACTGATCTTTTCTTCTTTTAAGAAGTATTTATTGAGCACCTGCTCTGTGCCTGCCACTCTTCTAGTCATTGGGGACTACGTCAATGAACAACACGGTCAAGAATCCCTGCCCCACGGAGCTGACACTAGTGGGCTGTGTGAGAGTTCAGTGGGCTGGGGGGAATCTTCTTATTGCCACTGATTTCAGGATTCACTCAGCACCAGCCTGAGCCCAAGGTCATGACCTTTCCCTTAGAACTGAATCTGTTGCTGTGTCTGGGTTGGTCTACAGATAACACAGGTGCAGAAGGCCTAGACGGCCCCCTCTAACCTCAGTTAATGGGCAAATATTGAAGTTTCAGTCGAATTCAGTTGTCATCGATTGCGTTCACTTTGTGTGTGCATGGCACTGCTCTAAGCATAGGGAGGAAGCCGTACGGCCTTTAAGTCAAATAGCTTTGTAGTTAAGAGTGTGGACTGGCATATTAGTTTGCTAGGGCTGCCATCACAAAATACCAGACTGGGTGGCTTAAACATCAGGAATTTATTTTCTTACAGTTCTGGAGGCTAGAAGTCCAACATCAAGGTGTCAGCAGGTTTGGTGTTTCCTGAGGCCTCTGTCCTTGACTTGCAGGTGGCTGCCTTCTTGTTGTGCCCTGACGTGGCCCTTCCTCTGGGTGTGTACATCCCTAGTGTCCCTCTGTGACTCTAATCTCCTCTTCTTGTAAGGACACCTGGTATATTGGGTTAGGGCCCACCATAATGGCCTTATTTTATCTTAATTACTTCTTTAAAGGCCCAGCTCCAAATACCGTCACAATCTGAGGTACTGAGGGTTAGAGCTTTAACATATGAATTTTGAGAGAACACAATTCACTTCATACCAACTGGCAATCTAGACTCCCTGGGTTTGAATCCTGGTTCTACCACTTGATAGCTGTGTAACCTGGGATAATTAACTAAATTGCTTTGTACCTTATTTCTTCATTAGTATAATAAGGAGGATGATAAAAATAAGTGGATGATAACAGTACTTATTTCATAGAGTTATGGTGAGAATTGATATGTATAAAATATGTCTAGCAGTGCCTAACACATAGTAACACTCAGTAATTGTTACCTATTGTTGTCATTCAGTTTCTAAGCTGATTCAGCTCTTTGTGATGTGTTTCCTTAGATTTTCTTAGTTTATCTAGATTGATGTTTACTTGAACTAAGTAAACAGGCTCCGAAAATTGCTATTTAAAGAAAGTGCGTGGAGTTGATAGTGGATAATACCCATCTCTCTCATTTGTGGAGTGCTAGGCACTTTCCATTCATTATCTCACTAAATTTCACAACAGCCCCATACATTAGACATTCTTGTACAGATTTTCTGTGGGAAAAATAACAATAACATATGTCAGAGAATAACATATGTCCTCCAAAGGCCCAGAGGTCGTGTGTCATGGGGTTGGGCTGTAGACATGGATCAAGAGGACTCCATAGCCTTGTTCTTCATCCCTGCGGTGAACTGTCTCCATTATCTCTTCACAGCATGTGTTAGCTCCAATGATTGTGATCTGGGGCTTTCCCAGTTAATCACACTTTCAGATGGTAACCCACTTTCCCCACTGCCTTTCTGTCTGATTCTCAAATGTATCCACGATCCCTTAACTGTTCCCCTTCTCATCACAGTGATTTGGGGTTGGGGGAGAGAGGCGGTGGTGTTCCCACCATCCCTATTTTCATCATTTTATTCTAGTGTCTCGTGGAATTATAGAGACATGGGAGTGATTACTGAGTACAAGCTGTGTAGAGTGAGGGCCTGGTAACCTCTGTACATCCTCACCTCTATTTCTCAAGTTTCTCTCTAATCTGTCTTGGTTCATTTAGAGTGGGGACGGTGAAATCACAGCCAACTAGGAGGTCACACCAACCAAACTTTTAGTTAGGGCCCATTGACTGTTCCTTAGAACCTAAGGGCTATAGATGAAAACTGGGGGATTTAGAAAAACTCATTCATTCATTCATTACAATTTTGGAATGTTTGCTTTGGTCCAGAAATGATATAAGGGGCTGGAAATCCAAAGATGATTAAGAAATAGTCCCTGCTCTCACAGAGCGCTCAGCTTGTAGGGCAGGCGACAGCTGAGCAAGCCTGCCATACGAGAAGGGTATGGTAAAGACCTCAATGGGAATGGTTTTTGGAGCCCCTGCAGACACAGAGAAGGAGACTTTAGCCCAGAATGTGTGTGTAGGGCGGTAGGCGGGGGGACTGTACAAACTTTTAGAAGAGATAATGTCAGAACTGGTTCTTAAAAGTCACTGTGGGTGGAGTGAGAGATGGGGTGGGTGTAGAAAGGGGAGAGAGAGAGATGTGTGCAAAACTTGTGAACGCAGAGTGTGCTTAGCAAACTGCAAATAGTTCTGAAAAAAAGGAGATTAGGGTTTGTGGGGGCTGTTGTGGGGTATGGTTGAAGTGAGATAAAGCTGTGGTGAGTGGAGCTTGGTTGGTTTTATGTCATGTAAGGACATGGACTTTATCTTGCAGATAATGGGGAATCTTTGAAGGGTTTGAAGAGGAGGAGTTATGTAATGGGCTCTGCATTGCAGGAGGGTCGTTCTGGTTAGGAATTCGTGGTTCCTTTATCTACATTAATAAACACGAAATTGTCCGGGACCGGGTCATCCTGATGTGACCAAGACTTGGTTTGCAAAACGTGATTGTTTGTGGAGCCTGGCATAGTGACCACATCATCACCGCCCTCTAAAGCCTGCTTTGATTCCTGTTTTTTAAACGGAATATTGGGACAGGAAGCGTCTGGGAGTTTCCATTTATGTAGCGGAAGTCCAGGGCAGACCTAGAAAGCAGAAGTTCCTGTCCATTAGTCAAAGGTTCGGAACAAAGAAGGACACTTTGTTTTTAAAATAGAACTGATGATTTCGATTGTTTAAGTGGCGTGTGATGGAGGAAGTCACAAGACATTCTCCTTTCCTGCTTCCTCAGCGTGATGCTCAGCTAACTCTTGAGGAAATATGGAAATTATTTTAACTCAGTCCAGTCTAGAGAAAACAAGCTGTGAAGTAAAAAACAGATAAGTAAATACATTTATTTTTTGTTTGAAGAAATGTATTTAAATCACCCAGGAATCTATTTCTAAGACAAGTCCCTATAGCTAGGACTTTGCTGGCTGTATAGAATTGATACAGAAAAGATCTTTGAATTCTGCCTTTCTACCACCTCCCCCCTTCTTAAATCATAAAAACCAAACATAGGTTTGGTTGTTTTTCATATTTGACAGTGCTGTGTTTCCAGTATCTCGGTGCATTCTCATACATCCCTGCCAGACAGATTTGGAAGTACTCTTCTCGCACCTGGGGGAACTCAGTGCCTCAGTCAGGGCAGCTAGAGATGTGGCTCAGGTCCTCTGGAGACCAGTGATGGGATCAAGAAGAGAATCAACACCTGTGAATCCTTTTTCTACCCCACCCCATATTCTCAGCTCCTTTTCAGCAAAGGTTCTTTTTCTTAACTGTGGCCTTTCACCACATAGCTATTTTGGGGCACAGTATTTCTTCATTTCTTGGCTTCATGCTGAGAACCCAGTCTTTATTTTAGTCCTTCATTTGTTCCCTTCAAAACATTTGTTCAACTGGCAAACATTTTATTTGATCATCATTATGTGTACACACTTGTCTGTTTCTGTGAAACTCCAAGCTCTCTAAGGCCTGGGTCTTGCCTGGGACTGGGATCTTGCCAGGCCTCCTTTTTCGGTATGCTTCTTTCTCAATTCTTTCTATCCAAAACATGGGAACCAAATAGGCCCAGATATTGAGGGACAGTTGTAAATACTTGTTTTTTGAATAAGTGAATAAACAATATTTAAAACCCTGAGCAGAAGTAAGATTTTATCTCATCCTTCAAATTTCCTCCTCTTTCAAGGCTGCACAGAATCTTGCATTCCCATTCTGCCCTCTCTCACAGTTACTAACTTGCTTGCATTCACCATCTCTAAACCAAGAGCTCTTACCTGCTTTTCACTTCAGTCTAAGACTTTTAATTGCTAACACCCTACTGTGATAGACACTCTCGAAAAATAGAGCAGATAGTACTTAGGGGATCATTAACAACCAGACACCTGCTACTATCACTGGCATTGCATCAACATCAACCATTGCTTTTAGCGTTAGAGATCCGCATCATTAAGGTTTTCCTTTACTGCATTGGACATTTGTGATGGAATCGGACAGAATTTGTTTCCCATAACTAAGACGAGCCTCGAGTTTTGACTGGCCTTTGTTTTCTTTAATGGGTTTGTAGAGTTTTGTTTGTTTCTTGTTTTTTGGTGAGGAAGATTGGCCCTGAGCTAACACCTGTTGCCAATCTTCCTCTTTTTGCTTGAGGAAGAGTGGTCCTGACCTAACATCTGTGCACATCTTCCTCTGTTTTGTACGTGGGTTGCTGCCACAGCATGGCTTGATGAGTGGTGTGTAGGTCTGCACGCAGGAACCAAACCCACGAACCCTAGGCCACTGTTATGGAGCGTGCCGAACTTAACCACTATGGCCACCGGGCTGGCCCTGTAGAGTTATTTTTAGTGAAGGGCTCTGAGCTGAACTGTCGCTTTCCTTTTTGTCTTTTTTTTTTTTTTATTGAGTTAATGATAGGTTACAATTTTGTGAAATTTCAGTTGTACATTAATGTTTGTCATTCATCTTGTAGGTGCGCCACTTCACCCTTTGTGCCCACCCCCATCCCACCTTTCCCCTGGTAGACACTAATCTGTTCTCTTTGTCCACATTTTTAAATTCCTCATATGAGTGGAGTCATACAGAGATTATCCTTCTCTAACTGGCTTATTTCACTTAACATAATTCCCTCAAGGTCCATCCATGTTATTGCAAATGGAATGATTTTGTTCTGTTTTGCAGCTGAGTAGTATTCCATTGTATATATGTACCACATCTTCTTTATCCAATCATCTGTTGATGGGCACTTAGGTTGCTTCCATGTCTTGGCTATTGTAAATAATGCTGCAATGAACATTGGGGTGCATAGGACTTTTGGGATTGCTGACTTCAAGCTCTTTGGATAGATACCCAGTAGTGGAATGGCTGGATCGTATGGTAGTTCTATTGTTAATTTTTTGAGGAATCTCCATACTGTTTTCCATAGTGGCTGCATCAGTTTGCATTCCCACCAGCAGTGTATGAGGGTTCCTTTTTCTCCACAACCTCTCCAACATTTGTTACTATTAGTTTTAGATATTTTTGTCATTCTAACAGGTGTAAGGTGATATCTTAGTGTAGTTTTGATTTGCATTTCCCTGATGATCAGCGAAGATGAGCATCTTTTCATGTGCCTATTGGCCATTTGTATATCTTCTTTGGAGAAATGTATGTTCATGTCTCCAGCCCATTTTTTGATTGGGTTGTTTGATTTTTTGTTGTTGAGTTGTGAGAGTTCTTTATATATTATGGATATTAAGCCTTTGTCAGATATATGACTTGCAAATATTTTTTCCCAGTTAGTGGGTTGTTTTTTTGTTTCAATCCTGTTTTCATTTGCCTTGAAGAAGCTCTTTAGGCTGATGAAGTCCCGTTTGTTTATTCTTTCTATTGTTTCCCTTCTCTGAGAAGGCATGGTGTCTGAAAAGATCCTTTTAATACTGATGTCAAAGAGTGTACTGCCTACGTTTTCTTCTAGAAGCCTTATGGTTTCAGGTCTCACCTTTAGGTCTTTGATCCATTTTGGGTTTATTTTGGTGAATGGTGAAAAAGAATGGTCAATTTTCATTCTTTTACATATGGCTTTCCAGTTTTCCCAGCACCATTTGTTGAAAAGACTTTCTTTTCTCCATTGTATGCCCTCAGCTCCTTTGTTGAAGATAAGCTGTCCATAGATGTGTGGTTTTATTTCTGGGCTTTCAATTCTGTTCCATTGATCTGTGCACCTGTTTTTGTACCAGTACCATGCTGTTTTGATTACTGTACCTTTGTACTATGTTCTGAAGTCAGGGATTGTGATGCCTCTCATTTTGTTCTTTTGTCTCAGGATTGCTTTAGCAATTTGGGGTCTTTTGTTGCCCCATATGAATTTTAGGATTCTTTGTTCTAATTCTGTAAAGAATGTCATTGGGATTCTGATTGGGATAGCGTCGAATCTGTAGATTGTTTTAGGTAGAATGGACATCTTAACTATGTTTATTCTTCCAGTCCATGTACATGGACTGTTTTTCCATCTCCTTATGTTGTCGTCCAATTCTCTCAGAAAGGCCTTGTAATTTTCATTATATAGGTCCTTCACTTCCTTAGTTAAATTTACCCCGAGGTATTTTATTCTTTTTCTTGCGATTGTGAATGTTATTGTGTTCTTGATTTCTTTTTCTGTTAGTTTGTTATTAGAATATAGAAATGCTACTGATTTATGAAAATTGATTTTATACCCTGAAATTTTGCTGTAGTTGTTGATTACTTCTAAGAGTTTTCCAATGGATTCTTTGGGGTTTTCTATATATAAGATCATGTCATCTGCATACAGCGAGAGTTTCACTTCTTCCCTCCCTATTTGGATTCCTTTTATTCCTTTTTCTTGCCTGATTGCTCTGGTCAGGACCTCCAGTGCTATGTTAAATAAGAGTGGTGATAGAGGGCATCCTTGTCTCGTTCCTGTTTTCAGGGGGATGGCACTCAGTTTTTGCCCATTGAGTATGATGTTGGCTGTGGGTTTCCTTTTTGTTTTGTTCACAAGAAATCTTGGAACTTGGCCCATGTGATAGGACTTTTGATTTCAGAGCTCAGGATGTTTTTACTTATTTTTGCTCAGTGACAAATGCAGACAGACACTCACAACTTCACCCAAAATGCTTAGCATTCACCTATAGTTCAACAAAACCAGTCAGCCAGCGTTCAAAGTGAAGGGCATTTAATAAATTCAGGCAAAGGAGATTGTGCATAGCATTCATTCTTAGTGAATTTTCATGTTCATCTTCTCCAAAGAGTATCTTCTTGGTGCTTCTGAATAAAGAATGACTTGGGAGAACATCAAAATATGGGCGAAATATTCAGATTTTGGAAAAAAAAAGTTTTACTGGCAAATGTCCTTTTTAAAGACAGCTGTATAACATTTAATTCACACGAACACCCACGTATCTTTTAAAACCTGCTTTCTCACTACTCTGACAGTTAGAATTTTATCTCTTCACTGTTAAGATTTCTCTCGAGAGTACAGTACTGCATCATTTTGACAACCCTGAATGCAAAGAGATGAATGCCTCTCATCTCTGAAACACTTCAGGGTAAGTTGCTTTAACCAGTTTCCTGTTTTCAGAGGCTATTTTTCTGTCATCCTTTCGGATCTATCAAAGTTCATTTAATTCTTTTAACAGCCATATTTTCTAAAAAGTGGAATTCTCCTCACAGAAGTGCTCATAACTCTGAGATCTGGAGCCATACTGACTACTATTATTATCTCAGGAGCCATATGGGCTGATACACAGCAAGAAGACCTGTGCGTCAAAAGGACCCACAGCCACTCTCGGCTCAGCCTGACAATTGCTGCTCACCCTGCTTTCTGGAAATCCCCCTCTCCTGCAGTGCACTGAGACCCAGCAGGGTAGGACAAAACGTCTTTAGGTGACAGTCAGCATTCAAAATATTTTGCTGAGGGAGCATGGATGGATGTGGAGAAAAACACAGAATATTAATTGAAAGCCAATTATTCCTATCAACTGAAAGCTTCCTTTGACAGTTTGAGAATAACTTTTTAAATAATAGTATAGAAAATGTATCCTGCAAAATGTGATGATCTAAGGTAGAGAAATGGTAAATGAAATACAGTATACTCATAGACAAGATCAGGGGTTGATAACTACAGTTTATGGGCCAAAGATGGCCCACTGCCTGTTTCTGTGTGGCCTGTGAACTGCAAAAGGTTTTTCCAATTTTAAATCGTTGAGAAAAGTCAAAAGAATAATCATATTACTATGACACGTAAAAATTATGTGAAGTGCAAATTTCGGTGTCCCTAATAAAGTTTTATTGAAACACAGTCATGGCCATTTGTTGACTTATTGTCTTTAACTGCTTTCATGCTACAACAGAGTTGAGCACTTGCTGGTTGAATAGTTGTGGTGGAGGCCACATGGCTCTCCAAGCCTAAAATATTTACCATCTGCCGTTCACAAAGACCACCAGGCTAAATGATTATATCACAGTTAAGGCAACGCTATTTACAAATAATAAGAGAAATGTTTATGATATAATATTTTGTGAAATAATTATGACAAACTGTACATACAAGATGATCCCAAGTAGCTTATTTATTTTTGTGTGATTTTTGCTTCTTTCCTCTGGTGGAAATGTAACTTCCATGAAAGCAAAAATACCAAAAAGCGTTAATTAATTAATTTAGTTTCAGGTCTAAAATAGTGCTTGGCATATGGTAGATGTTTAATAAACAAATAAAGGCCTGTTGAAGACTGATGAATTATTTGATTGTATAATGTATATATGTAATAGTAGTCAGAGCAAAGCCTTTGTGGAATGTGCATGTATGTCAGGCACCAGGTTGAGAACTCTAAGGGCATGATCCTATTTAATCCCAACAAAGTCCACTTGGAAGATGCATTATCATACCCATTTTGCAGAAGACAAAAACAAGGAGAGGTTGTATAACTTGTCTAATGTTATAAAGCTAAGAAGTAATGTGACCACAATTCAAAAGGTCTGTTGGATTCCAGAGTCTGAGCTCTAACCATAAGCTGTACTCCTTGAATTTCTTAAAAGCAATTTACATTTTCAGGTGAGAAAGGAAGGGATGGGAAAATACCAGAGGTAAATATACAAAGAACAGAACCAATTACTGGGAGATGAGATTATGGGTGATTTTTGTTTTCTTAGCTCTACATCTTAATGTTTTTCCACATTTCCTGAAATGAGTAGATTTACTTTTAATTACTTTTAAAATAAGAAACAAATGTTTCTCAAGGAAAGGAATAACAGCCAGAAGGTTGTTAGCTGTTGAATTGTTTATGTAGATCATTTCCTTGTTTCACTGAGGGCCTTTTGTGAATTGCTGAGGAAACTGCTGGCCTGTCTGTCTCCGGGATTGATTTGTGTTGTTGAAGTTCGGTGTTAGGTTTCAACTCCCTTTGAATACTTCCTAGCCCTGAGAATGCACACTGCTCTCTGTGTATAACTTTGGTCCAAATACACTGACAGACAGAGCTTGTTGGTGTTTATCTTTAGAAGTCTGAACTACATGTCTTCGAAAGCTGTGAAGCTGTGTTGTGTCTCCTACTCGCATTTGGTTACACTGATCTATACGTGTCTCCCACTGCTTGATGGACTTTGACCTGGAATTTATTATTATTATTATTATTATTTTAATTGGCATAGTATTTGGAAGACATATATTTAAAATTATATTTATCTTATAGCTAAGAAGACAATTGGATCCAAGCAGCCTCAAGTCATTTAGTAACATAAAAGGAAATAAAAAGGAGGGAGATAATATTAAAAATGAAGTTCTTTAGTTATAGTTCAGGTTTCTTTCTCTTTTTTCTCTCAATTGTACGTCAATGACTGTGGCATATTTTCCACAATCTAAAGGACTTTCCACATGCCCTGGCCTAAATTGCAAGGTGAAAAGTAGAAAGATTTTTCTTTTGGACAAAACTGGAATGCAGGTGATTAGATTGATTAAGTGAATACTATTAAAATTATTGAGATCACTGTAACCAAATTCAAGAGTGGTTAGAGAAGGTGATGGTTTCCTGCACTAAGGACCAGAGATAAGACTCTGCAAGAAGGCAAACACGCAAGGTGGTAAAATAAAAGTCTTTAACAAAAAGGAATTCAGTTATAGATTGAAAACCTCTCAGGTTATTTAAAAGGGCTTTAAAAAATTCCTGTGATGTGTCTAGACATTCCAGTCATAATTTCAGAGGCTTCTATTGTCCAGGCCTGTTAAGAATGAGGTAAGTGGGCTTTTTCAGATCTTTGTGATATAGTTGTTTTTTTTTTCAAGAGCATCATTCTGGTTTTTGAGTTATAAGCAAAGCTGCTCAGCATCATCTCTCAGTGACATTGGCAGAAATGAGAGCTTGGAAATGACATCATTGGTTTTAAGCTTAAAGTGTCATTTAATGTACCACATCATGATCTTCCCTGTTTAAGATGATTTCACTCGGGCTCATCATTTTTTATACAGTTTAGCAATGAAATTTCTAAACTATCAAGAGTGAGACGAAAGCAATTAGAGTGACAGATTTTTGAAAAATCACCTATGCACATGCAATTGAAGAAATGACATTTGCTTAAATACACTTTTTGAAGTTATATGTGAGTAAATGATCCGATGCCAAGAGCACCATTGTTTCTATCAGAAAAGAAAAAAACCTCTTGCTTCTTTTTTCTTTCTTTGGAGATTATAGTGAGTGGTGTGAACCATACAATTTCACTTTTAAATTTGCGACTTCTAAAAATTCTTTTCCTTCCTACATCATAAAGTGGCCTCAGAAAATCAGACAGTTGTTATTACAAATAGAGAGCAGCTCTACTCAGACATTGAATAGACAATTATAAATGTCTGGATTCTTTCCTTTTTTGTGGTTGCTGCTTTTAGATGTGGGATAAAACCACATTAACCAGAAGGACGTGGTTATTGGCCTATTCCTGCCACATCTATAAAGTGTGTTGTTTAAAACAATTTTTCTTTCATCGTCTAACAATGACTTTCCGTTTTATGAGACTTTTATCAGGAAGCATCATTGAGGTATAAAAACATGAAAACTTCAAAAGACAAAGGGACCATAAAATATCATCTAATCAAACTCTCACATTTGACAGGTGAGAGAATGAAGCTGTGGAAGAGTAAATGACTGATCAAGGGCGCACACTCAGTCAATAGCAGGCTAAAAGCATGTTTGTTTTTCGGATTTCGTAGATGGCCGCCCATGTCCTGTCATTCTCTGGGACTCATCTTTATCTCCAACAAGTAATGAGACCCACTCTTCTATTAAGCTCACCTGGGGAACTTATCAGCAGTTACTGAAACAGAAGTGCTGGCAGAATGGCCGAGTACCCAAACCCGAATGGGGTTGTACTGAAATACATCACCATGAGTGGTCCAAGATGGCACTCTTTGATTTTTTGTTACAGGTAAGTTTACCAAATCAAGTAAGTGATTATCTAAGACTGACAATGAATTATATAAGTCTGACCCTAAGGAATTTTCTGTACCTTGAGTTTTTGTGAAGCCAGAGTTTAAGTTCTATAATGCTGTATTTGGCAAATATGGTACCACATTACAAAATTTTATATCCTTTTGGGAAATATTCAGAAATATCCCTCAGCCTTTTTATCAATTTCAGAAGAAGCGATTCTTCAGTGCTTTAATCCCACTCATCATAGATACAATTTATTGAGATAACCCATCAACAACTCTTCAAGGTGGATAGTCTTACCCCATTTGGGAGGTGAGTAAATTGAAGTTTGGTGAGGTTAAGGATCTCACCCAAATTCTTACAACTACTAAAACCTGGAACTAGGATTCCCTGGGATCTATTGATGGTTAGAGTTTGTCTTCCTTCTGATCATTCCACACTGTGTTTCAATGGTCACTTGGCCATATAGCTTACAGACACCATTCCCCTTGTTTTATTTCCAGTATTTTTTTGGAAATATTTCCTTAAGATTAGATATTTGGGAATAATAAATGTAGACCATCTACATAATTGAGTGACTTGACATTTTATAGGTTTCTTGTAACTCTTATCTCCTTTTGATAAAGATCTCATGACTCTCTTCAGCCTCTCATTCTGATTACTGCCTTCCCCTTCCTCCATTTTAGAAAAACTGGTCTTCTGTTGTTGTTGTATTGTTAATTAGTATTTTGTGGAAATTTGGGACTATCTTAGGACATTCGCAAAACATTCTCCTCTTGCTAATTCTTTTTTTGTATGTGACATTTCAAGAAGGAACTAGAGAGGAACAAAAATGTAGAAAGAAAACTAGTTTAGTCTAGAGTCACAGTCTAGGAATTAGGAACTTTTAAGAAGGACAGAATGATTTATGATGTCAGTGCTGCAGAGCCACCAGTGAGAACTGAGCTGGAGAGCAGGCCATTTGGTTTGGCAAGAAGGCAGTAAAGAGTCACCAAATACTATTGAAGAGTCCAGCTATGAGGCTCAGGCTTCTTTTAAGCATTGCATATGTATTATCTCATTATTCCATTAAGTAACATACTAACTCTGTGACGTAAGCACCTTCTCCGCATTTTACAGGTAGGGAAACTGAGGCATAAAGAGGCTATTATCAAGAACTGTGAAAGTTCTGAGATCTTACTCTTCTTTCAAGGTAACAAGTTAGCCAGCCACATGTTCATAGATACTAGCAGAATGAGAGACTCCTGGGTCAGAGACAAGTGACTTCATTACTCACGGTACAGCAGGTAGCATGAGCTTCATATTCCTTAGCTTTTCAAGTTCCATTGGGAATATACAAAGTGGCCCTGGAGAATGCTACATATAGTGGGCTTGTGTCACTGCCGAGGAACTCTAAGCTTGGGAAATCCCCAATCTGATAAGAGACTGCTAGCAAACCTGCCCAACATTTGCCCCAGAAGAAGACGTTAATCTTTATTATCTTGGTCAGGAAACAAAGCTGCCTTCCACCCTAGAGGGAGACACTGTTTGTATCTTCCAAGGCTCTTTGTTATACTAAGGTCCTTGAAGAGATAGCACAGAACAAAACCTGATATAAGATATGCAGAAATGCCTTGGAGAATTGTCTCTACCTAACTTGTTTGGTGTTATATAGCTAATAAGTTCCAAAATAGAGATTTCAGCATGTTTGGCTAACTCTGGATTCCATATTTTTAATCATTATTGTATAACAACTACCAAGTTATCCTTAGGTTAATGAAAGAAGTTAGTGTCATAAAATGTATTAGCAATAAAGTAGAGAATGGATAAAGATTTCTAGGGTTAAGTAGTAAAGGTACTCACTATGAGGCCAGATGTTTGGGGAGTGGTCAGCATGGATGTTGAAGTTCCTGAGGATGATGACTAGTGAGAAGATGGGGAGCAACCATGAACCTGGTAGTGAAGTCTGTGAGAAAGAAATGACCTTGAGTTTTTTAGCCGATGAACATAAGAGCTAACCTATAACTGAGAGGGCAAACCCTTTCAGAAATTGTCTCTAGTGATATTTGTTTTAATTATGGAATCTTCAACTAATCTCAACCTACCCTCTGTCTTTATCATTCCCCTTTGTATTGAGGGGAGCTACAACTATCATTCAATCAGTGAAGATGTATTTATGCAATATCTGCGCATTATACTATAGAAAAAAAACCATGGGGGTAGCAAAGTAGTATAAGATAGTTATCTCCACTGCCCACCCCAAGTTTGTTTTTTTTAAAAAATTATGTTTATTTATTTATTTTGAAGAAGATTAGCCCTGAACTAACATCTGTGCCCATCCTCCTCAATTTTCTATGTGGAACACCTGCCACAGAATGGCTTGGTAAGTGATGTGTAGGTCCGTGCCTGGGATCCAAACTGGTGAACCCTGGGCCACCAAAGCAGAGACCATGAACTTAACTGCTATGCCACTGGGCCAGCCCAAGTTTGGTTTTTTAAAAAATTTATTTAGTTAGGAAAATATAGCACATGAAACAAAAAGATAGATCCATGTAAGAATGGCTGGCTGAAATAATTTAAGTTCTTACTGTTATGAGGTCAAAAGAGGGAGAGCACTTTACCATCAAGTAGATAGTGAAGGAGGAAGAGTTTGAGTAGGATTGTAGGCTGTAAATGATAGAGCGGATAGGGAAAGGCGTGAGGAAAAATACGGGGCTGTCAATGTTCATATGATATTTAGGGCATCCTAAATATACCATTTGTCTGAAGCACAGTTATTTAGGGGGGCAGTGATACTTCGTGCTATTGTTGAGAGGTACGATAGAACACAGAGGAAGAGAGCTGTTTTCACAAGATGTGTGTTCACTTTGTAACTTCTCTCTGTTTGTTACCCTGGCTGGCAAGAGCAAATTCCAGCTGAGCCACCCTCTCCTTCTAAGTGCAACAGCAGCTTTTATCATCATTATATCCATTGTGGTCTTGAGGACCACTCTGGGCACATGAAATCACTATTATAAATTTTCAACAAAGATAATATTTCAAATCGTTAAACTACAACTGTAACAGTCATGTAACACTTGCTATCTGCCTGGCACTGTTCTAAGCACTTGATACTAAGCACTAAGATAAGTTATTTAATCCTCATGTCAACCGTTTGAAGGAGATATTCTTATTTCCATTTAGAGATGAGGAGATCAAGGCAATGAGAAATTAAGTAACTTGACCAGGATCACATAGCTGGAATGCAATAGAACTGGAGTCAAACTCAGGAGTTCTGGCTTAAGAGACTTCTGAGCAATGCTTCCTCCTATTCATTTTATGAGAGAATGGCACCATCATCATCCAATTTTCTAAGTCAAAAATTTGCGAATCATCTAGGTGCTTTGTGATACTTACCCTCCCATCCATACAGTGACAAAATCCTTGTTATCTCCCCGACCCATCTTCTTTAAGGTATAGTTTGTGCTCCTATCTTAGTTCAGGCTTTGTCATTTATTACCTGGATGACTCCCTCCAATCCACTCAAACTGTATGAGCCAAGATCACCTTTGGCTTGAGATATTGTGCATCAGGCTGCGGCTTACCTCTGCAGGAACTGATTCTAGGGGAGGTCGGTTCTATTTGTGGTCTACTTTCTTGCTCCTTCTGCCTGTGGAAGGGTTGAGGGGTTTCTCGTTCTTGATAATCCATGAGGGTGAGATCTCTGCAAGACTTTACTGGAACCTGTCCAAGTTATGACTCCAAGATTAGAGTTCCTCATTTTGGCTCTGGGTAAAGCACTGAATGTAAAAGTCAGAAATTAATCTGATTGTTAAGAGTCAGTCTGGTTAGTATTTACAAAAGTATATCACTTGTATATACGAGGATGGTGTCTTGAGAGTGGAGTACCCTTTTCAGTCATCCAACACTTATTTACCTTCCACAGTGTAGTAGACAAAAGGCTAATTTCCCGTAGATGTTGCAGCATTTTACAATTTCACCAGTAAGGTATGAAAGTGCCTATTTCCCTCTCTCTTGCCAACTTTTGGAAGTGGAAAACTAATTAATGTTTTTGCTGATTTTATGGAGAGTAACGGGGTTTTGTTTATATTTCCAGTTCTTTCATTATGAGTGAGCTTAAGGATATCATATTTTCAATTATTGATTATTTGTGTTTTATTTTCGGTGAATTGCCTGTTCAAATCATTGCCCCATTTTATTGCATTTTGTATCCTTTTCCTTATTCTATGTCAAAAACATTTTGTATATCATGAAAATTAGCCTTTATCAATCCTATATGTCTCAAATATTTTTTCTTACTTTGTTGTTATTCTTTTGATTTTGCTCTTAGTAGATTTTACTATAGAGAAATTTTGTGGTTTTTTATAAGACCATATCTTTTTTGTGTGTATGTGAGGAAGGTTGTTGCTGAGCAAACATCTGTTGCCAATCTTCTTCTTTTTGCTTGAGGAAGATTGTAACTGAGCTAACATCTGTGCCAATCTTCCTCTATTTTGTGTGGGATGCTGCCATAGCGTGGCTTGAGGAACAGTGTTGGGTCTGTGCCCAGCACCTGCACCTGCAAATCCCGGGCCACTGAAGCAGAGCCTGCAAACTTAACCACTATGCCACCTGGCCAGACCCCCTTTTTTTTTTTTTTTTTTTTTTACACGATTAGCTTTTATTTCAGGACTAAAAATCACCATGACAGTTATCTCAGAGAGACACTATTTTCCATTAAGTAACTGTGGCTAGAGAACCATGAAAAGTAGAGTGGGACACTTTATGTTCCATGGGAATACTCCAAGAAGAGACAAAAGTGTGGCCAGACCCCTTTTTATAAGATCATATCTTTTTTTTAAAGATTGGCACCTGAGCTAACATCTGTTACCAATCCTTTTCTTCTTCCTCTTCTCCCCAAAGTCCCCCCAGTACATAGTTGTGTATTCCAGTAGTAGGTCCTTCTAGTTGTGGCGCGTGGGATGCTGCCTCAGCATGGCCTGATGAGTGGTGCCATCTCCAAGCCCAGAATCCGAACCAGCGAAACCCTGGGCTGCTGAAATGGAGTGCACAAACTTAACCACTCCAGCCGTGGGGCCCGCCCCTATAAGATCAGATATCAATGGATCTTTTTACTTGCTATATTTAACATCATACAATGTTTATAGAGAGATGTTTATTGAAAATGTTTATTGGACAAATAAATGAACAAACAGGCTATTTTTCATGAGTACCATATTAAATAATCTTTTATACAACAATCCTTTTCATCATTTATACTGAAATTTTTATTTTAAAGTCGAATATATGCCTTATTTGCAATGGTGTTTGGGAATGTCTTGGAATGTATTGGATGGATTTTGTGCACAATCTTAGAAAAGTTGTGCCTGAAGCGAGCTAAAATCACTTGCTCTATGATGCTACAGCAAGGGCAAGAGAATACAGAACCCAGTTGTTAATTTTCTGTACACAGCATTCTTTTTGTTCCACCCAATTAACAAATCTACATTCACAAAGACCATGCCATTTTACTGGGTCTGTAAAGTGTGACAGAGGCACAAGTAATCTTTTATTCTTGAAGCGTGGGAGTATGAACTGCGTAGATAAAATTCACCTCCATTAGGATGACAAAGAGTAGTATTCTGGAGAGCATTTGAGTTTCCCAGATTTAGTCCAGTTTCTTTCAAAAGATTATATAAAATAGGAGGAGAAGATTTAGGATGTAGAAAACTTGCTTCTTGATCTCAGAGGTAGTCTGTGTGATGGTTAGGAGCTGAGATTCTGGAGCCAGCCTGCTAAATTTGAATCCCAACTGCCAATACTAATTTTTTGACATTGCAAAGTTCTTAACCTCCCTCTGCCTCAGTTTCCTCATCTGTAAAGTAGCAATAATAACATTGTTTATATAGAGGGCTCTTGAGAGGATTCAATACTTTTATATGCTTAAAGGATTTAGAATAAAGCCTAGTATGTACTTAGTATTACATATTAATTAAGAAATTAATCATCCAGAAATAATAGTTGAGATAAGTATTAATATAAGAAGTAAAATATTTTATCATTTTTATTCATTAAACTGTAAGTCGTTCCCAAGTCATTTCATCTTTTCTACTCTTATGTGCTTTCATATTTATATGATAGATCTTAGCCTATTGAGTTTTAATTGTTTTTGACTAGTCTGTCTTTTTTAATAAGCTTTGAATTTCTCAAGGGCGAGTCCCTGTCTTCTTTAACTTTGTAACCTTTCAATTAGCAGCAGAGTGTCTGAAAATGTCACAATTACTGAGGGTATTGTTTTTTGATCAAAGAAAACTACCCAGTTATATTAAAATATGATATCCAAAGTGTCAAATTAAAAATGTTAAAAGCGAAAGAAATAAAATATGCTTGCAATAAACAAAGTTTTGTTAAAGGAAGAGAATTAGAAGTTTAAAGGAAATGAAAAATCAACTGAATAGAAAATATTTAATATTTTTACTATTTAATGGAGTTTTCTCTGCACTGATATTTTCTAAGAATAACTTTTTGTTTGATGAGAAATTAAGGAGGACATGATGGAGACCAACAGAGAGATGTCTTGGGAGATATTTGCTTCCATCATCAACAAGATAAGTTACGCATATTTTTTCCACTTGCATTTTATAGACTTTTTTTGAGATCTTCTCTATTCCAGACACTTAGAAGGTTTAGTGCTGGTGATAAAAAGATGGATGAGACCATCTCTCTGCCCTCAAGAGTTACACAATCTAGAGCCAGCCCTGATGGTCTGGTGGTTAGGGTTTGGCACTCTCACTGCTTCGGTGGCCTGGGTTTGTTTTCTAGTATTGGAACCATACCACTCGTTTATCAGTTGCTGTACTGTGGTGGTGGCTCACATAGAAGAACTAGAAGGACTTGCAACTAAGATATACGACTATGCACTGGGGCTTTGGGGAAAAACGAAAAAAGGCGGAAGATTGGGAACGGATGTTAGCTGAGGGAATATCTTTCCCTGCCAAAAAAACAAGAGTTACACAATCTTGTAGAAGAGACAGATAATCATATCAGAATACTTCAGGTGTCATAATTGAGTTAAGTTAAAATCCTATAGAAACAAATAAGATGCTATTAGTGCTGGTGGAATTGGAGGTAAGAATGTGGCCAGAGAATGTGACGTTTAGTCTAGAAACTGAGGAACCTGCAGAAATCAGGTGAGTACAAGAGCCAGGAAGAGAGCTTCAGAGAGAGGAATTCTATCCAAGGGCTGAAAGTGTGAAGAAGTTCAGAGTGGGAAAAATGATGCTTATGGACACTTCCTGTTCCACTGAGGTAGTTTTCTCCCAGATGGCTGTGAGTAATGAACTTAATGTTCATAAATTCAACAAGCAGCAACAATCTGAATTGGTAAGCCTTGTCTCCTGGAGTAGTCTCTCTTCAGTTAACTTTCCTAACTCTTACCTGGCTTCTAATGATCTAGTTCTTGAATATAGTGAATTTGATTAACAAATGTTAATCTTTGGCCTATTATCTCCTATTCTTCAATCTGTGCATCATTTTTTCCACTTAATGATGTGATATTAGTAAAAGTAAAAATTCCAACCAACTATCATCTAAATAAGAGGAAATACTACTTTTCACTAAAAGAATATTTGTTTCTGGAGGAATATTCTATCTGCTAGGCAAAGAAAGATTCTAACTGTGCCTCCATGATAGATTATGGGGGCCTTCCAAGCCTCCCCTTCTTTATTCCTGCTACTCAGTGATCAAGGGTCTCGCCTCCAACTTTTAGAGGTCACTGAGGAAAAACACAGGCAGGTGCTCTCACAGCAAGAGGCATAGCAATCCAGAGGACCGGATACTGGGATTTCAAATAGTTTGGGTCAGTTTTATTGTTTTGAAGGATTAGCATACTGCCAATCAAAATAGCCTCCAGCCATGTATTTATTGGTAAGTCCAAGAAAGCAAATGGCTTAGTTTCTTGTTCATTTGCTAGCAAACAACGAGTGATGATGTCAGATACTGTCTTGGCTTCAAGTAGCAAAGAAAGTCTAGGATTAGCTTTGAAAGTATTGGTTGGCATGCTGAATTATCTGGGATCTAGGGAGCAACGATCGCCAAGAATCAGAGGGTTTAGAGAACAATATATTCCTACCTTTTATTGTTTGTTGAAAAATCTTCACAATTTCTTTTTATGGTGAGAATCACAGTGGTTCACTTGATTACAGAGAGTCACTTACTAAGGTAAAGGACACGGGGAGTGTCATGTGACATGGTAGGCATTAAAAATAACAAACTCCTAACTTCACAGTTATGGCCATACTAAGCACTGAAATGTATTGTAGTTACTACGGAATTTTAATTGTATAAAACTAAGTTTGCCCTTTGCTATAAATGAAGTTCAGAAGTCTGACTGACGGTTTCAATTCTACATATGTTCATACTTTGTCACTAGGGGAAATTATTTTTGTTATTAATGATGCCACAATATGGGGCTTACCTTAAGGCCTCAGAAGATTTTCCAAATTATCTTGTGACACTACCGTGTTCTTCTTCTGAGTACTGCTTGCAACACATGACAAACTGACCAGAAAACTGGGTATTTATTGGGCACCTACAATGTCTTTATTGCTTTGTGTGTTTAGATGTGTCTTTACACATCTAACAAAAAGACAGGGGAACTGATGTAAAAGAAACATACGGATTGACTTCTGATATGAAAGAACACAGAGATTTTTGCAGAGAAAATGATATAAATGAAATGGATAAACCATGCCATGAAAGTATTTTTATTAAAGAAGGATTTGGGCTATCTTGATATTTCCAGGAAGACTTGGCTTCTATTTTTTATTCAATTATTTTATTATAAAACTTTAATATGGCTCTTTATTTTTGTCATCACGATTGATGAGAGAGAACAAAGGACATCAGATTTATGCATAGGTAGCTAAATAATAATTTACTTTAAATAGCTAGCAAGTTGTCATTTCAGCCTTTCAGACTTGATGTCTAGAAGTAAATTTGTCGCATCACCCCCTGACAATTTGCCCTCTTGACTTACCTATTTCTGTTCATGACATTACTATTTTTAAAATCAGCCAGGTTTGAAATTTTCGAATCTTCCTTTGCTTAGTGCCTCATATTTGACTAGCACTAAACTCAGTAGCACTGACAATTCTCCACAATCACTCCAGGCATGTTTTCCTTTTCATTCCTATTAACGCTACACTAATCAGACTCTTATCAATATCCATCAAGATGTCATGTGAGACTCCGAACTGGTTTTCTTGTCTTTAGTCTTCTCCAACTGCAGTTTATTGTGCAAATCATTGCTGAATGTATCTTTCCTGCTTCCCTTTTAATTGTGTTACTTCTTGCAGAAAAACTCTGAAGACTTCTATTTGATTGGAAAATGAATTTTAAATGACATAGTATATTAGAAAATTTATTGTGGAAAAGTTTAAACAGAACAGAAGTAGATAAAATATTATAATGAACCCTCATCCAAATATAATAATTAATCAACTCATGACCAGTCTTGTTTCATCTCTATTCCTATTTACTTCCTACGCCCATATTAATTTGAAGCAAATCTCAGACATCATATTCTTTCATCTATAAATATTTCAGTATGTATCACTAAAAGATAGAATACACAAGCACATAATCATTATCCCACCCAAAAGAAAAATTTGTAATAATTCCAGTCAAATATCCAGTCGTTGGTCAAATTTTTAATTGTCTCACAAATGTCTGCCTATTTATCATGTGTCTATCTGTCTGTCTGCCTGTCATTTTTGCATAGATGGGGGAAACTGCAGGGACTACCTCCTGTTGTATTTGTTAACTACAGAGCTCTCAGTCTGCAGAATTCAGGAAGCTAGTTGAGATTTTATCCTCAGATTTTTTTCCCCAAGGTCTTCATTCTTTTCACTGAGACATTAAAAAAAAATGCCGAAGAACAGAGACTAACGTAACAAATATCTTGTTGTCACCTTCTAGAATTATCCTGTCAATATTTCTTTTGCGTATTTGCTTTCAGTATTTACTTTAGAGATGTAAATACATTAAAAAGAAGTTAACGTGGGGCCAGCCGGATGGAGCAGCGGTTAAGTTTGCACGTTCTGCTTCAGCAGCCCGGGGTCCACTGGTTCAGATCGTGGGCTTGGACCTATGCACCACTTATTAAGCCTTGCTGTGGCAGGCATCCCACATATAAAACAGAGGAAGATGGGCACGGATGTTAGCTCAGGGCCAATCTTCCTCAGCAAAAAGTGGAGGATTGGCAGCAGATGTTAGGTCAGTGCTAATCTTCCTCAAAAGAAAAAAAAAGTTAAAGTCCCTGTTGACCATGTCCCTTACCTGCACTTTCTCCCAGAGGTGGTCACTCTGATGAGATTAGTATGCATCTTTTTAGCCAACTTAAAAATAATTTTACATGCATAATAAGTGAGTATCTGTGTGTTTTTTTTAAACTTACATACTATAAATGCAGTTGACCACATGCATTTTTCTGCAACTCGCTACTCCTGTTTTTAACAGTTACTCCTACTTTTAACAATTAGAAAGAGGCAGGGTCTAACCAGGCTGTGGTTTTATGATGCCAGAAATAGGGGTGTACTGGGAGGTGGATATCAGGGCGGGTCTGTTCCTGAGAACATCGGTCTGCAAGGCAGCAGCCAAGAAATTTTCCCTAGATTGGAACCAGAGTCCTAATGTGACAAATACCACAGAACATTTATTTATTGCTTTTGGCCACTTTAACATCATATGAAAGGCTGTGCTTGGCATCGTAGGTGTTTTATTTAAATAGTTTGCTTTATAACCATTCATTCTAGTTTTCCTGTTAGCATAGCTTAGTACTTTTTATTTTACTTTATAAACAAAACCAGGAATTATGAGCATACAGGATACTGTGGGATTTAACTAAATTCAACAAACTTGAACTGAGGAATTTCTATCTTCTGTCTAGACAATTCCTATCCAATCTGCGGGCCTCAGTCATCATTTGAGATTTTTGTCATTTGGCTCTTGAATCGGACACAATGTCATTTCCATGCCTGGGAATTATTGTCCTCTTGTTTCTCAGTGCAGTTCTTTCCTAGATGTCCTCTTGGTTGAGCCACACAAGGAATTCCACTTTGACTATTCATGACTGGCTCCTTTAGAATCAGCCGTTCCAAAAACAGTCTGGTCTAGGAAGTCTGTAAAATCTCTCCCTGCAGAAATTGACCTGCTGGATTGTACCTTCCCACTGAGAAGTTAAGCCTTCTCCAAAGCTCGGGGAGATTAGGACACAGACAGTAGAATTCTATTGGCCTATTCTTCAAAAGACAAATAGTTTCACTTTTTATGGCCCTGAAATGGAATGTACTTCTGCTGCTAAAGGTTCTCTACAAGAATATGACAGGATGGAGAAAGTATATACAAAAGTACTGACCTATGAGTCTCTCTTTTGGGCTTTGACATCATTTCTCTAGTGGAGAAGTGACTTTTGGAGACCACATTCTCTCACTTCACAGAATTTAAGCTATTTGATTTTTCACAGAGGCAACTTTGAAGAGAAAGAGTTGTCTTGCCACACTGACCCTAGTTCATCACAGAGGCATGCTTTTAGCTACCTGGTCTCTACAGCAAGAACGTATTTCTCTGGATCCTGGCCTACTTCCTGTTAAGATTTCTCTGTGTCTCGAAGCATATCCCTCCTGTTAAGGAGCATACAGAGTCCTCAGATGTCTACTTCCAATTTAAAAGCCTTTTGAATTTCATATGTTCTTTCCACGTACTGTCTAGCATTTATTGTCAGAGATTTCTGACATTGATTATGCTAAAGCCCCATTTGCATAAAACATGGACTAGGAAGTTGGTTAACATGGGTCCTTAGGTCTTTGCTCTTGTTTCAGTCTAAATCAAAGGGAAAAATGTCTGATGAAATAAGTTATATTCCTAAACTTCATATTGCTAAGTGACAACCACTGAGCATTTCTGGGTCAATTCTAATTTAATTATTAATCAAAAGTGTAGTATTTAATTATACTATACATAAATAATTTATATATTATTTAATTATATATCACTTTTGCTTTTTTCAACCTTTGCTATGGAGTTTTTAGATGGTGCTGGAACAGATCAGTGCATACTTAGTATGCGTCAACCCTAAATCTTGTTGTATACATAGTTGGGCCAGAGAGGTCCAGGATTCGAGGCAGCCTGTGTAATTCCATAAATAACCTTTTGATTTTCAAAGATTGTTTAGTGCATTGTTTGAACTAGCTTTTGAGATTGGCTTCCCCACTAATCCTACGGCCTTGAAACAAAGACAGTTTGACACTAACCTTGAATAAGGTTGACTGAGGTTTGACTGAGGTTCAAACAGGAGGTCTAAGCATTGGACCTCTGGGGAAATCTGCCAGAAAGCCAATAAGAAAACCATGGAAAACTTAACACAGTAGTATTCCATAGGAACACCTGAGAAGGAAGGCAGATAGTCATCTGGCTCAATAATTTTTTTGTATGTAATTATTTTTCAAAGATTTATGGTTCATTTTGCCCAATGATGTGAACTCAGAGAGGGTTAAGTGAGAGCTGGTTCATAAGGCTTCTTATTAGTTCCATGTTCTTCCCAACCATATTCAAGCTGCAATTTGTAGACACAAATAAATAAGAGAGATACAGAACTTCAAAAGATTATTACTATTTATGATCTAATTGAATGGAACTGTTTAGGGCAATGCCTTTTTTGTGGCCCTTTCAGGGGGTCCAAGAGGTCAAAATTATTTCCTCAATAATATTGAGAGAGTTTTTGCTTTTTTCACTATGTTGCTATTTGCAATAGTGTGTGAAGCTGTTGGTGCCTCAGCATGAATCAAAGCTGGCACTAAATTGTACCAATAGTCTTGCTACTATTCATTGCCACTGTACTCACATGAAAAAAGCACATGGAAAAATGCCTGATTCACTTGAGAATGCTCTTGATAAAGCAAAAAAAATGATTAATTTTCTTAGGTGTCTACCTGTAAATATATATCTTTTTAACCTTATGTGTGACAAAATGGAAAGAATGCATAAAGAACGTCTATTGTGGGGCTGGCCCAGTGGCACAGTGGTTAAGTTTGCACGTTCCACTTCTCGTTGGCCTGGCGTTCGCCGGTTTGGATCCCGGCTGCACACATGACACCCATTGGCAAAAGCCATGCTGTGGTAGGCATCCCACGTAGGAAGTAGAGGAAGATGGGCACAGATGTTAGCTCAGGGCCAGTCTTCCTCAGCAAAAAGAGGAGGATTGGCAGCAGATGTTAGCTCACGGCTAATCTTCCTCAAAAAAAAAAAAAAAAAAAAAGGAAAGAATTTCGAATGCATTTCACACTTTAGTGGTTGTCTTGAGGAAAACTACTTATGCAATTGTTTGAAGTGTAAAGCAAACTAGCTGCTTTTTTCATTAAACTATTTTAACTTGAAAGAACAATTCTATTTCTCTTATTAGTTTTTTTTTTTTTCTTTTGCATCTATTTTATTACTCTTTTTTTTTTTTGTCCAAATATCTAATTTATTTATTTATTTATTTATTTATTTTTTTATTAATGTTATGATAGATTACAACCTTGTGAGATTTCAGTTGTACATTTTTGTTAGTCATGTTGTGGGTACACCACTTCCCCCTCCGTACCCTCCCCCCACCCCCCCTTTTCCCTGGTAACCACCAATCAGATCTCCTTCTCAATATACTAATTTCCACCTATGAGTGGAGTCATATAGAGTTCGTCTTTCTCTGACTGACTTATTTCGCTTAACATAATACCCTCGAGGTCCATCCACATTGTTGTGAATGGGCCAATTTCGTCTTTTTTTATGGCTGAGTAGTATTCCATTGTGTATATATACCACATCTTCTTTATCCAATCATTAGTTTCTGGGCATGTAGGCTGGTTCCACGTCTTGGCTATTGTAAATAATGCTGCAATGAACATAGGGGTGCAACGGACTCTTGAGATATCTGATATCAGGTTCTTAGGATAGATACCCAGTAATGGGATGGCTGGGTCATAGGGTATTTCTATTTTTAACTTTTTGAGAAATCTCCATACTGTTTTCCATAATGGCTGTACCAGTTTGCATTCCCACCAACAGTGTATGAGGGTTCCTCTTTCTCCACAACCTCTCCAACATTTGTCGTTCTTGGTTTTGGATGTTTTTGCCAATCTAACGGGGGTAAGGTGATATCTTAGTGTAGTTTTGATTTGCATTTCCCTGATGATTAGCGATGATGAACATCTTTTCATGTGTCTATTGGCCATATTCATATCTTCTTTTGAGAAATGTCTGTTCATGTCCTCTGCCCATTTTTTGATAGGGTTGTTTGTTTTGTTGTTGTTAAGCAGTGTGAGTTCTTTGTATATTATGGAGATTAACCCTTTGTCAGATAAGTGGCTTGTAAATATTTTTTCCCAATTAGTGAGCTGTTTTTTTGTTTCAATCCTGTTTTCCCTTGCCTTGAAGAAGCTCTTTAGTCTGATGAAGTCCCATTTGTTTATTCTTTCTATTGTTTCCCTCAACTGAGGAGTTACAGTGTCCGAAAAGATTCTTTTGAAACTGATGTCAAAGAGTGTACTGCCTATATTCTCTTCCAAAAGACTTATTGTCTCAGGCCTAATCTTTAGGTCTTTGATCCATTTTGAGTTTATTTTGGTGTGTGGTGAAAAAGAATGGTCAATTTTCAATCTTTTGCATGTGGCTGTCCAGTTTTCCCAGCACCATTTGTTGAAGAGACTTTCTTTTCTCCATTGTAGGCCCTCTGCTCCTTTGTCGAAGATTAGCTGTCCATAGATGTGTGGTTTTATCTCTGGGCTTTCAATTCTGTTCCATTGATCTGTGGACCTGTTTTTGTACCAGTACCATGCTGTTTTGATCACTGTAGCTTTGTAGTATGTTTTGAAATCGGGGATTGTGATTCCGCCGGCTTTGTTTTTCTTGCTCAGGATTGCTTTAGCAATTCGCGGTCTTTTGTTGCCCCATATGAATTTTAGGATTGTTTGTTCAATTTCTGTGAAGAATGTTCTTGGGATTCTGATTGGGATAGCATTGAACCTGTATATTGCTTTAGGTAGTATGGACATTTTAACTATGTTTATTCTTCCAATCCATGTGCAAGGGATGTCTTTCCATCTCTTTATGTCATCGCCTATTTCTTTCAAGAGAGTCTTGTAGTTTTCATTGTATAGATCCTTCACTTCCTTGGTTAAGTTTATCCCAAGGTATTTTATTCTTTTCGTTGCGATTGTGAATGGGATAGAGTGCTTGAGTTCTTTTTCTGTTAGTTTATTGTTAGTGTATAGAAATGCTACTGATTTATGCACGTTAATTTTATACCCTGCTACTTTGCTGTAGTTGTTGATTATTTCTAATAGTTTTTCTGTGGATTCTTTGGGGTTTTCTATGTATAAGATCATGTCGTCTGCAAACAACGAGAGTTTTACTTCTTCGTTACCTATTTGGATTCCTTTTATTTCTTTTTCCTGCCGAATTGCTCTGGCCAGCACCTCCAGAACTATGTTGAATAGGAGTGGTGAAAGTGGGCACCCTTGTCTTGTTCCTGTCCTCAGAGGGATGGCTTTCAGCTTTTGTCCATTGAGTATGATGTTGGCTGTGGGTCTATCATATATGGCCTTTATTATGTTGAGGTACTTTCCATCTATACCCATTTTACTGAGGGTTTTTATCATAAATGGGTGTTGGATCTTGTTGAATGCTTTCTCTGCATCTATTGAGATGATCATGTGGTTTTTGGTTTTCATTTTGTTAATGTAGTGTATCACGTTGATTGACTTGCGGATGTTGAACCATCCCTGTGTCCCTGGTATAAATCCCACTTGATCATGGTGTATAATCTTTTTGATGTATTGCTGTAATCGGTTTGCCAAAATTTTGTTGAGGATTTTTGCATCTATGTTCATCAGTGATATCGGCCTGTAGTTCTCCTTCTTTGTGTTGTCCTTGTCAGGTTTGGGGATCAGAGTGATGTTGGCTTCATAGAATGTGTTAGGGAGTTCTCCATCTTTCTCAATTTTCTGGAACAGTTTGAGGAGAATAGGTATTAAGTCTTCTTTGAATGTTTGGTAGAATTCTCCAGAGAAGCCGTCTGGTCCTGGACTCTTGTTTTTGGGGAGGTTTTTGATTACCGTTTCTATTTCCTTACTTGTGATTGGTCTATTCAGATTCTCCATTTCTTCCTGATTCAGTTTGGGGAGATTGTAGGAGTCTAGGAATTTGTCCGTTTCTTCCAGGTTGTTCAATTTGTTGGCATATAGTTTTTCATAGTATTCTCTTATGATCTCTTGTATTTCATTGGTATCTGTTGTGATTTCTCCTCTGTCATTCCTGATTTTATTAATTTGCGATTTCTCTCTTCTTTTCTTGGTGAGTCTGGCTAGGGGTTTGTCAATTTTGTTAATTCTTTCGAAGAACCAACTCTTTGTTTCATTTATCCTTTCTATTGTCTTTTTTGTTTCAATATCGTTTATTTCTGCTCTTATTTTTATTATTTCCCTCCTTCTACTGACTCTGGGCCTTGTTTGTTCTTCTTTTTCTAGTTCTGTTAGGTGTCGTTTGAGGTTGCTTACGTGAGCTTTTTCTTGTTTAGTGAGGTGAGCCTGTATTGCGATGAATTTCCCTCTTAGGACTGCTTTTGCTGCATCCCAAATGATTTGGTATGTCGTGTTCTCATTTTCATTTGTCTCCAGATAATATTTGATTTCTTCTTTAATTTCTTCAATGATCCATTGTTTGTTGAGAAGCGTGTTGTTTAGTCTCCACATTTTTGCACCTTTCTCTGCTTTTTTCTTGTAGTTGATTTCTAGTTTAATAGCGTTATGATCAGAAAAGATGCTTGATATTATTTCAACTCTCTTGTATTTATTGATGTTTGCTTTGGTTCCCAAAATATGGTCAATCCTTGAGAATGTTCCATGTGCACTTGAGAAGAATGTGTAACCTGCTGTTTTTGGATGAAGTGTTCTATATATATCTATTAAGTCCATCTGGTCTAATTTTTCATTTAATTCTATTATTTCCTTGTTGATTTTCTGTCTGGATGTTCTGTCCATTGGTGTTAATGGTGTGTTGAGGTCCCCTACTATTATTGTATTGTTGTTGATGTCTTCTTTTAGTTCTATTAAGAGTTGCTTTACAAATTTTGGTGCTCCTGTGTTGGGTGCGTATATATTTATAAGTGTTATGTCTTCTTGGTGGAGAGTCCCTTTTATCATTATATACTGTCCCTCTTTGTCTTTCTTTATCTGTTTTGCTTTGAAATCTACCTTGTCTGATATTAGTATAGCGACACCTGCTTTCTTTTTTTCATTATTAGCTTGGAGTATTGTTCTCCATCCCTTCACTCTGAGTCTGTGTTTGTCTTTGGGGCTGAGGTGTGTTTCCTGGAGGCAGCATATTGTTGGATCTTGTTCTTTGATCCATCCTGCCACTCTGTGTCTTTTGATTGGGGAGTTCAATCCGTTTACATTTAGAGTGATTATTGAGACGTGGGGGCCTACCACTACCATTTTGTGTCTTGTTTTCCGGTTTTCTTCAGTTTCCTTTGTTTCTCGTCCCATGGTTTAATCTGTTCTGATGTAGAGCTGCTACTCTCTGTTGTTGTCCTTCTACTTATCTCCTCTGCTCTTGGTTTTGTAGCCCCTTTCCTTTTTTGGATTTTTCAGGAATGAGGGTTTTCCTGAGGATTTCCTGAAGAGGAGGTTTTGTGGCAATGAACTCCCTTAATTTTTGTTTATCTGGGAAAGTTTTTATTTCTCCATCGTATTTGAAGGATATTTTCGCTGGGTAGAGAATTCTCGGCTGTAGGTTTTTGTCCTTCAGATTTTTGAATATATCATTCCACTCTCTTCTAGCCTGTAAAGTTTCTGCTGAGAAATCTGCTGATAGCCTGATGGGGGTTCCTTTGTAGGTTAGTTTCTTTTGCCTGGCTGTCCTTAATATTTTCTCCTTGTCGTTGACTTTTGCTAGCTTCACTACTATATGCCGTGGAGTTGGTCTTCTTGCATTGATAAAGTTTGGAGATCTATTGGCTTCTGTCACCTGAAGATCCATCTCCCTCACCAGATTTGGGAAGTTCTCAGCCATTATTTCTTTGAATAGGTTTTCTGCCCCTTTCTCCTTCTCTTCTCCCTCTGGTATACCTATAATCCTTACGTTGCATCTCCTAATTGTGTCTGATAATTCTCGGAGAGTTTCTTCATTTCTTTTAAGTCTTGCTTCTCTCTCCTCCTCTGCCTGCAACAATTCTATATTGCCATCTTCCAAATTGCTAATTCTTTCCTCCATATTATCGGCCCTACTGTTCAGAGCATCTAGATTTTTCTTAATCTCCTCTATTGTGTTCTTCATTTCCAGTATTTCTGTTTGGTTCTTCTTTATCGTATCAAACTCTTTTGTGACATAGCTCCTGAACTCGTTGAGTTGTCGGTCAGAATTCTCTCTTAACTCAGTGAGTATTTTAATGATGGCTGTTTTGAAGTCATCATCATTTAGGTTATATATCTCATTTTCTTTGGGATTGTTTTCTGTGTATTTGTTACTTTCTTTCTGTTCTGGAGATTTAATGTATTTTTTCATATTGCTTGATGATGTTGATTTGTGCCTCCGCATGGAGATAGAGTTTAGTTGCTCCTTTCACTTGTTTCAGCTGCTGCAGTGGGGGGAGCAGCTGTTTATACTTCACCAACCAGGAACCCTGTCCGTAGTTGCTAACTGGGCCTGGGCCCCTCTTCGTAGCCACAGTGGCCCTTTGGATTCCCTCCTCTGCCGTGGGGGCCATCACGGGGGGCTTCAGGCTGCAGGTGCCTACTGTTGTTGCCCACCTAGATGCGCTCTCTCCTTGGGGTCTGCAACGGTGTTATGGGCTTTTCCAGCGGCCAGGGGTGGGATCACTTTTATTTGTCGCTCGGTTGCTGTCGGCACCCACCAAATCTCACTTGTCCTCTATGGGTCGCAGGAGAGCTATTGGCATCTTCTACAGTCTGTGGTTAGTACACCTAGCTATGCTGCTTTTGCCCTGGGGTCTTCCAGCCTTGTGGCTGGCGGCTGGGTGCCTTCTACTGGTGCTGTGCAGAGGCTTTCCCTAAGGCTTCTGTGAGCCTGTAGGGTTTCCCCCTAGGCTACTAAGCTGGGTCTCTGGAACTCTCTCCAGCCCCAGTCCTCTCCGAGATCTCCAGCAATCCCTAGTCCCACGGGGCGGGCAACGGCAGCTGGGGGACGCCCCGCCCTCTGGGCTTCTGTCCGAGCCTCTGCCGGGAGCCCTGAATGCTGGGCGTGGCCCCTCTGCTAATGGCAGACAGAGAGTTTTGTCTGCTGCCTGGCGGAGCTCCGGCGCTTCCCCTCCGGGTCGCCGGACCCGCCTTTGAAAGTTCCCCCGCCCCGGTCCTCTCCAAGATCTCCGACAATCCCTAGTCCCACGGGGCGGGCAACGGCAGCTGGGGGTCGCCCCGCCCTCTGGGCTTCTCTCCGGGCCTCTGCCGGGAGCCCTGAGTGCTCAGCGTGGCCCCTCTGCTACCGGCAGACAGAGAGTTTTGTCTGCTGCCTGGCGGAGCTCCGGCACTTCCCCTCCGGGTGTCCGATCTGGCCTTTGAAAGTTCCCCCGCCCCGGTCCTCTCCGAGATCTCCGGCAATCCCTAGTCCCACGGGGCGGGCAACGGCAGCTGGGGGTCGCCCCGCCCTCTGGGCTTCTCTCCGGGCCTCTGCCGGGAGCCCTGAGTGCTCAGCGTGGCCCCTCTGCTACCGGCAGACAGAGAGTTTTGTCTGCTGCCTGGCGGAGCTCCGGCACTTCCCCACCGGGTCGCCGGACCCGCCTTTGAAAGTTCCCCCGCCCCGGTCCTCTCCGAGATCTCCGGCAATCCCTAGTCCCACGGGGCGGGCAACGGCAGCTGGGAGACCTCCGTGCCCTCCGTGTCTCTCTCTGGGACCCTCCGGGCGCCCCGAGCACCAGGCCGGGTCTCCCCGCCAATGGCGGGGAGAGACTCTCCCCGCGGGCTCAGGTGTGCAACTCCAAAGTTTCCCTCTGCGTTTAGGAGTAATTGCGGGGGGTTTAAGTAGGGTTCTGGTCACCTGTTTCCACCGTCGCTCCTCTGTTGTGTTCTCGCTCCTGCCCTAGATGTGTGTGGATCCTCTGGGGGCGTCCGTTGGAAGAAAGCCGCTTGCGGGTACTAGGCTGCCCGTCGGGGTCAGAGAGTTTTCACCTATTTCCACATCCTCCCGGAGGAAAGTCCGTCCGCCTTCCGATGTATAGTCGCGTGGGTGTCTCAGACGTCCTGAGATGCTGTCTGGGTATCCTTTGTCAAGTGATAAGTGTCCAAATAATTGTAGACTCGAAGGGCGAGAGACAAAGAGGACTACTCACGGCGCCATCTTGGAATTCCTCTCTCTTATTAGTTTTTAAGAAAGTTTAGCAATTTCTTTTAAAAATATGTTAACATGTAGTGAGTGTATCAGTATTACTTTTAAATGAATTAATATATAACTATTTACATTTTTTTTCAATTTTAATTTCCATGTGGTAAAGAACTCACGTAAATGAATACTTTTGGGAGGCTTCAATAATTTTAAGAGTGCCAACTGCTTCTGAAATAAGAAAGTATGAGAACCGTGGCTCTAGGGTAATTTTTCTGAAATAAACTCCCCTTTGTATAGTAGCTAGTAACTTCAAAGGTATTCCATTTCTGTAATAATAAGATTCTGTGATTTGATTTTAAGATTCTGAGCTTTTCATAAGACAAAGGATAGGGGAAACCTTGGAGGTCTGGCCTATCAGAGGCCTTTTAGTCGTTAGCCCTTTGTATTAGACAGATTTCAATTGGTGAACTGAGAGGAGCTGGCATCCATTCCTTCATTTTTTTCAACAAACATTTATTATGTTCTCTGTCAAATATGATATTGATCGATGTGGAAGATACACAGTGAATCATACTTAAAGGCGTTAGATTGTAGTCTCTGTGAAAGCAAGAATCTTATCTTTTCTATCTTAGGAGGCAGTGTGGTGAGTCGGACAGAAGTTGGTAGAAATCCACATTATTCCCTAGTTGTGCCTCCTGGGGCAGGTTATTTATCCTCTCTGAGTTTTTCCTTCATTTGCAATGTGGGAAAAACTGTTTTGTATCCTTTTGGGTCGTTTTGATAATTGGAAACTTTATGATGTAAAGTGACTTAACAGTATCTTGGGATTTTATATGCAAGCTGCATAAAGTACTTTATTCTATAGTAATTTGCTAATCCAGGGAGCATAGAAACAAATCCATTTTCCAATAGGAAATTTTATATATACATGTAAAAATAATCTTTGAAAAAAGTTTATTTTAGTAAAGTAGGATTTATGTGTTTATTTTCTCTTTTTTTCCTTAGCTTTATTGAGGTATAATTGACAAAATGATTGTATATACTTAAAGTCTACAACATGATGATTTGATATACATGTGCATCATGAAATATTTACCATAATCAAGCTAATTAACACATCCATCACCTCACATAGTTACTTGTGTGTGTGTGGTGAGAATGCTTAAGATCTACTCTGTTAGCAAATTTCAAATATAAGATACAGTATTATTAATTATAGTCTGATCCTTAGAACTTATTCATCCTGTAACTGAAAGTTTGTACCCTTGGACCAACGTCTGCCCATTTTCCCTACTCCCCAGCTCCTGGCAACCACCATTCTACTCTCAAGAACTATTTATTTTTAAATAATTACAAAATAATCAGTCTGTCAGAATTAATTAATTTTTTGTAAAGACAGCTGATTTACATTAGAAAAATGAGTTAAAATAACTGTTAGATATGTTACATTAGGTTGTGTTAATCTTTGTTAAAGAACATAATACTCTTGTTAAAGATGGGAAGCAAACTTTATTCAGGACCGTCGCGATAGGTGTAGGGACCACTGCAATGGGATTTCACAGTGAGGGAAAGAGCTTGGGTTCAGCCCCTAGTGTAGCATGTGCCAGTGGGAATTTATAGCCAAGGAGCAGCATAGGGGTTGATGGATGGAAAATTACTAAGAGGAAACATCAAGGGTAAGGAGCATTCTGGGTAAACCGGCCTAACCAGATTCTTGCTGAAGACAGGCCAGGGTGATGAGACATCTCCTGGGGGATGGTGGCAGATGAGGAGCTTGATTAGATATGGAGAGTGATTAGATATCAAAGATGTGGGGTTCTGGTTAAACTGACTTAGCAGGGTTCTTGCTAAAACTAGATTTTATAAGGAAGTGCGCAGATAGGCCTAGGAGAAGTTTCCGGAGCCTGGTCAAGCAAAGAATCTTTGTCACCATAATCAGAATTGTGTTTTAGCACAGTCAATTAATTTCTCTTTACTTATTTTTGTCAATTTTCTTATAATACTACATTATAGGAGAAAATACAATTGATAGCATTTCTATAGGAACACTAAAAATTAATACACAAGTCAAGCAAAGGAAAGGTTTTCAGTGACAATATTCCCTCAGATGTAAATGTACGCAATTTTAAGCTTATTTACAACCCTATTTAATGTTAAATTGTTGAAAGTGGTGTTTTATTTTATTGAAAGCAAGCATTTAAAAAAATTTTACTTATACTGGTTATTTTATTCCTGCTTTAAATTTATTTGCTTAATATACATGCATTCTATAAATCAGAATGTCATAAAATATAAAAATTCTTGCTTTTCTTAGTCTGAGTGCTCCTATAAAATCTTTACAGGAAGGTGGGTGTGCCTTTGGCGAAGTCTATTTTCATGCAGCTCTGCTTGTGCAAATCATAGAACGTGAATTTTCTTTCTCTAAAAATAGATTGTCACTTGCTTAGTGACTCTCTCTAGAGTCTTTCTGTGGCAGAATGATGATGACTTTTGGTACTTACTCAGAGGTACGGTATCTGGATTCTAAACATTGCATCTATAGAAATAGATCCAAATATATTTTAGCATTAAAATATTTTTACTTATACGTAAAGCAATATTATTATGTCTTTACTTATGATTCAGAATTGTGGAAGAAACTAGAGATTCTGCATTGAGTTGGTTCCACTGATAGTTATTTTTAAATGTGGAATTTTGGAGTTTGGATGGTGTGGATCAATGACTGCTCTTTACAGGGGTGGAGGCACAAGGGAGTCTGTGCCCACTGTTAGATGTATATGTTGCAAACTATTTTTACTTTTCTTGTTGTTCATCAAGTGCTCGGCTAGTCACATTTGCATGCATACTAATTTAACAGGCACCTGTTGCCATGGCAGCACAGCACAAAAATGAAATCTATTGTTTTATGAGGTGAGAATTCCCAAGTGATGCAGGCGCAGGCTGGTGAGAACACTTTTGCTTTCCCTTTGTATAGCTCCCTAGGTGAGAGGCTAGGTCTGTGTTAACAAGCACCGTCAGGACTGTGGGATTTGTCTAAGGCTGTTCTCTATCATCTGGTCAGCCTTCACATTCATTAGACTACAGAGATCCAGTCTAGCTCTACTGATAACATGGTAACCGTACACTGCTGTGCACTGTCCAAATTCATGTAAAGGATTTTCCAGTGTGAGTTATTAGCGATAAATAAATAAGTCCAGATATTTTTGTGTTTCTCTGTACCAAGGGTGGGGCCGTTAATAGTAGCAATTCTCACTGTCTTTTTGCCTTTTTGAAATAAAATAATTGCTGAAAATGGGACCTTTTCTTCCTATGCATTTTCTAAAAATGAATAAGATGTCCAATGAGATAACTGGGATTCAGAGGAATCTTCCAGAAAACTGCTAATTATAGGAAAGAATGTCCTATTGTTATTTTTGTCACATCTGTTTGTTGTGTATTTATTAAATGCCTATTATGACCAAGGTGTTATGGCAGGCTCTTTGTGAGACATAAGAGTTCATGGTCCGTGGTTAGTGAAATTAAACCCACGTAAAGAAGCCAACCAACAGCAAATGAGAAGCACAGGCAATTCCATTGTTTGTTCCCTTCCTATTTTTTTTTCCACTCCATTCACTAGGTGCTACTTTAAAAAGACTCACGTTTTGCTATACCACCATTATTTTGCTTATTTGATTCTTCGAAGAGAAGACAGTGTTGTGGAGGAGCATTGTAAATAGCCTAATACGAAGTGAAAAGCAGCTTTCAGCAGAGTTCCTTCAATAATAAACATTTATCAAGTGCTTACTATGTGCCGGGCATTGGATAAGTTACTCCGATGAATTGTTCAGTTCCACTCATTACATGTTTTATTGCACAATTTAAACTTTCTCTCTAAAAATGCAATTTTCTTTGTAAAGGTGCAGTTTTTAAATGATAAAAACAAATAGCTTGAAAAAAGATGGTGAAAATCTTAAGATATTGACTTACCAAACCAGAAACATACATACACACACACACGCACACTCACTCACTCAGACACTTAAAGAGGTGCAGGGAAACAGAGGTAGGAAAATATAGAGTTATGTAATTTAACTAAAAGAAATGAGGAAATTGTTTGGATAAGGGAATTTCGAATCTATGTTAGAAAGAACACCTTCATTTGACTCTCTTCGTCTTCCAAGTACATTCTGCCTTGGTTCCCTTCAGTTTTTGTTCTTTGAACATTTCACCCGATGTCCCGCTTCCTTGCCTTTTGCCATACTTCCAGCTCTACATGAGAAGATGGTAGTGAACGTTGCAGACTTTCTAGCTTTCCCTTCTAGGTATAATACTCACATTCACCCTTTGCTCTGACAACCTGCCTTCACGCTCCCCTCCCATCGATGGTGCAGTCTTGGGCCGTGCTACTCAAAGCGCAGCTCCAGGGCCCATGCTAATTCATACCGCGTGAAGTACGAAAATTGCAAATAAGCATTTAAAAATTTGATAGCAATTTGGTAGAGTAATTTGTCTATTGAATCTAACAAAATATTTGACTGGTATTTTGTATTTTTAAAAATTTCATTTCTTTAGTAATAAATTATCTTATTCATTTATTTATTTTGACAAAGCAACAGATCACATGGGTTGTGGAGCCGGGGGAGAGACAAAACAAAAACACCTGGTCTTTCACTACAGACAGTTTGAGAAGCCTTGGTCTAAGATACTTTCAGTTTCTCTAAAGATATCTCTGATTTTCTACCTTCATACCTTTCCCTATTTTTTAGCTAATACTGCTTGTCTCTTAAAATCCAACCGTAGGGGTTGGCCCAGTGGCGCACTAGTTAAGTTTGCACATTCTGCATCAGCAGTCTGTGGTTCGCCTGTTCGGATCCCAGGTGCGGACATGGCACCACTTTGTAAGCCATGCTGTGGCAGGCGTCCCACAAATAAAGTAGAGGAAGATGGGCACGGATGTTAGCTCAGGGCCAGTCTTCCTCAGCAAAAAGCGGAGGATTGGCAGCAGATGTTAGCTCAGGGCTAATCTTCCTCAAGAAAAAAAAAAACAAAAAACAAAAAACCCAACTGTAATATCTTCTCCTTCTTGAGTTTTTCCCTGAACTCCTCCACTGAAGTTCTTTGTATTTCTGTTGAAACGAATGTTTATGGAACCTGGTATCATTTAACATTCTACACAAATGCACCTGCTTTTTTTATAGTACCACCTTGGAGGCTGTTCCCGAGAGATATAGTCAGGATGGATAAGAGCATGGACTTGAAGTCATAGACATCTGGTTTAGAATCCTGAGTTCTGTCATTTATGAGCCGAGGGAACTTGGGTCAGTCAACTAGCTTCTTTGTGCCTCAGATGCCTCATTTACCAAATGGAACTATTGGTAGCACCTATGTGTTCACATTGCTATGAGGATTAAATGAAATAATACGTGTAAAGTATTAAGAGTACAGTTCCTGGCACATAGTAAATAATCAATGAGTGCTATTATGTTCTTCATTATGAATATTAGCAGCACTTTTAGAATATTTTTTATTGCCTTTATTCAGGCGTTGCCTGAAATTAGTAATTCAATCACATTGTTTTGAGGAAAAAGGAGATATAAAGAAACTACAACAATTGCTTTGATAGATTCACTTTTTGAGGACACAGCTGGAATGGGTGTTGTGCAAAAGAGTGAAAAGTCATGGGATTTCTGTGAGTTTCTAATGGGCTTTGGAGAGCTGGTCAGTGCAGCAGAAGCATCCTTGTTTGGGCTTTGTGAACATAACTTGAGTCACTCCTAAGACGCTTTTTCCTACGGGCAAAACTCACACTACAAAAAGGAAAATGGAATTTTAAAAAATACTTTAGAAGAAGGCAATATATCTAAAAATATCCCCACCACCAAAAAAATTTGGCTGGAACACCTGGATTTTTCTGAGTTTAATTTTAGTTAGGTAAACATTGAAAAGATATATTTTCCTAAAAGAGGAAAGAGTAATCTTATGGAAAATGATCATTGGCAGTAATCTTCAGATTCCTATCAGTTTTGCAAAAGATTTTCCTTGTTTTGAGGAGTGAGAGATGTGAATTTGAACAAGCTGCAATAATGATGATCAACACTTATAATCATTTAACTGACAAAATTTACCCTCAAGTAATCTTCTTTGTAGGATAATTATCTAAGAACATAGACACATAGATGTGAACTACAGTGCTTAATCATGTGATAGGTAAATGAAACGACTGTTTTAATATGCACTAAACAAGCATGTTAAAACCATGTTATGGATTCATAGCTATCTAGGATATGCTTTCTTAGGCTTTGAAAAATAGGTAAACTCTCTTAAAAGTAAGCAGAAGTATATTCAATGTAACTAAATTAAATGACAAGGAGAATGGTGCTGCATATAAGCGAGTGGATTATGGTTTTGCAGTCAAATTATTTTTGGTATATTGAATGTGAATTCAAAAGGAAGACTGTAAACGAAATTCTGAGAAGAGCTAGGGAACAAGATTTAAGAGCTATTTAAGCCCTTGCTGGACAAGGGCAATAATGCAAAGACATAATTTACTGTAGTGGGAGAATAAGAAAAACAAAATCAAACCCAGATTATTTGAGGCCTTACAATCTGATTCTATATCTATAGGTGTACACACACACACTCAACACATGTTAACATACCCACCAAGAACATGAAGAGATCAGAATAAAAGGAGTAGTAAAAATTTTCTGGAAGAGAAGTTGAGCTGAACACACACAGTCGTTTTCAATAATAAGGTCTGTTAGACTTGAATGGCACAGCAGTCTGTCGGGGAAGTGGTGAAATCATCACAGACTGTTGAGTGACTCAAAATTAGATCAGACAAAACACTTTAAAAATATACTGTAGGAAACAATCTTATGTTGGGAAGGCAATAAAAAGATGACCTAAATTGATCTTTTCTATCTTCAACTTTTAATGCTGGCTTGTAGTTTAAAAATAGAGAAGTAAAATATTTACAGAGATACTGAGGGTTAGGGCCTAAACTTCGAAGTGCTTATTATTTAACCTTACTGTATATGATACTCATGGCTTTATTGTAGAAACAACAGAAATGTAGCTATACATCTTAGTCCTTTCCCCACTACTATGAAATCAACAATGAAGAAAGAGCTTAGGGTTCAGAGCTCTATTTCAGAAGTGGTTGGTAGATTTGTCCTTTAAAGTTAAGTTCTAAATGCATTTATGCAACATAACCGACCCTGATGTTGTAGTCACGTTAAATAGGATTTAGTTTGTTTCCCACATGTAATGTCGTTATAACTAGATATAAACATACAATGATGATGGAAAAATGATATAGAGATTCTTTGAGAATTATTAACTGATGTGTATTAAAAAAGGGAGATTAGATGAGAAGCAGCTTCTAGAAGAGTTATTTTTTATGTTCTCCCTGACCCCTTGATCTTAATTTAAATAACTGGCAATCAGATGCAATCTCTTTATTTTGTTTGGTTTCTCTTATATTCAAAAGCAGTCAGAGTACTACATAAAATGAATGAAATTGTTTGAGAAACGGCTCAATAAATTTTTCTAGTGTTTTCTAAGTTATGCTTTTTTTCATTTAACCTATGGCGACTTACCTTTGGGAAACTTTGCTATCCTCATGTCAAACACATGCACTTTAACTAGCAGTGGGAACTTACCGTTGCCTGGAGTCAGCCTGTGTGACCTTTTGGATAAACCATTGGTTAGACTCATGGCCCCATGGATCAGCTGCCTGGAACCGATCCTGACGGAGGCCTCCCTTATCTGTAGATTGTTTCTAGACCAGCAGTGTACCCTCTGAGCTGTCCAAATACTTGGTGGTTCACTGACCTTCCCTACCTCATGTGACTGGTTTTACATAAAATTCATAGAAAATTGGCTTATGCTAACTTCTCTTATAATCCCGGCTTCTCAAAGTTTGCTATTTGATACAAAGTCCACTTATGTGCAGAAAACAGAGAGGAAGTTCATTTGCCCAGTTCTTAAAGTGTGCTGAGGTAGTAAGGCAAAATTAAATGACCACTTCCTTTTCCTCTGGAAGTAGAGGTGGTGGGGATGTGCTGGCTATGGACCACATTTGCCTTGGTGCCTAGCTCACTGATAGGTGGTGGAGGATGTTCAAAAAACATTTGTTGAATGAATGATCATTTTCAAAGTAGGGTAAATTTTGGTGGTACTATTTCTGTATTCCTTTATTAGCAACTGGCCCCCCAGAGTGGCTAGCCTCACAGGATTTGCAAAAACACAGGAGGAGGAGAAAGGATGGGAATGTAGTGCTAAAAGAATAAAAGTGACAGTCTGTGTCTAGCCATCTTTTGAATCATGATCATATTTACAATCTTCTACCAGCCTTAAACTATTTACATGACTTATTTGGGGGGGGGGGGAATCATGGAATTTTGGAGACAAACGCAACTGTGTCTAAATCTTAACTTCGCTACTTACTAATATTCCACTCAGAGCAGATTATTTAATCTCTTTGATGCTCAGTTTTCCTTTATTAAAATGGAGAAATTACCTTTTGCCTTGGAAACTTGTTTGGAGGTAAATCACTTCATAACATGTGTATGTGTGTGTCCCAACAGTGGTAATAACAGTTTTCATTTTTTGAGTATCTTCTAGATGCCTGGGTCGGGGCTGGAGGGTATACAAACATTTTTGTTGATCTTCCCACTAGCCATGCAAGGTGAATACTTTCATGCCCATTATGCAGGTAACTAAATTGAGAGCCAGCGTTGTAAAGGAATCTACACAAGGTTGCAGAGCTAAGTGTGAAAATGGAGATTTGACCTTAAATTTGTCTAACTCCTGAGCCCAGGCTCTAATTTACCCTGATTAAAAAATTTTATTTCTTTCCTTGCCCAAAAGAAATGGAAATAACCCAGTTCTCTCATAATTAATCTCTGTTTAACTTCTTCTATAGGGAGTAGCTCAATTCCCCGTAATAAACCCCAATAGGACCAATAGTTTTGTTAATTCTGCTCACTTCTTTAGAATCTAGTTGTGGGCTCCATACAGCTAGTGTTTTTAGTTATCATTATTGGATCTCATAACTTTTCGATAGATTTGTTCTATGTTATTTCAGATTAGATATCATACTGAAATCCAGAGAGGTTAGGAGTTGCATAAACTTGTAGAACCACTGAGATAACTCAGGTTTTCGATAACTCAACCTGAGGGAGAAAACAAGATATAGCCTTCTGGATATGTAACAGCACAAGTTTTCTATCTTTTGTCATGAACAGAGTCAGAGATTCTTCTGGCCTGTATCTACACGTGATATCAGTGGGAACCTTGAATATTAAGGGTGGAGATGTCTTGCCTGGCTGATCTAACTTTGGACCTGTTAGCAGAAGGCTGGAAATGCTTAAAACCATAGCTGAGTCAGAAGGATGTGAACCTTGGACTTATTCTGACAGTTGCCTTTAATTAAATGAGCTTGGCCCTATTAGAGTCTGGCAAGTCAGCTATTTAAAAAGCGCTAGTTCTTTAGAAATCTTCTAACTTTCCCAAGTTTTGTTTTTACTCAGCATCTTGGATTTTGTTTTTGTTTTCCATTTTCAGATTTATAATCGCTTAGATTCAAATTGCTGTGGATTCAGACCTCGAAAGGAGGATGCCTGTGTACAGAATGGACTGAGGCCCAAATGTGACAACCAAGATGCTGTGGCTCTAGCACACATTATCCAGCGAAAGCATGACCCAAGGCATCTGGTCTTTATAGACAACAAGGGCTTCTTTGACAGAAGTGAAGATAACTTAAACTTCAAATTGCTAGAAGGCATCAAAGAGTAAGTTTTATGATATAGTAACATTTGCAGGACATCGTTTATATTAAATAATTAGTAACGTTTTGAGAAAACTCACACTTCATGTCTAGTCGAAAGGAATTGTGGATGTGGAAGCTGGGAATGGAGGCTCAGAAGAAGGAAACAAACCCACATGGAACAGAACAAGTGTGCAGCCAGGGTGTCACTATCACCGACCCATGCAACCTACAAAGCTCCCACTACATTCACATCCATCATGTTGCTTGGCCCTCTCTGTGAAAATCCATATGGATTGGGTTGGAAGCATGCAGGAAGAGTACTTTATTGAAATTGTCAGCATTTTGCTTCTCATATTTTCTTGCATAAAGCCACACGTTGACACTTATAAGGATACCATTCCACCTATCTCTGGAATAGGAACTAGCAGAGCAGGAATAAACAGGTGACAGAGGCTCTGTTATTAGGGCATGGGACAGGGGAACTATCAGACATGCAGATAATGACATGGTAGGATGTCCAAAGGCATAATAAACTCGAGTGACTTTTATGAATGTGGTGGAAAATGAGAGGCAACCTGCCAAGTAGAACATGGTATCAAAGGACAGTGGCTGTTTAATCCAGGTAGGAGAGTTTTTTGAGCATTTGGAAATCCTTCCCGTACACATAGATTATGGAAAAAAATATCTTGAGCTTACATCTCTTTGGAAATAAAGGAAACAAAAACACTTAATAGTGGCAGGAATCCCACTATAGGCTAGATGTCAGGCTCCACCTCATAGCTACTCTTCATATTATTCTCACCTTGGTCAGAAATCAGAGGGACTATGAAGTTGGGCTATGTCTGAGACTTGATAATAGAGGAGTGCATTCATAAAAGAGTTAGCCAGCTGTGTGAAGCTAACTGACTTCTGGGCAGCATATGAGCAAGTCTAAAATTGAGGGTGGAACTCAGGTCTTCCAAAGCCAAGGCCAATAATTTTCCTGCAATAACTTGTGGTGTTCATGCTGGTACTACTACTCTTGTTAATAATACTCTGAAGCAAATTTCAGTGGTTCTTTCCAGCACTATGAATTAGGTAATGAGGATTTTATGCACTTTCAACACTAGAGGCCATATTCTTTCTATGCGAGTTTCATGAACCCCAATTTCATGAGTTTTTGCCGTGTCTTGCCCTGTTAAGACCCACTCCTCATGTCTCTTTGTGGATTCAAGATGAGATCTACAGCACATCCTCTCTTTTATGTGTCTAAATTAAGGAAATTTTATGGGTAGGAAAATTTACATACCTAAGGCATGCCTTACTGAGCTGATATTACAGGGTCTTCTTGAATTCCTAAATTTCCTCTTAGAACTACGAGTGTCTAGAGAATACAGTCCATTCATTCCATACATTCAGATAAATATGAATCCTGTTTTATTTATGCTTTCAAAGATTTCACTTTAAGTGCATTTTGAGGAGTAATGAGTTTAAAGTGAAATCTTTGAATACGTAATTCACACATTGAAAAGCAAAAATGAAGACTTTACTACTGAGCCAGATTTATGCATAGAATATTCCTGTTAATCAATGTAATGCAAAGACAGGTAATTTTTTGATTTTCCTTTGTGAAAAAGATTTGTCACTAAAGAGATCATCTCAGTTTCATCTCATACATCCTGCCACAGCTAAATTAGTTGAAGGGCCATAGAATTTATGTCATAAATTATTAATACCTCATAGAGCAAAAATGCCTGCTTAATTAATACTGTGGCTACTAAATTAAATAGTACATGTCTTCAGGGAGCTCAGAGCATCTTAGCATTATTGAATTCCACACTTACTCAGACTCATTAAGCACATCCAGCTCTGTGGCCTTTGGTCTTTCCCCAGCATCAGAAGTGCTGGTGCACCTGGATCCCTGGTATTCATGCCCCCTGAGGGCCATCCCCAGCTCGCACCATTGAAATTTCAAAAAGGTGCTTAGAAGGCCTGAAACTTCTGGCAAACTGTACTCTTCAAACAAGTCTACGTTCTTATTTTAGTTTTTAAGGGACAAATTAGTTTACTTGAAAATGGCTATTAAATACTTGTATTTTTACTATGCTTTCATCAGCATGTTAATGAAAGCTGAGAGAGGCCAAATTGGAGATTCAGCAAAACATTACTTATCATTTTGAACCAGAAATTTTACCAAGTCCTTCAGATAATATGTGCGCAAGACCCCGAGCTTTATACTTTCTAAATGAAGGGCAGAAAGCACAATACACCCTCTGAAGGCCATTCAGCAAGGATACTTCTAAACTAGCTTCAGGCTTTCTGGGGGGATGTTTCATTGTGGAATGCCCTGGCTCGAAAACTTGAGATTTGCTGAATTTATTTGAAAACAATTTAGTATTCCAGGTTAATAAAATGCCCCCAGATCCTCAGAATTCCTGAAGTATAACCGGAATCAAAGGCAATTCTTTATTTAATTGGGCATTTTGCAATGATTCCTTTCTCTTTTTACTATATATATTTTGGATTATTTTACATTAAATTCACTCATGCAACTTCTACTCAGGAAGAGTACTTTATTGAAATTGTCAGCATTTCGCTTCTCATATTTTCTTGCATAAAACCACACGTTGACACTTATAAGGATACCATTCTACCTGACAGATTAAAGTGGTTTCTATGGGTGAAATGGAGCTGAAGATTGAGGAAAGTATTTTTGCCAGACTGGCAGAATCCTTTTTATTTCTATGCCTCTCTTTGCCTACATATAATGACCTTAAGTGAGATGTTAGTATGTCAAGCTCTCAATGACATAGAAAATTCAGCTCCCTTGAAACGTATTCTTCTACTATATTATTATGGAGAACTGTCAGCTTGACAATGACAAAAATGTTTTGATTCTCAAGGTACTATTTGATAGTGTGATTTATGCCAGATTAATGAAGGGCAGAATAATTGGGTACGGCATAATGTTTCCAAGCAAATACGAAGAATAAAATATCATCTTATCTTTTCAGGTTTCCCGAATCTGCAGTTTCTGTTTTGAAGAGCCAGCACTTACGGCAGAAACTCCTTCAGTCTCTGTTTCTTGATAAAGTTTATTGGGAAAGTCAAGGGGGTAGACAAGGAATTGAAAAACTTATCGATGTAATAGAACAGAGAGCCAAAATCCTTCTTACCTACATCAATGCACACGGGGCCAAAGTGCTGCCTATGAATGAATAACAAAAGAATCTTCTGGCTAGGGTACTAGATATATTTATGCATTTTCGTTTTTGTTTTTAAATCAAGTATGCAAACCTCAAGCCATTCTAGGAATGAGGCAATGTAGATGAAATATATAAAATAAATGAATTTAACCAAGTATAGATGATAGGCCTGAGCACTATAAGCAGACTTTAAAAGCTTTTCAAAAACACACTCCTCCAAAAACATTTGCTTATATTTGTCTCTAACATCGTGTCACATGTCATGTGAGTCTTAACATCTGATTACAGAATGATTGCAATGAACATGCCAGCTAGCTTTGTTAAAATATTTGTCATGTCGTTTAATAGAACAGGGTAAACCAGAGGTAATGATTCCCTTAATAAACCATATTTTATGCCACATTGACTGGTCTGACCAAATACTAATGGGAATGGTTTTTGACGTTCTTCTGTTTCTGATTGTTAAAACAGAGCAGTCCCACACTACCCAGAGACAACTCTACATTGGAAAGCTGAGGCTCACGATCTGCAAAAACATCAGAGCGTACACTAATTCTAAACAGAGATGGTGGGTTATTTGCAAACACATCAGTATATATTCTATTGTATCTATAAATGCAGCCATCTCTGTGATTCTGAGCAGCGAGAATCACCTTTTCCATTCCTTTTTAGAAATTTATTTTGTTGTCAGTATAGAAACCATCCAAATTTGACAATTTATACATTAGGTAGTTTTGCTCTCTCAATTTTGGCCCAATTTATGTCTAGTAGCTTAGAAATGAAGCAATTTTAAGGTATAAAGTTACCTATTTGAAACTGTACTTATAGAGTTATCTTTTTTTCAATAGATTTTTAAAAACAATTTTGTCATTTTTATGAAGGATGTATTATAACTTCTATACATTTTATTGATAATAGTAAAGTTCTTGAAATTTGTTTTGTGTAATTATATTTAAACCAATTTAATTGATATTGGCCAGATATTGACAATAGGACCAGATATTGAATGTGTTTAAATATATTTTTTGGCTTATTCCAATATGAGAAATATGAACAAAATAAATTAAAACCTGACTGTTGAGTTCTCCTCAATGAAAGTGCATGACTAGAACTAAAACAGCAAATTTGGGCAATATTAAGCCTCAAATAATTATCCCCAAACTCCCTCTACCAACTTTTTAATTAGGTGGAAGGATGAGGGCACATAGTATTCACGTGCTGTGTCTTCATGTCCTTGGAAGATACCCACGTCATCATGGATGATAGATGTTCTTATAGAAGTTTCAAATCTCAAACAACTCATTACCCTTCCACACCCACACATCCCACCCCTTATTTAAAAGCTGATATACTAACTCCTTTCCCGGAATGTTTAAAAATACAATTTAAAAATGTTCATAATACATACATCCTCTGTTTTCTCAGTTCTGTGTGTTATTGCTAAAGAGCACCCCATTTTCTGTGTTCTGATCAAGGCTAACTCAGTACCACTGTAACTTCGAACTATTAAGGACATTACAATAAGGGTGAAGTTTTTTAAAAAGAACGTATCTATAGATTCTAATTTATTAAAGTACATAGGGACAAAATGTCAAAATAACATGTTAAGTACAAGAGAAGATAGACCAAGGTGAAAGGGATTATTTGATTATCTAACTGTAACTTTTCTAGGCTCAAATTCAAGTACTACTTTTCAGCACCCTTATTTGCTGGGCTGACCCTTGGAGCGTTGGTCTTCAGACTGTTCTCCTCTCTGTTTGCCGCTCTGTGCCCTGAGTGCCTCCCTCTGGTCCCACACTTTCAGAATACTCTCTGGCTCTCCTTAGTCTCCAGGTTTACCTGCTATGTTTGGGCTTTTTAAGATCCCTTTTTCTCTCATTAATCAACGTATTAATGGAAAATTGGCCTGACAAAAGTTTTGAGACGCAGCTTCTACTTTGAGCCACTGACTTGAAGTGATTCTGTCAAGTTGCCTTATACCTTGTCTTATCAAGGTGGCATATTTGCATTATAATGTGCTTTTTATGGACTATACCATCTTTATCCAAATTTGTGATAGTGGTGGTGGGAATTCCAGGCTCCTTAGAAGCGAGGTTTAATTTTGTGTCTCAAGCTACACTGCTGTTGGCAGTTTGGTCCTCCCATATGTGGGTCTGACTTTGTTTGTTTGCCTCCAGTTATTCCAAAATGCTTAATATTAAATAAAAGTTCCAGGAACACATGTTTATTTTAGTCACCTTTGCTTTTTAAGAATGTATTTTGTTTTATAACCAGTAAATAATTCATGCTGTATTGTTTTTGAATAATGGGTAGCTGAAGGCCAGGCATTTAATTCTAATAATAAGTATTGCTCCTCTTTTCTGTTACTGAAACAATGAGAATACTCTATGCCTCTCAAATGTACTCAGATTATGCTGTGGTTTGGTTCACATAAGCGCATTATGTGGCTTATTTATAACTTGATAAATTTAAAATAGAGCAATTTACCTTGGCAGACATACAAAAGCTTACTCTTGTGTGATTTATTTTCTTTAAGCTGATGATATGAAAATAAACACATATCTTAAAACTATAATAAAAATATTAGAAATGAAAGATGCGTGCGTTTTCTTTTGTAGATGGGTTACTTTTCAGAAGTTAAGTATGGAGGAATGTTTGCTACCTTTATCCATGATAAAAGAAACAGTTGAATAGTCAAGAATTTTATTGGATTGTGTTTGTGTATGCATATATTTGATATCATTATTAGTGATAATATGCCTCCTCTTGGTGCACATATCGCATTGTTTTAGGCGGTATGCAAACTAGTTAACAGATACCATAAACTATAAGAGAATATTTAATTTTTGGCTTTCTTTTCTTTGGGGTGAGTCTTACAATTATGTTTAAAGTTTTCTTTATAGCATTCATATTTGTTAAGTTTATTAGGCACTCATGGAATTTGTCAAAATATAAAATATTAGACATTCTCAACATATGTGTAATCTCTGAACGTGTGTAGTAGCTTGTTTATTCCATTGCACCTTTAAATATACATTACATTGTATCTAATGAATAAAATAACCTAGATGTAGATTCATCTACACACTATCTTATGAAATCCTAATGTTTATCTCAGCACAAAACAAAGTAAGGCACATTTAGGGTACTAGTCTGAAAATATGATATAGAAATGGTACATGGGTCAAATAAAGACCTTCCTTCACAAACTAAATGGTATCATCAAGAATCAAGAACTTTTATTCATGAAACATAATTCAACTTATCAAAAGAATTATCTGACACTTGGAAATAGCCAGAGAGATTTGTGAGTCTCCTTTCAGTGCAATGCTGGGCTTGACTGCGTATTGACTGGGATCTTGAACAATGTTGTAGGGCAGAGGTTAACCTGTTGCTTTTTATCCCATAGAGATGCAAATAATGTCTGTCTGGTGGAAAAGACAACCCTAATGGTTTCATAGTTTATTACCCTGTTGGACATTAACCAGTTTTATATCTAGTCCAGCAATCTTATCCTAACATTGCCTATAAATATTTAGCTTTTGAAATACTCTTTGAATGCCTTCTCCATCTTACCGGTTCACCTTGTTTATTAGTTATTTGAATAAAATCTTTGACGTATGTTCATTTTACGTTTACATAGAAGTCACAGTTTTACCTTTTTGAAACTTTTGCTTTAATAAACTTTTGACTGCAGTGTCATATGATTTTATTTGTTCAAGAGGCATGATTTTAAATTTTTGAAAATTTTGCTTTAACAAACTGTCAAAACATAGTTACATGATTTAAGAACTGAATGGTACAATGTGATCAGCATCTTGTCCAACATCCTTAACTTCTGGATGGAGAAACTGAGGCTTAATGAGGTGAAGTTACTTGTCTAAATTTACAGAAATGGCTGATCTAGAATCTTCAGTGTTGGAACTGATTTTGAAAGTTAGAAAGCCAAAACTTTCTCAGAGATTTCATTGTCTATAGCAGTAAAATAGGAAACACTAGCTTAATAAACCCTGAAGGTCTTACATGGGCATATTCATGTGTACTAATAATTTTAGGGCACATTTTTGGTGAAGTGGCAGTGAGTGAAATAAGCAGGGAATTTTCTCATACTGTGAAACTTTTGATAATCACATTGCACAGTTGATCGAGACTCTACAATGTGTCATGCTATGTGCTAGGCAGTGTGGATGTACAAATTAATAAGTAACTTTTAGTCAGTTAATCATCACTTGAGACCTGTAATTAGACTTTAAGTTATGGCATTGGTAGAAAAAAGTTGAGGAAATCAATTCTTTGAGGAGTGTCCAGAAACGAACTCTTAAACTTCTAAAGAGGGAGGATTTTGTACTCACAGTGAGTTTCACTCTATCTTTAATCTATTGTTGACATTACTGCTTAAAGTGACAATTTGAAGTCATTTTTGTGGCTGGACAAAGAGACCTATTCATCTTAATATGTCCTGAGGACAACACTGTGTTCCAATATGGTGGTACAATAGTCAATGATCATAATGAAAACCCTGATTAATCAAAAACACTCTCACATAAGTAAGTTCTGGATCATTTTGAGAAGCTGATTAAAAGTACAGCCTGTCTACATAATTCTGCAAATAATTTCAAAGAGCTTTTGGATTCTGGGACAACCATTTATGGAACTCCTCCCTCTCAGGTCTATGATCTCTCACGGTTAAGAACCCTTGCTGTACAGTGTATTTAAGAAGGTGGGAAGTAATATTATACACTTTAGAAAGATCTACACCTAATACGTTTTAAAAGTTTTGTTTTTATACAAAGGTGAAAACTTAGGTTCTGGAAAAAAATTATTTAAATAATTTTTAAAAATGATTTAAGCTTAATTTAAAATTACTTAAACTTTATTTGAAGTATTTAATGAGATACCAAAAAAAATTGAGGGACCATTGTCTTTAGTAATACTTTACTATTTCCAGCTCATGCCGTCAGTCCCAAATTCACTATCATTCACTTAATCAACTAGAGAATGAAATCCTTTGAGTTTACTTTTACTAAATCCTTTAATTTTTTTAAAGATTGTCAGTTACCTGATTTTTTTGGCTCATCTATACAAAAGATCCCAGATAGTCACTTATTTTATAGCATATGAGGGTAGTTAAGTTAATGTATACAATTAAATGGAGTTATTTGATTTATTGCCAATGGTTTTCTGGGCATGAGCATAATGCTTGCTTTAATAAACAATTTTCTAAACAAATGAATTAACTTTTCCCGTCAGAAGAATTCAGAGTATCTACATGCATTCACCTTTTACCCCTCTTCTCATTCGGGCATTGCTGACTTAAGTCGAAATATGGCATCTTCCCTAATTTTTAAAGCTCTGTAGTCCCCTGAGATAAGGCTTTGCTGTCAGAAAGATCTGACTCAGAGGAGTTGCTGGCAGACCCTGTTTTGCAACCTACAAATGCATGTGGTAAGTGAATGGAGTCACAGAAATCCTTTCTTACAGCATCATTGCATAGAGTTAAATTAGTTCAACTTTTTTTTTTTTTAATCTTAGAAAGCTCTCTTTTCCCCTCATGATTCCAAAGTACATTTAGTTTGTTGATAAAAATATGCACAATTATGTGTACATTAGGAAATCTCTATGCATCATTTTTCTAAAAAAGTAGTCTATTTCTTAGCAGGACTTGTCAAGATTTCTAAAGCTTTGCAGACAAAGAGCTAAAAAATAAAGAAAACCTCGCTTGTCAGTGGCTTTAATCACATGCTCCAGAATAGCTAGCTGTGCTATATTTCAAAAGACAAACTGGGCTGCAGAGAGTGGGACCAGCCACTAAATGAGACTGAAACAGCTGTGATTTTGCAAGATGTGCCAACATTTTCTTTAGCTCCGGGACACCAGACATTATTTGGCTCATAAAGTACCCTATGTTATTGGCTCAACTTCTGTTTAGGAGAACAAGAGATCTTGTTCTGTATCCTCATTTCAGGCCCTCAGGAGCATTGAAAATTAAGGCCAACATTTTTTTTTTAAATCTCATAGTCCTTTTTTTTTTTTTTCCCAAATAAACTATGATTCAGATATGCTTTGTAACTTTGTGAGACTACATTATGATTAAGCTTGCAAGACTCAGCTCTTTCTTAAGAGAATGATTAAATAAGTTACAGCATCTTTTAGGAGAGAGTCAATCTTCCCCTCTTTTAATCAGGTAACAAGTGATTGTTAAAATATAGAACTTGCCCAAGTGTTTTGGTGACTATTGTGGCAATGCTATTTTCTGCTAGTATGTGCATTTCCTTTGTCTTACTCTTCTTGTTGGTGGCAAGTAGAGATAATATGTTGTGTTTAAAGAGGAGTCACATGGCAGCATCCAAAGTAGCAAATTTCTAATTAAAGACACAAATTCCTAATTAAATTTTGACTTTAGCCCAGGCTACCTACTAGATGCCAGTAGTAACACCGTTTCAAGTTGTGACAACTGAAAACGTCTCTTGATATTGTATAATATTTCCTGGGAGGCAAAATCATTCTCTGGTTGAGAACCACCACTTTAGTCCATTGATAGAAAGTCCTCCATAAAGAGCAAAGCTGTCCATTTTTTTGTCCTCTCACATTCAGTTTATGAAGATTTTCTCTGTCAAATTCCTTGTACTGGGACATACTGCCACCTTGTACGACATCTATCAGAGCTCTAAGCAGTCTCATGGTTTGGGGAAAGGGATCGTTGAAATAAGCCACGGGAGTCAGGAGGAAGAAACATCTTGGGCTCTGAAATAAAATTTTTAAGTGAAGGATAAGTCTAGCAGCAGGTGACAAATGAAATATCAGGGCAAAAATTTTGGAATGGGTGGTGGTTGTAGGTAAAATTGCTTTGAAAATCTGTGCTTTACCTTTCTCCCTCCCAGGGCCCAGTAGCTGTATTCTTTGAGATAATGCCTGGGATATAAAGAAGCCATACTCTCATCAGGGCCCCAACATCCCTGTGGGTACCTCCTCTGACAGAGGGTCAAAAGAAGTAAAGGGTGTTTCCTCACAAGCAGGAGGGGAAGAAGAGTAGCAAAGTGCACTAGAGTGGAATTGTTTGGCCATGATACAGTTGGCAGAAAATGGGCAGTGCAGAATCACAGTGGGAAATAGAAAAAAAGATGCAATATCAATAGGGTAGGCTAGGTATCGCTGCAGTAACGAAACGTCATCAAATCTCGGTGGCCCCGTGGCTGAGTGGTTAAGTTCTCGAGCTCTGCTTCAGGGGCCCAGGGTTTCGCCAGTTCGGATCCTGGGTGCAGACATGGCACCGCTCATCGGGCCATGCTGAGGGGGCATCCCGCATGCCACAACTAGAAGGACCCACAACTAGAAATGCACAGCTATGTACCAGGGGGCTTTGGGGAGAAAAACGAGAAATAAAATCTTAAAAAAAAAAATTTCAGTGGCTTAAAACAACAAATGTAGATTTCTCACAGTGTACGTCCATCACAGCTTGGCAGAAAGGCTTTGCTTTTTCATAAACACCTGGAGACCCAAGCTAATGGGTCAGCCTGGACATTTCCATTTCTGTGCCTGAGTGAAAAAAAGTTCTGAAGGGCTTGCACTTCCAGTCACAACTCACTGGACAAAAGCAGTCTGAAGAGTGGGGAAATTCGAACTATCCGGTGAATTGGTAATTAGGGGAGATGGTGTAAGCTACAGGTGAGGGCTCTGATGATATCTGAGGCAAATATAACCTAACTTTATTATTGTCTATTCAATAATCTTCTTCTTCTGGGGACAGCCGCCTCCCCTACCCCATTTCACTTCACCTCTGCCTAGGCTTCCAGGCCATAGCTGTTAGGTTTAATGATGAACATATGACTTAAGCTGGGAAAATCACATTCTCTTTACTCAGCTCGTTCTCCCGTTACAATTGATTGGTTCAAAACTGAACACCTGCATAGCAGTTAAGCTTGTGTCTTCTGCTGTGACCTGGGGTTTGCTAGTTCAGATCCCAGGCACAGACCTACACACTGCTATCAAGCTATGCTGTGGCAGGTGTCCCACATATAAAGTAGAGGAAGATGGGGCACAGATGTTAGTTCAGGGCCACTCTTCAACGGCAAAAAGTGGAGGATTGATGGTGGATGTTAGCTCAGGGCTAATCTTCATGAAAAAAAAAAAATTTGAACACCTAACCTGCGTAGGTCAACCAGAAAACTTGCCTAAGAATTTTAGAGCTGAAAGAGAGAAAAAGAAAGCAGGACCCAGGACTAAGTAATAAAGGGTAATATTCTAGAGATCTTCGACTTTCCTCTGTGTGAGCTAGAGAAAGTTAATTGCAGAGAAAGAGGAAAGATGATCCAACTCCACAGGGGAGCTAACAGGCGAGATGGAGAAGTCTGGTGCCTGTTGATTCCTTTGCAGGAATTGCTCTGGAGATCCCTTCCAATTCTTAGTTTGCTTGAAATGGCTCAGTATCCGTTTTTAATCTACCTTCTGCTTCAACTTAATCTAGGTTGATTTTTTTTTGATACTTGCAACAAACAGAAAATCTATAATTGGTTTCTAAGGCAATTAGGTCTTTTTCTAATTTCCCAATTTTAGAACATATATCATTTGTTTCTGTGACAGATAAAGATGTTCATGATCTTAAATTTTTCCCCCCACTTTTTTCCTAAACCAAATGACTTCTAAAATATTTATCATCATGCTTACATTGTTAATCTTCTTAATATTTACCTTCTGGCTTCCACTTTGTCACAGGTGTGTTAGTTCTATATTTGAATGCATTTCCTGCCCACCTTCAATTGCAGCTTCCTCATTCCTGAGGTTTTGTTTGTTTTTCCTCATTCATCTCTTTGCTGACTGGCTTCAGTGTCAAATATTTCTTACAGGCTTACTCATGAGTTCCATATTCACTGAGTCTTGATGATTTGTAAATAGCATTCTATTTTATGTATATAAATAACAGCCTGGTGTTATAAAATTTGGATTCCATACTTTCTTTTCAAAACAAAATAACCTTGGAAATTTGTAAACATTGTAATGCTGTCATTTGGCATTGAACATTGCAGATAAGATTTTCAGAGGCCAGCCTGCATTTTTTTCCCCTAATGTGTAGGTGATTTGCTTTTCTAGGATTGATGCAAATTGAATTCTTTCTTTATTCTTTAATAAATTCTCGGGATGTGTCTTAAAGTTGGTCATTCTGCACCAGATTTTCCTGGAACACAACATGGAATTGACGTATTTATATTTTTCCTTCATTTCAGGAAGATTTTACAATATATGCTTAATTTTTTTTTCTGTTTGTTCTGTTTTCAGGCACAGAGATATTTATTATGTGTGTGTGGAATCCACCTCTGAATCAATTGTGTTTTCCCTACTTGCTTACTTTTCTGTATTTTTTTATTCAAAAAATGTACCATTTTCTCAAGTGTTTTTATATTTCTGACTTTATTTCAGCAGCATCTATTCCACTTACTGCTTCTAGTCTTAATTTCTCTAATGATTTTATTTTCTTCAAATTTCTTTTTCGAAAGCTCAGATTTCATTTTTTGCTGCTTTATTAACTTTTTACGGATGTTTCATTTTGCATTCTTTTTATTTGAACTTGTTTTTCAAAGGGTTTTAAAAAATATTTCCTTGAGACTATAGGGAATAGTTTCTGAAACTATTCGAATTAAAATAAAATTAAAAATTAATTTCTTCAATCACATCAGCAACATCTCAAATGCTCAGTAGCCACGTGATACTGTATTATCATATCAGATAGGACAGACATAGAACATTCTCATCATTGTAGAAAAATCTATTGGGGGGCCGGCCCCGTGGCCGAGTGGTTGGGTTCATGCTCTCTGCTTTGGCAGCCTGGGGCTTCACCGGTTTGGATCCTGGGCGCAGACATGGCACCACTCCTCGGGCCACGTTGACGTGGCATCCAGCATGCCACAACTAGAAGGACCCACAACTAAGATACACAAGTATGTACTGGGGGGATTTGAAGAGAAAAAGCAATTTAAAAAAAAGAAGATTGTCGACTGTTGTTAGCTCAGGTGACAATCTTTAAAAAAAAAAGTCTATGGGCCAGTGTTGCTGTAGAGCAGAGGCCCCTGTGTATTTTTGTGTGTGGTGGAGTTTGTATTTTCTGTCCTCAGCAGAGCTTGCTGCTTCCCCCCTTTTCCTCTTATTTGCCAGGCAGCATATGTGGGTTAGGGTTTTGGTCTCCATCTTAGTTAGCTTAGGCTGCCATAACAAAATACCGTAGACTAAGTGGCTTTAGCAACAGAAATTTATTTTTCACAGTACTGGAGACTGGAAGTTCAAGGTCAAGATCCCAGGAGGGCCAGTGTCTGGGGAGGGCTCTCTCCTTAGGTTGCAGATGGCCACCATCTTACTGTGTCTTCACACGGCCTTTCTTTGGTGTATGCAGGTGGAGAGAGAGGAAGCAACCTCTCAGGTGTCTCATTTTATAAGGTCACTAATCCCACCATGAAGGCTCCACCCTCGTGACCTCATCTGACCCCTCTGAAGACCCCCATCTGTAAATACTGTCAAACTGAAGTTAAGGCCTCAACATATGAATTTTGATGTGACACAAGTGAGATCACAGCACCAGTCCTCCAAAATTCATGTCCTTCTCACACACAAAATACATTAATTCCATGCAAATAGCCCAAAAGGTCTTAACTTGTTCCAATGTCAACTCTAAAGTCTAGAGCCCAAAGTCTCATCTAAATATCATCTAAATCACAGGTGGGAGAGACTTGAGGTACAGTTCGTCCTGAAGCAAAATTCCTCTCCAGCTGTGAACCTGTGAAACCAGACAAGTTATGAGCTTCCAAAACACAATGGTGGGGCAGGCATAGGATAAACATTCCCATTCCAAAAGGGAGAAATAGGAAAAAAGGAAGGGGTGACAGGTCCCAAGTAAGTTCAAAACACAGGAAGGAAAATTTCTCTGGCTCTTAAGCCTCGAGAAAAATCCTCTTTGGCTTGATGTCCCACCTCCTGGACTCATTGGGGTAGCAGCATAACTCCCCCAGCTCTGTCCATTGGTCCTGCCCCTCTAGTTTGCCACTGCCCCTGTGACTCTCTGCAAGGGTCTCACCTACACGACTTTCTGGAAGGACAGCTTCACTCCTGAGGCAGTGGATGGGGTCATCCTGGCTTGCTGAAACCAGGAGGAACCACTTCTGCCCCCTGGGCCTGTGATGAAAGTATCAGCCCTGATGATCCCTGAATGACTTTCCCTTTTTCTAAGAAATAGTGCACACTCACAGCTGAATAGCTTTTTGGTCCCATCTTGTAGAATCGTGCAGTTATGGAGGCTGAGAAGTCCCATGATTTGTGGTCAGCAAGTTTGACAACCTTCCTTCATTCTGTTCTGATTCCTCTGCCCCTTTTACTTCAAACTGGCAATGTCTTTGCTGGTATAATTCCATTTTCTCTTTGTTAGGTCTCTTAGAATCTTATCCTTTATTTTCAAAGAAATCTACACAGTGCTTTCTGTTTTTTGGTGATAGACATTTTATAGCTTTATACTAGATTCATCATTCTTTCCCATATTTGCACCTTCTTTGTTCATTTCAGTGGTTTCCAAAGAATAATCTTATGCCTTTTTTTCCCTGCTGTGTTTTACTGAGAAGCTATTATAAGTTCTCAAGAAAGGAAGCCATGCGATAAAAGTGTTTGTTAGAGTGGATTGGAGTGTATGATGGGAGAGAGGATGGGGAAGACATGGAGAAGAAATTTAAGAATCTCTAGAAATTACTTAGGCATAGGATAATCAAGAAATGAGATAGGACGGGTCTAATTTTGAAATATTTCTCATACATAATTGTGGGCCATTACATATTTTAAGATTCAAAGGGAATTAACTAACCATTCTGAGAAAAATATCCTTACTATGGGAAACAACTTGAAAAGATAATCTAGAAACATTATGTAAAACAGGCTGCTTCAGGCTTTCGATATATTTTCCTCAGCTGTATTCATCACACCACTAGTCTTCTCTAAAGTTTGAGGCCTATCTAAACCAGAGAAGGTCGCCTCAGTTTGTATCATTGAGAAAGAATCAGAAGGATAGACAGGGACACACACACGTGCGTGCATGTACACACACACACACACACACACACACCCCTCAATAATTCCAGATAAGGAACTAGATTTTTTTCTCTCTTTTCTCTTAATGAATAGTCTGGTTTGTTTTCACAGTTGATTATAAACCAAGTTATTTACCATTATCAGGATTGAGTGTCTGAACTCATGTTGGGGTGCCCCAAACCATGAGATTAAATCCATATCTCAGGATTTTCTGGCCCAATTAGCTCTCAGCTGGTCATATTTATAGAATGCATTTGCTAATTTGATTTCTCTAAGGCTTTACGTATTCAAAAATATAACAAATATTTACTGAGTGCCAGTTATGTGCCAGGCACTGCTTTAGGTCTTGGGATATAGCGGAGAAAAATAAGTGAGCATATTCATCTTTAGCAGCTTTCTTTCTTCAAAACTTTGATTGTTAAACTGTAAAAGTTGATATCTGTGTTTATGTGGTATAACGGAAATTAGAGACATTAGGCCAAATTTTTTCACACATAAGAAAGACTAATTTTATATAAAATTCCCTTAACCTTTCCTTTCTGTTCTCCAAATGGCCCTATTTATTTTTCGTCAAAATATTTCTTTTTTGTTTTTAATTTTTGTCAGATATATTTGCATACATAATGAGAATCTCTTGAGTAATATCTCAAATATCCTTCAAAATACTTCCAGCCAATGTCTTTTATTATCAGGAATTGTGTACTTTGTGCACTTAAAATTCTAATCTTCTTCCATTTTATCTTTGTTAGAAAAAACCATCCATATAAATCATGATGAAGACTACAGAAAGAAAGAGTTTGGATTTTTGCCAATCTTGTGGTGAACTTTCAAATCAAGGAAATGTTCTAAAATCAATATTTATATAACGTATTTGGCAAAATGTTCTGTCCTGAAAGACATGGATGACATCTTTTGAAGAGGAAGAGTGATGGGAAGCAGACAGCACCCAGTTCAAGGAGCCATCCTCCATAAGCCTACTTCCTTTTGTTGCAACATAATCCCCATCAAGGGCCTTTAACATCCCAGATCTCTTCCTCCATTATTAGCCATCTTCTTTTCTTCTCTCTCCATTCTGTTTTTAAGTGCATTGCAAAGTTGCCACCTCCATTTTATTTTTTCTAGAAGCCTCTTCAGTGCAATTTCTGACTCTTGGAATCACTCTTCTACAATATACATCCATTTCATCTTTGTGAAATCTCTGGCAGTTCTTTCCCTTTTTCACTAATGCTGATTTCTCCCCTCTTTTTCTGGGACACAGAGATACAGCCTTTGATATTCTGTTCTGTTCTCCAGCTTCCCTCACTTCCTCTAAGACTCTCCACTTTTTTCCCTATATCATTGCTCTCAAGAAATTAATAGCTTTGTTTCTACTGCCTAGGTAAATGACGGCTAAATTAGCCTGGCCCTTACTGAATAGCTCCGCAAATCTCTTGCTTGTCTTATCTCTCATTTCTTTAAAAGTTTCTTATATAAGTGTTGGACACCATTTAAGTCAACTGAAAGATCATGAGACAAAGCAAGAGGCAAATAATGGATAGAATGACAGAGTGGAGATTTGGTCATTATTTAGGCTCATTTGGTACAAGTTTTTCATTTAAATTTTGAAAATGATTACATATGAGTTCTAGAGAGTTGTGACATGAAATAACATGGTAGATCTCCTAATTTAATAATAACAGCTACCCATATTAGGTTTTTATTATGAAGTTGGCATGGTGCAATGTGCTTCAAAAATATTATCTCTTTTGGTCCTTATGACTCTGACAAACGAGAAAATGGAAGAACAGAGAAGTTGATAACTTGGCCAAGAACAAACAACCAGGAAGTGACCAGACTGAGATTCACGTCCAAATCTGCTTGACTTCACAACCTACGCTTATTACAATTAGACCACAGAGCCTTCCCAGCTCCACTCAGGGCTCTCGCCACTCCGTCACAGTGACTTCCTTCTCTGAGAGAATTTGTATTCCTTATACACACTGAGGATAAATTACAGAAACTATGGCTAGGCATTTAAGTGGAAAAGTGGACTAGTAGACATCTGATGGAGATAAGCATAAGCCACTCAAGTTTGCAAACTCTCTCACATGTCTGGTTCTACTCACATATGTGAGATGGTAATCTTTATTGTTCCCCATTATCAGTACCTAATGTTTAAAAGTCTTATGATGTTGGGCCATGTTTTTGGGCTTCACAATTCATAGGAGACAAAGAAAATTTCAACTCTCCACTGCAATCTCAATCCATTTGTCATGATGCTGAGTTGTACAGAACTAGGGCACATGTAAAATAAATACCTCTTTCTGTTCCAAGCCTTGATGAGCATTTTTCTTGATGCATTTGGATTCCTCGGGTAAGAAAATCACAATGTAAAGCCACTCTTTACATTTGCTGTGAGTTTGAACAAAGAGCTGAGAGACTGCTTTGTGTGAAAGCCGGTCAAGTTCACAAGACAAAGGAGGGCAAAGCCCCCTTAAAATCACAGCATTCCACTTCATTTTACTTTGTGTTGTTATGTCGAAAATTGAATGTGCTGGTTTGCAAGTAGATATAATAGCCAGTAGCTTTGGTCAACTGATTAGTTAGTGTGTTTTAAAGCAAGAGATTGAAAAAACAAAGAACAGATTTAAACTCATATGAAATCAGCTCTGTGCTGGGAAAGAATTCTTACTTTCACTTAGAGTCATATAAAAAAAGCTTATTTTCATGACCAAAATGTGAGACTTTATAACATTTTTATACCATTGCTTTTATTTGAAACATTTTTTTGGTATTCCTGCTGGCAGATGTATGAGGGACAACGCTTAAAAATGGTACTAAGTCCCAAGTATATACTCAACAATCCAGTATCTATTTGGTTGGCTTATACAAAGTTTTGGAACTTTTATATTGAGAATTTTGGAAGATTGAGAGGTAAAAATACACATATCTCCCTTTATAGGCACGCACAGTCTTTTAAGAACACTGGGACTCTCCATGCAGCCATCTCATTATGAGCATGAAACAGCATCAAAGCTTACAGCGGACAGGATATCCGCTGTATCCTGTCACAAGGCATGACACACAAGGCAAAATGAAATTCATGACTTCAGTCAAGTGTTTAGGGGGGAGATGAGGTAGTTTTTAGGACACCATGCTTTTTGTTATAAAGCCAAGATAGGCTTTCAAATCCATTCCACTGCCACAATGTACAAATGAGACAGAAAAGCTGTCTCCAAAGGACTGGCTAGTACAAAAACCATCTTACAACAGGCTATTGTCAGAAAACAAAGCTCCATAAATTTTATCTACCAAGACATGCCTTTATACAGCAATTGATTTCCTTTTATTAATGTATTTCCTTATGTCATTCCAAAAAGGACTTGAAGTACCTAGTTAAATTTCTGGTATATATTAACTAATTCCTTCAACAAATATTTTCTGAATGCCTACGCCATATTTCAGACTCAATAAGAAGTAGTGAACTAACCAGATATGGTTCTTGATTTTTTGAAGCTTACATTTAGGGAAGAATATGTACAATAAAGTTGAAAATTGAAATAAATGTTGTGAGAGATATCAGAGAAGACATGTTACAGATTGAGGCATGCGTTAAGGTCTTCTGGAGGACAGAATATTTAAGCTGAGATCTGAAAATTGAGCAGCAATTACCCTGAGAATTGGAGGAAAAGCGTTCCAGGCAGAGGGAACAGCATGCCAAGAGTCTTGGAGGTGGAAAAAGCTTCAAGGTCTTCTAGGAAATAAGAGAAAGCTAACTTTTCTAAAGCCTGTATGTGAAGGAGTGGCACAAAAGATAGTTAAAGAGATCAGCAGGACCCCAATCATGAATACCTGACTTGAAGACCTTGCTAGAGAATTTAAATTTTATTGGAAGTGTAATGAGATCACCCTGATAGCTGGGTGGAAAATAAGCTGGAGAGAGGCAAGTTTGGACAGGTTACAAGACCGTTCAGTAGCCTTAGTGAGACATGACAGACTTTGACAGAGATAATGGAGATGAAAAGTCAAGTGATTTAAAACATATTTAGTGGGTAAAACCAACGAGATTAGCAATAAAGTTTTCGAGAATGACCACCTGGTTTCTAACTTGAGTAATCAGGTTCCTTGTGGCGACCTCTATTGAAATGCGAAAGATTGGAGAGAAATGAGTTTGGTGAAAACACACAAAAAAGAATATTCTGCCTAAAACATGTCAGTGGGCAATCAAGTGGAGATCTCAAGTGGAGATGAGAGAGACGGGCTAGGCATGGTCTCTCAAAAATGGCACTACTTACAATTTGAGCCAAGATAATGTCCTGGGGATTGTAGGATGTTTAGAAGCATCTCTGACCCCCGCCCACTAGACGCCAGTAGCACTCCCCTCTTGTCATGACAATCCAAAATATCTCCAGACATGGCCAAATGTCTTCCAGAGGACAAAGCCATCACTGATTGAGACTTTCCAGCTTAGAAATGTAATTTGGAAATTGTTGGAACATAAGTGACATTTAAAATCCATGAAAGTAGAAGAAATCATCCAGCAAAATGATGTGTCAATTTCAGCAAAATGACGTATCAAATAAATGCAGAAACTCTCTACATTTGAAATGCTTGATAAAATACAGCAATATCAAAAATTTAACACTGAGAACATAGAAAAGAAAGAAAATACTCAGACAATAGAGTAATAATCATTAAATAAAAGGAATGGCACTTAATAAACATGAAGCTGTGCTGCTGTAGCCCCAATACTGAGGTGGAGGGGTTCTTTACTACACGTAAAAATAGCCATGGGATTTGAATTTTAATAATTATGCATGGATTCTACAAGGCAAAGATTCATAGCTCTCTATGAAAAACTCTTTCATAAAGTCTGGATCATAGAGAGCTGAAGCTTCAGTGAAAGGTGAACATTAAATGTGTCAGGTGCCCTCCGAGGCAGCATTTGACGAGGAAGCTTGTGATTGTCTAGTGTCTGGGAAAAAGGCTACTCTGAGCAATCAGAAGCCTCAGCCGATGTCTCATTTCGGTTTGGAGTCTAACGGTAGTATCTGAAAAGGCCAGAATCGCCCAGCTGAGAAATTAATACAAAAGTTGGTCCTGTTTTAGCCTTGGGAGGCATAGAAGAAGTAATGCAAAACTTCCCCGGAGGATGACCCTCCCAACCAGTCAGCACGCAAGACCCCAGCAACAAACAAGCCCCTCTCATGAAGTGCAAATTGAAAATTAATATATAAAGAACTCATTTACCATGAAACAAAGTTTACAGACCCAACAAATAGGAGGCATTGCTTTAATTGTTTGAAACAATAAATAACCTGAAGCTGACTATAAATTAGTTATGTGGAAGTGATTAAAAATATTTACAAGGGGCCAGCCCAGTGGCACAGTGGGTAAGTTTGTGCACTCTGCTTTGGTGGCCTGGGGTTCGCTGGTTCAGATCCTGGGCATGGACTTACACACCGCTTGTCCAGCCATGCTGTGGCAGGCATCCACATAGAAAGTAGAGGAAGATGGGCGTGGATGTTAGCTCAGGGCTGATCCTCCTCAAAAACAAAAAATTTACAAAAATAAAAATATAAAAGATGAACTAGAGACCAGGAAGACAAAGAGAAGATGGAATTCCTGAAATGACAATTATAATAAGCAAAATTACAAACACAATGGAAATCAAATAGTAGGCACTTGCTCTACAGAAATGGAAAGATAGAGTTGAGGAAATACCGCGGATTATAGATAGATAGATGCTGATGTTCAAAGAGAGCTTAAAGAAAACTTCTTTAAGGGAGATAGCACGAAAATGACCACTGCATACTTACTAGAAGTTCCAAAAGGATAGGCTAGAAAGAAGAGGAAGTGTCAATAACTGAAGAGACAATGCTTATGAGTCTCCAAAATCGATCAAACATGTAAATTCTCAAATTGGAGAAAAGCAAAACATAAATCTCAAGCAAGATAAATAACAAATTCAGCACAGGTACAGTTTAGGGAAACTGCTCAACACTGAAATTAAACAGAAAATATTTCAAAAAGAGAGATCATCTAAGTAAAAGGAATAGAAACAGATCAGAAGAGGATCTAAGACCAATTCTGGACGAACTTCAAGAACTAGAGAAGGGAAATAAAGTGTACGAGCATATTTTAGAGATTAATATCTGAATAAGTTTGTTCCTGCATAGTTTTGCTACTCACTACATACAAGTGGAAAGATAAAAAAAAAATTCCACCTATCTAAATATAACTTTTTCCTCTGGGCACATGGATCATCTATCTAACACGAGGACTAAAGCTATTCTGCAGAGAAGAAAGATACTAGTTTGATCTTGGAACCTTCTGTCTATTTCAACATAGAGCAAATCAAAGATCCTCAGCCTTGGGCCAAAAACTTTCACTTAGTGTTAAAGAAATGTAAATTGTCTTGAGTTTTACGTTTCCTTTACGGTATTAAAGTGATGAGGAATCAACTCTGTTTCATGAAAAAAATAATTTTCTGATTTTATTGAATAATGATAATCAAATATGGTATTTATGCTTATTTTTTATTTGAAATGTGTCCTAATATATTTTGTAAATATTGCATGAGTAGTTGAAATGGATATATTCTCTGAACCTTAGAAAATTTTGTATGTATCAGTTAATGTTATCTTCAAAAATTAAGAAAAAATACTCCCAATGACTTCTTTCTTTTTGAGGAAGATTAGCCCTGAGCTAACTGTGGCCAATCCTCCTCTTTTTGCTGAGGAAGACTGGCCCTGAGCTAACATCCATGCCCCTCTTCCTCTACTTTATACACTGGACGCCTACCACAGCATGGCGTGCCAAGCAGTGCCATGTCTGCACCCGGGCTCTGGACTGGTGAACACCGGGCCACCAAGAAGCAGAAGTGCAAACTTAACCACTGCGCCACCAGGCCGGACCCCCTCAATGACTTTTAAAATTTTGTTTTGTTCCCAAGGATGGACTGATAACGTTTAGTTAAAAATTTCTACTTTAAAATTACTATCAATTTTTCCTTTGGTCTTACATAGATTTTATTTTATGAACTTTTTTCTATGCCCTTGTATTTGTAACATAAATATCCTATTGTCATATTTCACCATATTCTTATTTTGAATATTTCTGTATTATTTGACTTTCGATGTATCTCCATAAGTAACAGATAACTAAATTTGGTTTTATGGTTCAATTTGAGAGCCTTTGCTTTTAAGTCAGTCAATTTTAGTCATTTTATTTTACTGTCAAGATCATTGTTCTTGGTATAACTTTAACTTTGTACTGTCTGGGTTTTTTTAGGATACACATTTCTATATTGTCATCTGCCAAGTAAACTATGTTCTATTTACTCATCTTAATAATAACTAGTTTTTGTAATTACCAGATTTTTTATCTAATAAAAGTAGCAGCTCAAGTGTATCTAGCATTTTCTATGTGTCAAATACTTTGCAAGGATTTTCCCTTTTAGACTCACAACAAGCTGTGAAGAATGTGCTGTTCTGATCCCTGATGTAGAGGTAAGAAGGCTGAGCCTGAGAGAAATTGGCAGCTCACCCAAGATCACAGGATAGAAAGGAGCAGAGCTGAGGTGTTTTTTTTTTTATTTGTTTTTGTTTTTTAAAGATTTTCTTTTCCCTTTTTCTCCCTAAAGCCCCCCAGTACATAGTTGTATATTTTAGTTGTGAGTCCTTCTGGTTGTGCTATGCGGGGTGCCACCTCAGCATGGCCTGATGAGTGGTGCCATGTCTGTACCCAGGATTCCAACCTGGGAAACCCTGGGCTGCTGCAGCAGAGCACGAGAACTTGACCATTGGGCTACGGGGCCGGCCCCCAGAGCTGAGTTTAAACCTAGAGTGTTGGACTCCAGACCACTGCTCTTCCCTGCGAGGCTAGGTTTCCTCCACCTATATTAACTCAATGAATTTTCATAATAACTCTATACGTGAGATGTTACTACCACATTTCACAGATGAAGAAGATGGCACCCAGAGCAGTTACATGTGCTGCTCAATTTCACCCAGCTGGTGAGCAGTGGGCCTGGGATTTCAATCCTTGAGGTCTGACTGGGAAGGTTAGAGGTTCTATGTTTTCTGAGGAAATGGCTGAGAAAGTGGATGTTTTAATTGTTTGGTAATTTGCCGAGGGACAGCAAAGTGTAGTAGATAATGATTCAACACTGGGGTGAGACAAAGCCTGACATGAAATCCCAGGTGGGCTACTTTCCTGCCCTGTGTCCTTGGCCAAGTTGCCAAACTCTACTGAAGCCCAGATTCTTCATCTGGGGATGAGAATGAAAATAGTAGTACCCACTTGATTGAATTGTTGGGAGGATTAAATGAAGTCGTGCATTTGATATGCCTACTAATACAGTGCCTGCTTTAGAGTAAGTGCTATGAATCGCTCTAGAAAAAATTTTCTGTTTAAAAATTCAAAACTATTTAAGTAATAGGAGGAATGGATAATGCTATTTTGCAAAAGAAGTGAAGACTCCAGAAGCAAAAGGAAAATATTTTTATACTCAAATACCTGAAGAAATTTGATGCAGAAGAGGGAAAATGATTATTCAAGGCTTTCCTCAAAACCAAAAACAGAACCTGTAGTTAGAAGTTATAGGGAGCTTAATTTCATCCCAATATAAGAAACTTTCTCACAATCAGAGCTATTCATAAATTCTCTGCTCCTGAGGAAGTTTGAGTAGAGGCTGCTGAATCCTGTGTTGGGTGGGGTGGGTCTGACTCTGGATTTTTAGATCAGCAGTTGCCAAACTTTGAAAATGCAAACTCTTCTGGATGCTCACTGGGAAGGAAAACCTGAGACAACAGACAAATTAGGGGGATGAAAGAAGAACTAGAGAGAGAGAGAGAGAGAGAGAGATCAGAGTCATTATAGGGTGCTGTCTCTCAGCTTTTCATGAGAAACAGTGTCTTATTTTTGCATATTATTTATTAATTTAAAATATTTACTGAGTGTCTAATTTATAAATAACAGTTTACAAATCCCTGCCCTTGTGGAGCTTACATTTGCGTGGGAGAAAGCAGATGATAAAAACCCAAATAATTACATAGGAGGTTGAAAGATCGTTAGTGGAATGGAGAAAAAATTAAATCAAGTTAAAGGAGATCAGGAATGCCATGGTGGGGGTTGTAATTTAAATTGAGTGATGTGGAAAGATCTCAATGAGAAGGTGACGTTTAGGAAATGCTTGAAAGCAGTGAGGGACTGAGTCACACATATATTTGGGAGAAGAGCATTCCAAACTGAGGGGGCATCATGTCAACGGTCCTGAGGTGATAGCTGTCTCATGTGTTCCAGGAAGAACAAGAAAACCTGCATGACCAGAGCAAAGGGAGGCATGGGAAGAGTTGCAAGCGATGGTATCAGAAAAGTAACAGAGGGATATACCAGGTAGGGATTTGTTGGTCATTGTAAGTACTTTGACTTTTACTCAGATTGAAGGACTTAATGGGTGACACCATCTAGCTTCCCTTTTAACAGGCTCACGCAGGTTGATGTGTGGAGAATACATTATAGGGGCAAGAGCAGGAGGGAGGCCAATGAGGAGGTTGTTGAGTGATCCAGGTGAGTCAAGACAATGGTTTGGACCATAGAGGAAGCAGTGGCAGTAAAGGGAGGTGGTCAGAGGCTGGCCGTATTTTGAAGGTGGAACTAACAGATTGCGTGTGGGTGTGAGAAATAGAAGAACAGATGTTGACCAACATGGGAAGACTGCAGGTTGGGCAGCAGTTGGGGATGGCAAGAGATTCCCTTTTGGAACTTTTGAGATTGAGGTGTTTGTTAGGCATGGTGGATCCTGACAGGGAGTAGTTAACAGTGTGGGTAGAAAACCAAGCTATTTTAGTGTTCCGGAATCCAAGAAAAAGGAAAAAACAAAACCTAGCAAAAAAAGGGAATGAGAAACTGTGTCTGAGGACTGAGAACTGGCCATTCATTAGTGACCTTAAAAAAAAGTTTCATTGGAATACTGGGGTGGAAGTCCAAGTGGAGTGATTTTTTAAAAATGTGAGGAGAAAAATTGGAGATAGTGAGTATATACCAAAATTTGGTCTAAGATAATGAGAAATGAATTTTGACATTCATGTTACCTGGGAAATCTAATCTTCTTACTTTATTCTCTGGATTTTTCAATACTCCATGACCTTTTTCCTCTCTCTCTCCCTGCCCTAACCCTAAGGGAAAATCTATACCTGACAAGGAAGAATAATTAATACACTGAAGATTTGTTTGCACATTATATGACCAAAACAATAAGAAAGTCAAGAGTGCCTTGAACTTGTCTGCTGTCATGTTTTACGGAATGATCCATTAGATAAGTTATACGTGTTCAGATACGATACCTATCACCATGATACACACATTTAACATTACGTATCATTATATTTAACAACTCAAATATAAATAATATTGATTAGTAATTTTCCTAATGAGACTTCTTAATCCAGAGTTTGATTCTGAAGGTTTTACGAATCTCTCAAAAAGCCTAACATGCTGATCTTCCAGTTTATTCTATGGTAGACTATCTTTATTTGGCAAAGAGTCAAACTTGAAAAATAATTCTCTTTTTTATTTCTGGCCTCAAAAACAGAAACTCTTGGAACTGTAATGAGAAAGGTCCTGCAATGGTGGGGATATTTTAGTGGAAATCCCAACAGAAAGCCTCAGGCTGCTCTCTTCTCATTAACTAGCATCTGTACACATCACAGATGATGGTAGGTTTCTGACTTGCATAACATGAAGACCATACTGTAAGCAAATTTTAGGTTATTGTGTCTTATATCCCTGATTCTAGCTCTGTGTTTAGTGGATGATCAAACACCCCAGAGGCACCATTGTGGTTTATGTTCTTTGTACCTTTTTCTTCCTGCCATCCCTTCCTTGACTTTTCTTATTCTGACTTCTCTGATGACTTTCTCTCAATCAAACGCCATGTATTCATTGATGACCTTCCAAGCCTGCATCTTCGCTGTTACCTGTCTAATCACCAAATAGCAATATGATTGACAAAACAAAACACCAAAAAAAATCCCCTCAAGACTGGAGAAAATAGATGGAGGTTGGAGCTAAAAGAAATTAACAAATTCTGGGCAAAGAACCTATGGAATAAACTACGCACACTTGATGATTTCCGTGTCACAAGAGGTGATGAAATATCAGTGAGATACGGGGCTGAGATAGGAGGACAGTCACAAGCATTTGTCTATGGCACTGTGCTGGACAGATGCTGCCGAGATTACATGGATGAATAAAATAAAGTTTCTGCTGTTAAGAAGTCTAGGATCTAGTACTAGGTGGTAACTTTGGAAAATAGAAATAAAATATCAGTGGTTCCCTAATAAAAGTAATTAGGGACTATGTATTACATGAGCCAAATAATTCATACAAGCAAAATATTAGTTAAAATTGGGTCAAAAATTTTACTTTATGAAATGCTTCCTGATTAAAGGTTTTCTTTCCTCTTCTTTTAAAAAAAATCTCCAGGGCCGGCCTGGTGGCGCAACGGTTAAGTGCACACGTTCCGCTTCGGTGGCCCGGGGTTCACCGGTTCGGATCCCAGGTGCAGACATGGCACTGCATGGCAAGCCATGCTGTGGTAGGCATCCCACATATAAAGTAGAAGAAGATGGGCACGGATGTTAGCTCAGGGCCAGTCTTCCTCAGTGAAAAGAGGAGGAGTGGCATCAGTTAGCTCAGGGCTAATCTTCCTCAAAAAAAAAATATATCTCCATTCCATTTCTCCATTTCTCAGTCAAACTGGAGAAAATGAACTTACCCTTCATTCTGGGTGAATATGAGAAGTGAAACAATAACCACCTCCCTTATCTGCCCTGGGCCTGTGTGCTAGTGGCCCCCTCCAATCCCCACACCTCTGGAGCTGAGGTAAAGGAAAAAAGCCAGCTGTGAAAACTAGAACTTCTCCTTGCCTCAGGGACCAATGGTAATGAAGCCGGTACCTGAGGTACTGTAGATATTCAATAAGAACATGAGTGCCTTTTGACCTTGTTAGGAATCTTGTCAATTTGCTGTTTTCTTGTTCAACTTGAGGGGTCACTCCAGGATTTGTGAGTTTGTTTTGCAGAAGAAAGAGAATGCCTTCCTGGAAGATCACCAGATGGCCGGCCCCAAGCAGCCATTGCAGATGGCCCAGGGGCTTATCGGGAGTGACCCCTTTGTTTCTCCAAAGCTCCTCCTGCCAAGCCCCTTAGCTCTATAAAACCCACCTGCTTTTTGCTCTGGTGAAGGAGGATTTGAGTGAACCCATGTTTCTGCCTTCTCTTCTTGGCCAGCTTGAATGGGGCCTTTCTCAATCTCCAAGGAGCAGTGTCTCAGTGCTGTGGGCACAAGCATTTGAGATTGAGGTTTGGTCTCAGTAACAGTCACCTCTCGGAACTCTTAAATCTGGGTCAGGATATTTGTCTGCCTGAACTTACTGCAGGAAATAAAAAGTGTGCTTCCCTCCTGGTTAACTGACATGTTCCCATGTTCCCCATGTATACTCCTCTCCACCCCATCTCCCAGCACAGAGACTGGGTCTACAGCCTGGAAATTAACCTGGAAATTCATAACCAAGCTGACATAAGCAATATCAGACGAGCATAAGAAAGCATCAGTAAGTGCTGAAATCACAAGCAACAGTTGGTCAGGAAGCATTTAGTTACCATTTTTACAGACCATTAGATCTCCAAATGCTTCTGCAGAATTACTTTTAATTAGAGCAAATGAATCACCTGGTAGATTTTAGCTCTGATCCTCGACAACCTTGACAGGGTCATTTTTTTTGCTGAGGATTAACCCATTCCCTAAATCCAGGCACATAGAAGAAATATTTAAATAAACTTGTAAAAGAGTCGCATTTGTGTGGCATTTCCTTTGATTTGTTGTGGCTGGATGAAACAAACATCATTCCTTTTAGTGATTACTCTCATAACAGCAAAGCTCTCCCATTTAATTCCAGCAATTTAATATTGGATGAATTTTTACTGTTGCTTGTTCCTCTGGGTAAATAGTCTGTTTGTATATTGGAATTTGGATTTAGTCATATTTTAAAAAATTATTTTGGGGTCAGCCAGGTGGCATACTGGTTAAGTTCACATGCTGTGCGTCAGCAGACCAGGGTTCAGGGTTCACGGGTTCAGATCCTGGGCATGGACATACACACTGCTCATCAAGCCATGCTATGATGGCGTCCCAGGACAACAGATGTTAGCTCAGGGCCATCTTCCTCACCAAAACCAAATTATTTTACCTCAGTGAATAGTAGGGAAAATTTTTGCAACATTTCACAAAGCTGGAAATAAGTGTGATGACATTAATCTAATTACAAAGCCGTTTGCCAAAATTTTGTAATTCCAGGTGAGGCACTTCTAATGCAAACAAATCATAATGAATGCCACGGGGCTGCCTGCTTTCCTCCTCTGCTGAATGTGTGCTACGGAATTCAGTGGAATTCAGTGACAGAATCATTGCTTCTTGCTGTCCTTGTTCATCCCTCATTTTCTGTAATTTTCTTCATTTGTCATTGACTGGATTTTTTCAGATACCTCTGACCTTGGAGTGCTTTTTTATTTCTTCTGGATAACAATGTGGACAAGCATCTGCTTCTGCAGTTGCTAATGCCAAAGTTATCTGCCAAGAACAGAACACAGGTTTCTTAACATTTTCCAAATAAATAACTCCTAAAAAAAAAGGATTTCATGGGAATGAGAATATTTTGCAGTTAAAAAATAATGGAAAACATGTTCAGTATTTTGGGAGATGAAAAATATTCCAAAGTTATACATTTGCTTCTTGGATGGGCACAGATTTCTGACCGTCTCATTTTCCCTACTCGGAGATGTCTGTGTTTGATCTTAAAAATTTCAGTGATAGCCAGAACAATAATGTTTCAATAGTGCTTTCTCATTTAGATTGGTATTAAAAATCCCTGTAGGCAATAATAGCACTTTATTTGTTCACGCTTCTTCATTTTAGTTCACCTCTTGAGTGCAGGTGCCTCCAGGTTACTCATACTTTGTACCGATGTGTGTACTATTGGGAGTGATGTGTTTCAGGGAGATGGATAAGGAGATAGCCCCTGTCTGCAGGTGACCAAAAAAAAGCATTGTGTGCAGCCAATGCTTAAAACTTCATTCCTCATCTTCAAGAAGTGCCTATGGCCACTCCTTCCCACAAATTATGAAAGATCGAAGGAGCTTGGGGTGAGGGATATGAAGTCCCAGTGGACTGTTTGATTTCCTTTATGACTTATTCGTCACTTCATGACATCTTTGCTACTTATTTTTACCTCATTTCACCTATGGAAAATGTTAGGAGTCACACTATGTGTTCGCTAGTATCCTCTGTATCTTCTCTGATCACACATCTCCAGAGAAGGTTATGCAAACAATATACCAATATTTTACACTTTTAAATTCTACAGGAGCAAATGAGGCACTTTTTTAGAAACACTACCAGAAAAAAGAAAATTAACTCAGATTAAATTTCATTGGTTATGGTCAAACTCTCATCTTTTGTAACATTATTAGGAAATTTTATGAAAAGCCTCTTACCTATCTTAATACATAACTTCCCCTGCCGTCTTTACAAAATATTGTTTCAAAATTTATATAGGACAAGAAATCAAATGACTGGCTTTAACATGGTAATTAGGTATGGGTTTTGCATACTTCTAAAGTGAGTTATTCATAAATCTAATTGTAAATTTCCAAAGAAGTTTCTCTTATGTGGACATAATTTTTGTACTAAATGTATTTATGTAAGCTGCCTTAAATCATTTCCGAATTTCTTATTGTTAAGAAATAAACAAACAGGTTTTTCTCTTTTACCTCCACCTAAAATCATTTCATTCTTATAGTTAGATTTCAAGACATTGGACTGGATATGAATAATTTTAATGTTGAAAAAGCCATCCCCAAAATTAAATGAATATTTATTTTTCCCAATTCCTTAATGCAGTATTCAATCAATACCAGTTAATTTTAGTAAAATCACATTTGGAGAATATATTACAAGGAAATGTTTAATGCAAATCCAGCATTTTGATATAATAACACCAATCCGTATCTTATACAAATGAATCAGTTCCATCTTTCTGCAGAACATGAGTTTCTAATTCTAGCGATGTTTTGAAGCAGAACTCTTAATTGTAAAGGGCTGGTTGAATCAATGCCATGCAATGAGTTCTTTGGGGTTTAGACTTTTATAAAGCCTCATCTCAAGATGAGAAGTGGATATGTTGAGGGGAAGATGCTGGGTTCTTTAGACTGGAAGTTTCCACAGAGACAATATTAAGAATAACTTAAAGTTTTCTATTGTAATATATTTGCCTTAATAACTTTCATAAAACTATATTCTGTTTTAAATACAATATAATTGTATTTAAAAATTTTTGGAAATGGAAAAAGGAAAAATAATCAGTCATAGTTGCACTACTCTGATGTTAAACACTGCCAATACTTTGTTGCATTATTTTCCCACTATTTTATTCTCCAAATGCATTATTTAATGTAGTTTTTTGAGGCAGACAGCAATAGATAACCTATGGAGCACTTACTACAACAAATACTTTATGTGCATTATCCCATTACATTTACACAAACACACTTGTGAGGCAGTACTATGTATTATCTCTGTTTTTCAGACAAGAAAGTTGAGAAAGACTTATAACAGTTAATTAATATAGCTGGTAAATTGCAGTGTCTGGCCTTGAATCCAGGAAGCCTAACTACAGAGCTCTTGATTTGAATATCATGCTATATTGTGTCTCTGCAAAGTTATTTTCCGTGGAATTTACATAGATTGAAAATAAAATTATCTGGCTATTTCCAGAAAAAACTTGTCATGTTTCTCTATTAACAATAATGAGTTATGAGCTCCAAGCTACTTTGTGTAGATTGATCATATTGTTCAAATTTGTTGGCCTAATTTCTATCAAAATTATGTTTAGCAATATCTTTAAGGAATATTTGGCTTAGTAACTAAGTTGAAATATATTTTAACTGGAGTGCTTTACCTTTAATTTTTACTAAATTTTCCCTTCTCCTATATAGTTTCTCAATCCTCCCCTTTTCTTTAACTGTGGATGCAATAAATAAACATATTTAGTGCTGCAAAGATACTTGCATACTGTGAATATTTCCTCTTTGATTTTAAAAAAGGGATTGAGACAAAATTAATCATGCTTCCTTTTAAATTTATCCCTGAAAGTATAAGGCCACAACAGTGCCTGAGATTTCTGATTGTACGGAAAATGAAAATGGGAGAAAGGATGAGTGAATTGCAGTGAAGAAGGCATAACTTACAAAAGAGTCAATCTGAATTTTTATTGCCCACTTTCAAGGGCATAAATCATTATTTGATTAAGAATGTGGTTGTTCTACTTATAAACTATCTTTTTTGTATTCAGAGCTGGACGTTAGCAACTGCCCAAGCAAACCCTTCAGTGCTTTTTTGAGAAAATTAAAATGCTGAGAACTAGGAGAGTTGTGTGAAGAAAACTGACCTTGAGACGGTTAAGCAACTGCATAGAACCTGAAAGAAATCTTGGCTTTTCCTATAAGTTTATTTATTAAAGAGTGATAATGACAAACAGTTGCCATATTGACATATTATAATGTACTTCTAGGTCCTTAGGGTAAAATGCAGAGGGGAGAATTCCTTTCCTGAAGACAAAATTGGGAGCCCTCTCTCCCACATTGGCTGCAATCAGGAGTGGAGAGCAAAGGAGAGCAAAAGCTGAAGCAATGCTACCTTGTATATATCTTTGTGAGTTACACAGGCATCCTGGTATAGTCATGAATTGAAAATAAGAGCAAGTTAGGTATTAGGTACAACTGATACCTGGGGATATCTGGCACTGTCAATAACTAAAGGATTAACTTTAAGAAATAACTAACCACTCCGGGTCTTACTTTCCTCCTCTGAGCACAAGGAGAAGATTGGATTGGGCTGACGATCTCTTCTAATATCAGTTTATTGCATTTTTATTAGCCTCACGGTTCTTAGGATGGTGTTGAGGATATAGGAGGCCATTAAACAACTCCTGATCAAGTGACTGTTGAAGCAGATCTAGAGGAATCTGGGAGTAACCAGATAATACAAGAAGAAAAAGGAATACAAGCTTCACACGGTTGATGAATAATACATAAATGGTATTGAGGAAATATACGTTTCACATTTTAATGGCCACTGTGTGACTGGAACATATTCCTTGATTTCTCTCAGGGCTTTGATGTCTGAGGTGATGGTCTTCAAAGTAAAACTAAATCAGTGAATTCTACAAGGTATCCAGATTGTTAACATGACTTAAATTCTTCAACAGGTAGAGTAGTATTATAGGTTGAATTGTGTCCCCAAAGATATATCGAAATCCCAACAATCAGTAGCTGTGAATTTGACCCTATTTGGAAACAGCGTTTGTAGCTTTAATCAAGTTAAGATGAGGTCATGGTGGATCTTAATCCGATACAACTGGTGTCCTTATAAGAAGAGAGCAATTTGGACACAGAAGGAAATTCACAAGAAAAGGCCATGTGAAGATGGAAGCAGAGATTAGAGTGATATATCTATAAGCCAAGGACCACCAAGGATTGATGGCTATCACCAGAAACTAGGAGAGAAGCACGGAACAAGATTCTTTCTCACATCCTTGAAAAGGAACCAACCACTCCAATACCTTGATTTCGGACTTCTAGCCCAGCCCCCCCCCCCCCCAAACTTTGAGAGAATAAATTTCCGTTGTTTTAATCTACGCTGTTTGTGATCATTTTTTTATGGCAGCCCTAGGAAACTAACATAGGTGGGCAACTTCTTCCAAGTCATTTTGTCTTGGATGATGGTCATAAAATACATCCAAGTAATAAAAAAGAGCTCTGATAATTAGCTAAGTAATTCTTTTCTTCCTATTTGAGGAAAACAGAGTTGTAAGAAATCTGAGGGTTGTGACCTTGAACTAAATGTTTCTACTGATCACTAGGGAGGGAGTCCTTTATTTCCTTCCTGGTTTAGAAGCTGTTCACAACAGCTGCCCCTGCCCGCAATGTCAACAATTTGAGAAATTTGCAAGACTATCTGCTTTCTGCTATTTTCATGAAAACAATTTCAAGTTTAATTACTTCAAGATTAGAAGATAGGAATCATGTTTAGTATGCCAGATTCAGGTATACATACACACAGACACACACACACATATGTGTGTTTATGAAGGCAAACAACAGCAAATCTCAACGAGCTATAATGAGGCTTCCCAGTGTGGCTGACTAGCTTTTGCAGCAACTATATGACACTATTTTCTATTATCCCAATATTTAATGGCAGTTATATGTTCCCTGCCACCTCTTCCATGTTCACCTCCTCTCAACCAAATCCAGGGACATCTTTGGGGATCTAATCTGTCAAAATGGCTTAATAGTTAAAGACATGAAAGAAATAAATATTAATTGATTAACTGAGTGTTATAAGCTTAAGTGCTAGCACAATATCAGATGCCTATTTTTTTTGAGGAAGATTAGCCCTGAGCTAACAGCTGCCTCTAATCCTCCTCTTTTTGCTGAGGAAGACTGGCCCTAAGCTAACATTCATGACCATCTTCCTCTACTTTATATGTGGGATGCCTACCACGGCATGACTTTTGCCAAGTAGTGCCATGTCCGCACCTGGGATCTGAACTGGTGAACCCCAGGCTGCCGAGAAGCGGAACGTGCACACTTAACCGCTGTGCCATCGGGCCAGGCCCCAGATGCTTTGAAGAAGTCAAGCAGATATTAAGGCATAGTCCCTGCCTTCCAGGAACTCAAAATGCACTGAAATTACGATTGCAGACTCTGGAGTCAGATTGCCCTGGCTTTGATCCTACCTCCACTTTTATTGTTTCTAAACCACTGGGCAAATTACTCTATGATTCATTTCTTTATTCATATAATAATAAAGATAATGATAGTAGCTACTTCATATGTCAAAGGAGTTATTCATATTAAACCAAATGCTTGGCTTATAGTAACTGTTTAATAAACATTGGCTATTGTTATGTTACTGATATTACTTATGAAATTGGCTCGAGAAAGAATATTAATAACAAAAAAATTTAGAGAAGCCTCTTGAGAGTAAATGCAAAAAAGCATGGTTCAACCCTGAAATATATAGAATTCATTGCATGCCAGGCTTCTCTATTTTAATCTTGGTAACTGAGGAAAAAAAATCAGTGTCTTGGGCCAACAGAGGAGGGCTTGCCAGTGAGTTGTGTAGAGAAAGCAGTCTGTCCAATTAATTTTTTTCATCAACTAGGTGGAAAAGAAATTTCTTCTCTTAAAACTTCATATTTGACTGAATGATTTTAAAGGGATTTCTGTGACTGTCATTCTTATTGCTTAAAAATGAATAGAATAGTAAAATCAGAGACACCAAATCTCAGCTGCAGCAGGCAGAATAATGGTCCTCTAAAGATATTCATGTCTTCATCTTTTGATCCTATGAATATTTTACCTTACATGGCAAAAGGGACTTTGCAGATGTGATCACTTTAAGGATTGGCGGTAGTTGAGAGTATACTGGGTTATCCACGTGAACACAATCTAATCATAGGAGTCCTTAAAAGCAGAGAATCTTTCTCTGCTGTTGTCAGAGGGAGGTGTGCCTAGGGAAGAATGGGCAGAAAGATGCAAAGTTGCTGGCTTTGAAGATGGAGCAAGCAAGCCATGACCCAAGGAATGTGGGTGGTCTTTAGAAACTGGAAAAGGCAACATCATAAATCTTCTCCTAAAGCCTCCAGAAAGAAATGCAGCCCTGCCAACATCTTGATTTTAGCCCGCTGAGACCTGGGTCAGACTTCTGACCTACGTAACAATCAATAACACCTTTGTGTTGTTTTAAGCCACTGAGTTTGTGGCAATTTGTAACAGCAGAAATAGAATGCTAATCTATCAGCTACTGCAAATCATCGAAACAAGCCAGGAAGAGGGCATTTTTCAGCCCTTCCCTGTTCTCTCTTTAACCGTCCTTTGATTTTTCCTTTGTTTCTTTAGTTGTTTTTTAAAAGGTGAGGGAGAATTTTTTCTTCTGCACAAGATATAGTAACAGGGACGGAAAACATGCTCCTGCTTGATAAAACCAAAAAAAGAAACACAGGGAAAAAAAAACAGACAGTATATAAAAACCGTCAAGACACTAGGCATCAGGCATTGAAGTATAGTGACCCCTGAAAGACACAAATAAAATGAGTCCTACCGTGTTCTCAGTTTACTGCCCCCAGGTTGCAGCACAAGGTGGGGGAACCTAGGCAGAATCGAATGGACTCCTTGAGCTGAGGAGTTGCATCTGAGGGTTGGTCTGGGGACACCAAGGAGGCTAGAGTCCTCAGGATAGAGTACTGGAGACAAGAGTGTTGCCTAGAGATAGATCCCTGGAGATCTGAGGATCCCCTATGAGCATCCAACAGAGCACTGATCAATTCACACGTGAAGAAAAAACTATCCAAGGCTGAGGAACAACCAACCAAGACGATTAGAGGGAACAGTGTCTGGCACTCACACAGGGCTGGAAATAGTTCCCAGTTCTACTAGCCAGACTGGAAAAACTCATAATCCAAGAAAGGTCCTGCTGAGTACTAGGAAATTATTAGCCCTAGACTGAGCATCTCTGTAGATTTGCCTAAAAAATCAGAAGAGTGAGATCCAAAAAGCTTAAATTATTTCCAAGTACCTTAACTGCATCCCAGAAGAAAGCACCAAAGAAGGCAAAATTCATCATTTGTCATTAAATTGAAGATTACCAGGCAAGCAAAGAAGTAGGAAAATGATGCATAATGGAAAGAATAATCAGAAAATCAAAATTGACCCAAAACTGTCACAGAAAGTTAGAATTAGCACAAAAAGTCATTAAAACAGTTATAACTGTATCCCATATGTTCATTGTGTTGGTGAAGACATAGAAAAAGACCTAATTCAAACTTTTAGAGTTGAAAAGTACAATGCATCACAGGAAAAATATATCGACTGGAATTAACAGCAGAGGAGACATTGCAGAAGAAAAAATTAGTGAATTTGAAGGCATAGTAACAGAAACTATCCAAAATGGAAAGCAGAGAGAAAAAGAAATTTAAAAGTTAGAAGCATCAGTGAGTTGCAGGAAAATTTCAAGCAGTCTCATTACTTGTAGTTCAAGTTTCTGATGAAGAGAAGTGGAAAGTCCAAAAAAATATTTGAAGAAGCAATGACCAAATTTTTTCTAAATTTGATGAAATCTTTTACCCCACAGACAGGGGTCACTTCATCAAAAGGATATAAGAATTCTAAATGTTTATGCCCATAGTAACAGAGCTTCAAAATACATAAAGCTAAACTGATACAACTGCAAGGAAAAATAGAAATAGCCTCAATGATAGAAATTTCAATACTCCTCTTTCAGCAAATGATAGAACAAGTAGAGATAAATCAACAAGGATAGAGTAGACAACACTATTAACCAACTTGATCTTTTTTTTTTCTGCTTTTTCTCCCCAAATCCCCCCAGTACATAGTTGTATATTCTAGTTGTGGGTCCTTCTAGTCGTGGCATGTGGGACATGCCTCAGTGTGGCCTGACGAGTGGTGCCATGTCCCCACCCAGGATCTGAACCAGTGAAACCCTGGGCCGCCAAAGTGGAAGCGCACGAACTTAACTACTTGGCCACGTGGCTGGCCCCAACTTGATATTTTTGACGTTTATAGAATACTCTTCTCAACAACAGAATGTTCATCCTTTTCAATCACACATAAAATGTTTACCAAGAGAAATCATATTCTCAGCAATAAAACAAGTCTTAATATATTTTAAATGATTCAAGCTAAAAAAGTGTTTCTCTAATCACCATAGAATTAAATCAGAAATCAAGAACAGAAAGATATCTGAAAAATCCCTAAATGTTGAAAAACCAAATAACATACCTGTAAATAAACCATGTGTCAAAGAAGAAATTAAAATGGAAGTTAGAAAGTATTTTGAACTGAATTAAAATGGAAACAAAATACTGAATTTTGCGTGATGCCATTAAAGCAGTAGTTAGGGGAAACTTCATGCAGTAAACACCTGCATTAGAAAAGAAAAAAATCTTAAATCAATGACCTCAGTTTCTACCTTAAGACATTAGAAAAAGAAGAAAAAATTAGGGCCAAAGTAAGTTAGAGAAATAATAAAGACCAAAGTGGACATCAATGAAATAGAAAACATTAAAATAGAGAAAATCAATAAAACCAAAAGTTGCTTGGGGCCGGCCCAGTGGCGCAGTGGTTAAGTTCACACATTCTGCTTCTCGGTGGCCCGGGGTTTGCCGTTTCAGACATGGCACCGTGTGGGATGCCATGCTGTGGTAGTCATCCCACATATAAAGTAGAGGAAGATGGGCACTGATGTTAGCTCAGGGCCAGCTTCCTCAGCAAAAAGAGGAGGATTGGCAGCAGATGTTAGCTCAGGGCTAATCTTCCTCACACACACAAAAAAAGGTGTTTTCTTTGAGACCAATAAAACGGATGAAATTCTCACAATATTGATTAAGCAAAAAAGAGAGAAGACAAAAATTGCCAATCTCCAAAACGAGGTAACTGACGTCACTGTAGACCCTATAGCTACTGAAAGAACATGAAGGAGATATTATAAAATACACTATGCTTACAAATTTGACAGCTTAGATGAAACTGATGAATTCTTTGAGAGACACAAACTACTGAAGTTCACTCAAGAAGAAATAAACTAAATAGCCCTATATTCATTCAAATAGTAGAATTTGTAGCAAATTTTTTTTCTGATGAAGCAAACTCCAGGCCCAAATGGTTTCAGTGATGAACTGTATCACTACTTAAGGAAAAATATCATTCCACACAAGCCCACTCTTCTTCCATAAAATTGAAGAGAAGGGAATACTTCACAATTCCTTCTTTGAGGCAAATCATCGCTCTAAAACAATTACAAGAAAAAGATATTACAATGAAAGAAAATTACAGAACAGTGTATCCCTTAATAGCATAGCCAGAGCATTTCTAAATGAAATTTTAGCAAATCGAATTCAGCAATACATAAAGAAAATAACGTATAATGATGAAGTTGGGTTTATTGCGGGAATGGAGGAGCTATTTAATATTTGAACATCTGTCAATGCAATTAACCATATTAAAAACTACAAAAGAAAAACTGTGTGATGATCTCCATAAATGCATGAATCTGACAAAGTCATCATCCATCCCTGATAAAAACTATCAGCAAACTAGGCAAAGAAGGGAATTCCTCACACTCATAAAGTCTTTTTCCCCAAAATCAGGAACAGAAGGATGTTGTTCTTACTAATTCTATTCAACATTATATGAGAAGTTTTGGCCAGTGCATCAGACAAGAAAAAGAAATAGTACTTAAATTAAAAAAGAAGAAGTAAAACTATCTTTATTCGCAGATGATATGATTATCTATGTAGAAAATTCAATGGAATCTACGAACAAATTACTACAACTAATAAATTCATCGATTGCTGAAAATAATCAATTGATTCTTTTTCTATATTAGCAACAAATGATCAGAAATTCATATAAAAAGAGCCATTTGCAATGGCATCAGAACATATAAAATACCTAGGGGTAAATCCGACAAAAGATGTGAAAGACTAATTTACCGAAATCTACAAAACATTACTGAGAGAAATTAAAGATCTAAATAAATGGCAAAGATATATCCTGATACCTTGTTCATGTATGAGAGATTCAATATTGATTAGGTGTTAATTCTCCTCAAAATCATGAATAGATTCAGTGCAATCCCAACCAAAATCCCAGTAGATGCTTTTGCAAAAATTGACAAGCTGATTTTAAAATTCGTATGAGTACAAAAGATCTAGAATAACCAAAATGACTTTAAAAAGAACAAATTTGAAGGACAAACGTAACTTATTTAAAGACTTCCAATAAAGCTGCAGCAATCAAGCAGTGTGGTATTGCCATTATGACGGACAAATAGATTAACGAAAAGAATAGAGGGTCCATGAATAGACCCACACATCTATGGACAATGGAGCTTTGACAAAAGTGAAAGGATAAGGAGAAAGGATAGTCTTTTCCACAACTGGTGCTAGTACAATTGAATATACATATGTAAAAACAAAAACAAAAAACAGAATACTTTGATCCCTACTGTATCTCACCATATAAAAAATTAACTTAAAGTGGATTATAGACCTACATATCAAACTTAAAATGGTAATAATTCTAGATGTGAAAACAGGGTAAAATCTTTGTGATCTTGTGTTAGGCAAAAATATCTTAGATACATTACCAAAAGTGTAATCCACAAAGGAGTAAATTGATAAACTGGGCTTCATCAAAATTTTAAAAATCTGCTCCTCAAAAGATACTCTTAAAGAATGAAAAGACAAGCCATATACAGGCAGAAAATTCAAGCACTTGAATCCAGAATATATAACGAACCCTAAAACCTCAATAATTTAAGAAAAGAACCAACTGATAAAAAATAGGCAAAAGATCTGAAAAGACACCTTACAAAAGAAGATTTACAAATGGCAGATAAACATACAAGAAGATGCTCACTCATTAGTTATGAGGCAAATGAAAATTAAAACCACAACAAGATGTCACTACAAACTGCAAAAGTGACTGACATTTGACAGGCTCCCCATACCAAATGTGGGCAAGGATGTGGAGGAATTGGCACACCCATAATCCAATGGCAGGAATGTAAAATGACGCAATCATTTTGGAAAATGGTTTGGCAGTATTTTTAAAAGTTATGTGTATGACTATCCCATGATCCAGCTATTCCATTCTTAGGCATTTACCCAAGAGACTTGCACACAAATGTTCCTAGAAGCTTGATTAGTAATAGTAATTAGTAATAGTAATTAGTAATAACCAGAAAGTGGAAAAAATCCAAATGTCTGTCAATGCATGAATGGATAAAAAGGAGGAGGAATATCCATCAATAGAATACTACTAAGTAATAAAAAGTAATGAACTATTCACGCATGCATCAAAATGGATGAATTTCAAGACAACTATGCTGAGGGAAAGAAGTTGGATGGAAAAAGAGCATATACTTTATGATTCCATTTATATATACCTCTAGAAAATGCATACTAATCTATAGCAACATAAAACAAATCAATGGTTCCCTGAGCAGGGGAAAGGGAGAAAAGAATGACAAATCTGGGGGTGATGGATATGGTACACACATTGTTTTGATTGTGGTGATGGGCTTCAGAGTGTGGTCATATGTCACTCAGTATGGGCTGTGAGGATTAAATGCATTTATACATGGAAAGCTCTAAAAAGTGTGATAAAAAATAAGTGCTCGTAATTATTAAATATTAACAAAATGCCTGAATTAAATTATTTCCTGAATCAGATTTTATAAATTTCAACCCAATTTCTCACAGTTAGAACCTTTCTTCCCATCTTCAGTGGTTTTGTTTTTTTGTCCTCTTCCTTTCATGAGGGCTTTTTTTTCAACTTCATTTTTTATTCTTATTTCTAACAATGCAGCCCTGTTGCTATGAAAGTCTACTGCTTTTGCTAACACTAAATTTTTTTGTCAGTGAAAGCAATGGATAGTGTGATAGTCTCTCACTTAAAAAATCAACCCAGTAAATATTTTTTGGATGAAGACATTTATCAAAAAACAGATTAAAAGAATGTGCCTGCTTTCAAGAAACTGTATTAAAGGTGTTTCATATTGACCAGCTTTTATATTAAGAAACCCAACATTTAATATGTACTAAGTAACAATAGACTGAACTCACTGTCCTTTTAATTAATACAAATAGTTAGGGATAAAGAGAATCTTGATTATATTTAGCACTATAGAAGAATGACAGGGGAAAAGGTAACCTACTTCATGATTTTAAATCTTTGGGTTTTATTCGCTCATGGCTAATGCAAGAAAGAATGAAATAAACTACTAGGTCGTATCTGCTCATAACTAGTATACCGGGACTTTTATAAAGAAATATAAAAAGCATTTAAGTTCTCTTAATTTATGCAGGGGTATTAGAGGTGAGATGGGCAATAAAAAGAATTGCACAGTGTGTCAACTCAAATAATCTGTCTTTTATGTTCTGCCTTTTCTTTTCATTATAGAAAGGAGATACAGGCTAGAGAAATCCAAAGCTGAAGCAAAATAATTGTAGCAATTCTCCCATCTAGGAAAGGCTATGTTGGTGGCACAAAATAGCCCAGCAATTTTCTTTCCACTAAATGAAAGAGAAGGGAAGTCTAAAGAGTAGTGCTGATTATCTAATGCACGTTAGGAGCAGCTCAAGTCGAATAGCATTTCATCAGCGCCCTGTAATAATACCTTTTATTCCTTGTGCATATAGCCAGACATTTAAGTAAAAACGTCTTCATGTAAATTTAGTTTCATAAGCTATTTTGCAGGGAAGGTGTACTGAATGTATAAATACCATAGCAACAGTTTATGTTGGTTTTATTCAACCACAGCAGGTCATATTAAATATTTTAAAGGGAAGAAAGAGAATCAACAATTTTATCAATACAGTTTGCACTTTAAGAAATCTGGAAGTGTTATTTTGTACAGCAACTCATGAATGTTTCAGTATTTGTGGCCTAGTGCTTTAGAATATTGTGATTTATCATTTCTTTGTTGTGAATAAAATTACTTTTCTACGAAATTGCTTGCAGCCATTATATCCTGGTCTATAACCACTATTCTAGACAGTTTTGGCCTTATGTGAATTAAGAACCTATACAAATTGTTTCCATTTTGGGCCTTCTGTGTCACCATGGAAACTATCCATGACTTAAATGTTTGTAAATGATTTGTGGTCCTGGATGAAGCAAACTTTCAATGAAATAAATCCCTTTATGTCCCATTTTTGTGTGTGTGATAATTTCAGAATTATTTCCCCTAACATTCAATGCTCAGTTTAGTTTAGTTAGTTTCAATTTCTTTAGTTGAGTTACCAGTGTGCTTCTAATTTTTGTTTTGCCTGTGGTACCTGCTCTTTGCAAATTCCTGTTTCTTCCTTCAGTTATGCAGTGTTAGTGAATGGCTGTCATGGCCTGCCTTGGAAGTGACCATTTTCCATCCAAAATTTCATCCAATGCAGAGTTGCAAATAGGCAAATATGCTTTCAACATCACATCTGGCTAAGATGCTCTTCTCTTTCTAAAATAATTTTTGGAATGGAATTAATTTTCCTTCTATTCCCTTTATAGCAAAATTTTAATGAAGAAATGTTGGCAGACATTCTTATTTATGAGGCATAACCAAAGTATTTCAATCAAGAATTTAAAAATATTAACTTCTCTAACTCACACTACTTATCTTTATTAACATGTTGTTAACATATATAATCACTCATATATATATATAGAATTTCAGGGGCCCGCCCCGTGGCCGAGTGGCTAAGTTCCCGCGCTCCGCTGCAGCAGCCCAGGACTGCTGGGATGCCCAGTTGGGATCCTGGGAGCAGACATGGCACGGCTCATCAAGACATGCTGAGGCGGCATCCCACATGCCACAACTAGGAGGACCCACAACTAAAAGTATACAACTATGGACCGGGGGGCTTTGGGGAGAAAAAGGAAAAATAAAATCTTTAAAACAAAAAAAATAATTTCATCCGGGAATATAGGGGTATTCTAACACTTTTGATAATTTTAATTATTGTGTTTTAATTGCAAAGCTGTAACACTAATATTAGAGAATAGGTACACTAGAAATTTAATATTTAAATAAAAATTTAAAAAATTTATTCAGATAGAGCTCCAGTAATAAAGACTACATTACATGAAAATTGGTGCTAAATCTGGCTTAAATTAATAATTATTTAATGATTCTGAGAAAAAAATGCATATAACAAATTAATAGTTTATACCCTTAACTTAGGAAATGTTTTAAGTTATTTAAGGATAAAATCACTTTATTTTTGGATTTCAACAGAATAGTTTTTTATTCAGTAAGTGTATTAATTACAAATGAATTTTGTACATTTTAAAGCAACTTCAATGGTCACTTCTATGTAGTAACTCTTCCAACTATTTTTTGAGATAATACATGTACTAGAAACGAATGGAATTGAAATTTTTGAATGTTTACTACAATTCAGATATTTTTAAATAATTTTGAGATATAGCCTAGCATATAATTCACCTATTTAAAGTGTACAATTCCACGGTTTTTAATATATTCACAGAATTGTAGAACCATCATTACAATAATTTTTAGAACTTTTTAATCATTCCAAAATGAAACCATATGCCTATTAGCAATCACACACCGTTTTATCTCACCCCCAGCTCTAGACAGAGGCAGTCACTAATTTACTTTCTGTCTGTATAGGTTTGCCTTTTCTGGAACTTTCGTATAAATAGAATCATATAATACAGCATCTTTTGTGACTGGCTTCTTTCACTTAGCATAATGTTTTCAAGGTTATCCATACTGTAGCGTGTATAAATACTTCACTCCTTTTTATTGCTGAATAATACTCTATTGTATGCATATACCACAATTTAACTATCCATTTATCACTTGATAGACATTTGAGTTATCATTTTTGGCTATTACGAATAATGCTATTATGAAAATTCCTGACCAGTCTTTGTGTGGACCTGTGCTTTCATTTCCTGTAGACATGTGCCTAGGAGTTGAATTGCTCGTCATATGGTAACTCAATATGTAACCTCCTGAAGAACTACTAGGCTGTTTCCCAAAGCGGCTGCACAATCTTACGTTCCCATAAAGACATACGAGAGTTCCAATTTCTCCACATCCTTGCCAATCCTTTTTTATTTTTAATTTTTTTGAGGAAGATTAGCCCTGAGCTAATATCTGTGGCCAATCCTCCTCTTTTTGCTGAGGAAGACTGGCCCTGAGCTAACATCATCCGTGCCCATCTTCCTCCATTTTATACATGGGATGCCTACCACAGCATGGCTTGCCAAGCGGTGCCATGTCTGCACCCGGGATCCGAACTACGAACCCTGGGCTGCCGAAGAGGAACGTGAGAACTTAACCGCTGCGCCACCAGGCCGGCCCTGCCAATCCTTGTTATAGTCTGTCTTTTGGATTATAGCATCCTAGTAGGGGGGTGGGGAGCAGACTTTCCCAGTTTTTATTTGTATTTCCCTGATGGCTAATGAGGTGAATACCTTTCCATGTATTTATTGGCCATTTGTATATCTTCTTTGGAGAAACGCCTGTTCAGATTCTTTGCCTGGCTTTTAATTGACTTATTTGTCATTTTATGGTCTCTATAGACTTTTTTTAATTAATAAAAGTAACCTCCCTAAAGCTATTTTTCAATTGGTGAGTTTTAACGAACTTAAAAAAATGTGATTTCCACCCTTAATGTAGAGCCTGTTTTACTTAGGCCTATGTATAACATTGATTTTATATAAAAGTATTAATATAATTTTATACTTTATTTAAAAATCAATAGCTGCAAAATGATTTCATTAAGCAATAGTTTTAAAATAATCCCATCTTCTCCTTTGAAGATAACATTTCTTGGAAAGAAGCACGTAGAGAATATTTCAGAAAGTAAGAACTGCGTATTGGTTAACAAACAGTAAGGCTTGATATAGTGAAAACTTTTACAGTTCCAAGAAGACTTTGGCATTTAGACAATGACAATACTGTTTGAGTAGAAGTCATTTTTTTAATGATGCCAACTTTTTCTTACCCTGCCTTGGTAATTTTCCCCTGAATGTCTGTTTAGGAAGATTAACAACGTTGTCAACACCAGCTACATGTCTGAATCCTAAAAGCTCGAAATTGGCTTGGTGTCATAGCAGGAAATAAAAATATTTTCTGCAAAACAGGAGTATTCTAGCATATTGATCCTACAGATTCCTGGAAATATTTGCCGATTTTTAATGTGGAAGCTGTTTGCAGAGTGGCAAAGTAAATTATAATTTATATGAAAATACTAAGAACACGGTTTAAAAGAAAGCAGCATTATCAATACATTTTTTGAGACTATTCTGAAAGAGTCTCCAAGAATAATATCACTTGTTATTTGTAAAAAAAAAAAATTTAATTATATTCCTGGCATTTTTATCATTTATACATATCTGTCACAATAAAAACACACATTAAAAACATTTCAACCACACAGGTTAATATCTCCTTTTCTTTATAAAAAAATTCATACTTAAAGGGTAAAAGTTTTCTTACATTTTTTACCTGTAACTTTCTCGAGAGCAGAGACCCGTCCTGTTGACTACAGAATCTGGCATATAGTAAGGACAGTACTTAATATATGTTTATTGAATGAGTGCATTAAGGCCAGTTTTTAATTGGTGAGTTTTAATTGACTTTTATTGAAACTATTTCCACTCTTAATGTAGAGGCTGTTCTACGTAAGCCTAATATATAATGTTGATTTTATTTAAAGGTATCAATATAATTGTACACTTTATTTTTTTATTTTTATTCTTTGAGGAAGATTGGCCCTGAGCTAACTACTGCCAATCCTCCTCTTTCTGCTGAAGAAGACTGGCCCTGAGCTAACATCCATGCCCATCTTCCTCTACTTTATAACGTGGGACGCCTACCACAGCATGGCTTTTGCCAAGCGGTTCCATGTCCCTGCCTGGGATCCCAGCCGGCAAACCCTGGGCTGCCAAGAAGCAGAACGTGGGAACTAACTGCTGCGCCACTGGGCCACCCGGATTGTACACTTTATAAAATAAGCACCCCTTTCCCCCAACTGGGATACCTGGGGGAATTTGGTCTGCTTCAGCCCAAGAGGAATCAGAAGCTTTAAAGTGGTTTGGGAGGCCCAGAACAATCAGGGATGGAGGGAGGAGGAGCTCCAGGGGGAGGAGGACTATTTGGCAACGAGGGTAAAGAGATTGGCCTCCCGCTGCTGGGATGGCCCCAACTCCTGCAGTCTGAGAGGAAGGGAGCAGCCTGCAATCCCCGTGGGCAGGTCTGGGGCTGCCAGATGCTCCAGGCAGGGGGCTAGAGGGGGCTGACAAAGACTTGTCCTCCAGGAGACGTCAGCGCTGTCCCCCAGTTTCTCTGCCAGGGTGTAGTGATCTCTGGATCACCTAGGATTTTCTTACCGATGGATTTTCCGGGCAGGGTTGCAGCTATTGGAGGAGCGGTCTTTGAGCTTTTTGCCATCTAACCTGTGAGTGCCAACTAGACCCAGTGTGGGTCACAGGTTACAGGCCAACTTCATAGGCAGCTTCTCAGCTGCATTTCCATCCAATTCCTTTCGAATTCTCCTTGGGAAAGAAAACGAAGAGGAAATACATTTTCCTTTTACATTATTTAGCCAATGATTTACAAAACAAGTAAACATTGATTACCATTGGTAAGAGTGGAGCCGACTATAAAGCACTTATCCTGCACATCATTCCTTTGTGATACTGAATATTTTTAGCAAATGTCGGATTAGCACTGCCGCAAAGCTGTGTAACAATGACCCTACGAGCCAGTGCCGACAAACAGCAAAAATGGAAGGCATTCAATTGGGAACAAATCAATTATTCCAACAATTGTCTTTTACTTGTAAGAATGCAAGCAATCCTTGGTACGAGTTAGTATCTTTAGAGTCCTAGTTATAACAAGCTTCTTTTAATTTTAGGCTCAATTAAGAAATTAAAATCATGTAGAAAGGAACAAGCATGACAACAGATCTCACTTTACCTCAATCATGAATGAATGTGTCACTTTTTCCTCCCTAGTGATACAGAAATGCTGTGGGTGAGATAATGAAATTTCTTCTGCATTAAAAAGAAAATTGAGGAAGAAAAATATGGAAGAGATGTTTTGGGAGAAAGGACCTTAGAGATGTAATCCAGTGATTACCCAACTGTTCTTATTCTGTAGATGAGGAAATTTAAGCCCAGGAATGTTCATTTCACAAGAATATGTGAGACATCAGGCAATAAATCGGAAAATAAATTACAGTAACAATGAACTATCTGCAGCAAAGCTACCAAAGAGAAAATGTGCAAAAAAAAAAATAACCACTTGCTAAACATATGCCACAAATCCCTGGTCAAAAGACAGAGAACTTCACTCAACATTGCCAGTCTTTCTTGCTAAAGAATTATTAGCAAATTACCAGGGTTCCAAGTTCATCCTTGATGAAAAGTAGGTGTTAGGACTGGGGGAAAATCTTCCAGAAGCAAGGAGTAATAGATAATCTGTCAAGAAATAAAAATGACTCTGACCATGATTGACTAATTTTTAACATCTTGCAAAATTTGCTTTATTACTCTCTCTCTGTCTCACACACACACACACACACATATACACACATTATTACAATTTTTTTAATCGGAACCATTTTAGTGTAGGCTGCATATGCCACGCTCCTTTATCTGTTAACATTACAGTATGTATTTCCTAAGAACAAGGGTGTTGTCTTACACAACCACAGTACAGTTAGCAAATTCAGGAAAGTTAACGTTTTGATCTAATCTACATTCCCCCGTGTGTAACTAATTACATTAGTTTCTGATTTATTCTTTCTTTGTTTTTTCCAAAAATAAGCAGATCCATGGTATATGCTGTCTTATTTTCCTAAATAGGATTGTTTTGTACAATAAGTCCATTAAACATAAGCAAATAAAACACAAAACCAAATTTGAAGTAAAAATATTTTTGTAGATTTTGAAATGTTTTTATTCTTTCCTATGTCCCCGTCCTTCCTTCTTTTCCCACTGTTTGAAAGCCTTCTAGCACAAGCCAAAGCTTATTTTCCAAGGAAATGGTGCTGTGAGCAGTGAGGAATCGATGAGAGCTTCCAAACAGCAAATTAACATCATCAAACCTAAGATGTAGGAGGCCGGCTGTGGCAGTTGTGTGAAGGAGGTAATACAGTGGGGAGACTGCAGGTTGGATGACTATGTAAGGAGGTTATTGTGATTTTCCAGGTAAGAGACGTTGAAAGTCTGAATTAGGGTCATGGCTGGGGCAGGAGAAAATGGCGAGAGACGGCCATCATCTGAATCTGGAGAATGAACAAGAAGAAGAAGGTAAAGATGCTGCTGAGCTTTAAAGCCTTGGAGGATATTGCTGCCATGATCTGAACTAGGAAACAGAGAAGGTATGGATTTAGGGGAAGGATGAATGGTTTGGTTATGAAACTGTTGAGTGTGAGCTATTGTGTTATATCCATGTAGAGAGGTGTAGGGCACAATGTGATAGCATAAAACCATGGAGAGAAAACACAGGGTACTATACAGCCTAGGTGTTGAGATAATGGTTTGCTTGACTGTTTCATTTTATTGCTTCATGCAGAACCATCTTCTTTTCCTTGGGCCTACACAGCTAGGCCTGCCACGAACAAATGCTGATGCTTATAGGCTTCTTCTTGGTTAAACTAGTTGCCAAAGCTGAAGCATTATGGTCTTGGTTTTATGTTTCACATGCTTGAATAGAACAACCTAAATGTCTAGGCTTTAGAAAGTCAATGGTCTACCAAAGGCACTTTGTAATAATGCATCATGGTATCTGTAAAGAACTCTATTTTTTTTTCATTTCCTCCCTATAAGACCTGAGTGATATCTGAAAATATAGTATGTGGGAGTGAGCACAGTTCAGTGTCCAACTCCCACCCCTATTCATAGGGAAATACACACACACACACATGTTTTTCTGGAAAGAAATCAAACCTCTATTGTTGCTAAAATTCTTTCCATGGAGAATAGATTTTATTTTTCTCGCTTATAGTTTCCTATTGTACATGGAGAGGAAATGTTTTCTCTTGTTTCTTGCAAACAAACATTCATGGACAATGGAAAACCTTGTTTGAAACAGAAATGATTCTCTGTTCACTGAGAGAGAGGACAGCTTTTACCAGAATTGTCAATGCCCTGACTCTGCTCTCCCCTCCCTTCTCTATGGCCACCTTTAGTTATGCGAAGTGCAGTATTCTTGTCTCATCTGTGCCTAGGTAGACCGTGAATACCTAAGGAGTCACAACACAGGAGGTATCAGAGGGAAGAAGGATACTGAGTTAGGATTGGTAATAATCTCCCTTTTTAAGTACATTGATGAAGATCAGCATATTCTTCTGAGAGCTCTACTGTCTGTGCTTTGGCCAACACTGGAAGTGGAGTTGCCAAGAACTTGGAGGCCCCAGAAGCCTTGTGCTCATGTAGACATTCTCACACCAGCCCTGATCTCTTGCCTTCACCCTCTCTGAACTTTTTCCCTCCTATCTTGTAGCTTAACTTGGACTCTATTGATGACATAAGCTGTGATGCACCAGCATAGTTCATTATGACTATAATATTTGTTTTAATTCTTATGCTATATTCAACATTTACATTAGCTTGGTACCTGTGCATTCTCTTCTTTGGTCTTGTCTAGGAAGGGTTTATTATTTTCTGGACACTCATAGGAGAAACAGATGCTTTATAAGTAGTGAGGCACAGCATCTTTACTGTGACGTGGGAACTTTGATTATATTCATTCATAGGTATTCTGGCATTGTATGTGTATGTGTACATACACATTTTATTTTATTATTTTATTTCCGTTGAACTGACCTATTTTCTGTTCTTGAACATGTTTTGAGCATTCCTACCTCTTTGTCTTTTTTGATTCTTCACCCCACCTCCTCTCCACATATCATGGGGGTAAATGCTCCAACTCTCTCCATTTATTTGTGGGTTTCTTAACTTTCAAGATCTAACTGAGATAAATTTTGCCATAACTTCCTACTTTTTAAACTCACAGTCATCCTTCCTTACTCAGAAATTGTATACTACTTATTGTCTGTTTATTGTTACTTATTTGACAACTGTAGTGCCTTATACTGTTAGTTTTCTTTTTCTATGTCTAAACCTTGGCTTTCTAAATATGTCTTCTGCAAAATAATGACCAAAACCCTTGGGCTTTGGAGCTCAATAGACTTGGGCTTGAATTTTTGCTCTTCTGCTTACAGCTGTAAAATCTTGAAATTTCTTAAGCTCTTTTAAGCTTCTGTTTCCTCATTTGTAAAATGAGCACAATCATAGTAACCATAAGGTTTTCATGAGAATTAAATGAGACAATAGATGTAAAAGATTTAGAATAGTGATTAAGAATTGGACCCAATGTTTGCTCAAAACTAATTTTTGAGTGATCTTTTAAAGAAATTGCTAAATCTATAAATTAATCAATCAAATGGTCCTTTAGTGTTGGGTGAAGAATGACCACACACTAAGGTGATAACTTGGTTGAAAAGTTTATGCTACTTAACACTATTTCAAAGAAGAAATCTTTTTCATGAAGACTAATAATGACATTAATAAACATCGTTTCTGCTTTTAACATTATCATAGCTCCCTTTTAATTGTTAGGAGTAAATCTCCAAACAATGGCAAATTATCTTGCCTTTTCTCGGGACTGCACAATCAGGCGAGGTGGCATGTATGTGTTGATGCCATTACTTCTTTGCCCAGGAGACAGTAGAGCTAAAATGTTGGACTTTTCTCCCACTAGGGGACTATAAGCCCCATATTTTTCAGAAAGGACCAATAGGACAGACTTATCAAATCTCCTTAAAATCATCATTAGATAAATTGCCTTAAAAGATCTCTTCTTGACTATGTTTCTACCGTTTCCACTCCTGGACTTTAAAGCTGTGCCCCAATCCAGCTATTCTGAATTGAGGCTCCTCTCCTCTCTTGGAAGATACCTCAATTTGCTCTCTTTAGATTCACACTTATAGTGTGCACTGTGCTGTGCACATCTTAAAACTATTAATTGTAGCGGAGTTCAGTAGACTATACATCCAATAAGAATGGAAGGACATTTGAGTTCTAATTTAGATTCTATGATTATTAATTTTCTAGTTTTGTATGCATCATTTAGCCCCTGGGAGTCCATCTCTGTATCTGCAAAGTGAACATATTACGTCCTACTCTAACCGCTTCAGAGAGTTTTGAAGGATAAAACACGTTAATAATGGTAAAGGTATTTGGAAATATTATGCTATGTAAATACGACTGAAATTTCTACCACTAATCAGTTATCTTGCAATAGTTTAGAATAGACAGGGTCTTAAATGCAATGTACTAAGCCATATGCTTATTCCTATATTTAAAAGATCTTTTCCCACAAAATATTAATCAATAAATGAGTTGTCTAAAATTCTCTCAATGTATCCCTTAACCATCTAGATATGTTCATTAGCAATACTGGGCTTAGAGAAAACTTTTGTAACTGCACATTTATAGTGAAACTGGCAAACAGCCCTTGATGATTAAGCATCTAGGTTCTAAAGGTTTTTCCTTTTTGCAATTACTGATTACAGCTTCTGTCTGTTTAACCCACCCATTGATAACTGCGCTGCTTAGGCAATATGCTATCTGACTTCCACTAGGCTCCTACAGATAACATCTCCCTGGAGCCTGGGTCACGATGGTAATGGGTGTGTGAGCTGTTTTTCAGGAATTAGAACTCTTTGCCCACCTCAGGCTGGTTGAGACCACCAACTCATCAACTGGGTCTGTGCAGATGTCCGATAGGTCACCTTTTGATGTCAGGAGGCTAAAAACTCCACCCTCAGGTCATGCTAACACCGCCATTTTGTGAACACGGGTCCTTTGAAGAGGCGTGGAGTCTGACTGCGCTTGCGCAGATCATCAATTACCTCACCTCTCCTCACCTCCAATCACCTCTCTCTGCATTTCAGACCACCTTGCGCGCATCCCATAAATATCCCTGAGTCCCTATTTCAGGGAAGCAAATTTGAGGCTCATGCTCTTGCTTCGTCACGTGGCTGCCTTGTGAGTAAACTCTCTCAGCTGCAGTCTCGCCTGTCTCAGTGTTTGGCTTTCTGGGCCGCAGGCAAAAACGAACCTGGTTTGGAAACAACAGCAAAGAGATTGCTATTTGTTATAGAGAGTGAAAGAAATAGGTGAAGAAATAGGAAGAGCAGAATAAAACTAGCATGTATTTGTGTCTATTATGTACCATTCACAAGCCTATTACCTAGACAATTTGTGTGTTGTGTTTAATCACAAAAGAGAGGACAGAATTAAAAGGGCTTATGAATCAAATTCAAAGTACAGAATCTGGACCTTGAGCTTTTGTTCACTTGTTTGATTTTTTTTAATTGTTTCTTCTTCTTAACTTGAGCAGTGAAAAAAGAAAGAGGGGATAGATTTAAGGTTCTTTCTCACTCATGACATTTAATGTTTTTCCCTGAAAAACTGAAATAGAGAATTTGTTAAGAGAGGAAAACAAAAAAAATGTGTTACATTTCCTACAGCTAGTACTAGTTCTTTGATCTCAGCATGCTATCTTTAAACATTCATTCATTCATTCATTCATACAAGCACGGAGCAATTAGAAATTGAATTGAATTGAATTTTATTGGCTCAAATCCAATTCAATGATTTATTTAATACATATCTCTTTAACCATGTTGAAAGTTTTTCCTTTCTACAAATTCCCTTTGGCTATTTTATTATATATTTACCATTCACATTATAATATTCTAATAATGGGACTATAATTCTATAGAATATTTGCTAAAACAATATGGTTTTCTTTGTGAAATCTTCACAATAGATCAGAAAATAAATTGTGAAATAAAAAAGTAAATTAATCCACCAGTTCTATTACTTATAACCCATGTGTATCTGAAGGGAGAGGAGGATTAATATGTGGTAATAAAATGAGGTCAAACAGTATCACAATGGATGCATTCATGGATTCATGGCATCTCAGTCACCAAAGGCAACGACTGATGAGATTTGGGATTTGAATTATTATTTGCTCCTCACTATACTTTTAAGAATTATTTATCTCTATCAAATAGATCACTGGTAGGCAAACTACCATACACTGCAGGCTAAATCTGGCCCCTCTCCTGTTTCTGTAAATAAAGTTTTATTGGAACGCAACCCTGCCCGTTCATTTACCTGTTGTCTGTGGCTGCCTCTGCATTACAATGGCAGAGTTGGGTACTTGTGAAAGAGAACATGTGGTCTACAAAGCTGAAATATTTACTACCCTTCCCTTTAGAAAAAACCCTTGCTGATGCCTGAAATAAATTACACAGTTAAAAATCAAACAAGCAACACAACAGCTCACCTCATCTCCCTTCTATGTGAAAGAAAAATTGATGCTGGTTCGTTCCTGTTTGTTTACCTGGCTATATTTTAATTTTTGTTGTTTTTATTGTGTACCAAATTTGGGAATAACACTGTGTTTCAAAGTTATCTACCTAAGCATATGAGAATATTTCTTTGGGAGTATTTCCTTTGAAAATATCACCAAAGTTAATAGTATTGTCCCCCTTAATTCTGTAAATGCCATATAAATCACATTACTAATTAGTATCCATGTTATCAATTATTTTCTCAATTATTAACTAAGGAAATATTTGAATATCTTTATTAACATCTTAAGAGTAAGTAAACTGTTCATTTCTTTCTTTCTTTCTTTTTTTTTTGAGGAGATTAGCCCTGAGCTAACATCTGCCACAAATCCTCCTCTTTTTGCTGAGGGAGGCTGGCCCTGAGCTAACATCCGCACCCATCTTCCTCCACTTTATATGTGGTACACCTACCACAGCATGGCTTGCCAGGTGGTGCCATGTCTGCACCCAGGATCTGAACTGGCAAACACTGGGCCACCAAAGCAGAATGTGCGCACTTAACTGCTGTGCCACCAGGCCAGACCCAACTGTTCATTTCTTTTAGCTGAATATTTAGTTAAGCTTTCTAATAATTTTAATTCTCTGGTAGCCAGATCTGGGGAAGTATAAGTCTGCATTAGAGTTGTTCTCAATTTTTGTTTTTTTATTCTCTCCTACTCCTGTACTCTTCCTTAAGAGCATAGTAGGGAATATTATTGTCCTTAACAAGACTGTGATATGATAAAAATAAGTCAATGTCCGATTCCTGAATAAGGCGATCTTTGAAGGCTCCACTAACTATAGATTCTGCTCTAGACATACCAACCATGTGTATGAAGTTTTTGTAGGATTGTTGCAAGATAGAATTAGCCCCTATCAGTTAAGTGAGGTGTATAGAGAGATTTAGGAAAGAAATTGTCCTCAATTTAACAATTCAGAGCTTTTTGAGTGCAGGTTGATGGAAGTCTGAGAGCGTACCAGAGAGCGATGAGTAGCGACATATTAGGGACAATTTAAGTGAATGGCTTTTGAGATTAAAGTGAATATCTGAATGAAAGTACTCAAGGGAGAGAGAGGAATTGGAATTGCTTCACACACTGGTAAGGCGCTTTTATATGAGGCTTCTCAGGTCATCTGCAGATCAATGCAGTCAGCATTGTCATGGGGAATTCTGTGAGCCCCTTAACGTTCAGAGATTCTAGGCTATTTAAAATAGAAAGTGCTGGTGTATGTCCTAAAAGGGATTATTTGCATCCTACTGATTAATCTGAATTCTAAATAAAATCCTGACTCGTCAAAGGCATATCTTTATTTCCAAAGATTGTAATATAGTAAATATTATAAAAGCATAGAGTAGCAGACATGGATAAAGGTTGCCGTGTTTGAATATAAAATAAATTTTAAGTAAAGCATGGGCACTTTTAGACTTTCCAACTTCATAGCAATCTGGCTTCCGTTATTTCCATCAAAACATCACAAGTATTGAAACTTTTTACTCTTGCCAATAATTTAGCCTATGACAGGCTCACTGCTGATTTCAAATTATTGACAGTTATTTTATTGGTGTAAGTTTTCTTTAACAATGCATTTCATTTATTTGTTTAATATTGGTAAGGTAAATAGAATATAAAATTTAAAGAAATGCTGTGCTGTAAAATGTCAATCTCTTCCCACTACTGTCTGTCAGCTCTCTAGTCATCGTTCCTGGAAGCAATCATGGTTACCACTGTGGGGACCTGAAATTGGCCACCCCAAGATATGTCTCTTTGGCATCAGGATTATTTGAGGCTCATTGCTTTTGATAAACTGGGACAGGCAAGGAGGCTCTGAGGAATGGAACTTGCCCTTTGTTAGGACATGTTTACATTTGTAAGGTAAATCTCTATCTGTAAAAAGTGCCTCCCTCTCTGTACCAGGAAGAAGAAAGGCAATGACCTTCTCACCAGAAACTCCTAATCAATACCAAAGGCAAGGACTTAAATCTGCATTTTATTGTGTAGTCTGGTAACCTCCTGTAACTGACTTCCCTCCCCCTCCCAATTTTGGCATTTCTTTAAGGATTAAGCATCTTTCCTTAGGCTAGGAACTGATTGCTGTGCTCACCTGTGACTGCCCAGCTCCAGACAATCGACTAGCCTCCTGCTACGCCCACCGAGATAGCAGACCACTACCTGCTGTGTCCATCAAGCACTGAGCTGACAGGGCAATCTTGTGACTATTGTGGGAGGGACATTTCAATCATATGTGAAACACCCTGTTTGGAGGTATATAACCACTCTGTGCACCCCACTTCTTCGGTGCCCTTTCTTCCTTCGGGAAGAAAGGCCCCGGGCCATGGTTCCTCATAAAGCTTTGTTTAATTTTCTCTTGCTATTCTGTCTCATGTGAATTTAATTCGTTCTCTGGCCAGACGAACCCCCATTTGGGAAGAGGAAATGTCCTCCTCCCCTACACCATTTTCTTCCATGTAAGCATTTACTTATATGTTATTTTTTATAATGCAAATAGTACCATACTCTTCACACAGTTCAGACCTTTGCTATTTCACGTTAATAATATACATTTGAGATGGTTTTCTATCAACACTTCATTATTTTTCAAAGCTTCATAATATTCCATTGTATGTATGTGTCATAATATTTTTATGACTCATTCCAAAGTTTTACCTAATTTTCTGTTTTATTTTTTGTACTTGTATGTGTCTGTGTAAGTATGTGTGTGTGTGTATGAGTGTGTGTTGGGGGGCTCAAACAGAGAGGTGATGTTATTTCATTTAATCATACTATTTAATCATACTATCCTATTGAACTGCGTACGTCTCCTCTTTGCTCTGTTTGTTCCCTTCCCTTTCCCTTGGTTACCTAGTGCATTTCCTCATTCCTCCTCCACCATAGGTATCACTCTAATGTGTGTTTTTCCTTGGCTATGTGTGTATTTTTGTAAACTGTAAAATATTGTTTAGTGTGTGTGTATTTAGAAATTATATTAATGGTATTATGATATGGCTCTATTCCATACTCCGTGGTTACTACTTCTGAATTGCTGCATGATATTTTTTAACATGTCTATTATTTTTTCCTAATTTATTTCCAAGAAATAGATGCAAAGGATGCTTTCAGCTTTCATGACCACAAATAATGCTATAATAAATATAGGCACACATACCCCTGTTTGGACCTATACAGGAATGGTTCTGCATCCACATATAGCATTTCTGGGCCATACTCTGGCTTCCTAGGTCCTAGCAGTTTTCCACACATGAGCTTTGCCAGGTTAAACTTCCACCTGAAACGCACGGGGTTCTTATTTTCTCACATCCTTGTCACAGTTGGTATCATATAGCTTTCTAATTATTTTAATTTGTTGGATATAAAGTGGTAAACATCATTTCACTTTGCATTTCTCTGATGACTAGGGAGATTTGAATTATCTTCATGTGTCTTTCAGTCTATGGAGTTTCACTTCCTATTCATATATGTTGCCTATTTATCATCACTTGAGATCCAAGTGTTTTTCAAATTTGTAAGAGACTCTTACATTCAACATTGTCTTGGGTTTTTTTTTTCTTGCAATTTCTTTCCCTAGTCTTCTCTCAAACCTTCTTTGTAGAGCAAAAATCCTTAATTTTGATGTACTCACATCCATCAACACTTCGTCTTAAGCTAGATGCTTTCTTGTATATATATTTTTAAATTAACTTTAGAGTGTTACCTTTCATATCTTCATACACTTGCATCAAAATTTTACTTGTGCCAGGTGTGAAAAAGAATCCAAGTCTCTTTTTTCATAAGATTCTGGTTTTCTTAACACCGTTTCTTAAATAATTACTACTTTGCCCACCACTTTGTGATCCCATATGTAGCTGTGGGGGCCTGGAATTGGCCATCCCAAGATATGTCTCTTTGGCATGAGGATTGTTTGGGGCTGGTTACTTTTAATAAACTGCAGACAGGAAGGCAACTCTGAAGGGTGGAATTTCCTTGCCCTTTGTTAAGAGACATTTACATTGTAAAGGAAATCTCCATCTGTAAAGGTGTCTTCCTCTCTGTACCAGGAAGAAGGAGGGATGACCTTATCTCTAGAAACTCTTAATCAATGCCAAGGGCAAGGACTTAAATCTGCATTTGTTTACTGTACTTGTGTGGTAATCTCCCATGATCACTCCCCCTCCACCCCCAACATTCTCCTTTGTCTTTAGCTGAAGATGATATTTAAGGTGGTGGCTTCAGCCATTTTGGCGAGTTGCTCAGGTTGCCTGAGCCTCTCCCATGTACACATGTTATAAAGCTTTGTTTAATTTTCTCCTGTTATTCTGCCTCATGTGAATTTAATTTGCCAGAAGAACCCACAGTGGGTAGAAGAAATGTCTTCCTCCCCTACATAGCCATATTGATCTATCTAGTTATGTCAGTTTTTAAGGTTCTCTTTTTTCCATTTCGTAATTTGACTTGTGTTCATACCACACAGTTTTTATTTATTTATTAATTTATTTTTATTTATTGTTTTGAGGAAGATTAGTCCTGAGCTAACATCCACTGCCAACCCTCCTCTTTTTGCTGAGGAAGATTGGCCCTGAGCTAACATCTGTGCCCATCTTCCTCTATTTTATATGTGGGATGCCTGTCAGAGCATGGCTTGATGAGCCACGTATAGGTCCACACCTGGGATCTGAACTGGCGAACCCCAGGCCGGTGAAGCAGAGTGTGTAAACTTAACCACTATGTCATCAGGCTGGCCTCAACACAGTTTTTATTTTATTTTGATTTCACTAATTTTTTTCTATTATTTTTCTGTTTTCAGTATGATTGATTTATGCTCTGCTCTTTATCATTTCCTCCCTTCTGCTTGCTTTGGGTTAAACTTGCTTTTCTTTTTCTAGTTTCTTAAGGTGGAAGCTTAGATCAATGATTTGGGACACTCTTCTGTTCTAACACAAATACTTAATGCCAGTACAGCTATTCTCCAGTAGACTCTTCAGGCCATCATTTCTCACCACATTTATGTGTCTGAAAAAGCATTTAATTTTTGTTCTTGAGAAATATTTTCTCTACATATAGATATATGAGATGACAGATTTTTGGTTTTTCCTTCCAGAATTTTAACAAGGCCACTTGTTACCTTCTCACTTGTGTGGTTTCTGAGGAGAAGGTTGCTGTAATTTTTGTCTTTGTTCCTCTGTATGTGATGGATCTTTTATTCCTCTAGGTGCCTTTGAAATTTTCTTTTTATTTTTTTAAGCAGTTTGAATGTGATATGTCTATGTATATGAGATATATATATATATATTTATTTATTTATCTTGCTTTGGGTTCTCTTAGCCTCTTGGATCTCAGTTTTGATGTCTGTTGTTATTTTTGGAAAATTTATGGTTATTCTCTTTTCAAATTTTTTTCTCTGTTGTGCTGTCTATTCTCCTTCTGAGTCTCCAATCACAAATATTTAGATGCTTTGATATTTTCCCACAGCTCTTCAATGCTCCGTTCTGTTTGCTTTCATTCTTTTTTTTCTCTTTGGGTTTAAGTTTTGGTGATTTCTGTTGACCTCTGTTCAAGTTCACTGATTCTCTCCTCAGCTGGGCCTGAGCCTGCTGATGGAGCTCCTCAACAGATCTTTACTTATGCCTAGGGTTGTCATTTTCTCCGCCAAAGGCATTTACTTCTTTTGAGACTAGGGAGCCGATAGGAAGCAGGGTTTCTGCCTTTCCCGCCTTGGCAGCGAATCCCCGTCTCCAAGCCTTCACCTCAGGAGCCTGTTCTCTTCTCTCTCCACCGCCCCGCCCCCAGTCTTTCACTTGAGCACCCCTTGGAAGTTTATGGAAAAGAGTTTGTGGGTAAATGCAAATTCCTCTTTTGTCTGGGGCTATCAGCAGTTTTATATTGTTATGCTAGCCCATATCAGTCTTTAGCAACTTAATAAAATTTCAGATGATCTCTTCTCACCATCTCGTCTGATAGTCCTGTCTTCTTCTAATGTTCTGCTGTGGGCGAGACAGTCTGTACTTGCCCTCTCTCTCCTGAGGGCCTGCCCCTTACTAGATTTCCAGGCTAGTTGATGTTACTCTGTGACATCTGCTCTTTGATAGGTTCAAGAAAATTTATGATTTTTGTAGTTATTTGGTTTTTTTCTTGTTAGAGTGGGACAAACCTTTTTTTAGCTCTCCACAGTCTAGATGAGGGAAGACCCCTCTTATTAATTTTTAAACAGATTTTATTGTTTTTAGAACAGTTTTAGGTTTACAGCAAAGTTGAGGGGGAAGGTACAGAGGATTAATTTTAATTTATATGTTCCCAGAAAATAATTTATTTCATGCAAGTTCTTGTTGTCGTTGAGTAGAGTAATAAGCAAAATATTCTCTCCTAATTCTATTAGTGTCTTCTCTATCCATGTTTATTTCCACAAAAACATTTCAATATTTTGTATTTATACTTCACTCTTTTTTTCCTGATTAAATTATTAATGGCTTACCTATTTTGTTGTATTTTAAAGAAAGCAATTCTTAGATTTACTTTTTATTTCATAATTTAATGATTTGTAATCTATTAAAGTCTATTTTTATATTTATTAATTCTTTCCATTTACTTGCTGCAGTCTTATTTATTTTTATAACCTCTCAAGATAAGTGCTTTAGCATTCATTGTATTACTTTATTCATTTTACTGTCTTATGTGTTAATGTGATACTTAAAACTTTGGATTTTCCTCTGAGCAGAGCTTTAGTCATATTCCATGTGTTTGTTCAAAGTTTGCTACTCCAGAGTGAAGTTGCATTTCTTTCAGAAGTTACTTCCTTAGGCCAAATATACTTTTAATACTTGATTTTAATGATCCAAATTTAACTTTAAAGTACTTTTGTTACTTTGGTGTGGCTCTATATAATTACTAAATAAAAATGTATCTACCTAACATAATAGGGTACCAAATATATACACAGGGAATATGCTTTTTTCCGTCTTAAAGAATGAAAGATTTTTACTGCGTGGAACAGCAATAATATAGAAATGAATTAATGAAGGTTCTATGTCTGCATGATTAATGTTCCCTTTTGCTGAACTGGTTTGCGTATCCATAGACGGAGAATAATGACTTCTATTCTAACCAACCTCTTAGAAATTTGAAAAATACAACTGGCTTGCTCCTGTTCCAGTCTACATGTATCCACAAGCTTGAGAATGATGTATTCTGCTGTGGTATAACAGAGAACTTTGTGGTGCCTGAAGGCTGTGTATGTCTATGGGTTCACAAAAAGATAGTTAAATTGAGTTTTATGGGAATTCTGAGAATAAGCCCATTTTTCATGATACATAATCACTTTATTCACCTTGGTGATGGCCTGAGGATCTGGAAATTGATAGGCTTTTAAATTTTCTCTCCCTTGTATACTTAGTTGGCTAATTTGTAGTGTGATTTGGTTATATATAGGTTTGAAATTAGGAAAGTAAGCCAGAGATATATAGGGCTATGTGACAACTGTTGTCTTTGTGTGAAAGCTATGCTGAAATTTCCACATTCAGTTTCATTGAGAGTATGGCAAGATTGTGTCGATCTATAAATCCCCATCATTTCCCACACTCCCTGTTTACTCCTTGCGTGACCCCAATATGAAGAGTTGATAGTAATAATAATACTAATGAAAGAGCTAACGTACTATTTGTTGTGTGCTGTATTCTTCTAGGTGTTTTGCACTTATAACTCACTTAATCTTTACAATAAACTCATTTGGAAGATGCTATTATTGTGGTAGACATCCCAAAGTTGTCCAGTTTCTAATTCCCAGAACCTGTGAATAGATGATATTACATATTATACTACATGGCAAGGGGGATAGTTTCAGATGGAATAAAGGGTGCTAATCAGCTCTTAAAATATGGAGATCATCCTGGAATATCCAGGTGGGCCCAATGTAATCACAAGTCTTCTTTGAATATGGAAGAGGGAGGCAGAAGGTGAGAGTCAGAGAGAGATTTGAAGATGCTCTGCTGCACACTTTGCAGACAGAGGGAGGGATGCAAGTCAAAGAACGCAGGCAGCCTCTGGAAGCTGTAAAGGCAAGGGACAGAGTCTCCTCTAGAGCCTCAGAAAGGACACAGCTCTGGTGACACCTTATTTTAGCCCAGCGAAATTCATTTTGGACTTCTGAACTCTAGACTTTTCTGATGATAAATTATGTTGTTATAAGCCATTAAGTTTGTGGTAATTTGTTCTGGCAGCAATAGGAAATGATCGCAATTATCATACTTATTTGGCAGTATTGGGATAAGAAACAGGGGTTAAGTAACTTGTCCCAGGTCACATAGGGATTCAGAGGCAAAATTAGGAATTGAATCTGAGTAGTCTGACTCCACGGACTATATTATTGTTATTGAAAAGCCAGGGTTCTTTTTTTAAAATTTATTTTTTTATTGAGGTAACATTGGTTTATAACATTATATAAATTGCAGGTGTATATCATATTTCAACTTCTATATAGCCTACATCATGTTCACCACCAAAAGTCTAATTGCCGTCCATCACTGTACAAATATGTCCCTTTACCCCTTTCACCTTCCTTCCCCTCTGGTAACCACCAGTCTGTTCTCCATATCCATTTGTTTGTTTATCTTCCATATATGGGTGAAGTTATACAGTAACTGTCTTTCTCCATCTAACCTATTTGCCGTAGCGTAATATCCTCAAGGTCCATCAATGTTACTGCAAATGGCAAGATTTCATCTTGTTTTTATGGCTGAGTAGTATTCCACTGTATGTATATACCGTATCTCTTTTATCTATTCGTCCATCAATGGGCACTTAGATTGTTTCCAAGTCTTAGCTATTGTGAAATAGTGCTGCAATAAACATAGAGCCGCACGTATCTTTTTGAATTAGTGTTTCCGTGTTCTTTGGATGAATACTCAGAAATGAAATAGCTGGATCATATGATAGTTTTAGTTTTAAATTTTTGAGAAATCTGCATACTGTTTTCCGTAGTGGCTGCATCAGTTTGCATTCCCACCAGCAGTGTATGAGAGTTCCTTTTTCTCCATAGCATCTCCAACACTTGTTATTTCTTATCTTCTCAATAATAGCCATTCTAACAAGCATGAGGTGATATCTCTTTGTCATTTTTGGTTTGCGTTTCCCTAATAATTAGTGATATGGAGCATCTTTTTTTTTTTTTTTTTTTTGAGGAAGATTAGCCCTGAGCTAACTACTGCCAATCCTCCTCTTTTTGCTGAGGAAGACTAGCCCTGAGCTAACATCCATGCCCATCTTCCTCTACTTTATACGTGGGACACCTACCACAGCATGGCTTTTGCCAAGCGGTGCCATGTCTGCACCCGGGATCCGAACCAGTGAACCCCAGGCCACCGAGAAGTGGAATGTGAGAACTTAACCACTGCACCACCGGGCCAGCCTCTCAAGCATTTTTTTATGTGCCTGTTGTATCTTCTGTTTATCTTCTTTGGAAAAATGTCTGTTCAGATCGTCTATAAAGCCAGGCTTCTTAAGGTATCAATTACCTATAAAATTCATACTTTTTTAGTACATAATTTTACGAGTTTTGAGAAATGCATATAGTCATGTAACTAAAACCAAAAAGAGGATATAAGCATTTCCATTCCTCCAGTAAGTTCCCTTGTACCTTCTTTGTAGTCAGGACTTCTCTCCATCCCAAGTGGCTGGAAACCACTATTTTTTGTCTCTATGATTTTGCCTCTTCTGGATTGACATAGCAATGGGATAATAGCTGTGTGAATAGCTAGACAATTCGTCTCCATATAAAAGAGTATAAAACTGGACACAATTGTCAAAAACAATCATTTAAGGGCACTGGAAATTGACCAAAGGCAGACAACAATTGGAGAACTATTAATTTTTGAAAACTTGTGGGAGCTTTGAGGAAGGACAGCAGGAGTCTCTGGCCAGCTCCCTGGAACTGCTTACATCCCCAATCCCTGGCTGGATGGCTAGAACTCAAGTTTCACAAGTTGTGGCTGGGTGCACAAACCTCTGGCTGTGTTTGTTGCCAAAGGGGGCAGATGACTCAATTCAGAGTAGGATGCAAAAATCCCTGGTTTGCTTATTAACAGTGGTGATGGACTCATTTGAGAATGGGCAAGAAAAACTTTCCAGCCAGAAATTTCCTGGGGAGATTCTGAAAATGTGGGAGACATAGAATTGTTGAGATAAGCTGTCCACCTGCCCACTGGCTGAGTGGGAACCTATGCATGTGCAGGAGAGGTCTAACAGAGCCCTGGGGAGACTTGAGAACAGGCTGCAGCTTTGAATCCATTTCTCATACCACATTCAGATAGATTGGCAGAGGGTGGCAACCTTACATGTTCAAGGCATTTGAGCAAAATCTCCGTCCAAAGCATTAGCTAAGCTCTTAATTAGGCAGATACAAGAGGTAACACCTAGGAAGCCAGGCTAAAAAATAAACATAAGAATGAAAAGCCTGAGCGGAGACATCAGTGACTATTTACCATGGAGCAAATAGATTCTGAAATTTAAATACAGATGAAGCATTTTAAAAAGTTCAATAAACCTCAGAAAAATAAAAAAGAATCCAGAGTTGCTACAATAGGTAACCTAAAATAAACACTTTCAAACAAAAATTATGACATACAAAGGAATAGTAAAGTATGGCTCAGACTCAGTTACTGAAACAGAAGTTGTCAGTAGAAACTGACTCTAAGTGGGTCCATTTGCTAGATTTAGCAAAGACCTACATGCAGCCATTATAAATATGTTCAAAAAAGTAAAGGAAACACTGTTCAAAGAATAAAAGTAAACTAGGATGACAAGGAGTTACTAAATAAAGAATATCAGTAGAGAAATGTAAACTATATAAAAGGAAATAAATTTCAGAGACAAAAATTACAATAACTGGAATGAGGACAGCAACAATAGATTTGAGTTGGCAAAAGAAAGAATCACCATGAACATGAGTTAGATCAATAGAAAATAGCCAATACAAAGAACAGAATAAAGATTGAAGAACAATGAAGGGAGTCTCAGAGACCTGTGGGACAATGCCATGCATTCCAACTAACTCCTATCTAGCTAGGAGACAGGGATCAGAAAACATTTTTGAAGAAATAGTGGCTAAGAAGTTGCCAAATGTGATGAAAACTATAATCTCACAGATCCCAGAAACTCAATGAAACATAAGTAAGATTAACACAAAAAGAACAACACCTATACACTGTCAAACTGCTGGAAGCCAAAGGCAAAGAGAAAATCTTAAAAGCAGCAAAGCAAAAATTATTTGCAATAATACGATTAACAACTAATTTCTTATCAGAAACAATGGGGACCAAAAAGGTAGTATGGAATGACATATTCAAAGTGTAAATAAAGTCAATGAAAAATTAAATATTAGATGTATGTGTACGTATTATATGTAAAGCTAAAAATCAACAGAGAGAGTAATATGGTAAACTAAAAGTGTCTGTTTATCACAAAGAAAGGCACTAAAAGAGGAACAAGGGTGACATCAGCAACATGGTGGAGTGAACTGTTCCCTTTACCTCTCCTCTTCTGAACTACCACTAAATGGACATTCACTGACCCGTGGAGGACACCCATCCAGCACAACAAGACACATGAGACAGCCACGCAGATATACATCTGAAGGTGGATGGGATGGGCTCCCTGGGAATTAGTGGAGATACATGAGCACTCCCCTACCCTTCCTTGGTAGCCCTGTGTGTGCATGTGAAAACTTTCCAAGCCAGCAGGAGAACCCATTGTGCTGTTGCAGTCCCAGCGAGGGGCCCAGGTTCCGACCTCGCAGAGAAGCCCCACCAAGCACAGCAGCTGGTGCGACCATAAGAAGAGGTGGTGGCAGATCTATATTTGCAAATTATATATTTACTGAGAGGTTAGTTTCAAAAATATCTAAAGAACACACAACTCAACAACAAAAAAGCAAATAACCCAATTAAAAAATAGGCAGAGGATATGAACAGACATTTTTCCAAAGAAGATATACAGATGTTCAACAGGCACATGAAAAGATGTTCAACTTCACTAATTATTAGGGAAATGCAAATCAAAATCACAATGAGATATCACCTTCTATCTGTCAGAATGGCTATAATTACCAAGACAAAAAAAACCCAAATGTTGGAGAGGATGTGGAGAAAAGGAAACACTCATACACTGCTGGTGGGAATCCAAACTGGTACAGCCACTATGGAAAACAGTATGGAGATTTCTCAAAATATTAAAAATAGAAATACCATATGAGCCAGCTATCCCACTACTGGGTATCTATCCAAAGAACTTGAAATCAACAACCCAAAGAGATTTATGCATCCCTATCTGCATTGTAGCATTATTCACAATAGCCGAGACATGGAAGCAACCCAAGTGCCCTTCTATGGATGAATGGATAAAGAAGATGTGATATATATATATATATATATATATATATATATATACACACACACACACACAATGGAATACTACTAAGCCATAAAAAATGTAAAGTTGTGACATTTGCAACAACATGGATGAACCTTGAAGGTACGATGTTAATTGAAATAAGCCAGACAGAGAAAGGTAAATATCGCATGATTTCATGCATGTGTGGAAGATAAACAAACACATGGATGAAGAGAATAGATTAGTGGTTACCAGAGGGGAAGGCGGTTGGAGGGTGGGCAAAAGGGGTAAAGGGTCACATATATATGGTGACACTAAAAGTAAGACTATTGGTGGTGAGCACGATGTAGTCTATACAGAAACTGATAAATAATAATGTGTACCTGAAACTACACAATGTTAAAAACCATTATGATCTCAATAAAATACTATTAAAAAGAAAAAAAGAGGAACAAAAAATATATGAGATATAGAAAAAAATTGCAAAATTTAAATCCAACGCTAACAATAATTATTTTAAATGTAAATAGACTAAATACTCCAATCAAAAAGCTGAGATTGCCAAAATGAATAAAAAAGCAAGATCTAACCCTATAAGCGAAGTACTTTATTTATATCCAGAGAAATAAATAGCTGAAAGTAGAAAATGGAAAAAGGATATACCATTCAAACAGTGACTATAAATAACCTGAAGTAGCTATGTTAATATCAGACAAAGTAGACTTTAAGACAAGAAATATTATTAGAGACAGAGAGGGACTTTTCCTATTGATAAAGTGGCAAACATATCAAGAAGATTTGGCAACTGTAAATGCACTTAGAGTCCCTAAATAAGCAAAATCTTACATAATTTTAAGAGAAATAGACAATTCAACAATTATAGTTGATTTCAGTACTCTTCTCACAATAATGAACAAGGCAACTAGAATGAAAAAAGCGGTAAATATATAGAAGACCAGAATAACCCTATCACCCAACTTGCCCTGACATATGGAGAACTTTTCACCCAACAACAGCAGAATCCACGTTCTTTTCAGTTCACATGACTCATTCTCCAGGATAGACCCTATCCTAGGACATGAAACAAGTTTCAACAGCTTCAAATGGATTGAAATCATACTAGGTATATTCTTCAACCACAACAGAATTAAATTGGAGATAAACAACAGAAAGAAGTCTGTGGTTAGAGGAAAATTTATAACTTTAGGCACTTTCAGTAGAAGAGAAGAAAGATCTAAAATCAATAATCTCAGCTTCTACCTAAAGAAGCTAGGAAAACAAGAGCAGCAAATCCAATGCCCGTAAGAGGAAGATGGAAATCATAAAATCAGGGTGGAAATTAACGAAAGGGAAAAGAGAAACACATTAGAGAAAATCAATGAAACTAAAGGTTAGTTCTTTGTAAAGATCAACACAGTCAACGGATATTTTGCTAGCCTGATAAGAATAAAAGAGGAAGAGATAAAAGCTAGAGCAGAAAAAGGAAAGTCAAACATTAAATGTTGACCTTGATCTCTCTTCTGTCACATATAGATTGCAGATAGTGGAACTCCCAAGATAAATATGGAAATCCAAGATTCGAGGCCATTAGTGTCCCATGTTTTATTTGGAACACTAAGTGATGTTAGTAAAACATATTCTCTATGCTGTAATGACCTGGAAGCAGTAGAAAGAAAGGGCCTGATACAGACCCTCCCCTCCTGCAATGCCAAAGAGTTTCGGAAAAGCATCCAAACATTCTCCAGGCCACTAAGAAAGGTTTGGAACTTAGCTAAGAAATAATTAACAGGAGGATTCTGTAGGGTTTGATGAGGGACCTAAGAAGAATGTATTTCCTTTGAGAAAGACATTGACCATATATTCTCATTATTAGATTGCAAAGACAGGAATTGTATTTTAATCTATCAAATTCTATTTATTTTTCAGAGAGTCCTGTGATTTAGCAGGTAGACTATTTAACATTAGGCAAACAGATTCAAGCACAAGCTCTTGGGTCCTGGTGATGAGACCTTGGCAAGGCCACCTAACCTCTTTGAGTTTCCTCGTGTGTAAAATAGTATTAATCACTATCTACTTACACCAGATTCCACAAAACAATAAGGTTGTTCTGATGCTTAAGTGAAATGAAACATGTGACAGGTGCTTTGTAAATGTTCATAAGCACTGGGAAATAATATTTATCTTTCTATATATTAATTGCTGTTGTCCACTTGTGGGCATGGGGCCTTTCTGTAATTTTTCTACTTGACTTTTATTTTTCCTCTAGTTTGCAAATCCTTGAAAGTCTTTCAAGCTAGTACAGAAGTTTACAGGTTTATAGTTTCTCCGTAAAAAACAAATTAAACTGAGGGCTTGTTCATTTTGCTAAGTCCTGTAAAATTTTATTTTCTCATAAGTTTCTGCTAGACCTAACACATTAGATTAAGTCCACCCTTTTCTGCAATTTGTACGTTGGTCTTTCCACAGTTACACTGATGGACTTTTCTCTTCTTTACCTCCTCAAACCCTGCTTTCAGGTAATTCATACTAGAATACTAGAATACTAGAATAAAAATGCTTGAAAATGGCTTTAGGTGAGAGCTCTGCTAGGAGTGTGGGTGGGATGGGGAGAGGGTTTAGTATTTAGCAGAGATCAAAGTTTCAACACATGCTTTATCCAACTCCCAAATATTCTGATTCGGTAATTCAGGGTGAAGCCTGGACATATGTACTTTTAAATAGAGTATTTTAAAACACTGAAGGACACCCTTGCTTAAAACCTTTGATCTGAAGGATAAAGCATTCTGGAATGTCAGGTGTTGGTCAGCACATGTAGAAGGTTTGGAAGAGCATCCTGGTCTGCCTGGCATCCTTGACTCACACCACAGACATGATTACTTACCGCCCTTACAGTCCATGCCACAGAGAGCACTCTGACATGTGGTGGGCTCTGAAATAACACAGGCAGACTCATGTCATCACTGCTATCCTGAGAAAGAGAAGCACAGTATAGCAAAACTTCTATTATATATTCTTTGTCCTCCATCTATATTTTTATTTATCTTGGTAAAATTGTTAATGTTGACAAGCAGTAAATTATTTATAAAATATAATTCAATGTAAGCTATATTTTCATCATTCATTAAATTACACTTTAACCTGTTAATTCATCCTCAGAACTTAGATTTGACAGATATATGAATGAATTACTTCATTCACATTTATAGGCGTTCATGTTTATAACAATCAGGTTCTTATGAGGTCTTTACATAAACACATTTTGTTCCTGAACAAATTATTGGAAATAGCAGCACATTAATTTATTGCAATTATACTTCAGATGAAAAATTTGTGTAATGGGAAAGCATTTATTTAAAAATATTTTAATTTTTCATAGGACTTGAAGACAACTCTTAGGGAAGAGTTACCATATACAAGTCATATACACTTTCACTCTATAAATCAGCAGCCAAATGCATCATATTTTCATATTCTTTTGTTGATGTAAAGTTCATATGATATTATAAAGCCTTGACTCTCAATATCCTAGCTATTGAGGATGGCAGGGTTGACTTTGCCCGAAGATGAGAGCAGAGGTTGTTTCTTTAAGCAAAGCATGATACCACTTTTTAAGTCTCCAGGTGATTCTGATGTTCACCTAGGTTTGAGAAGCAAAATAATTTAAAGTATATATAATCTATTAGATAAGGATTTTTGTTTTTTACTAATGAACTTAGTAGTGTCAGTTAGCCTTTATAAAATGCACATTTATTAACTGGCTTCTACATGCCAGGCACTATTCCAGATATTTTGGTGCCCATTATTTCAATAAATTCTTTTCACAGATGCAACTTAGTGGATTACCAAAACAAACAAACAATATTAGCCTCTCTTGTTTGGTAGGAATGCAACGCAGCGTCATGATGCTTCAGTCGAAAGAAATAACTTCAATAGCTACTGTTTTAAAATGAAACAGGCCTTGTCAGCATTCCTTTTCTGGAATATCACCAAAGCTGTTTTGTTCTTGGTTTGGGAAGTAGTGAGGAAAGGAGGTGAGGAGAGGACAGAGTTATTCTCTTTTCTTACTATAGACCTTCTATTCTGTGCTGTATGATGCCAACAGAAATAACTGAGAATATCCAAAGTTCCTCAGAAGGTTGAGTGGTTCAGTTTCGCAACGTTGTGAGGAAATGGGGCCCCCTTCCAGGTCCCAGATGCCTGAAATGCAAAAGTGTTGAGTCACCTTAAAGTTCTCCCCCTCCCAACGCTCTTTAACGCAGGTTTCATGAGACCATCTCAGGGATGGGCTCGGGGACGAGTTTTCTTTTAAAGTTCCCTACAAAGTGTCCATGATGCCTTTGGTGCCAGGGTATTCAGGAAAAATTTCTGCTGAAGAGTTTTTTTTAAACTTAGAGCAGAACAGGGACAAAATTATACATAATATGTCAAACTTAAAATTCCTGCTTTCTTTCTCAGAGCCAAAACCTCAGAGTAGCATTGCAAAACTTCCTCTTGAATCCCAAGGCCTTTGGGGGAGTTGATTCATTGAGCTTTCACAGTAAGGGAGGGAACTCTTTCCCAAGAGACAGTGTGAGAACCAGAGTTGAAAAAGCTGGAACTCAATTTTGTGTCTGTTCTTACTCACTTTTCTGAGATTTAAAAAAGGACAGCTTAGAGGTTAAGAGAAAAAGAAAAAAGAACTCCTTTGCTTTCTTGTGCCTTATAAAATGAAAGATCTAATATAAAGAAGAAACTTAAAAGGTTGTTCCAAATACCTACTTAGAGAGTTAAAGTGTTACATATTTTTTGTTTGTTTAATTTCTAATGATGTATAGAGGACCGAAGAGGTTAAATGGATTATCCCAAATTACATATCTAGCCAACTGCATTCTAATTCTTGAGAATTATTTAGAACTTAAACAGCTGTCTTTTTAGATTTTGACAGCTATGTAACAGAGTTTTCTAGTGCGATATCCATTTCCTTCTTAGCCTCATGCTGATACTGAAGGGTTTTATCTTTTTCTGAAAGAACAAAGTGCTGGCATCTCTCAGTCTTTCTTCTCCAGCTGTCTCCACAGTACCATATCTATGATTTTTAGACAGCAAACACCAAATTCCCTCTCCTATATTTTTGGTCTGAGCTAGATTATTTTAAAGTCAAAGATGAGGTTCATACTAACATTCAGAGTATCTTTGTTACTCCCAAATTAAATTGCTTTTATGTACAAAAGCATATTTATTCTATTTTGGTACATTATTATTTTTTAATTGTCAACTGATAGCCCCTTGTTCATTAACAGACTGGTGTATATGTTGCCTGAGAGTGGGTCCAATTAGATCCAAGTGGAGAAGAGCAAAGGGGTAGCATTTACCTGGGCAAAAAGAAAAGGATTCACTGATGTCATTTATTGTTAATCCAGGAGATGGTTTATTTAGTGATTAAAAGAAGTAAATACTGAAAAAAGTCAATATGTTGCACCATTATTCACAATACCCAAGACTTGGAAGCAACCTAGATGCCCACCCATCAAGGGGCAAATGGATAAAGAAGATGTGGTGTATATACACAATGGAATACTACTCAGCCATAAAAAATGATGAAATCTGGCCATTTGTGACAACATGGATGGACCTTGAGGGTATCAGAGGGTGAAAGTAAGATATCGTATGATCTCACTCATAAGTAGAAGATAAAACAACAATAAACAAATATGTAGAGACAGAGATTGGATTGTTGGTTATCAGATGGGAAGTGGGGTGGGAGGAAGGCAAAAGGAGTGATTAGGCACATGCGTATGGTGATGGATTGTAATTAGTCTTTGGGTGATGAACATGATGTAATCTACACAGAAATCAAAATATAATGATGTACACTCAAATTTTGTATAATGTTATAAACCAATGTTGCTGCAATAAACAAAAAAATTTTTAAGTTAATGTTAATATCCTAAATCCTAATTTACTTCTAAATATATCTGTGAAGGTGAATTGATCTTGACTTGCATTAAAATAAATGTTTTAAAAATAGCAATAGATAGTACACTGAACATCAAAGTTAAATTTTTCCCCCTTTGCATCTCTGATAATAGATTTGTCTTTGACTGGTCTATTTTTTTTTTTTTTTTTGAGGAAGTTTCCTGAGTTAACTGCTGCCAGTCCTCCTCTTTTTGCTGAAGAAGACTGGCCCTGAGCTAACATCTGTACCCATCTTCCTCTACTTTATATGTGGGACGCCTACCAGCATGGCTTGCCATGCGGTGCCATGTCTGCACCCGGAATCTGAACTGGTGAACCCTGGGCCACTGATGCTGAACGTGCGCACTTAACTGCTGCGCCACTGGGCCAGCCCTGGTCTGTTTTTTAAAATAGTTTTTTTTTTTTTGTCTCTTCTTCCTCACTTTGATTTATCTGTGATTTAATAAGAAAAGCCAATTTACAAACCAAAAACTCTTGATTTGATCTATCGCTATCTTTAGAAAACTTTAGAATCTTTATTAAAAGTCATTCTAGATAGGAACAATTTATTCTTTTCATGTCATTAAGTTTTAATAAAGTTATTCTTTCAGACTCTGCAGATACATTCAGGAAATAAATACTTTTAGAAAAATAATGATTTCAAAAGGGATTAATTTAATCAGGGCTTAAATCGAACAAGATCTCAAATAGCACTTTTTTCATGGACAGAGGTAAAGGAAACAAAACTTGCTTATTTAGTTGATGCTGTCAAGAAGAAGATCTGGTTTCACTCATTTAAAACAAAAAAGGCAAAGCCAAGGCAGACGGTGATATTATAGGTGGAGATCTCCCAAACGCTTCAGGCTCAGATTCGGTAGCTGGGCATTTTACTGAAGTATCTTTGTTTGTGTTGAGTTGTATAAAAGATTGCCTACTTTGTGGGCACAGTTAATCTTAAACTCTTTAATAAATAATAATTTTAAAGACGGTAAATTATCTGTTTCTCCACACTGTAATTCAGATATATAATTGACAGTACAACCGTTTCTTTAAATGAAAACCACTAGTTTTAAACCTGAGATTATAAAATGAGATGTTAAATTTATCACTAAATTTCCTGGCTTCTAGTTAGAGTGTGTCACGTATACAATTTATTAATACAAAACAGTGCTTGAATCGCCACGATAGTCTGTGGATTTCAGCAGCTCAAAGTGTGAAATGTAGGTATGTGATAGACATTTAAAAGGATTCTTTTGAATAATTACCTATATGACATCACAAGATAGTAAGTAAAACTCCTCAATGAGAACCTCAATAAAGAAGGATTAACTTTGGGGAACAAATAAAATCTTGAGTAAAGAAAATTTACAGAACAATTTTTTTTCTAAGTAATTTTCAGATCATTCTTTTGGAATGACCATGTTTGTGGAATATTAAAAAGCCAAGGAAATATTCTGTGTGCTCTTCAAATGCACTCTTTGTTTTGTTGAAACCAATCCCAACTGTATCTCAGTAAACTAAAAATACTTTTGTCATCAAATTTCATATGTACATGAACTGAGTTTGATTTCCTTAAACCAAGCAAATTTCTTACCCAGAGGTTAACTTTTGCTGTGGACTTGTAGACTATGACTGGAAATTGGTTGACATAGGGATCTTACAGAATTCAAATCTTGTTAACTTTAATATCTAATATATTTTTAATACATTTAAAATATATTTAACTTCAATATGTTTTGATGGGAAATGGATCAGACTCCATGGCTTGTTGCTGACACCAGAGATGCAATCTTTGGAAGGTTAAATTCTTGAGCATTTCGTGTCACTTGCGGGGGGAGGGAGTGACATATCCTAGAAGAGAAAACAGCTCAAAGCACATCAGCTTCCAGAACTTGAGATCAATAGAAATGTTTCAATTACTTGATATGCACATATGTCACAAATGATAGTTTAATGGATGCTGTATAACAATCAACCACAGTATCTCAATGACTGAAAACATCAAGGGTTTAGTTTTTGCTCATTCTATACACGCTTCAAGAATTCGTTTTGGGCTCTATGCCACATCGTCCTCATTCAGGGATGCCAGGCGTCAGAGTGTCTACCGTTCGGGGAAGAGATCACAGTGCCCTGGTTTCTCTTTCTACCTGCTAATGACACATGATCTTTCTCCTCCTGTATCATTGGCTGACACAAGTCACATGATTATGCCTAACTTCAAGAGGCAGTTAAACACAATTTTACCACATGACTGAAAGGGGAGAACAAGAAATGGTAACAATCATGTTAATGAAAACTACTGATTATGACTGCCTAGACTATTGATCACAAATATTGAGCTTATTATTCTCTATCCTGCATAAAAATGTACTCTCTTACTTTTGTGGGGAAATAAAACTCCCTGTACTTCTGAGCGTTACCGTAAAAATCCCTAGCTTTCTGGGACAGGGTAATGTAAAGGATACAAAGATAGGAAATGTTTGTTTTCAGTTTTCCTGGAAGCATTTTGCTCTTTACATCTCATGAGAATTAGGTATGTGGCCATTTGGACTAGGTCCCTAGGTTAAGCCCAAGGTGACAGAAAGACGTGAGAACTCTCTTTCTAGGTATTTACATTCCAAAATCTGTGAAGTCCAGGCCTTGGCAACATCTCTAGGTCACAAAAGCAGGAGACGTCCAGTGTTTATCTGGCCCTTGGGAAGATATATTTACATTCCAGAAGTTTAGGGTGGGAATCCGGGATCCTTGCTATTCTCCTCTCAAAAGAGCAAAAGTTACTATTTTCTCCTTTTCCTTTCAAGAGGGGAGGCAGACAGCAGTCTCTCTACCATGCATAAATAGAGAAATTCCATTGTTCTCCATTCCTTTGGAGATGCAGACTTTGAAGTTATACAGAGTAGGACATTTTACCTGACTTTCCTCATGTCACCCCTGGGGTAAGAATCAGAGTGTGAGGGACCTCAATGTCATTATTTGCTTTTAATCAATGAAGATCAATATTAAAAATCCAGCACTTCTTTAAGGGAAGCCATCCAAGAGCTGGACCCAGTCACGGCAGCAAGCTCAGGTCTCTGGTGGTGTGTGGTAGTCTTCATCTCCGGGGTGATTCTGGGGTTCTCTCCGTGAAGTCCAGCTGTGGCACCTCTTGTTACAGAGATTTGTGAACATAAAAAGTTATTTGCTTTGCATATATTCAATATACAGTAACTGATAAGGTTCAGGACAAACACAGTAAGCACTTGTGGCGGGAAAGGGGAAGAACGGCAGTCACACAGCTATCTTCTCCACACAGTGATGACGTCCTTCTGGGCAACTTATTGAGAACCCTCTGCCCTTCCACTCCTCGCACACTCACTTGTCTTGTGGTCTGCATGTTACTGCTTGCCATACCTACTGCTCCACTCTGTGGGCAAAGTGTGGCGTCTGCAGAATGGGCTTCTATACCCTCTGGAGCTACAGGCTGGACACATTTAACAATTAATTGAATATGTGTGATTAAAGCTCAGTCAGGAACTACTTACAGAAGCTACTCTGAGCAAAGATTCACAATTGGGATGCAGCATCCATGGAATTACCCATCTTCTCAAAAATGTCTAATTTTTCACTGTTTGAATCTTTCACTCAGCCTGCACTATACTGGCTGGAATTTACCATTTCTATTGGGGACATGATTTTTTGGTATTAGTAATAAAAATACAATAATTCTCATTTCTACATACAAGCACACATAGTGCCAATCTGAAAAATGTAACAGATTTCTAATATCTTCTTAAGGATCACATGAAAAATGAGGATGAAATAAATTTCACACATACAGCCAAATTGAAAGGAAATACAACTCTTGAAAACTAATTTAAAAAGTTTAAATCAAGTTTTATTCTGATTGAAAATTCCAAGTTAAGTCATAGTGCTACCCACCCCCAATTTTCTTTTGAATGAAGCACTTCACGTACTTGCATGCATAGTGCATACATATATTTGAACAGTATCTCAATAATCATACAATGTTCATTCGTAAAAGGGTATAATGTTTTTTGGTTCGATTCAGCATTACTTAAACTCAGCAGTCACACGAAATGCTCACTGATAAGACAACAAATCTTATATTTAAGGTTTAATCTCAAACGGAAATAGAAGGTGTGGACACAAAAGTCAAGTGAAATTTCTTTTTCCTTCCCTCATTCCTGTCTCCTTATGTTCCTCCTTTCTTTCCTTCCTTTCATTTGTTTATGTAAGAAAAATTTTTTATTCTTATGCATTTATTCTCTCAACAAATATCCACTGAGTACTTGCTATGCAGCCTTTCTATTATATAATATTCTATAGTTGTAAAAATATTTTATACCTATTGAATTGCTGTGTTTTCATGGAGTTCAAAAATCCAAATGATATACACAAAGCTAAGCATTTAGATATCTAGTCATCACCCCTGTCCCTGGCCACCTTGTAGTGACTGAACTCCTTTAGGGAACAATATTTTATTATGTTCTTGTGTAACCTTCCAGTGTTTCTCTACGTAAATATATCGGCAAATGTAAGCACATGTTACTACCTCGCTATACAAAAGATATGCACCGTTATAGAGCTTGAATATATATTTTTTCACTTAACTATGTATCCTGGAGAATTTTACATATCAGGGTATAGAAACCTTCAGTCTTTCTTTTTTCACATCTTCACATCTGTAACTATACCCTAATTTATTCAATCGTGCCCTTTAGATGGATGTGACTAGTTGTCACTGGATCTTTTGCTAACAAAAAAGTACTGTAAGAAAATAACCTTCCATGTACATCATTTTAAGTATTCCTGCAGGATAAATTCTCATGAGAAGAATTGCTGGATAAAAGGGTAAATGAATTTTAAATTTTGTCAAATTGCACTCCACAAGGTCGTGGCATTTTGTGCTCCAAGGGATGAACGAAAATGCTTTTTTTCATGTAACTTTAACAACAGAGTGTATTGTCAGACATTTTGGGTTTGGACCAACACACTAGGTAAAAATATTATCATATTTCAATTAACATTTCATTTATGATGAATGAAGTTGCACATTTTTTATTTCTCAGGGGTATTTTTATTTGATTTTCAATAAATTGTTTCTGTCCTTGCTTATTTTTCTGTTCATTTGTTGACTTTTTTCCTTCTTGATTTCTAGGTATTTACATATTTGGCAGATTCCTCTTTGCCTACAACCAAGTTCTCTTTATTTTCAGGTTTGTCACTTGAGTCTGTCTTTTTGATTATAGTATCTTTGTGTTTCTTTTTTCTTATAGTGGCATTTAAAAAAGTCTCACTGATAATTTCATCAATCTTGCTTTTAATGACCTCTGCACTTTGTCTTGATTAGAAAGGCCTTCCTTCTTCACTCTAATATTATAAAAAAATAATCTCCATTTTCTTTAATACCTTTATGGTTTCATGCTTTGAAGTTTTTCCTTTTTGTTCCGTTTATAACTCATCTTGGGTTTTCCAATTGTACAATATCATCTGCAAAGAGTGTTAATATTTACTTTATTCTTTATACTTTTAAACTTCTAATAAAAAATGTTTTATACTATGATTGCAATGGCTAATACCTCAAGAGCACCTTGTTCATTAGTCATGGTAATAGTGAACATTCTAGTTTTATTCCTGGCTCCAGCATTGTTTCCCCATTTGGTATGCTAGTTTCTGGGCTTGATGTGTGAGTGGGTGAGCACAAGTGTGTATCCATGTGTGTTAGTGAATATTTCACCAATTTTGATTTTTTGAGGGTTTTTTTTTCTTTGTAAATAAAAAATTAGTATAGAATTTATCAAATGCCATTTCAACACGCAGGAAAATGATCATGTGATTTGTCACCTTAGATCTATAAAGAGAATTAAATATAATAAAAGATTTTCTAATATTCAACCATCTTTTTACGGCCAGAACAAATCTCACTTGTTCTTCATGCATTGTTATTTTAATATGCTCCTAGATGGGATCGCTATGATTTTATTTAAGATTTTCTTAGATATTGAAAATTAACAATTGTTTTTGCTTATTTGTTTGCAATCTTTTTTTTATGTTTTAATATCAATGTAACACACTTTATTGAAACAAATTGTGATCTTAGTTTTCAATGTGCTGTAGAATAGTTTAGTTTGAATTATTTGTTCTGAAGTTTAGAAAAATTCTCTGTGAAACTGTCAAGGCCTAGTGTTTTTTACTTTGGGAGATGGCTCTTTCATATCTAACTTGTAGACTGAATTTTTTGGCGGGGGGATTTATATAGATTCTATGGCCAACTTTGGTAAATTATATTTTCCCGGAAAATACTTATTTCATTCAAGTTTTAAATTTGTTATGCTTAGAATAAGAGAAGTAGTCTTCTAATATTTTGAAATTACTCTGCTCCCTTACTTATCTCGTTCCTGGGATCTTTTATGTGCACATAGGTTTCTTCTATTTTTTCTTAATTATAGTAGCTAAGGTTTTGATCTATTTTATTGATTTAAAAAATAACAAGGTTTGATTTTTACTACTTGTATTGTTTTATTTTAATTAATTTTATTGTTAGTTCTTATCTGTTTCCTTTTTGGTGCTCTAACTCATTTATTTCTGCTTTTATGTCCATATTTATTCATTTCTTCTTCTTTTTTATGTTCTATATACAAAATATGCGGTATCTTCCTTATCATTACTTTCTGGATAATTTGAATTTTTGGTTTACAGTTCTTCTTTGATCTAAAAGTTTTTTGTGACAAGATTTTAGCTTTCAAAATTTAAACAAATAAAATTATTTCCAAATGAAAGGGCTTTTTGTCTCTTATTTTGTATTTGATTTAGGAACTCATAGTATTATCAGGAAATGCTTTTTGTATTATTTCTACATTTTTGGTTTTATGAGATCTTTTTATGATTTAAAATATAATCTTTTTTAGGTATATGCCACAGGTCCTTGTGCCTATTATCAGGGAACATATTTGCATGTATGCATTAGACCTACTTTTAAAACATATATTGTTTAGTTCATTATTCTTACTTAACTTTTTATTTGTGTAATCTGTCTTTGATTGCTTAGTGAAGTTTTTTAAATAATGTGTTATATAATAAATATCTCATTCCATTTTACAAAATTGAAATGATTTTGATCATATGATTTTCACATTTTAGTATCTTTCTCTCCCATTTCTTAACATAGTTGCAATATCATGCAGATGTTAACTGGAGGATTTCCAGATAGTGTTTTAACTTAACCACAATTTGTTAAAAATCAAAGGTCAAAAAACTGTCCTGTTGTCAAGAGGGCAGATTCTGGACATGGAACTCCTCACACAATGTCACATTTGTGATTTCAACACCGATTCTTGCTTCATCAACATCCTCCTCTCTCCAATGGAAGCTTATAAAAAATTTAGCAATTCTTTTGTTATTCCTTTAAAATGAACATAATAGTTCAAGATGATGAAAGTTACTGCCATAGAGCTCTATTTATATAGAATGTGACTCCTGTCTACTTAGGGTCAAATTCCTTACATTCCAAAGACATGTGTGGCACTCTTTCCCCACAAAAGAATGCTTTTCCACAATTCATCAAATTTCATTGTACTTGTGTAAGTGGGCACATCTATTATGCACAGTGAGGGCTCAGAAAGATGAAGGGGATGTCAGAGAAAAGCGATGACTCCTGACCTCATACAAGATGTATGTATTTTACTCAAGTTAAGGATGGAAATTAAAAAATATGCCTAGAGGTCATGGTGAAAGAACGCAAGAAATGCTCTTTGTATGGTTTTTTTCTATGCCTGATCTTGTGCTTATGTAGAAATATTGGAGAGTGACTCTTGCTTATTTGAAGCAAACATTTGATTTTGAAAACTGAACATAGAATTTAAAAATACTTAAGAAAGTTTTTTAAAACTTTGTGCTTACAAAGGAATAATAATAATTAAAAACCCTTTAGAAACTCAATATAAAAATATGAAAAGGACATAAAAATTCACAGAAGGGAAGTATATCTGGCCTATGATCATATAGAAATCTCTTATAACCTGGAAATGGTGCATCATGTCCCTGTATAACATTACTGAAGTTCTTTTTTAAATAACAATGTTTAGTGACGGTGAGAGTATGGTGCAAAGGGCATTATGATAGTCTTCTCGTGAGATTCTGCATTGGTGCAACCCATTGGTGAAGAAATTTGGATATGTAAGGGCAAAATACCATGACCCAGTAAAGCACTTCTTGTATCCAAAGGAAATACTTAGAGATTAGTATGAATCCTTACATACAAGTATAATCTTTGAAATATTATTTATGAAAAAATATGCTACCCTCTCTCTGGACACAAACTCAATGTTTGACACTAGGGAAAAAAGTTCAATAAATTGCAGCATATTGAGAATATGGGAGATTATACAGCCATGTGGAATTAATATTTTTGAAGAAAATTTAACAGCATGGAAAAGACAGCATAACACTGTGTAAAATAGCAGCTAGAAGCATGCTTCTATTTGCTTGTTTATCTCTATGTATCGACACAAAGCATCCAGCAATATTTTAAGGAACACACTTAATCCACATGCATAAGAACTGACATTATTGGAAATAAAACTCTAAAATGTGAACAGTAGATATTACTAGATGATAAGATTGTATGATTTTAGTTTTCTCTTTATATTTTAAGTATTTCCACAGTTTCTCACTAAGTACATGTAAGAAAAAATTTTAACTGTGGATTTTTATTGGAGGAGGTTTCACACTTCTTATTTATCTCTAATTTTTTTTTTTTTTTTTGAGCAAGATTAGCCCTGAGCTAACATCCATGGCCAATCCTCCTCTTTTTTTTTGCTGAGGAAAACTGGCCCTGAGCTAACATCTGTGCCCATCTTCCTCTACTTTGTATGCGGGACACCTGCCACAGCATGGCTTGTCAAGTGGTGCCATGTCCGCATCCAGGATCTGAACTGGCGAACCTCCCCAGCCACCAAAGCTGAATGTGTGCACTTTGCTGCACTACCGGGCCGGCCCCATATTTATCTCTAATTTTAATTTATCACCAATCATTTTTGCAAGATTATCAAATGAGCCAATAATCATTTTATTGCATTCAATATTATAATACAGAGTTTCAATGATCAGTTACAGATTCAAGCATCTAGCTTTTCATTTCTTCCCTTCTTTCCCAGGGATTAGATCCAAACTTTATTCTAAAGCACTTGCATCACGTGTGAAGTTGGAAAGAAGAAAGACTCAGTGTCCCTCCATAAAGTTTAAGTAGCCATATTGCCGAAAAATGGAGAATAAAGAAAAAGTGTAAATATAATTCTAAGTAATAATCACAAAAAAACAATACTAGGTACATTTGTTGCAATGAAGTATAAACAGAGAAGGATTTAATCTTCAAATGCACTTTTTATTAAAAATATAAATTGAAAATTAAGTGGAGATCGGTATTGTTATAGAATTGTCTAACCAAAATGTTAATGTGGTGAGAATTTTCTCCTGAGTTTACTAGAAACAATTTGGTCTGAAGATTTGTTAGCGCTGGTCCTTGTGCCATCTCAATTTGAGGTGTACTAGTGTAGTATAATAGTGCTTTATTAGCCACACGTGTTTGGACAGATTGATTACTTCAGGACAACACAGGAGATCTCGTGGTCACAAGTCGACACAGCCTTAAACCGTTAACTCACCTGGGAGCCATCTGTGTAATGACGTGGGAATGACGGATCAGCGAAGTCAGGCCCCTCTGCCTAAGTGATTTTGGATCTGCTATAAAGATTGGGGAGGTAGGGGGCAATGTACCAAATAGTTTTGTGGATATAGCACACACGTGCCTGATTTGATCCTTCTCTAGAAAATATTGGGAAATCTAGAAGATCATCCCGCCAGCTGGATCTCGGTACACTATTTTGGAGCATTGTCAATTTTCACTTCAATCTCCTTCAATTCTACAATTTCAGACAGTCATAGGTTAATGTTTGTTTAGCCATAATATTTAAATTAAAAAAACATTTTTTCAAAGTTAAAAATATATATGCACTTGCAAGAATAGTAGTAAAGATGCATATTTATTCATTTGCCTCTATTTTAACACTTAGGAGGTGTTATTTCTGGCATATCTGTGTGATTCCTTTTTTCTCAGAAGGAAGTACTGGGTACTGACTGGTATTCTTTAACACAAAACTTTTAGTCAACCAGATTATAATTATAAGAAATTATAATTTTCTTATATATGTGAAATATTATGCAAAAATGAGCAGTAATTTAAAAACATTATTATCAAATAAGGATTGAAAGGGCAATATTCCCTTAAAACTGACATCTGAGAACTGTCAACTTTAAAGACATCTTTGAATCCAGTGCATTTCCTGAATTACCCAGATTGGTTTTACATGACTGAAACCAAGTTCGCATTCACTTATTCTTCCAACTCCTTGTGGATTTATCTGATTTGGAACAGAAATAGTGGTAAAAATATTCATCTGATTTACTTATTATTTAACACACAACATTAATGCTGTATTAGCTGCTGTACAAAGCAAATTATAATATTCCTCCAAAGTCTGCATTTGAGACCATCTTTGGTTAGTCTAGGAATTGAGATAATTGGATGTTTCTAAGTTGTTTCATTTACCATGCAAGAATATAGCCATAGAATTTCAAGAAGACAATAGTCAGCCCTGTATGAATTCTTCATCGTCTTAACATTTGCAATCTCCAAAAATATTATTTTCCTTCCTAAGCATAATTCTTGCCATTCCAAAATTCAGTATGTTAGACTGTAATAAAGAATCTGACTTCATTATTGATGTTTGCTGACAACTTTCAAGCCCCATTAATCACCCTCCCCTTTTGCCCTCCATCTGGGCAAGCTAACATGAGAGTCCAGATTCTTCCTCCTTTGGCACCAACAGGAAATTTGAACCACACAAGCCCTGGGCTGCCCACGGGAGGCCTCACCCCAGCCCCACTGCCTAATTACAATAAAAGCTAAGCCAGTCTCTTTTCCCTGCTGTCTCTCAAGCCATCCTCAGACCTGCTTGGCAGCCTGCACTGCTCTCCCCGGAAAGCCTCGTTATGTGAGTGATAAACCTTACCATACCCTCTTCATGTGTGTGTAGTGACAAACCATCTCTACATCTGAACCAAATTTTGGGTGGAGATCCATCCTGCCTTTGTGGATTGATCACAGCACAGATTCAGTGGGTTATACTCAGCTATAAAAATAATCAATCCCAGAAATAATTCTAATTCCTCTTTCATAAAACAAACATTTAAGTATTTTACATTCATAATTGCTTCTCTGATTCCTTCTTCTTCAATCTGCTTAGGTCCAGTTTGTTTTGTCATTCTCAGGGTCTGATACACAATTCATTGCTGAGCATTTGAACTAAGCTTCCAATTTTCCTTGTTCAGAGAATAATTCTTAAGGTTTCTTTATCTTTTATATAACTTTACCCTCCAAGTGTTAGCTCATTCTAGGTGTTAGCCTTGCCACGGCTGGAAACTCATCTTCTGCATTGATCTGTCTGTTTGCTTGGTAATACATTACGATTGATGGCTTACCTTTTGTCTGCCATTCTTTACTTCCTGGATTGGTGTACTTCCCAGAAATCACAGTTGATTCTCTGTACTCCCACCTACCACATCCTACTCTGAGGGGGTGATTTAGTGCCAGGTCCAAGGCCCTCTTAGCTTGCCCCACAGAGCTGGTACATTGGGTCTTATGCTAAACTGTGGCATCATGCAGAGCTCCATATGGATCTGGACTGGACCTCAATTTATGATATGAACCTAGACCTACAAATTCCTAGTCCAAGAGGGAGGATTAACAGACAGAGCTGAAATGCAGGAGGAAACGCCTTTCTCTTTTCTTAGCTCTTCCACTAGAGAATTAAGCAGTTTGTATGACTCCTGGAAACAAGCCTAGGCTTTGTGGCCACAAGATGCTTGTTTGCAGTCATGGAAGTGAGACCTTGAAACTTCCTACTTTGAAATCTAGTCTTGTCAAGTCCAGATTGCTCTAAGGATAGCAGTCTACAAGCATTTTATCAGCTACCATTTTACAACCTTCATCAGCTCATAAACTGTTTCTCTTCTGCAGCATGATCTGTGGACCACAGGCACCAAATGAGATTCGCTCCGTGAGGATCCATATTTCTTACACATTCGCAGCCTTCATGTTACCCAGAAGCCTAGTTTAGACACCCTTCACCCCAGTTCTCTCCATCTGGGAAGGATCTGCGTAAACTTGAGGAACTCCTAGAATCACAATTAAGATTCATCTCTCAGGTCCAGAGATGTAAAGCTATTCTCTTCCTTTTAGGTCTCACTGTTGAGTCAACTGGTTGGGTCTTTGTTGGGAAACCTTCAATGCCTGTTTCTTTGAGTCTTCCCCTCTAGGGCTGCCCAGAGTCCCTAGATAGGCCCAAGTTAAGTTCTGGGAAATTAAATCTTCCTGGAAAGTGAAGCCCTGGCTTCAATGTTCTAAGAAGCTAGTTGGAGAAAAATAAGGTCTCATAATTTGTCACTCAGTTTTCCTGTGTTCACTTAACCCCCTTATTTTTGATATGTGCTCATCCTCTCAACTGATTTCTCCCAATTTACAGACCCTCTGTCTTTCCTTGTCCATATAAACATTTAGTCTTCCTGGGCTTGGGGATGGAATGGAAAGTAGAATGGAAAGGGGATCTAGGTATCTAAGTACTTATTAAACAGCCTTCAGTGCATCTTCTTTATTTCAATACTCCCTTTAACCCATTTTACAAAGGTCTTAGGTCCTAACAGTACCCTAGCCTTATGAAGATTTTTGAAGTGAGAATTGAGTTGGTTTCCTAGGGTGTAACAAATAAGAATCTGTGATCCATATGTCTTCTAGGTTCCAGAAAACATTGCTGATGTCTTCTTCACTTGTCCATATTCTTTGGTGTATGCTTTTTTTTTTTCCCGAGGAAGATTGGCCCTGAGCTTACATCCACTCCCAATCCTCCTCTTTTGCTGAGGAAGATTGGCCCTGACCCAACATCTGTGCCCATCTTCCTCTATTTTATATGTGGGACGCCTGCCACAGCATGGCTTGATAAGGGGTGCTAGGTCCACACCCAGGATCTGAACTGGCGAACCCTGGGCTGCCGGAGCAGAGCACGTGAACTTAACTGCTATGCCACTGGGCTGGCCCCAGTGTATACTTTTTTTAAAAAAAACATTTTAATTGTAGTCTTAATATAGTTTCAGGACGGGCCAAAATTAGATGTTTATGTTTAGTCTTTACCTGGCCATCTACCTCTTTGGCTGCTATTCCTAGAACATATTCTAATCTGGAGTCCACAAGAATATCCATGGCTAATAAAGATTCATCACAACCCAAGATTATAGTGATCCCAGAGACTTACTCATGTTTGATGGAGAATGTAGGCGGCTACCACAAACCAAATATTAATCTTGGAACAAGGAATTGCCATTTATGATTCCCATCAAAGAGCTCATGAGAAAGTTCACAATTCTGAATTGGAGTACACTCGCAAAATCACTTATTATTTTTGGTAGCTTTGGAATCAACTATAGGGTAGTTGTTATGGACTGAAAGTTTGTGTCCTCCCCAAATTCATGTATTGAAACCCTAACACACCCAATGTTATCACATGTGGAGGTGGGGCCTTTGGGAGGTAATTAGGGTTAGATTAGGTGATGAGGGTGGGATCCTCATGATGGGATCAGTGGCTTTATAAGAAGAAGAAAGAGAAATCTCTCTTTCTCTCTCTTTGTGTGCACATACTGAGGAAAGGCCTTGTGAGGACACAGTGAGAAGGCAGCTGCCTGCAAGCTAGGAAGAGAGCTCTCACCTAGAACCAAATCCACTGGAAGCTTGATCTTGAACTTTTTGGTCCCCAGCACAGTGAAAAGTAAATTTCTGTTCTTTAATCTACAACATGATGGTTTGATATATGTATACATTGTGAAATAATTTCTCCTATAGAATTAATTAACACATCCATCTATGTCAAATATTTATCTGGGTTTTTTTTTTTGGTGTTAACATTTAAGTTCTACTCTCTTAGCAAATTTCAATTATACAATACAGTGCCATTAACTAGAGTCACCATGTTATACATTAGATTCTCAGACTTTATTCATCTTATAACTGAAAGTTGGTATTCTTTCACATACTTTTACTATTTTCCCCACCCTCTGGCCCCCGGCACCCACTTTTCTACTTTCTGTTTCTATGAGTTCGACTTTCTTTTTAGATTCCACATATAAGCAACACCATGAGGTATTTGTCTTTCTCTCTCTGGCTTATATTTCACTTAGAATAATGCCCTCCAGGTTTATCAATCCATGTAGTCACAAATGACAGAATTCCCTTCTTTTTTAAGGCTGAATGATATTCCGTTATATATATAATATCTCACATTTTATCTATCACACTTATGTTGTTTCCATTCCTTGGCTATTGTGAGTAATGCTGCTATGAACATGGGAGCACAGATATCTCTTTGAGATAATGATTTTGTTTCATTTGTGTATATACCTAGAAGTGGAGAAAAAGAATCCTAAAATTTATATGGAACCACAAACGATCCTGAATAGCCAAAGAAATCTTGAGAAAGAAGAACAAAGCTGGAGGTGTCACACTTCTTGATTTCAAACTATATTCCAAAGCTATATTAATTAAAAGAAGATAGCATTGGCATAAAAACAGACAAATAGATCAATTGAACAGAATGGAACAGAATAGAGAGCCCAGAAATAAACCATGCATATATGGTCAATTAATTTTTGATAAAGGAGCCAAGGGTATACAATGGGGAAAGGATAGTCTCTTTAATAAATGGTGTTAGAAAAACTGGACAGCAACATACAAATGAATGAAACTGGACCACTATCTTACACCATACACAAAAATTGACTCAAAAGGAATTAAAAGACTTGAATGGAAGACCTGAAACTATCAAACTCCACAAAGAAAACACAGGGGGTTTTCAAGCTCCTTGACATTGGTCTTGGCAATTATTTTCTGGATTTGACACCAAAAGCAAAGGCAACAAAAATAAAAATAAACAAGTAGGACTATACATAACTAAAAAACTTTTGCACAGCAAAGAAAACTATCAATAAAATGAAAAGGCAACCTATAATATGGGAGAAAATATTTGCAAACCACATATCTGATAAGGGGTTAATATCCAAAATATACAAGGAACTCATACAACTCAATAGCAAAAACCCAAATGACTCAATTGAAAAACGAGCAAAGGTCCTAAGTAGACATTTTTCCAAGGAAGGTATGCAAATGTCCAACAGGTACATGAAAAGGTGCTCAACATCACTAATCATCAGGCAAATGTAAAGCAAAACCACGATGAGATATTACCTCACACCTGTTAGAATGGCTGTTATCATAAAGACAAGGGATAGGGGCCAGCCCAGTAGGGTAGTGGTTAAGTTCATGTGCTCTGCTTTGGGGGCCCAGGGTTCACAGGTTCAGATCCTGGGCACAGACCTACACACTGCTCATCAAACTATGCTGTGGTGGCATCTCACATACAAAAAATAGAGTAAGAGTGACATAGATGTTAGCTCAGGGCTAATCTTCCTCACCACCACCACCAACAAAAAAAACCAAGACAAAGGACAACAAATACTGATGAGGATATGGAGAAAGGAAACCGTAGTACACTATTGGTGGGCATGTAATGTGGGAGAGCCACTAAGAAAAACAGTATGAAGGTTTCTCAAAATATTGAAAATAGAACTACTAATTCGACTTGTGGCTACATACGCAAAGAAGAGAGAATAAATAATTTTAATGAGGAGCTGATGAAATTGACCAAGCGAAATCTTTATCCGTAGTAAATATTGACCTTTGGATGAATGCTATGAGGACATTTACTACAAAAGAATGCGTATGCAACTATCATACCTCTAGTCATAGAGTTGTACTGAAGAGCTGTGTCATTTGAAAGAATAGCTGAAGGCAATGAGAGGCTGAAACCAGAGCAAAAGGAGTCACAGAGTAGGAGATAGAGTGAGTGTATCCAATGTAAACCATTCTGATAAGCAGTTTAGACTTGAAAGGAAACCAGGAAGAGAGCAGCTTAAATGAGAGGGGAACAGAGTAGGGGAGGATTATTTTTTCCAGAATAAGGAATGTAGTTTGTTTTTCAAAGGAAGAGAAAGAGCCAATAGAGAAGGGAGGTAGAAGGTGAAATAAGTGGACATAATTAGGAATGAAAACTCCCAGAGCAGACAGGAAGGGAGGGGACCCAAAGAACAGGGAGAGGGAGTAGCTTTGGACACAAGTAGGAATAGCATGAAAGAGATAAACAAGGTTCAAGATAAACGACGTGGAGGAGAAGCAATTCGAAAGAATCTATATTTGACTATTTTTTTCTTTACATTGGAGACTTGGTTAGCTGTCAAGAGTGGGAAAACTGACATTTAGATTAAATAAAGTAAAAATAAAATTGTGACAACTGATATGGAATGTGAAAGTGAGATGAGTAAAGTTAAATAATATATTGGACGGCAGTCCTGATGGGTAAGCCAAGGGTCTGCTGTTTGGAGACCTGGCAAGCCCTTCCCCGGGCTAACCTGAACATTTTTCCATTTTTGGTGGGTCTGTTTCTGAGCTTCCACTTAAAAGTGCTATTGAGAAGTAGGGCTTTGTGATAAATAAGAATTCAGGGACTAAGTGGTCTTATGAGGGTGATTAGTTATGTGAATATTAAAGTAGTTGTGGAGTGATGTAGTGTAATGAAAAGCAACTAGAATTCGAAATAGCTGTCTGTTTAAATGCTGGCTATGCTATTTGCAGTGTGATCTTGAACGTGCTAAACAAACTCTCTGAAGCTCAATTTGCAGCTAACAATGAGAGGAACGATAGGATTAAATGAGATACTTTGTTATTTTTATTATCGTATTATTGTCTTTATCATTCCTATAGTCTAATGAAAAATAAGCTTGCAGGGGATATAAATTGAACCTCTCAACGGGGGAAGTATGAAAGACATATTGTCAGAAGATCACGTGGGATGGGAGATACTGTTGTGACAGGTTGTGTCTTCAAAGATGGTCCCAACAGTATCTCCCATCCCACGTGATCTTCTGACAATATGTCTTTCATGCTCTTTCCATTGAGAGATTAGATTTGTGTCCCATGCGCTTGAAATGGAGAAGACTTCTGAGACCCTTTTGACTAACACAATTTGACAGAAGCGTTGTTCGATGCCTTCCAAGGCTAGGTCCTAAAAGGAGATTGATCTTCCACCTTGCTCACTGAAACACTCACTCAGGAGTCCTGAGCTGCAATATGCGTAGCTCTACTGCCTTGTGGTCACCCTGCTGTAAGGAAGTCCAAACAATTCCATCCGAAGAGATCAGTCCGTGGAAAAGCTATGAGACACGAAGAGAGAGAGATGGTTGGCCAACTCCCAGCTGCTCTATTTTCACCTACAATCTGACTGCAACTTATGAGAGACTCTGAGCCACATCTGCCCAGCCAAGCTATTGATGGATTCCTAACAGATAGAAATCACGAGAATAATAGCATTATTATTGTTTTATGCCACTAAGTTTTCGGGAGACGTGTTTTACAGCACTAGTTACTGATATGATGGTTTTTCCAGCCTTGCTCAAATTTATTTCTTAAAAGATTTCCTCAATAAATGGAAAGATTATGTTTAGTTACATTGCATTTATTGTCTTAAGAATAAGATATTTAATTTCTAGAGGTGACATTATTTTCCTCCTTATATTTACTGCTAGAAATTCATTTTCTTTGATCTGTGAGAGTTATAATTCTCACTTCTTTTTCTCTATCTGATTTCCATTTCTTTTGGGAGAAATGAATCTGAATCTTATGAATGAGAGTGAAAGCAAGAGGATGAATGAACCATTACTTTCTGGATCAGTGCGGTTACTAGAATCAGCAATATCTTCCTTCAACATAAGGTTACTCGACGTTACCTTTATACTATGCATAATGTATCCTCAAAGTATTTAGTATTTCTACCATTTGGAGATAATCGTGATTTTAGTTTTATTCTCTACTTCTGTAAATCTTATTATTTTGACCTAATTTTCATACATGGTTGAACCTTCATATATTTTGCAGTGTGGTTTCTCTGAACTTTAGCATGTTCAATGACCTTTTCCATTTATGCTAATATCATCCTTATTTGTAATCTTACTTCATTTGACCAAACTTCTTGCAGGACATAATCTCTCTGGTTATTTAATGAGCCAAATTATGATGATGATGATGGGGTGGATGATGCGGATTCTTCTCTTTCTCTTTCTTTTCTTCTGCTCTTTATTCTTTTTTTCTTTTCTGGTGAGGAAGATTGGCCCTGAGCTAACATAGGTTACCAATCTTCCTCTTTTTGCTTGAAGAAGATTGTCCCTGAATTAACATCTGTGCCAATCTTCCTCTATTTTGTATGTGGGACACAGCCACAGCATGGCTGGATGAGCGGTGTGTAGGTCCTTGCCTGAGATCCGAACCTGTGAACTTCAGGCCACCAAAGCAGATCATGCGAACATAACCATTTTGCCACTGAGCCGGCTCCTCTTTGTTCCTTTTAACAGATTTCAACATAATTGTTTTCAAATTTTGTTCAGTGCCACAGGAGTTACTTATGATTAAAATATCTTTACTCTCTTTGTATATTGTAAAATTCCATCTTAATTAGCCTTAGGAAATGTGTAACATCAAGGAACAAAAGAAAAGAAATTTTTTTTCATTTCCCTTCTTAAATGTCCCTGGCTTCCTTATTGAAAGTGGTTCCAAGATAAACTTATGAAATGGTTGAAGTTTGCCTTTGGCATTCCCAGAATTTGCACACTTTCTCTTTCTCCTTTCTGGATATCAGCTTCTCTCTCTACCTTTTTCATGTCTCAGGACCCACATGTTCTCTTTCCTAAAACCATAGAAAAGTTTACTCTTAAATCATTAATTCACCCTAAACTATAAATGACGATTAGTGGCATACATTTAACCCCTTCAGAAATACTTTCTTTTAAATGGTAAAACAGCTAAAGAAATAAAGACCTCATTGTAGCTTTACCAGTGGACGGTGAAAGCTTTTGGAAGTGGCATTAGCTCTCCTTAATGATCCTGAAATAACACTTGTAGGTGATCACTGGATTGAAGAATTGGTTTTTTCAAACTCACACTTATTAATTTTCTGACATTTACTTATATAAGATCATTTTTATTCATATTTGAGTCTAAATTGGTTTGTTCATCTCTACATAAAAGGCAGAATGTATCTGATATTTTCAAACTGTTGCTTTTCAACCTATGGGATTCTCTTAAATATGGAAAATGTTATTCATGTAAGCAATGGTGTAAAATATAGTTTAAGTCTTCAATGGTCTTCTTATGCCTTCCGTGAAAGTGGAAAGTCAGCATCAGTATGTACGATGTGGAGAAATGTGTTTCTTATACTGCACATAAAGGAGGTTATTTTAACTGTAGCCACCTCATACCTGGGGATCCCCTTGCAGAAGGCATATCTTAAACAGTACTCCATTTCCAGAGGGTTAGAGAGACTGAATAGCGCTGTGGAATGTGTGCTCTGTTCTTATGAATCCTGTTCTGTGAGCATTGTTTCATTTGGGTGCTGAGCATGCGTGAATAGTATGATTACAGTCTGGTTCAATGTTGCTGGAATCACAGTGGTTGTGATTCTGCTGTGCTGACCTGTTGGAAGTCAGATATAAGTCAACGGAAATAGAATTTTGGCCATCTTTAGCCAGTTTTATCTGTTAGTTTAGTTAGTATTAACAATTTTTCCAGAATACTGTTGAGGGCAAGATTATTTTTTTCATGTTTAATTCCAGCACATGTGATAAGGCAGTTGCTGACAATTAGATGTTTATTGATAGAATGCATCTCCTTGTTTATTGTATTAAGCATTTGGTGACTCCAACAAGTGTTTTGACACAGTCTTGGCAGATTTTATGAACTTAAAAATAGTTGTTAAATATCATGTGTAATCATACATCTGGTTTTGAATCCCCATTCCACCATTTCTAGTTCCCTGACTTCTCTCTTTCTTAGTTTCCTCATTTGTATATTGGTGGTAATAATAATAGTTTCTACCCATTAGTGTGGATTAAATGTTACTACAGGGAAAGCACTTAAGAAAGTGCCAGCATATATTAATAGTAAATGCTGCCTTTAGTCACCTACCCCTTACAGACATGCCCAAAGATAGCTCTTGGAGATACAAGCAAAATACAACTAGAGCAGTGGTTTTTAACCTTGGTTTTATATAGGAAAAACTGGAAGGCTATAAAAAATACTCATGCCTGGGTTCCCACTCTTCATGTGTTTTATTTCGTTGGTTGGAGTTTGACCTGGGTGTAGGGATTTATAAAAACTCCCTAGTTAATCTTAAAGTACAGCCAAAGCTGAAGAAATACTGGACTAGATGCAGTAAATAAAGGCTTGTCTACCACTAAATCTTCTGGCTTTTCTTCAGAATATCTGGAAATCAGCAATAATATACCAAAACCACTCCACTTAGATTTACAACTCCTTTTATGCTAGATGAAATCCAGATAGATAATATCTTTGTAATCTTAACATTGTTCAAGCTTGCGTTAATGCCTCTTTGGCCCCGAGTATGTGGGTTGTTAAATTTGTTGTTGTACTGCTATCTTTGCGAGATATGCACATCCTGACTAATAATGAATTTTACACATGTACACACTTTAGAAGTGATGATTGCAGATCTTCAAACTTTTTTTGTAGGGACTACTGCTTTGACTTGATATCAGGGAACAGAATGGCTAATAACTCTGAATAGGCATTTGTCTTGCTATAGGAATTCCTTAAGCATGACATCGGCAACTGACGAGATGAAAAATGGTTCTGTGATTCATTTCCAGTCTCAGGCTTATAGAACCACTTAAATATTTTGAAATGCCCTCCCACATCCTGTAATTGTACTAAATCAGAACTGAAAATATCTCAACAATCTGAGCTTGATCCAAGGGTTAAAATATCATACTCTTTATTTTCTTTCTCACAATACACTTAATGCTAAGAAATTAAAATTTACTAAGAAGTACTAAATATGACTAACAGGCAAATTTGAGCTTCAAACTTACTATCATACTCAGTTATAAATTATCTCTACGAGTTAAAAAAGAATGATGTGTACCACTCACAAGCCTCTAAATATCAAGTGCAAGGAATGGAAGAACATATCCATGTATTCTTGAAAGCATTTTCAACTCCAGACCATTTTGGGCCAGTCATTACAATCTCTGTGCTTTTAATTCCTTGTAAAGTTATTCTCAACCAAGGTTCTGACTAACTATGACTCATAGTCAGGGGACCCGGCCAGTGGAACTTCTCAGTGTGAAATGTTTCCTGTGGCATAAAAAGGCTTCTACCGTCCTTCAATATATGGACTTTGAAAGCAACATGGAGAAAAGTCAGATGGGAAACACATGTGGATCCCATTCAGAAAGCATGACTCTCTCCTTAGATTCAACATAAGCTTTATATCAAGAAAGAATGCAAGGTCATTAAAGAATAACAGAATCTCACTTGAAATATACAAACAATAGTGTAAGAGCCCACAAAAACAGTCCAGCTGAAACATTTTCCAGTTGTTCTTAGCAAAAAGCACGTAGTCTTGAAATTTTCATAGAACTGGTTCTACTCAAATGTCAGATTTTATTTTTAGACACAGCCTCATGACGGTAACAATCATTATGGATTTATTCACTCAACAAATATTGATAGAGTGCCTACTAGGTGACAAGCATCGTGATAGGAGTTGAGACTTAGGAGTGAACAAGACCAGCAAGTTCTCTGCCATCCTGGGATCCATTAGGAGGATTAGAGGAGCACCAAGAGGAAATGATTATTATTTATAGCGTTATAAAGTCAGTATGGATAGGTCCACCAAAATCTAGAAGAATACACTCATATAGAACTTAACATGTGCAAGACATTGTTCTAAATGTTTGCAAAGATTAACTCATTTAATCTATGAGAATCTCTGAGGTGGATTCTATTAATATCCCTCTTCAATATGTGAGGAAAATGAAGCACAGAGAGGCTAAGTAACGTGCCTAGGGTCACCCAGCTAGCAAGTGTCGGAGCTGAGGTTCTCTTCTTTCCAGATCGTCTGGCTCCTGTTTAAATTTTGAGCTTATCTTGGGCTAGTGTTGCAAATTATTAGATATTCATTAAATTTTTTAAGAAACAGCTTATTAGTTCAAGTAATTTTAATACAAGAAGCCTTTGGTGTTCATTATCTGAAGCAATAGTGTGAGTTAAGGAGAGAAAAGACAGCCAGAAAACTTAAATGAAAATCAATAAAGGGATAAGAAGAAAGTGTTACTTTATGTGCTGTGCCTTAATATTTAAAATATTTTTAGTAGCATGTTTGATTTTTTTAAATATAAAAATAATTAGTACTCACTGTAGAAAAATTGGAAATATAGAAAAGTAAAAAGAAGAAAAAAAGTGATCCATAATCGCTCATTATCCAAAGAAAGTGTTTTATTTCTCTCTGTTCTTTTTCTATGTGTGCAATTTACATACACAATTATGATAATGTTGTAGTGATTATAAATCAAATTTGTATTCTAAACTCATTGCATCTATTACTATAACATAAACATATCTCAGGGCATAAAAAGTTATTTCTAAACCATATTTTCAAAAACAGCTCCTCATCCCATCTTTTGAGAAGAGAATTCTCTTCCATATGATCCTTTGATATCAATGTTATCCAGACACAATATTTACCTGAGCCAGCCTGGTGGTTTGGGAGTTTATGTGTCCTTCTTGTCTCTAACATGTCTGGAAGGATGGTCCAGAAAAACCCAAGTTATTGTTCAAAAACTATATAAACTCTCTGTATCTAGGGAGCAGTCCAAATCTCTCCAAATAAGTGAACACCTTCCTAAAGAGGGAATCTCAATGGAATTGGGTGCATATTTGTCCTTTGTAATATTATGATGCTACTTTCCAATTTCTGAACCCAGTGTCAGCTCCTGAACAAGTGAGGTAAATGTGTCCAATCGTAAGTATTTTGATTCCCAGGGCATGCCCCCCTGAAGCTTCATGTTCATTTGTTTCAACAGTCTTTAATATCACAGCACATGATTTATTTGGTATGATTCCAATGTATTGTTGGAGAAAATAAATAATGATGCACTGTATATAATTATCTGGGAGACTAGGCCTTTGACAGGGGAACTACCCGTTTAAAGATGGATGGCAAATGCTGCCAGTCACCAGAGAATGTCTGAAAGCATTGGCTTGTTCCCAGATGATTCTTTAAAGAAAGCTTCTGGAGAACAAGTGATTATAGAGGTCACGTAGCTTACATTCCAGATTTGATAGCAAAGCAAGGTTCTTGTGTATTACTGAGTATTCTATTTCTTAGGTCAAGGAGAGAGAGAAGTAAAAAAATAGTGAGAAAAGAAAAGCAATTGCTCCAAAACCCACCACCACCACCAACAACAACAAAAACAAAACCCCCAAATCCAGCTGCAATAGCAGAACAGATGAATTTGAAGGGAGAGAGCAAATGAGGAAAAAGGGAAGTGAAATGCAAGAAGTCTATATAGTGAGGAGTATGAAGAAATTCTACTCATTGATATTAACTGAATAAATTGCCTACCCTGGTCTACCATGTGGTTCAGAGGATTGAAGGCTGAATTTGAGGTATTTCCCTTAGAGATTGTGCAAATTTGAAATATAGCGTATCTTTATTTTCTTGTCTTGGAACAAAAGAACAGAATACTAAAAAACTCCATTTACCTATTAAGGCCTTTATCAGGCTGAAATGTGTATTAGACAACGTTATAGAAATTGTTTAAAAAATAGTAATAAGGCCCTTTATTTGTTTTACGGTGAATATATCTTTTTGTGATATTCTCCTATCTTCCACCCTTTATATCTCTTTATGACTAGTACACTTATCATGAGTTTAAAAGAAGCAGCTATTTACCAATATCAAATGGAAAGTCCTGTAATAATGAACAGTTACTAAGTGATTACAATGTGTTCAACACTAATCTAAGAGCATAATGTGAATTTTCTCATTTTATCCTTATGAAAATTCTGTGAGTCAGGTGGTGGTGGTATACAATTTTACTGCTGGGGAAACTGAGCAACAAAGAGGTAAGTTAGTACTGGTGAATAGTCTGATTCCAGAAATTATCCTTTTTTTTTTTTTTTGAGGAACATTAGCCCTGAGCTAACATCTGCAACCAATCCTCCTGTTTTTGCTGAGGAAGACTGGCCCTGAGCCAACATCCGTGCCCATCTTCCTCTACTTTATACGTGGGACGCCCACCACAGCATGGCTTGCCAAGCAGTGACATGTCTGCATCTGGGATCCGATGAACCCCAGGCCAGCGAAGCATAATGTGCGCATTTAACCCCTGTGCCACTCGGCCGGCCCCCAGAAATTATCCTCTTAACAAGCATATTAAGTAAAAGAAAAACAAGCTGGAAATAAATTGTTTTTTAAGCATATTTTATGATTTCATTTAGTACTTCCAACATTGACTCAACTAATATTTATTAAATGCCTTCTAAGTTCAAGGTACGGTGCTATACTGGTGTTATGATGAATGATACACAAAGTGTCTGCCACATGGAACGTATAACCCGGAGAGATCACAAAAGACAAATCATTTATCAATGTTCCATGCATTGCAAACACAGGTCTGGGTCCTCTGGGTCCACCTTAAATTTTACAACATAACTATTACTATAAGGCTAAATACCTTAAAAATAATACATTAGGTTTATGAGGATTTTATTCTAACCTTAACTTTGCTAAAAATGTTGACTGTGTGATTAGGCAAGTTGCAACTAGTTTTTACATCAAATATCTCTTCTACAAAATGATGATAATACCTACCACAGGCGCTGGGGAAAATGATGACATAAGTTTTTAGTAGAGTTCTCAGCTCTGTGGTAGGGCAAAGAAGAGAAACACAAACTCCCTTTGTCCACCTTGAATAATTATTACATAGGAGCGTTTAATCCTTGATCTCAAGGTAATAATGGGGAGCTACCTGAATGGGTCTGATTTGCAAGTTTACAGGTTTAAGCAGATACAGAGGATCAGGAATAGCAGGCATGCTGTGAAATAAAACATCGCTGTACGAGTACCTGTTTTCCTAAGGATGTTGAGATAATGGGTTGAAACCATGGAGACTGAGGGAGGCATTCGAGAAGCCGTTTCCGCATTGTGCCACAGGTGAAAAGATGAAGGTGAAGAGTGAGGGTGTTGGGCCGTAAGCAGGTTACAAATAAACCAAAATGTGGACTGAAGGATCAGTGACAACCACAGCTCTGGAAGGAGGGTTTCCTAAGCCAAAGAGTTTTTCCTAGCATATCAGTAGAGCATCTTGTTTTTACGCTGAAAATGGGAGTCTACATTAAAGTTGCTTAGTGGTGTTCATGTGCTTGTGATTTTCTGAAGCTCATGATCAGGTGTACTTGGAATGGCTTAACTATTGTAGTTTACAGCAGAAAATAATTAATATCATCATGGTGGTTCGTAGAGATCTTACAAGGTCCTTAAAATACGTGCTGGTATTTTTTATCACTTTATTTGTATCTTTTTCTTTTTCTTTCCTCTATGCTTTTTTGGAAATAACTGAGAGATGGCAAACTATGCCTTAAATTCATAGCTCTTACTTTTCATATCCCTCCTACATGTTTTTCCGTATAATTATCCCCTGGTTGAACAGGATTTTGGTCCTTTGAAATGTCTGTGTTAAAAGCTGAATCTGTAAATGGCCACAACTTCTACAACTATAATTGATGGAAGGAGAGAATATATTCATGTGTTTAATTGTAAATAGACGGCAGTTACTTTTTTGTTTGTTCGTAACATAAAAATAATGACTTCAATAAACAAAAACTCTTTTTTTTCCTGGACAAGAGCAAAGCAGCAGTGATGTGGCTCACAGGCAGGCAGCCTTCTTTTCACCTGTGGTACAATGCGGAAACGGCTTCTCGAATGCCTCCCTCAGTCTCCATGGTTTCAACCCATTATCTCAACATCCTTAGGAAAACAGGTACTCGTACAGCGATGTTTTATTTCACAGCATGCCTGCTATTCCTGATCCTCTGTATCTGCTTAAACCTGTAAACTTGCAAATCAGACCCATTCAGGTAGCTCCCCATTATTACCTTGAGATCAAGGATTAAACGCTCCTATGTAATAATTATTCAAGGTGGACAAAGGGAGTTTGTGTTCAAGATGTGGCTCACAGGCAGGCAGCGTCAACACCACCTACCAATGGTTAAAACGCAAATTCACAGCCCTTATTCCGGATCCACTAAGTTAGAAACTCGATAGGTAGAGCCCAGGAAGGTATATTTTAACCGGCTCTTCAGGTGACTTTAACACAAACTAAAGTTTGAGAAGTACTACTTCATATCACGGCCACTCACATTCTCTTGGGCAGAACCCAGTAATATCATTCCAGCTGGATGCAAGGTGGCGCGGGCAGCCAGTTCCTGGAGCAACTCTATTCTTCCATACACAGAAATACCCGACTTTACCCAGAATCCTTGGCAAACAACTAGCCATCTCTAGCTAGCACCAATCCTTCAGAAGAAAAGTTATATTAAGAGCATGTAAGTTTAAAAACATACCGGAAATAGTGAGTTTGCCCAGCAGTCAACCCCTGTTCCTTCATTTTCATTGCTTTAAATCTACAATATAGTGACAATTTTATTTCATATTGTGGGCACTGTGGGAAAATCTTTTTAACCAAAACGCTTGATGGAGGAAAAGTTTCAATGAAGAGGATGTGTCCTGAAACCAGGAGACCTGAATTTCTTTTTTATTTCTGTCAATTGCTGAGTGACATTGGAAAAGTTGCAACTTCTTTTAAGAAATTCATGTGAAAATAAAGGTTTAAACACGGAGGTTACTTTGAGGGTTGACTTTCTAATGTTAATAGTTTGTGGTTACAATGAAATTCAATAATTGAGTGAATATGTACTAGGTTGTTTATTTTCTGTTTTGCAAAGGTAGTTCCCAAGAATTAAAAAATTTAGCCTAGTGATAGGGGAATTAATGGCGTAAAGAACTGAAAACAATACATATGTGATATTGTCGTCCTTTCATAAATTTCATATGTTTCAACTTAAAAGAAATTTTTTACCTGTCAAAATAAATTATTTTCAATTTAGGACTATTCCTAGTGATGTTATGGGGTGGATCATATAGCATTATTAATTACACATTTTCAGTTTTTGTTCATTACTGAGGATACAGTAATAAATAGCAATAATAAATACTTATTCTAGGTAAGGGGATACAATAATAAACAGTATTTATTATTCAAACAACATTCTGGAGGCAAAGTACCTGGAACTATACTTATCACAGAGTAGCATGAAATACATATTTGTTAAATGAATGAAATACAGTGTTAAAAATGTTAAGGCTGGTACTTTAGATATGATCCCACAAATATCTCCCTAATCATCCCCTACGGAGCTGTGGCTGACAACTTTACATGACTTATATGTCTATCAAAAATGTCATCTGTGGCAACCACGAGTGTAACTAAAGGAAAATAGAAAGAGCTAGCTGAGAGTGGTTATCTCTGAAAAGTGTTATCAGTGAGTCAAGCGGGCACTGACTTTGGGATTTTAAAACCTTCTGCATGTATTAAATTAAAAAATAAAGAAGACTAATTTGCAAAAGAAAAAATAGAAAAAGGAGAAGGATTCTGTTTGTGCTTGTGAAAAAGCAAGATCAATAAAATATATTGACAGGAAAAATAAGCATCAATTAAAATATTTAAAAATATGGCTTCAGTTAAAGAATAAAGTGAAAATATTTTAGAGTGTCTTTTAAAAGAAAGAAATAGCTAAGATAAATATAGTTTTCTGTTATTCACCCTTACCTTTGTCAACCCAACCTGAATAACACTTCCTAGCCATCTTTGGCTTATTTTTAGGGGTTGGGTATCTTCCTTCTCTGCTTCATAGCCACGGCAGTCTTTCTCCTCTTCTGAGCCCTTAAATGAATGACAAAGTGTTTAGTTTGTTAGCGCAAAGATAGCTTTTTTTAGATTAAATTAGGGCCAAATCGGGTGATGTATATTACTGGGTCTCACATGAGGCATTGTTTTTCTTGTTGCTAGAATCTAAAGAGAGAACAACCATCCAACAGCAGTGTGGGCGTGGTGCTGCCCTGCGAAGCGCTCCCCGCATTGTAGGGGACCATTTGCTCCTGGTGGCTGCTCTCCTCTATTAACTCCTTGGCCCTGTTTTAGTGTTTTCGATTTGAAAGAACTGTTATTACCTCCTTTCAGACTGAAAAATTCCTCAGGGACTGGAAAATGCCTATCAAGAGGATGCTTCTAATGCTTTCTGAAAGAAGGTGCACTAAAAATTCACAAATAAGCAATTGTCTTTTATTTCCTCCTGCTAATGGTAACTTGAACAATACTATAGATTTAAAAGATGTCCTATAAGGTGTTGTTTTTTTTTTCCTAAAGTGACTGAAGGACATGTTTCATTTTAAAGGATAGAGAAGACCCATTTAAGCAAATTTGAATGAGGAGCTTGTGTGAAAATTTAATTCCTTTTTTTACAAAAGCCAAATCAAACCATTTGTTTCTTTTTGACCACTATCCATTGAGAACATTATTTCTCTTCCTATCTCTTTTCTTAATTTTAATATCAAATATCCTTAGAATTTGGTTTCCCCATTTTCGGAATAGATACCATGGGTCCTTGAATTTCCTCTCTCTTTGCTCATATTTTGTGTGTTCTTTGTTCTCGTTCTCCTGCTCTTCCAAATGCTATTAAGTGGCAGAAAATGAGTTATTTAAGGGAATCAAAATAAAATTTATCAGCATATTTTTCAAGGTATCACATGTATTCTTAATATTTGTTTGATTTTTTCCAGAGAATTTTTACTTTAATATAATATAAACCATGGAGCTAGTTGGAAGTACATTCTAAAGTCCGTTTATTCCTTTATCCTAATGTTAACTGAGAAAGTTTCCAACAGAAAAAATAAATTTTTTATTACCTACTAAGATCAAGAAATCTTACATCAACCTTGCCAAACTCAGCATGATAATCTGACTTGCTGTGCCACTTTGATTTATGTCAGAAAAAAGAAAAAAAGAACCCATCCTTCAACTCTTAAGAATTTCTTCTGATTGATTGGTTAGAGAATGAAAATTTTCCAGGAATATATTAGACAAAAAAGGAAGCTATGAAGCTATAACACTAATTACCAATGATAGGAAGGCAACAACATTCATGTGGAAAAATCTCTCTCTTGCTCCAAGTATCTTAAAGATTACTTCAGTGTTTCTCAAGAATTATAGAGGACAATCATGTTAAATTTATATTTGTCCATACGTATACATGATTGGACAGTTTAAACACCAGCTTTATATCTAATAAATTATAATACATGAAAAAGACAGGCCTCTTCTCTTCAACATATTCTAACCAATTAAACAGATGCTAACTATGAAATAAAGTATGCAGTTCACAGTGTGCATGAAAGCTTTCCAGGTTTTCATTCTCTTAAGGAAATTGAGAAGGATCATAAATCTGTAAACAGAGAGCCCTCAAACCAAATTAAATCCTCTCCAAAGATTGAGAATAATATTCTTAAAGGATGTGACCCTAGTTGAGCTTAAGAATTAATTAAAAAATAGAAAATAAAAATAAAATTTGAAAAGAAAATGAGACTTACCAGGCTGATATTTCTTATTTCTTTCTCAAATGGTTGTTATATGTTAGTATCTTAGCATTCTCAAACTGAAGATATGCATTTTTCATTGTCACTTACCTTGTAAAATTTGACAATTTATTAATGTTATTTGAAATTACCAAAACCAAAACCCCAAATTTTAAAACAATATTTAAACCGTTGATTATAGCGGCTTTGCAGACTTTAATAACAATAAATGAATATTTTAAATTCTATCTGGTGACAGCTATGACCAATGGTTATATTTTCTAAAATTTATTACTTTTCTTGAAATAATTGATGCAATTTCTTATGCTTAATTTTTATAAGGATAGAATCGCTTATAATGGAGAAATGAATAGTTGGCATTTATTCTCTAAGAGTTTATCGATGGTTCCAGACTCCGTCTCCACTTGGTCATTTGCTCACATAACCATGGTAACAGCTGCAATATAAACAAACCTCATGCAGCATTTTTTGAGGGTTGTTAAGAGAGTTTATATTTTTCAAGAATTGTCTACTGTATTACAAGAGGTTTCATTTAGAGATTCCCAATGCTGCATCATTTAAGACCCCCATATTCACTCTTCTCCCTCAAGACAGATGTCAGCCAGCATGTCCCTTGAGAAAACTGAACCTTACCACCACTGGAATGCTGTGTTTCGTTTATACTCTCCTTGTGCCTGTAAAAGCTTCTATCAAAACATCTACAGTGATTTATGGAATCTATCCATCTCTATCTTGCATATTTTTTTCCAGTTTTATTGAGATAAAATTGACATCCATCACTGTATAAGTTTAAGGTTCTATCTTGCTTATTAACTTACTCTATCTATTTCCTTCACATGGACTCCTGTGCCCCATGTCTTGAGGGGTTAGGTCTTATTCACCTCCACACATCCAGGTCCTTGACCCAAACCTAGCACATCTAGTCACTCATTTAGCAACCGTGTGTTAAGCGCCTACTCAGAGTTAGATGAAAGTAGTGGTTAAGAATTCATTAGTTGTGTGATTATGGGCACTTACTTTACTAATCTTTACCTCCATTTTCTCATTTGCGAAATGAGTTCAATATAGCATGTATCTTACAAAGTTGTGAGGATTAAATTGTCAATACAAGTGAAGTGCACAAGTAAGTTATGCACAAAATGCATCAGTGTAAGTTATTATTACTACTACTGCTAGTCCTGCACTATTCTGGGTTCTGGTGATACAGTGGTAAGCAAAAACAGCAAGAGTGGAGAGAGACAGATTGAGACAAGTAGCAGATAATTCAGATATATTCTGATTGTAATTAAGGTTACAAAGACAATGAAACAGGGCAATGAATTTCTTAGGAGTAAGGGTCTAATTTAGATAGGGTAATCAAGAAAGGTCATTCTGAAGAGGTGAAATCTGAGTTGATATCTGAGTTATGAAAAGAAACCAGCTACAGAAAATCTGAATTGGAAACAAGATTTATACATATAAAAAATAGAAGTTCAATGTGTGTGCAGCTTAATAAATGTTTATTTGAATGAATTATTGGAAGATTGAATGCATTGTCATATTTTAACATATTCAAATGCAAACCCAAAAAAAGACTTCTGCATTTATTCAGACATTTGGTTTATATATGCTACAGTCAAATGCTGTCATCTATTAAAATTAAAAATACTATTTTTTTCAATTTCTGAATCTGGCCAATGTAAATTAGTGCAGAATAATAATAATTTCCTGGATATTTTTAAAGTAATATTGGCTAAGGCTTATTGCATGTTTTCCAAAAAAGGTTCTAAGCTCATACCAATAAAGTTAATTCTCAAAACAAACTTCTGAGTGTAACTACCCCTATAGTGTGGATCATGAGGCACAAAGACGTTAAGTAACTTGACCAAGGTCTCAAAGAGAGTAGTTTTGGAGCCTGGAATGAATCTTACCAACTTGTTCTTAACGACAGCATAAACTTATCCCCTTGGCAAATTTAGACAAAACTTCCTCTTTTGATTTTATAAATTAGATTGGTTATTATTTAATTTGGTTTTATGTGTGCTTACTTTTATGGACATACTGTTTCCTAATTTCCCTACAGACGAGATCATTGCCATATATTTAGAATCATATTGTGCCACACGTGAGGATTGGTGCCTATGGTACAAAGGATTCTCTGAGAGCTTTCAGAATCCCCAACATGGATAAAGGATAGGGCACAAGCCCTTGCAGTGAGGCGGACGAACGTGCCCCATGGGTTGTCAAGTGGCGGGAATGCAGCTGACAAACTGAGCCATTGTTCTATTTCTCTGCTGTGTCAAGTTCAAAACTGATGAACCGAAAACGGGACTCATCAATTTCAAAAGAAAAAAGTTCTCTGCTTTTCTTCTTGGTCTCCAAGGATAAATATTTCTTGTGGTACCTCTGACATGGCTATATGGCCATGTAGGTCAGCAGTAAATAGATGAGATTGATGGATGAAAATGGCAAAATGACTGAACAGACCTCACCCAAAGCCCACAGTGGCAGGTCCTGAGAAGGCCAATGAATCTCTCTGTAGTCTTTGGTTAATAGTCAAGCTGAGGCTTTTTCTGCCCAAACAAACAAATATATATCTAGAACAACTAGTATTGATTCTCATCTGGGAGACATATCAGGCAAGGGTAGCTGCATGAGATTTGAAAGGCATGAAGAAGAGGCATAGTGAAGACAAAGAGACAAATGTGTAACTTTTAGAGAAAGAGAAGAATACAGAGCCAGATGGAGATACTATGACAGTTGCTTATGAGTAGAGAATTCTATTTATTTATTTTTTAATTGAGGTAACATTGGTTTATAGCATTATATAGATTTCAGGTGTATATCATTATAATTTGACTTCTGTGTACACTACATCATGTTCACCCCAAAAGTCTAGTTTCCATCCATCACTGTACAAATAACCCACTTTCCTCATTTTGTCCTCCCCCTGCCCCTCTTCCCCTTGGGTAACCACCAATCTGTTCTACGTATTTGTTTGTTTATCTTCCATGTATGGGTGAAATCATGTGGTGTTTGTCTTTCTCAATCTGACATTTCACTTAGCGTAATACCCTTAATGTCCATCCATATTGTTGCAAATGGTAAGATTTCATCTTTTTTATGGCTGAGTAGTATTCCATTGTGCATATATATGCCACATTTTCTTTATCCATTCATCTGTTGATGGGTACTGAGGTTGTTTCCATGTCTTGGCTATTGTAAAGAATGCTGCAATGAACATAGGGGTGCATATATCTTTTCAGATTAATGTTTTCTTATTATTTGGATAAATACCCAGAAGTAGAATGGCTAGATCATATGATAGTTCCATTCTTAATTTTTTGAGAAATATCCATACTGTTTTCCATAGTGGCTGCACCAATTTACATTGCCACCAGCAGTGTGCGAGCGTTCTCGTTTTGCAAAGCTTGTTTTTGAGGGGAGGGGTGGGAACATATGTGGTACTCAAGTTTTGTTGTTTTTTTCTTTCTAGGATATCAGTGGCTTTTCCCCCAATATAAGAATTTTTTGAGTAGAGTACATTATTTGTAAATTTGGGGCAATAATGGCAAAATAACAAAGCAGCAGCAACATCAATAAGGTATTTGCTAGTCTGCATGGTGGCTAAAATAGATAGCATTTGTAAAAATGTCTTGCCCAAAGTAAGTACTCACCGTTGATAAATACTGCTGTGATTGATGTTAGCTGAGGGCCTGTCATAAATGCCAAGTATTTGTTGAGTCTCATCAGTCTTTTTATTTTTTTTACGTGCCATCTATTCATGTTCTCTAATATAGTCATAACAAACTTGTAAACAAAGTCAGTTTTTCATCTTATAGACAATGGAATTGAGGTTTAGACAAATTAAATTAATTGAACTAAGTTATGTAAGCAGGAGGTCAGAAATCAGACCCAAATTAGTCTGTGTCCAGGGCCTAAGGTCATTCTTTTACATTGCATTGTAAATATTTAATGTACAAAGAGTGAGATTCTAATTGATAGAAAGGCAGAAAATGGAGCAAATGGATGGAAACTAAAATATTAATAGGTTAAAACTCCATTTTCTATTAATCCACTCTTTTCCGTCTTTTGATATTATTTCTGTCCTGAACGTGAGTAAGCAGTCCCTCTTGGATGCTGATATCCACAAGCTTTTCAGTTTTCTCTGTAAGACTTGAGTGATTTGAGTTGTTTCCATAAATTGTAGGAAACATTAAGACTTTAAGAGTAATCCTTTATATTACCTTTCACAGTCAAAAATTATGATAATTTATTAAAAAATGAGAAACCATTGAAAAAGAAAACAACTTGTGTTATTAGTACCTAACTCATAAGATTTTGAAAGACAATGATTATCCTTAAAGATTATTATGAGATTTATAGACTCATTTTCCACAATAACCACTGTTTGCTATTTAATTCAGATATTCTTGAATTCTGTTATAAAATAAGACACTTCCAGCAATTGTCAAGACATAAAAGGCTTCATGCTATGTTTTTCATGGTATGAGTTTTCCAGAATTAATGAGGAAGTGTGAACTTCTCGGTTTGTTGTCCTGATACAGCTGAGGGAAAATGCTGTAATACAATGAATAGGCATTCAGCCAGCAGGCCACTTCCTAATAAAAACAGTTGACATTGTGTCATAAACATATGAAAAATCGCTTATAAAACACCAATCTGGAACTTGTTGAACTAAAGGAAACAGAGGATATGATATTTTTTTGTAACATCCCAACTTAAAAATAAATGTTCTCTGTTTTGGTCACCGGGATAACACTTAAAATAGTCTTGATAATCACAGTGTGTAGTTGTGTCATTTTTTTCCCCTGAGCATTAGATAAGATAACACACCACATAAAATAAGGCGTTTAAAACATAAACCTTAACAATAGAGTGTTGTCAGCCTTAAAATACTCTTGTTTATGGACATTTGGAAAAGTATTATTTTCAGCCAACTCAAGTATTTCCTGAAATGAGAGTAAATGAAAAGAAAAGCAAAAATTCTGGAGAGACTCAACAAAGACAAGAGCACAAAATGTGAACATAATTAGGAGTCCACACTCATTGAATCTCTACTCTGTGCAAAAATATTACAAATAAGCATGGTGATATTCAAGAATTATAACTTTCCTACTCAGAAAAGAAGTGGTATACTTTAAAAAATGATTTTACAAAAAAATATACTTTTTGGAAATGATGGTGTAAGAGTTACTGCCAGGATCTTGCTACAAGTTATTTTAAATCTTGTATAGTAATTTTCTGTAGAAAGCCAAAACATGTAATAGGGTGAGAAAAACTGAAACTCATCAACTGGTGGACAAAACTTTGTGTTATATTTAAGAGACACACACAAGAAATAGACCAGGCATTTTAGTTGTCATCTTAGAAATGATAGTGGCTTTGGAAACACATTAATCCATTTAGAATGTTGGGGACGGCTTGTACAAAGGAGGGAACAGATAGGTAAGCCTTAAGGGATAAATAGAAGTTTTCCAGGCAGAAAAGGAAGATGGACATTCCAGTCAGAATTCTGCAAAGAGCCAAATCTTCAAAATGTGTCTTTGTCATGCTTTGTATGTCTATGGTATCAAATTGTGGATTGGGGAGAGAGGAATAAATTGAAAAGGTTAGTTGGGATTTATTTTCCTGTTAAAAGTGAAAGCAAATTCAATCTAAAGTACATTTAACTGAAAAGATAATTAATTAGCTTATGTTATTGAAAAATCTAGGGTTAGATAAATGTAAGCTTTCAGTCTCTCCTCAATTCAGGGCCTCTCTCAGTGAGCAGGACTGTTTCTTTCTCTGTACTGTTGAGCTCAGCTTCTTCTCTGTTAGGTTCATATTTAGCCAGACGCTCTCCTCATCAAGGGGTGGGCTTTCTACCCTATGTCCTTCCCAGTTCAGATCTGGAGCAAACGAGAGCAAATCTCTCTTTGGTCATTCCCAGGCTTGACCTATAATTCATTCTGATGGGTCATTTTGGCCAGTTGCCCATACCTGATCCAACACTGCAGTGTACTATTCTGAGGCTAGAGCCCCACTTGAATAACATTGGTGGCATGGGTCATGAAAGTTTAAAAACAACAAAGGTCTACCACAGTCCATCCCTTTGCCCACCTAACATCCAAACACTACCTTATTCTTAAATTCCTTATTCCCATTTACTATATCCAGCTCCAAGTGTCTGTCTCTGGTTAATATCAGTTCCTATCCATCAGGTCTGGATGTAGCTCCTCATGGTCCAGCAAACCAACAGAAAGTTTAACTCCACACAATAACTTATCATATGCAAAACACAATGATGGAGAATAGAAATATTGGCAACAAACCTTCTATTAGATGGGACAAGTGGGAAATACAACACAGCAGACAAGGGTCCATACCATATATAACATCTGGCTCATAAAAAACAGTAAGGATTCTTTTCTCTGGTGCTAAAAGGAGTTCTTTTGTCAGCAGACCTGAATCAGTTGCCTGGTTTTGATCTTCTGGGTGGTTTCCCTTATTTTTTGTCTTCATTGGTCATATTGGAGATGTGTGTGTGGAGTATGCCCCATTCCTGCCTGTTGTGACAGGATTAGGAATTTGAGATATAGCACAGTGACTGTAATTGTAGCCTGTTGTTTTCCAGTGTTCGTGGGACAACTTTCTTAAAATTTAAGTAGACTTTCAATCTGTGTGTTCCAGACAATTCCATGGGCTAGTACCAAAGGCCGGAAATTTCCTTAAGCCAGTCTTTGAACTAGAACTGGGCCCCATATTTTTCTCTTAATACCCTCTAGCCATATCAGCGTGTCCAACCCCCTCATCCAAATTGTCTAAACCTTCCTTCAGGTTGGGGCAATTTAGCATATAGACTGGGGTGGAGATACAACCACTCTGACTCTTGTTCCCAGGTACACGTATGTGGCAACTTCAAGGCAAGGGAATCATCCTCCTTTCTAAGTAGTTTAAAATAGGAGTTTCTTTGGCGGAGTCTGATGAAATGGCTTCTCACAGGTTTTAATATTATTTCCTGCTATTGTTCCTATTTCCCTGCTTTGGTTGGCAATAACTTTAGTTTGGAGGAGCGAATTCAGCTTTCTATTCTTTCAAATTTCTCAGTGACCTTGAATAAATCTCAGGCAAGAAAGATGTTTCTTAGTAAAGCCACATTTTTTTTTCTTTCTGCACTCAGATGAATCAACTTCAACATAAGCTTGTATTTTTCTTATAGGACTTATAGAGAACCATAAGAACAAGAACCATACTCCAAAAATCTTAAATTTTTCATATCAAGGCCAGAAGTGAGTGCTGTTACCTCAGTGAGGATAAGTTCTGAACACCAAGCTAAAACAGGCATAAATTTACCTATTTCAAACCTCTGTAACCAAATTGCCAATATTATCATCTTCAGCACAGAGGTGTGAGAACACTCCTTGATTCTGCCAATGTTGAATTTGGTGTCTGTCATTTGCAATGTTCCATTTTTAGTGCCAGCTTTTGTAATTATTTTTCTTTTCTTTTTTTTTGGTGAGGAAGATTGGCCTTGAGCTAACACCTGTGCCAGTCTTCCTCTATTTTGTATGTGGGACACCATCACAGCATAGCTTTGATGAGTGCGGTGAGTCTGTGCCCAGAATCCAAACCTATGAACCTTGGGCCACTGAAGCAGAGTGCGCCAAACTTAACCACTATGCCACTGGGCCAGCCCCTCGCTTTTGTATTTTCTAATGGCAAGTGAGAGAAAACACCATCCAAAGGACTTTATCACAAATGAAGTACTTTGACTCATATAGCTGAAAAGTCTAGGACTTGCTTGATCTTGGAGCCTGTTAACAGGGTCAAGTTTCCCTTCATTCACATTTTACATTCATGTCTTCTGTGTTGACTCCTTTTTCAGATACTGTGCTGGTTTGTATTGTGGTATTTTTGCTAAGCTGGAACCATGGTTCCCTTCTCTCCATGATTCTGGCTTGCCACAAGTGAAATTTAGTAAGATTTGGAAAGAGGAAGCGAAGCTGCAGGCATTAAGCTTTGAAAGTCTGTGTAGGATGCCAAGTGGTGTAGCCTTCACATACTGAGCTGCTGTTTTACCCTGTTGATATGAGACAGCCATGTGGCCTGTAACTCTTCTATCACCTGCTGTACCTTGTCCTTCAGCTCCTCTGGGTCCAGGTAAAGCACGTGTGTGGCACTATTGTGATATGAAGGTTGAAGCGGGGGAGAGACAGGCTCAGGTTCCACTCTGTCCTCATGTGTTCTAGATTTCTTTGTAAGTCCCTACATGAATTCATGGGTTCCACTTTGCTCTCAATTTCCCCCCTTTTCAGGCCTACTTTTACTTCTTGATTGTCAATTTCAAGGCTATTACCAGACACGGAGGGGACGTCTTTCCATGGATTTCTTCAGTAGCCATCACAATTAGATAAAGTCTTATCTTAGTAATAAATCACTTATTCCATATTGCTCATTGTTGTTCTATTTCCTTGGTCAAACTTTAACTAACACAGATAGGTTCTTTTTGTATTTGCAATATGACAAGAGTAACTGCAACTGACATCCTCCCAAGTTCAAGTCTAGTGGAAAAAGTTTGTGTCTTTTTTGAGTCCAAGGATTCCTTCTTATTGGATCAACTTGGGTCATCTGGTAATTTTCTATCATCTCTGTGACCAGGAAGAGAAAATTGTGCTTGTGGGCTAAGACTGGTTCAGATGTGCCCCCTAAAATTAATCACTGTTGTCTAAGAAATGCATTGAGGGCCAATCGTGAATCACATGATCCTATTCTAAAAAAGTAGGTATCCTGAGTGAGAAGCAGGTGATTTCCAAAAGAGTTCAAGATGTTGCTACCTGAGAGAGAGGAAACACAAAGTATTCATTCCAGGGTGGACTATAATCTGTGGAGGTGTTGAAAGTCCAGACCTATTTTATAGTAATGAAGCGTCATTGAAGATTTCTAAAAGTAAAGGACTGATATGGCCCAGTAGACTTCTAACTCCCCAATTCTGAGAACCATGTTTCATTTGGTTTTGTTTTCTTTATCCTAGCATTGTGCCTGCAACATAGTTTGCTCAAAAAATGATCAGATTGTTGAATAATATGATCTATGTTTTTGAAAGATGGTCAGATATGATATGGAATATAGATAAGTGGGAAGTAATTGAGACAGAATTATGGACTCACCTAGATAGAAGATACAGATGAAAAGAGAAGGACAGCAGGCTGGAATTCTGGGTTACACCAATGTTTATGCACAAAGGAAGAAGTGAAGATAAAGCAGATTGAGAAACAACAGTAAAAACGCATAAAGAAAACTGGAGTAAGTCCTTTCCGTGACTTCGTTTGGCTAGTATATGGACTAGCACTGAGGAAAATTGAATGCTTATACGCTTAAACAATTTTTGAATGCATTCATGGTAGTGCATGGTTCTGAAGAAGTAAATGAGAAACAGATTTTTTTATAGGAAGGAAATATGTTTGCATTGATAACCAAACATAACAGGACATTATTTTATTTAAAAATACGAACAACTTTATAAAAACAGAAAATGAGTAAAAAGTAATCTGTTCTTAGGGAAAAAGTTACACAAAGATTTGACAATTTATCCAAGTTTATCATAGGATGTCCACATGAGTCTAATTTTCAGTAAGTACCGTAACATTCTGGGATACTCCAACTTTGTTACTTATTGGTAACACTCAAATGTCTCCTAACAAGAAACACACACATCGTAAGTAAATTTGCTATTCTTCTGTAGTCACTTCTGACTTTTAGAATTCATCTTTTTAAATTAGTTCCTGAGTATTCATTTAACCGAGGCCACCGCCTAAACGGAGAACATCAGGGAAATTCAGGCCTGGTGGTTTGTATTGCAGCCTCTCAGGAAGATAGCACGAAGTTGTGTAATGTCTTTGTATTGTCTATTTCTTATGGATCTAGTGAGCTATTTTCTCATGGCTTGACTCTATAATTATATACATTTAAAAACATATCATGTCATGATTGGTCTAGGAATTTCAACCATAAAATTGGTACTTGTCAAGTATCAATTATAAAATTCAAAGCATTATACAGATATTAGCAGTATTGTTTTGTTCTCAGAACATCAGCACGTATGCATAATAATTATTGCCATGCCACATATATTTTAAATCCCTTTAGTAAGAAAATGCCTTCCTCGGTGATGATAGACCTTTATCTAGCCTTTGTTCTTTCTGCCCAAGGTATTATAACTTACCAATTCCCAGAGATTTTTTTTATTTCTTTGAATAAATTTTTGTAAACAACAACAACAAAAAAGCCAACAACGTACCAAAAAACCCACCATGATAAAACACAGTTCAAAGAAAAGGTAAACTGCTAGTTAGAGACTATAAACTAGCAGTTAGAGACTGTCGGTGAACTGAGATAACCTCAGTGAGATACTTCAGTACCGAAGATATCAAAGGAATGCCAGCAGCTCTCGGGCTCTTCTCCACCCGAGATTGCCGGCTCAGTTCCTCTAACATACGTGTCAAAGTGAAACTCTGCTGCTTTGTAAGATAGAGTTCAAAAAGTGAGCAGTTCGTCAAGCAAAAGCAGTGAACAAGAAATTCAAACTCTTATCGACCTGACTTTGAGGTAAAAGAGCCATTAAAATTTATAATTATAAACTATCAGAAAAATAATAAAAATGAGAACCCTACATTACAAAACTGATAGAATTGGTTCAAAGCCAAATTCAGATGTGATTCCATGATTAAACCATAACACAAAAATGAACTAAGCCGTCAACTTAGAATGGTCAGAAAAAATTATAAAGCTACACCCTCCCCCCTGAAAAAAGGAAGGGAAGAAGAAAAAGGAAGAAAGGAAAGAGCTAAAATAAGTGAATTAAAAAAACAGAAAAAATAGGAGAACTGCAAAGGAAATGTAGGAATTGATTCTTTGGGAAAAATTGGAAATTTAAATTTCTGGAAACTGTAATCATGAAAAACATTTTCGTGAGAGAGAAGGAACACAACATATAAGTAGGAGATTATAAGATTGTACTGTGTACTCCTCAATGCCAATACATTTGAAAAAGTCTATAAAATACGTGATTTTGTGTAAGATAATAAGCTCCTAAAAGTATACCAAGAAATAGGAAATGAAATGAAAAAAATACATATTGAAATATTATTTCCACATAAAGCTCTAAATAAAAACAGATGACATTATGAGTTTACAAGGAACAGATTTAACATTTTCAAGCCAAATCATGTGTCAAGAGTATAGAAAAGGATGGAAAGTTACCCAATTCAGTCTTTGAAGGTAATATTGTTCTGAAAGTATAGAGCAACCATTTTTATGATTGTAAAAATGAAAATTCAAAATAAAACCCTAGCAAATTGCATAAAACAGACTAAGAAAATGACACTATTTTCACATAATTTTATTCCATGAGAAGATCGTTAAATACGAGAAACATACAATATAGCACAGATGTATGCCCAATAAGAAAAGAAGAGCTCATTCCAAAGGGGGCCAAAAATATACTTCATAACACTAAATACCTACTTCTTGTCAAAGCTCGTAGAAAATTCGGAATAGAGAAATCCTTCTTTGAGTCCAGTCTTTTTCTCCAGTCCACACCAGCTACCTACTTTTGTGGTTCTACCCTATGCTCTGTTGTCACCAAACTCTCTTATTTCAAACATCCCACTGTGGTCTTATATCTTATCCTTCTGGTTCAATTTCTTGGCTTCTGTTTGAATTAATACAGGTCTTTAATCCATTTATCCTACCACTGCATCATTTTTCACCTCCCCCCATCTACCTTTCAGCCTCATTTAGATTGCAGGGTGAATCATCACACTCACTCCCTCACAGCAGATCCATCTCCTTTGTTACTCTCTCCTTGCGATAATTGTCAATATCCTCACCGCAATTAACCAGACTGCCTACCTACACCATACTTGCAACGGAACAGCTGAACGTGGAAAAAGGGTAACTCATTTAACTCTTAAGTTGACCACAAGCCTCAAAACACACTTAACCTTGTCTGATACTCCCACGCAATTTCTCACTGAGAGGAGTATGTTTCCCTTGATCTTCTTGCCTCAAAGTTCTCCCACCACCACCAGCAAGCCTCACTCTCAGAAGATGATTTAGTTTTATAATTGGTGCCTTAACTAGATGCAGGGTGTCAGAACCTCTTCTTTTACCCACCTAAAAATGTAAAACCTTGGCTGTGTTTGTATTCATAACATTGCATTCCACCTGCTAAAATGGGAGAAGTGTCCCCACTCCCACCAGGCCAACTTCTCCGCCAGAGTCTTGTCACCTTCATACACACCCATCCAACTACTTGCTTCATTCTACCTGTTAAAATGGAAGCTCCAAGCACAGGTGGACTCTTCTGTTCACCTCAATGTAATCCCTGGGGCCTTCTCAAGGCCTCCTCTACCTGCTCCCACGTGAACCATCAGTCTCTCCGCCTCCAATGGCTTCATTCCGATGTGTATACAATGAGACCCTCAGAGTGTCTCCTATTTGTTTTTAAATAGTAACCACAGTCACAACAAAAACAACAAAACTTTGACCCCATATTAATTTAGTTGCTCTGTATCCTTCTTAGTAAACTACAAATAATTGTCCTCACTCACTGCCATCATTTCTTTACCTCACATTCACGTTTTTTTACCTCCTCCAAACATTTTTTAATACAATGTTTTTTAAGAAGGCAATGCAAGACTGTGGCACAAAATTCAAGCAGTACAAAATATGAAACAGTAAAAAGTAAACAACTTTTCTATCATTGATCTCCGGTACTCAGGTTTCTCTTTCTTAAAGTGATTTTTTGTTTGTTTTCTTTGCATGAATTACAGCAAATTTTGCTTTTAAATTTAACAATTTATTAAAAAAGTCTTTCATGGAAGTGTATATAGGTATGCTTCATTCCTTGTAACAACTTCATAGCTTACTGTAACATAAATACCACTCTGAAAATCTTTGTAATGATATTTTGATGGCATATGTTTATATGACAAACTCTTAAAAGTGGAATTATCAAATAGAGGATATGCTTATTTACAATTTTCATAGATGTTACGAAATTGCCTTCCAGAGGGTTATACCTCTTTATGCTCATACCAACATTGTATGAGAGTGTTTCCCGACACCCTCGTTAATACAGTGTATTAAGAGAATTTTGCTTTTTGTCAAAAGCATTAATTGAAAACTTGATATCCAAATGTAATTTTTAGAAATTATTTTATTTCAGCTTTCTTGAGGTATCATTGCTATACAAAGAACTGCACATATTTAATGTGTATAAGTTGATGAGTTTGGACATATGGAAATACTCATGATACCATCCCCACAACCAAGGTGATAGACATACTCAACACCTCCTAAAGTTTCCTTGTATCTCCCCTTTTTTTTGTGGTAGTAACAGTTAACATAAGATTGACCCTCTTAATGAATTTTGGAGTGGACAACACTGTGTCGTTAACTATAGGTGCCATGTCCTACAGCACACAGGAGTTGTTCAATGCGTATAAAGTTTCAGTTATACAGTTAGAATGTAAATTTTAATTTACTTCCATTTTGTTATGATTGAGGCTGATCATACCTTCCATATTTAAAAGGTTTTTAATATCTCTTTTTCTGTGAATTCATGTCTTTACACATATTTTTAAGTTGGGTTGTTGATAATTTTTCCGTTGATTTGTATAGGCAGTGTACATAAAAAGAATATTAGCATATGTGTTACTAAAATATTTAAGTTACTGAGTTACTAAATTTGTAATTTGTTGCTTTTTATTTTTCTTGCCATGGAGAATCTTTTAGTTCTGACAAACTCAAATTATTCAATGTTTTCTTTAATAGACTCAGCACCTTGCTTGGAAAGGTTTTGCACCATGCTTAGAAAGACATTTTTAAATCAAGAATATGAAAGAATTTTCTAGTGTTTTCCTTTCATATTTATGGTTGAATTTTTTTGCTTTGAAAACATTGATTTTTCTGAAGCTTATTTAGCGTAAGGATTGAGAGAGGTACTCTAGCTCATTTATTTTCTTCAAATGCTTTCCAAGGATCCCAGCACCATTTAATCAACACCCACCCTGGTCGCTGATTTAGAATGCCACGTTCACCAGTGACCAACAGTCCACGTATATTTAGGACTATGTCTCTTTTCTCTGTTATGTTGACTATTTGTGGCCAGTACTAATACTTACTGTTGTTTTATAACGTTTTTTAGTATCTTGCGTGCCTAATCTATGCTTATTATTCTTCGCTTCAGATTTTCCTGGATACTGTTGCAAGTTTATTTTTTTCTATATGGGCTTTAGAATCAACTTGAAAAATTCCAGAACAAATTTATTAGGATCAAGTTAAATGAATAAATTATTTTAGGTAAAATTAATATGTTTATGATGAGTCATTTTGTCAAAGAACAACCACAAGAGAAATTTCATCTTGTTTAATTTTGCTGTTATAACTTGAGTAGTTTTACTTAATATTTTATTAATATAGATTTTGTGGGGTTCTTGTTAGACTCATTCATAATTTGAGGCTATCTGGAATTTAAAAAAATTATACTTTATGGCTGCTTATTGTTCCAATTACTGTTTCACCCAAGAGTGGCTTTTATCCCTACCAGTAACTGAAATGTTTTTGTCAAGATAACCCTGGCCTCTCTTTTGCAGAAGCCAGTGGTCATTTCTCTTTCTTTCTTTTGATTTTCAGCAGCATTTGACCATAGACCCTATCCGTCCTCTTTGACAATCTTTCTTCTCATGGCCTCTTTTACATGACATTCTGCAGATTTTTTAAACCTAACTCACTAGGAGCCTTTTCTCTGTGTGCTTTGCTGTCGCTTCCTCCGTGCCTGACTTTCAAATGTTGTAATGTCCTTGGGTCTTTTTCTCTTCTTTAGCTACACTCTCTCCCTATGTGACTTCATTCAACCTGCCACACACTCTCTTGTATAGTGTATTCAAGATCATCGTTAGAGACTTTTAGATATTTAAGACTATTATCTGTCTATCAAATTATGTTTTCCTGGAAAAAAATTGCCCATAAACCTCTGAAAGAAGATACATACAAGCTTCTTTAAAAAATTCTCAGAAAGGATAACTGATTCCCTCAGACATTACCTGAGCTGCAAGTTTCACATTTGAGATAGTATAACTGGCAAATGGTGCAGAACTTGACTTTGACTCTAGCAAAGCCATAAATAATACAGCTTCTACATTGAATGCCCAGAAAACTGGTTGGAATTCATTAGCAAAGATTGTGGAAAATTTGCATCATCTTCATTCTCCTCTTACTTAGCTAAGATTGATCCCACAAGACAAACTTCTTGCTGCAACTCTGTGCTGCGAGACAGATACATAAACCCGTGACTAAGGTAAGAAAAAAAAAGGTTATCTGACTTTCTAAAACAAACACAGGTGGATTTATTGCCTGGGGTTTCTAATCTAGAACCCTGGCTTCAAGATTTGTGTCAAGGATTAATGATCAGTTGGTGTTGAATAATTGCTTATGTTGCAGTTGGCACATGTATTCGGTCCTGAGTTTCAGATGCTGCTGTATGGCAATTGTCACGTTACAGTGTTCAACAACTTGTCCTGGAACAGAAAGAGCAGGTGACTATAGACTACGATAGTGTGACTATAGACTGTGTTCTGTAGGAAAACCGCCTGATCAGGAAAATCTCACTTGGCCCAAAGGGAAATCTGAGAAAAAGTAGTCCCTGACATCAGGACTGGCCCAGTGCTGTCAGGTAGGCTGGTAAGACGAGCTGGCTTGATACTTGTGATTAGATCTTCTGTTTTTCTTTTGATCACAGACAGTTTCACAGAACATCAACATCAGACATGGCCACTCTGTGACCAGGATAAATCAAGCCAAGAGCAAGACCACTTATAATCATGTCTCAACAGAGACGGACCATAAACGCTATCCAAGCTACAAAATCCCAAACCATTCCCTTGTCTTGGCTAAGAGGAGTGCCTGCTGCTTCTTTTCCACTTAACATTTAGTTTCGATCTAGTCTTCCCTCCTTCTACATAAGAGTTATTGGGATAAACAATCATAGAACTACGCCTGCTTCCTGCCAGCATCTAATCCACAGCAAAGCTCCATTTCTTCAAAACCTCGCAAAAATCATCTAAGAGGAACCCAAATTCTTTAATTGTTTTAGGGATAAAAATTAAAAACTAGGAGACATAAGGGGTTAGAAATTCTTCATGTGTCTAGTTTATATTTATGTACTTATTAAGAAAAGTGAGTGCAGGGCCAGCCCCGGTGGGCTAGAGGTTAAGTTCAGCATGTTCCATTTTGGTAGCCCAGGTTTGGTTCCCAGGCAAGGACCTACACTGCTCTGTTAGCGGCCATGCTGTGCTGGTGGCTCACACACTAAAAAATAGAGGAAGATTGGCATGGATGACAACTCGGGGCAAATCTTACTCAACAAAAAAAAATTAAATGAATAAATGCAGTCATCTCATGTTCAATAGAAGAAAGGGAAATGATAACATTTTAAATGGAAATAAGCATAAGGTGCTGAGATCATTTACTGTTGTGTTGATTGAGTAAACTAAATGTAGGAGAAAGACAAAATTGGTGCATGGCATGGGTTTGAACTCAAGATTTCAGTACTAATTTTCAGTATGAACAGAATTTCCATCACCTAATGTTCCACTGCTTCATGACATTTTATATTGGTGTTTTGTAGAGTTATTCAATTTTTCTTGTGATTATTTCTTTTTATACTACCTATATTTACGTTACTGAAGTCCAGTACCTCATCATGTATTTTCTTTATCCTATTTTATACCTAGCCTGGGGACTTTTTACATTGATTCATTTTAATATTATTTACTGATTCATTTTAATATCTTTTACAGATTATGTTAAATTTAGTCAAAATCAGTAACTTTTTGGATATATCATGAATTAAATAGACACATATGATACCAAATGATCAAAATGAAAGGGAAACAAAGCCTGTTCGGTTAAATATTTAAAATAACAGAAAGGAAAAGTTTTTTACAGTGTACCAATTAAAAGCCATCTATCATTAAGAATACGATTTCATGCAAATTGAAAATCAAGCAAGGCAGAAAAACATGTATTTGGAAGTCCAGGATCCACGAGGAGACAAGTACCTTTATCATTTTTTATATTTAGTGAAAGATTGGCTTATTTGCCCTCATCCCTTTCCTGACTAACAGCTCCTTCCCTTTCCACACTCACGCTGTTTTAATTAATCTCTACCAGTTGCAACGGCGTGATTTTCTTGGGATAGGAATGAACTGTCTTGCTCTGTAAACACTTTCTGTGGGTGCGTGGACACATGAGGAGTGGAATGAACAAATGAAAGGTCTTTCCTAACTCTGCTCGTTTACCAAGGGCAAACAGAGGATGAAAGCGTCTTTGTTTTCGTTTCCATCTTTTCTTCAGAGGAAATGCCCAACCACGACTGTTCATTGTTTATAAAAGTCTAAGGAATTTGTGTTTTTCAGAATTCATGGTTGTTTTTTTGAAAGGGAAATGTGAGAAAAAAGGAATGTAGCTAAGAGACAAAAATACTGTATTTGGGCTGTATTGTTGGATTTAAATCTGCAAATCTCCAATACGATTTCATTCTTCTCTGTGTTGCTTCTGACAAAAATTTGGGCAATATTTGCCTCATCAATTTTTGTCATGACCCCTGCCTGGTCTGCTTGTTTTTCTCTAGGCTTTCCTCCAATGCTAAGAAATATGGTAAACCGACATTATATATATTTTAATTTTCTCACCTTAAATCCTTTGATGCAATCCCCAACCATAATTCTTGTTTTGAATCAACACTCTGTCTCAACACAGGAATACTGGGCACTGAGTTCTTTTTGTTTCAACAAATATTTATTAAGAGTATACTATAAATACAAAAGTTATGGTAATCTCGTATGCCGCATTCTGGCAGTTGGACCGTATTCTGTAGTTTAACGGAGATCATTGTAGTATTTGAGCAATGAAGTGAAATAATGGTATTACTATTAGCATTCTGATAGCAATATAGATAATGTTTTTGAGGGGACTGTTAGAAAGTTGCTGGAGGTGACAATCAAGTCTTTTCAAAATGAGGAAAGATTGAGGAAATATTTACAAAATAAAAACAGTAGGCTTGGTGATTGTTTATTCGGAGACAATTGGAAGAGAAAGCAGTCAAGAATGACTTTCAGTTATTCAGCTTGGATGAGGAGGTGAAGCTGACACCACAGTCTGAAGCAGAGAGAATCAGAGGAGGAGCAGGTTCAGACGGGCTAATGATGAGCTCCCTGTTGAGCACACTGCCCTTGAGGTACTTCAGAGTACTTAAACCCTGGTGGAAATGTGCAACAGCCATTTAGTTAGAAAAATGCAGGCTGAAAAGTAGATTTGGGAGTCCTAGCATTTAGGTGAAAATGTCAAGTTTTGCAGTCATGATGAAAATGGGTTTTCATGCACCATGCCCTCTTTTTCTCTGTGTTCTATTTCATGTCTTACTTAAGAAGCTTTCAAACCAATATTATTGTTTCCCTCATGCTGATAAATGGGAAGCCTATAATGATATCCAGAGGTCTTTATTTTTGAATTTTTATGTGTTTCTTGGTTTCTAAATGGATCAACAACTTCTAAGCCTCAAACACATCTACTTGTTTGATAAGTACTCTTTGTTTTCCTTTAATTTCTAAGTTCCAGGGAAACAAACTACAGTATTGTCAGGATGTTCAATAGGCACTAAGTAAAGTCAACATTACACAGTCAAGGATAATGTTAGAAGGGTGACATTATAAAAGGAACACAATTTTATTTTGTCACTAGACAACTCTAGTATTCTGTTATTTTATGTTTTATTTCCAAAGAAACTCCTACAAAATTTGATGTTTTGGGGGGGCTGTTAAAACCTACTAGAGTAAATACTGATATAATGCTAAAAACTAGGACTTCCAATGTATTTTTAATATGAATTTCAAAACGCAGAATAAGAGTAGGATATATCATGCTGAAGCAAAATTTGTTATAAATTCAGAATCCTCTTCTAATGTTAAAAGAATGGATGTTCATTTAATAAATTGGTGAATATGCATATACAACAAATTGAGAATTAATAGAGGAAGAAGTAGATTATGATTAAATTTTCTTATTAATTTATTTAAAAATAAAAAATTTTAAGTATTTTCTAGTAGTAGTAATAGACACTGACGTTATGTTATATAACATTTTTGCCTTTATAAACATTTATGTTTCTTAAAGACCCAGAAAAATAACTCCATATTTAAAAAGGTACCAATCTGTTTCATTTTTATTGCTCTAAATGGGGAAACAAAATTCATTAGGAAACATCTGGTCTCGGAAGAAGCTGTAATCCCACAGAAATTTTCAACTGACCTATTTTATAACTATTTCTCTAAAATATTGGAACTATCATAATTGTTGGGAAGTTACCCATGAAAGTGTAGTTTTTCATCTCTTGAGAATTTTCCTTGTTCACTGATAACCAAATGAAAGAGGAGTCAACTTTCCAAATGATGACAGGGTAGTGTAGCTTTTTATTCCGAGATGATGTCAGAGCCAAGACTAAGATTCACAGACATATTTGGGGAGAGCACTGGTCCTTTGGTATCTCTAGAATTTTCAGCCTTGTCTTAGCCTGGATTAGGAATCAGCATTTGAATTCATGTCTTTTCTCTGATCTTTGCTGCCCTCTAGTGACTCATGTTACACTTCTTTTTCTGTTTAAATCTCCTTAATCTATATCTAATTAATGCTGTAATTATTGTGTTGAGCTAAACATTTATGGAAAGCTAATGTTTTAAGATTTCCAATGTACAGGTAAGACATTAACCTTTCCTTAAGGTTAACTCCAGAGGTCTCAAAGAATAAATTGGCTGAATCGCCATAACTGACAATATCGTTGAAAAGAGAAGTATTATTTCAAGTTATTAAAATAGCAGAAGTTAAAGTGTAATTTGGCATACTATTTTGGGGGAAATAAAAGAGTACTTAATAGAGTCATACACAACTTTCACATCTTATGCCAAGTAATGCCATATTAGATAAAATTAGTACCTAAGAAGGCAACCGAAAAGTAGAAACTAAAATATAAGCAAGTATTTTTACAAAGGTATTAGTAAACTTGATATAAATAATAGTACAAAATTAGGAATTAAGAATGTATCATATGGTCAAAATTGAGAAATTCTTATAAAAGTATGCACGTGGGTATATATATGCATATCTTTCTGTATGTGTGTGTATCCATATAAATATCTCCCTCTATGTGTGTGTATATATTTTACATATATAAATATATATAATAAAATTGTGTGTCATCACGTTGCCATTATACAGATTATTTAATCACATGATACTCTCAACTGTATAGAATATAGAATTTAGAGTATAAAATACTGTAGTTAGTATGTAAAAATGAAGAACAATAAAATTCAGAAAGGGGTTTTACCACTTGTAAATAAAAAGTGAATTTGTATTTTTGCAAGTTTACTGGTTTGTTTTTACTGTACGGATGAATAATTATGCATGAAAAATAAGTTAAAGGAAGTGCATGTGCGTGTACGATAGGCCTTAGTGAAATGTTGTCAAATATTCTTTCCCTTTCCCCTTGCTTGGATCACAGCTGAGGCTTATAGATTTAGAGCACTGGGCTGAATAACCACCTGGCTGTTATGAAAAATTCATGGTCTCAGGCAAGATTTCAATCACTGCCACAATTCTAAAGGTGAAAAATAAAAAGCCCACCTTTATTCCCGTGGATGCCCCAAATGGTAACATCTATACTAGGATGCCTACAGTGATTTAGTGAAAAAGAGGAAAAAAGCTTATCTTTGGTGAATTCTAAAACACTTTTAGTCTATTATCAAAATTTTCCTATTTGTTTAAGTTCAGAGGTCATTACTGAATTCATAACACCACCACACTCTTCATATTATTCTAAAGCCAAATGGATGAATAGCTGAAACGATCCTGTTCTAATTTTTGAAACTCGTACCTCCACTATTCTAGTTTTCTCTCTTGGAAATCCTCATCTATGATTCATTGCTGCCTCCTTGTCTTCTTGCCTGAGAGTGGGCATTCTCTAAAGTTTCGTCCTCTGTCATTCCATTTCTATCTCTACATTCTGACTTTCTCAAACCTCAAGAATTAAATGATCTTCACGTCGACACCTCTACAATCAGCCTGTGCAGCCTTTACTGCTTTTCTCAATTCCCAATCTATTTCTAGTCCTGTACATGAGTCATTTGCTTGTTTCACTGTCACCTCCAAGGCAAATGTCAAATTAAGTTCCTCTCAAACAAAGTGGGAGGATGTTAGAGATCATGGAGTTCAATCCCTTCCTTTTAAGATGGAGAAACTGAGGCTGTAGAAGTAAGTTTACTCGACCAAGCTCACAAATTAATTGGTGTTGGAACGAGGATCAGAAATCACCCTCTGACTGCCAACCAGTGTAGTACATGTCCTCCCAAACCAAGCTCCTCATTTTCCTGCTAATTTCAGATCTCCTCTTCTATAGGCTTCTTTCCTAAATTCTCTTCAGTCATACAGGCTTAAAATCATAGGGGCATTTTAAAATTTCTCCTTCTTTGCTCCAGAATCTAGTCATTCTGTTTCATTCCATTGATCCATTGATTCTTCTTTGCAATAACATCTGTATCTGTTTCTCTCTCTCTCTCTCTTTTTTTTTTTTTGGTGAGGAAGATTGGCCCTGAGCTACCATCTGTTGCCAATCTGCCTTTTCTTCCTCTCCCCAAAGTCCCTGTACATAGTTCTATATCCTAGTTGTAGGTCATACTAATTCTTCTATGTGGGATGCTGCCACAGCATGGTCTGATGAGTGGTGTGTATGTCTGCGCCCAGGATCTGAACCTTCAAAATAGCTGTTAAGATATCTGTGTAGCTATTACCATGCTTCATCTAGAAACACTTGGAGAGAAGAGTGACTCCTTCCTCAGCACATTAAACACATCAGAAAATGTCCCAATTCTGTTTTATTCTTCGAGACTTCCTTCACTTCTGTACTAGACTCCGCTCTAGACAGATCATTCTCTAGAGCTGCTGCACAACTGTCAACATTCCCAGCTCTCAGAATTCCAGGTTTCCTGATTCTTGGTTATTCCTTCATTTTAATGAGGTTCATCTTGCTGTAGTTTCTTTAGAAGAAATGTATAGGAGATAATTGTTTTTAGAAATTGCCTTGAACAGCTTTTATTCTACCTTTCTCATTTGATTGTTAGTTTGTTTGGGTTGAAAATCTAGATTGAAAATTATTTTTCATGGCATATTGAAGGCATAGTTCCTTTTTCTTTCATCTTCAAAGTTGCTGTTGAGAAGTCTGGTACCATTCTGATTGCCTATTTTTCTCTGGATCTCACTGCTGTGAAATTCTACAGCACTGTGCTTTGCTGTGAAAATCTTTTCCTTCATTGTGGCAGACACTAATCAACACTTTTGATCTGTAAATCCAGACATTTCAGTCCTGGGTGTTTTCTTATTTCTTTCCTTATGATTTCCTTTCTTTCAATTTCTTCTTTGTCTCTTTCCGTGACACTGTTATTTGACTATTTGAATTTTAGGATTAAACCTCTAAAATTTTATCTAGTCTTACTTATTTTTCATTTTTGCTTTTTAGTTATGCCTTCTGGAAGATTCTTTCATCTTTATATTCCAACTTTTCTATTTAATTTTGTTTCTGCTCTGTATTTCTAAGAGTTTTTATTGTTTGAATGCCTCTCTTCCAGTTTAACATGATCTCCTCAGTATTCTAATTTTGTGGATATATGGTATACTTTTATCTCTTTAAGGCTATTGATTATAGGGTTTCTTCAAACACTTTCCCGTATTTCCTAAACTGTCCCCATTCTTCTGCATTGCTCGTTCTCTCTGTCCTCTTTATTTCTACTTAGTGGCATGGCTTTCTTAATCTTTGGCTGTTATTTGATGTTTAAGAGTAGAGTCCAAGAATAGATCAGAAGCTGTGGAGGCTGGTGTTTCAGGGCTGGTGGACTAGGGGGCTTTCCTGTAGGGTAATTAGAGAGGAATCCAGTTGTTTTTACTGAGGTCATTCCCTCTTCCCAACTCTCAAGTGTTTTTTTCTTGACCTCTGAGGCTTCAAAGAGATGAACGCTCTAGCCCTCTACCTGTGAAGTCGGCCTGGTTGTTAAAGCTGTAGAAAAGTGAGGAAAGGATTGTATGAGTTTCATAGTTTGGGGTGTAGACCTCCATGGAAGTCCCCTGATTGTCTCCTACCCCAAGGCTTCTCACTCTTAACTATGTCTGGTGTCTCTGGGTTCCAAGTCTTTCTAGAGAATAATCTTCAGTTTTCTATTGAGTGGGGACAATTTTAGGATCTGACTTGTTCTCAGATAGAATTTGAGAGAATGCAAAGGTCTAAATGCTTCTTAAGGAGAGTTTCAGCCACTCTTCACGCTGTCTGCCTGCTCTACACCTCAGCCTTCAGAGGCACCTGGCGCCTCTAACTCGTGGGTCTTTCCTGGATTCCAGAACACGAATCCGCTAGCCTGTTAACTCCTCACTCCAGCACCTTGCAGACGCTAGCTTTCTTCTTCCTCTGGTCTTCATTTTCTGCTTTATATCTTCTCATTTTTCCTTTGCATCTCAATTTTGTTGTCCTCATTTCTGATTTTTCTTTTGTAATTTTATGCATTTTAAAAATCTCTGTGCTGGGGGCTGGCCCCGTGGCCGAGAGGTTAAGTTCGCGTGCTCTGCTGCAGGCGGCCCAGTGTTTTGTTGGTTCGAATCCTGGGCGAGGACATGGCACTGCTCATCATACCACGCTGAGGCAGCGTCCCACATGCCACAACTAGAAGGACCCACAATGAAGAACATACAACTATGTACTGGGGGAGGGGGGCTTTGGGGAGAAAAAGGAAAAAATAAAATCTTTAAAAAAAAAATCTCTGTGCTGAATTTTTGTGGAATGTAAGGAGAAGTGAGAATATAATTCTACATGATTCACCAAAATTCAGTTCCTCCCTTTTTTATCCCATTGCCATTGCCTTAACCACACCTTAATCCCTTAAGGCTGGGATAATCAAATTGGTTCCTAACTAACAAGTTTCCTTCCCTCAAGCTCTTTTCTCCAACTAGTAAATCCTGTTAATCGCCACCAAAGAAATAGCCCTAAGACTGATTATATCATTTGTCTGCTCAAAAAATTCTAGATATTTTCAAATGACTAAAAAAGTAAATCTCCAACCCATCCATAATCTACCTAAATTTCCAGGCTTATCTTCTACCATGCTTCAATACGAATACTTTCCTCACAGAAACAGGTTTACTCATCGTCTATGGAAAATGTACATCTGTCTTCTCACTGTTTTGGGAAAGACTTTATCCTTTCTCTTCATTTAATCTTATTTATTTTTCTCATCTCCTCCAAGAAGTCTTCTCTGATCCTGCCAGTAGAAAAAAAAATTCTTTATGCCAGCTTTACACTCTTTTCCTTTCGTTATAACATCTGTCACGCTTAGTTTTTATATTTTTATCTTTCTCCGCTAGACTTTAAGTTACATTGAAGGCAAAGATTTCGACATATTTATTGATGTATATCCATTTTCAATAAATAATGAGTATCTATTGTGTGCCAGGTCCTGTGCTAAAGTTCTTCAGGCTTTCTTTAGGTAAAGACAAAGGTATGTAGGCAGTCATTTCAGAAAGAATGAAAGCTGAGAGTGGGATCCCAGGGGTCAGTTGGAGTTTAGAAAGCGAACTCCTGTTTCCAAGAGGATGGATGAAAGCAAGCCTCATCTCAAGCCTTATGGAAATGAAAATATGATAAGGACCAAGTCTATGAATGGTATCCACAAATGGATGAAGAATAAGGACATCGTCTCCTTGTCAGTCAAAAGCCAAGACGTCAGAGCAGGACTAAGAGCAAGATGACCTGAAACAGAATTTAATTGAGTTGCTTAAGGGAGTCTTCATATGCCTTTATCTCAGACAGAGTTGATCCTGAAGCTTAAAGAGTTGTTGAACCTGTGTGCCAAGTGGTCCAGCATTTGCAAAAGGAAGCGAGTATAAGTTAATGAAACACTCAGAGCTGGGAAAGATGAGATTTCTCTAAACTTCACAGGAAGCTTTTTACTCCAGAATGTGGATGTCACTGTCATTCCAGGAAGAGTTGTACATTCTTCTCTTAATGATTTTCAAGGACAGATTCCATATACTTAAGTATATCCGATATACTTAAAAAGGTCACTTCTGCTATTTGTGAGTTTTTAAGTTAAATTTATAAGGAAAATAAATTCTTCCGTATGTCTAATCACAATAGTCTTGCTTTATTGATTCTAATTATAAAGACAGTTGGAGGGACCAGCCTGGTGATGTAGTGGTTAAGTTCACACACTCTGCTTCGGCAGCCTGGAGTTCAGGTGTTCGGATCCCAGATGTGCACTTACACATGGCTCGTGGAGCCGTGCTGTGGCAGTGTCCCATATACAAAAAAATAGAGGAAGATTGACACAGATGTTAGCTCAGGGATAGGCTTCCTCACCAAAAATAAAGACATTTGGATTTTTATATTATTCAACCTCATATTGACTATGATTTTGTAAAGTTATACTCTTTTATGCCTTAAAAACTCCACCTGTGTATAATTGTAGGAGTGCAGGGACCACGGTTACTCCTCTCTGATGCTCCACCATATTTAATGTTTTGGAAATGCTAAGCTGAAGTATAGTGGGAAAAACAATACTTTTAGCATCAGAATATACAGGTTTGTGTATCAGTCATCTTATCTACTAACTGTGTGACTTTAGTCAACTCACTCTCCTCTTAGGGTCTCAGTTTTCTCATTTGTTAATACAAGGTAGTTTTCCTTGCAAATTTGATGATTGTGTGGATAAGATAAGAAGTATGTGAAAATACTTTGTGATCACAGAAACACTTTAACCACAGAGCTTTCAGGTATTAATTGAAATGAACAAATGAATAAGTGCCTTCCGATTGAGTCCTGGGAGTTATTTTTCCCCACAACTCTATAGAAGACACTTTCCTGTTTTCTTATTGATAATGTCATACGAGGCAATAATTAAAGAAAGGTTGAAAGATTATCCTTCCCACAGAATTTCCAATCATCTCCCTGACAATAGGTCTGAAAATGTTCTTATTTTCAGTTTTTTATACCAAGTGTTTGAGTCTTCAGGAGGCACCTGTTACCACTAAAAAAAAAAAAAGAGGCAACTTAGTGACTTAGTAATTCATGAACAACAATTTACATATTCATGCAGGTTGATGTATCAGCAGAGAGTAGAACCTACAGAAAGAAGTCCTAAGAAAGAGATGAGAGTGAAAGACCTCTGCTTCTCCGTAGTAACAACACACTGTGACTCTGAGTATAAACAAGAAATGTATTTTGAATACATGGGTTGCTTTTACTCACTCCTTTGCCTAGTCTCCTTCACAACTTCATTTTATTTTTTTGAGGAAGATTAGCCCTGAGATAACATCTGCTGCCAATCCTCCTCTTTTTTGCTGAGGAAGACTGGCCCTGAGCTAACATCCATGCCCATCTTCCTCTACTTTATATGCGGGATGCCTACCACAGCATGGCTTGACAAGCGGTGTGTAGGTCTGCACTTGGGATCTACGCTGGTGAACCCTGGGCCATGGAAGCAGAACACGCGAACTTAAGTGCTGCACCACTGGGCCGGCACCCACAACTTCAATTTTAAGGAATAACTAGGTATTCTCCCCCTCTCCATCTTTTCATTGCATTGACTGCTATAGATCAATATAATAGTTAAGGCTCCTTTGCAAACGTGATGAAAATTGTTATTTACTGCCTACAAATCCTTGGCAAACCCTCTGAAGAACCAAGTGTAGTAGAAATTTTCCTAATTTTGTCCTGTAATGATGTGCAATAATGATTAAACTACCTCTTGATGAATTAAACCAAAAAGTCTACCAAAATTGAGTAAACATGAAGACTTCATGATTCTATGTAATTTATTATTGATGCTATATAATTTATTATTTTTGAAAGATGTATAAGACCCTCAAAATTTTCAATACTTTGAGGGGTATGAACCTAGGAAATAAAATCATAGTCATTGAATTCTGACCTGCTATTTTGCTCACACTCTCAGTATGCATTCAATGAATGAAGTACATAATATGTTTCATCTCTAGTATGTAATTACTTTTAATATACAAGTCAGCTATCATTTAGTAAGCACCTGTTAAGTGTAAAATATTCTGCTAGGAAACCTGTTTGTGTAGCTGTGTGTATGTCCATGGGAGACAAGTAGGGGTAGGGGAATGCATAGATTTCTTTTTCAAATATTTTTTCAGTGCTGACCATATGCTTGACCTTCTACTGAATACCCAGGCCATCAGTTAATAAGATCCCTACTCTGATGCAGCTCACATTTTAGTGGAGAGACTGACAATAAGCGATAAAAGTAAGTATAGCATGCTAGATGGTGATGAGAGCTATGGAGACAAACAAAGCAGGCAAGGAGATAGGGAGTGCAGAGTGAGAGTAACAATTGCAATTCCAAACAGAGTGGACAAGGAAAGCTTCTCTGAGAAGGTGACATAAGATTAAAAACCTAAGAGGTGAAGGAGCCAACCATGAGGATATCTGGCAGACTAGATGGTAGGTACAAAGGCCCTGAGGCCAGAGCATGCCCCAGATTCATGGTACAGAAAAATGGGCAATACAGCTGACATAGAGTTGGGGAGAAGGAAAGTAACAAGAATAATATCAAAGAGAAAAGGAGAGAGTAGATCATGTGGTCCTATAGACCACTGTAAGGACTTTAACTTTCATTCTGGATGACATGGAAAGACAGTGGAGGCTTTAAGCAGAGGAGAGACATAATCTGACTAATTTTTAACAAGAAAATGAAGTGGGAGCTTGTGGATGTTTTCTTCTGATTGATTCATTTTAAAGTTTTTTAAAAACCAAGAAGAAGAACATGTAGAAGCAGGAGATGATGATTTATGCTGCTATTAATAATTCAGTCAAGAGTTGATATTGGGTTGGACCAAAGTGGTAGTGAAGGTGGTAAGACATGGTCAGATTTTGTAACAGATGAAGGTATACCTTATAGAATTTCCCAATGAAATAGATGTGGAGCGTGAAAGAGGGAAATTAAGAATAACCCTAGGCGGGGCTGGCCCCGTGGCCGAGTGGTTAAGTTCGTGCGCTCCGCTGCAGGCGGCCCAGTGTTTCGTTGGTTCGAATCCTGGGCGCGGACATGGCACTGCTCATCAAACCACGCTGAGGCAGCATCCCATATGCCACAACTAGAAGGACCCACAACGAAGAATATACAACTATGTACTGGGGGGCTTTGGGGAGAAAAAGGAAAAAAAAAATAAAAAAAAAATCTTTAAAAAAAAAAAAAAAAGAATAACTCTAGGCTTCTGGGCCTGAGCAACTGAAATGATGATGTTGCCTTTAATAGCAATGAAGAAGGACATGAATGTATCAAACTTTAAGACAAAGATTAGGAGGCTGATTTTGAACATATTGAGATGGTGACTAGACTTCCAAGTGGAATGGAGAACAGGCAGTTGGATGTATGAAGCTGGAGCTGAGGAGAGAGGTCTGAGCCAGAGTTATACTGGAAATACCATAATTGAGAATTGTATATTTGTGTAATATTTAAGACTGGATGATATCACGAAAGGACGGAGTGTACTTAGAAAAGAGAAAAGGCTTGTCTCTTTTTTCCTAGACTTAAGGCTTTCCAACGTTGAGAGTTTGAGAAGGTAGAGAAATTAGCAAAGGAGACTGAGATGGAGAAGTCAGTGTGGGAGGAGGAAAATCAGTGTGGCATCCTGGAGGAGTTTCCACGAGGTCGAGTCATCAACTGTGCCAAATGCTTTTGATGGGTCATGTAAGATGCAGACTGAGTATTGACTTGGATTTAGCAATGAGGGCTCTTTGGTAACATTTTCAAGAGTAATTTTGATTGAGAGGGGAGGGTAAGAGTCTGATTGGTGTGGGTTCAAGAGAGACTAAGAAGGGAGGAATTAAGAAGAAAGAAGTAACAGTATATTTTTATGTTGATGAAAATTATCCAACAGAAAGAGAAAGAAATGGAGAGGAGAGGAGGATTGCCAATGTCATATCCTTGAGTCAGTTGTAGAGATGCTGGGATCTCACGCAGAATTTAGCATTTACAAGAAGCTTATAAAATTCTTTTCTCAAAATATGAGAGATGGGGGCTGGCCCTATGGCATAGTTAAGTTTGACATACTCTGCTTCGGTGGCCCAGGTTTGCAGTTTTGGATCCTGGGTGCAGACTCACTCCACTCATCAGCCGTGCTGTGGTGGCAACCCACTTATAAAGTGGAGAAAGATTGGCACAGATGTTAGCACAGTGTTAATCTTCCTCAAGAAAAAAGAGGAGGATTGGTATAGAAGTTAGTGCAGGGCTAATCTTCCTCACCTAAAAAAAAGAGAGGTGGAGGGTTAGATATGCCCAGTTGCAATTAGGTGGGAAGACGTGGAGGTAGGAGTCTGTGGAAGTTCTCTTCTGACTGTTTATATTTTCTCAGTAACATAGGAAGCATGGTAGTAACTTCATGCTCTCAGGGAGTTTAAAACATGGTGAAGGACACAGAGGAACGTACTGAATCCAGGCTGAATATGATCAGGGCTAACACACATGTATCTGCTGTGTCGAATAAACAGGACTCAAGGGATATTATCATAAACCAACTTTATCTTTATTTTCCTTTAAATTTATTCTATGGGACTAGTCTTGCCTTCTACTGGACAAAATTAGGGTGTCACCATGTCTCCTAGTCATTTTCATTAATAAAAATCCCTCAATGAATAATTAATATGTCCAGAGTAATAATTAAAACTTTAATCTTTATTCAAAGGTAAACTGACTCCACTTTACCAGTTAAGGCAAATTACAACTTGGCTTCCTTTAGTGAGAAAGAGGCCATAATTGGGCTTCTTTCTTTTTCTATTTTCAATCTTTCTCCCCCTACACACATAGAAACTGCCATTTCTAATCCCTCCAGCATTTGCCAGTGGGTGAGGATAGCATGGGAGACAGAGGAAAGAGCAGGAAATGTCTCAGTTAGTTAAAATGACCGTGAGCTGGCATTATGTAGAGTGGGCCTGTGAGATGTTTAAAGCTCACTTTACCTCTCTTGGGAAACTTGTAGTTCTCTGGTGTGTGTGATGCATTCTTCTGGCTAACTACAGATGTCTCACAAGGAAAGTGGGAATCAATGTCTTGTGGCTTCAGCTGAAGCTGACTAAATTAGTTCCATTTCAGCATCCTATTGCATAAATGGCAAATCAAATGTTATTGGTGCATAAAGGAGAAAGAGAGGGAGGGAGAGAGAGGGGTAATTTTTACCTGGGAACAAGAGGTTGAAAGGAAGGGTCCTTTGAGCTGAGTGATAGGATTTAATTGTACTGATGCTCTTAGAGATTGGCACTTGCACATCTTACGTCTCTGAGAAAGCAGCAGCTGATGGCTTCTCATAAGATGCCATGTGTTCTACCATCTATCTTCACTACCTTGGGTACACATGAGTGAACCAGAGGTCAGGTTTCTAAACAAAGGGCACTGCCTGTGAGGTTGCCATTTATGAGTTCTCTGTCCCACGCAGTTTCTCTATATGGGATTCTGACTATCACAAATCAAATTCACATTCAAAGAATTACAATAAGGATTTTCAGAATGGACTCAAACAAACAGTATGGAGAGAAGAAGAAAGGAGACAGAAAGGTATTGAGTAGAAGTCACAGGACAAAATGAGCCATGAGCAATTAGGTATCATAAAACAGAGAGAGCAGAGAGATGTGGGAAGGAGCTCATTGAAAAGAATGTAACAACAGAAGATTCAGAGTGGCTGAATCATCAAAGTCATGAAACACTAGACCTTAGAACCATATCTACAAGATGACCGTGGGTTTACAGTTGCACAGACATCTTTTTGATGACTAAGAGAATCTCAAGTTAAATACACAGTAACTTAAGATAATCACATAGCCAAAGCTAAGCAAATGGTCTCTCACTCCCCATTCCACATTGAGCTCTTCCATCATTCTGTTCATCCCAGGGAAAACCACCAATTTTCTAAGTTTAAACTCATGGACTTTTTCTTCCTCTTTCTCCTATCCCATCCAACCTATCAGTGCTAACTCTGCCCAAGTCTCATAACCCCTTCGCCTCTCCTTCTCTACTACCACTCTTTTAAACCACAATAGCTTTCCACCTGAAGCATTACTAGAACTTCTGCTTCTACTCTCATCCTTACCCACTCCCAATTCATTCTCCATTCAGTAGCCAAGTGATCTTTATGAAAATGTAAGTTATGCTATTTTATTCATTTTCAAAAACCCTCTAAAGGCTTCCAATCATACTTGGAATAAAATCCACACTCCTTGCCCTCACCACACAGCCTTGGCCTGTCTTACTTTGGACCTCTTTGACCAGCCACACTGGCCTACTGTTTGTCTCTAACTTGCCAAGAATATTTCTGCCACCAGGACTTTGCGCACCCATTCCCTTTATCTGGATTGTTCTTCCTTTTAGTTTTAGCATGTCTGGATCCATCTTGACATTTAGTTTTCAACTTAAATGTCACCCCTCAGAGTTTCCTTCACTCACACCCAGTCTTAAGAAACCACTCATTGTCTGGCATACCACCATGGCATGATGGGCATTTTTGTTTTGTTTTGTTCACTTTCTTTTTCTGTTTTTGTGATTTATGTATTTTTGGTTGCTGGCTAATAGAAGGAGAGTCCCATGAAAGAGTCCTTGTCTGCCTTCGTCATCATTGTAGCCCTAGCACTCAGAACAGGGACAGGCACATGCTAAATTCCCAATAAATCTTTGCTGTTCAAATGCATTTCAGCTCTCTATGAGGTTTCCTTCTAAACCATGGTTTATATATTTTTCATGAGACCTGGCTCTGTGACACTTTAGAATATTTGTTATCTTTTTCACTTTCCGTTGACACTTAGAGTAAATTTCCATTAATTGAGATAAGCTGAGTATGCCCGTGTTCCCTGCATCTTTAAGTTGTCCAAATATGCTATACTTTCTCTGACCCTGAGCCGTTGCATGAACAGATTTCTCCACCCAGCTCCCCGCTCTCAATCCCTTTTGATGTCATTAGCTTCAATGAGTGTGTCCTTTTTCAGCTTAGATGTTATTTTTCCCATAAATCTTTACTGAACCCTCAGAGCTGGGTTAGGTCCTATGATTATGAATTCCCACCACTATGAGCCCCTACATTGTAGCATTTGCCACTCCATCATGTAACTGTCTATCTTATTTTGTTTTCCGACACATAGAGTAGAATGTAAGCTATTTTATATAGTTTGTATTGCAATTTCAGTTTTGCGGTACAACATTCCACTGAAGAAAAACGCTCTCAACACCTCTAATAATTTCCTCTCTTTTAGGCTGCTAGAAATGCTAACAGTAGTAGGCTCTTTTCTGAAGATTTGGTAAGAGCGATTGAAGGCCACATGTGAAAAAGCAAGAGGACCCTCTGGGAGGGCTGAGGCCTTATCAAAGCTATTCACAACTGCTTCTGCATTTCCTACCGCATACCAGCGATTCATTTAAAATTATTCAGAGAATGAATAGATCCAAATGTATCTGTGTCAGATGGAGCGCATGTGAGCATTTGTAGAAGGTAGAGTAGGAAACCAATCTGTAAGAAAGCAACATTGTGAGGAATGACCGAAGATGTGAAATTACTGAGGTGTTAGAGAATTGTATTCCATGTCAAGTCTCCCACCCACTCCACAAACAATACAAACAAACAGAGCGAAAACTCAAAGTGATGACTCTTCTTTAACAGGCAAGACGGACTGCTAATAGTTGATGAAACTACTAGATAATCTAAACCAAATTAATGCCAATGCCATCATTTCTAGTCATTTGCACCTCAAATTAGTAAGATTTATGTTTTATATTACTGATCACTTCCATAGTATATATGGTTCAGAATTCCCAGCAACCACGCTTTCTTTCTTGTCCCCTGTCAATTCACTGGTCCTAGAAGGCTTTGAGCGCTTCTGCCACCAAACACAGGGCTCAACATGAAGCACTCTTTCTCCATACCTGACTCTGACCTTTGGCGTGGATCTGATCACCAAGTTACTTTTGCATTTTCCTCTAGAGCCAGCTCTTGTGTCCTTTGCTCCTGTTTCCTCCTCTCCCTGTGGAGGATGTATATGCTGCTTTGATCAAGCCCAAGTCTGGGTCTCTGCCGACAGACTCCTCGTTGTCAAACTGCTCTCTTGATTGGGCTTCTGATTACGGCCTAGACCTGGATTTGCCGTTTTGATGCTAATATCAGCTAGCCAGGAAATTCCATTTCCCCTTGCCAAATTACTCTGAAGCTGGGTGTCATTTAAGAATGGGTTTGGCTGCAAGTCACTGAAAAGTCTCAAAGCAGATTAAATAGAAATCATTTTAATTTTTTTCCCCGAATAACAAGAAGCCTGGAAATGGGCTGTGCCTGATTCTGCTTCGGGACTCAGTGTGTCACAGCCAGTGTTTCTGGGCCTTTCCATAAGTTCGAGAATGGCTGCCTCAGCTCTAGATATCAAGGCAGGAAGAAACACGAAAGTGTTTAGAAATAATTACTGCTTTCCTTGTTTGCCATCTGTTGTCCGTATTATTACTTTATAGTTTGAAAAAATATATATAATATTTAAAGACAACTGAATACTTATACATTAAATAGAAGTTTTATTAGATAGCTGTTTGCATAAAAACGTATTATTTCTTTAATATAATGCTATAAAATGTGCTCTCATTTACAGATAGACAGGTCTTATTTTCACTTAGTCTCCAAATCTTGATTTTTTAACCCAGGAGAGAATGTGTTTTAAAAATTCCTTTCCAGGGATAAGAGTATAATGAGTGTAAGAACGATTTGTCCTAATAACAAATTAAAACCAGTTAAGATGAAAAGTTTGAGAGACATCTTAAACAAATTTATGTCTCTTTTTGTTAAAAAAAAGTCAGTCCTGACACATACTCAATATTGGCACGCTCACCATTCTTGCCATTAATTTATTTATTGGATTTATGAAGAGCTTTCTCCTCCACTAACTCAATTTAATTTCATTCGGCTCTCTGGCTGTCATAGTTCATATTTGTCTATCTGAAGGCACAAAACCTGGTCAGGTTTGATTTCATAAGAACATAATTCTCTGTTTTCCTTACTCATACAAATATTAATAAGTGGAATATAATGAAGAGTTAATGTACTTGCAAACAATTCTGAACTCATATTCAAAGACTTTTACATTCAAATTAATTGTTCCAAACAGCAAAATGAATTTGGATTGCAAACTATAGTATTTAGCCCTCTGATTTGCATTTTCTTCTTCTTCTTTTCTATTGTCTTCTTATATAGCAAATTTCATAGCTCCACACACACGTTAACAAAAATCTGCAAGGCAAAATACAAGATACGCTAATTGGTGATTTACTTCCTCTCTGTTGTTAAAAAATTATGCTTTACATTCTCTAAAAGGAAGGGGTGATACAGGATTGGGTGGCCTAAATGAATGAAGCTGAGGCAGCCCATTCCTAGCATTCCATGGCTTACTTGAACAGTGCAGAGATTCTAGAAGTTTCCAATTAGCAGTGGGAGCATAAGAAGCGCTGAGACAATCAATGAAGAGGCAGAGGCTTGAGAGGGAATGAGGAGAAAGGAGTGTATGGGAAGCTTAGAAAAGGAAGCAAATGGCTGGAAGCATGGCCTCAGCCAGCAGATCACTCTCAGAGACCAGAAAGGGTCCAAACCATCAGAAGTCACGGGTTAAGACTACATGTGCCACCATGCAGCAGAGACCAGAGAAGATCCTGTTGATAATTGTGGGTTTGTGGTTCCCAGTGAAGGTGACTTCCCAGTAAATGTTTCAGATTTAATACAAGTATGGCCTTCTCATTAACGGAGAGATGGTGGCAGTGTGGAGGGGATATATCAGTAGGCAGGTATCTCTAAGAGGCAAAATATTTAGATTCTATTTTTCAAATGTTGCTCTAAACTCTCAGTTATCTGGGGGCACTTAACTTCTAGGAGCAGGTGACATGGTACTGAATGAGAAGTGGTCCGCTTCTCGTGTAAACACCAAGTCAACTGAACTTAGACACATTGGTGCCATTATAGAAATATGGACCAGCTATAAAGGCTGGCTTGCTCTAGGCCCTGCCTACCCCTCTTACTCTCATCTTTTCAAACATGCCTGCTGCAAAGAAGGGCGTGAAGATGAAAATCTATAGTGCTTATAATAGAGCACTGATTTATATAGATGAAAGTTTATGATGCTTATAATAGGATAGTGATTTATGTTACATACTGTTAAAGTGTGAATTCTAGGGTCTTTTCTCCTAAGGTAGCAGAATGTTTTCATAATGAGCATTTAAATATAGAACAGTAAAGAATGAATTAAACGACCATGGTTGGTGACAGTTGCTAATCTGTTTTTCTCTTTGTCTTAGTATTTTTTGCTACTTGTTAATTATGCCCAGAGGGGAAGAAAGGGAAAGCACTATGTTTGCTTTTAGAGGATTTAAGTAGCAAGACAGCAAGAGGATTAAACTGAGTCTCTCTTTGGTAATGTGGGGTGCATTTTTACCCTTTGGTCTTTCGATTACTTCTATGGAAATAATCAGCACAATATGATTTTCCTATAGAAGAGTGACTCATGGTCTTTAAAAATATCATTCAGGGCACTGCATTCTCTTTGTCCAACCTAATGTCTAGATTTAATATGCCAAATGAAATTTTCATGGGGAAGAATTTGAAATTACTAAAGGAATTTTGTAGCTGATTGCGGATTTTAAATATCCACACTCCACAAGTCCTCCTTTCACTAAACACAAGTAGTTGTCTGTTGAAGGAAAGAGGAAGAAGGAGAGGGAAAGAAGAACGGAGAGAGGGAGAAAGGAGGAAGAAAAATGGAAAGTCAAGAATCAGGCACGTGATAAAATGATCCAAATACTTTTAAATGTTTCAGGCAGGAAGCATAAAAAATTTGGCTAAATACAGAGACTATGTTTTCTCGCGGTGAGACAAAATCACTGTGATAACTCAGCATGAATATCCCTAGTCTCTCAGTGAAGCGTAAAATGGTGTCTTTGGCTTTCCAGATGGTGGGAGCCTCCAAACATTTAGTTCTGAACCACCAGAGGGCAGTCGAGTACCGGGAAGAAAACAGTCTTTAACAAAGAACATTCTCTCACCACCCCGTACTCCCCAATAAGTCACACACTATTAAAAAAAGAAAGATAGAAGACACAGGGAGATCAGGATAGAAGAAAATACGCTATGGTGCAAAGAGACACTTCATTTAAGTATTGAAATAGAGGAAAAAAGGAAGGACTGTTTCAACTTAGCCTGAAAAGAATTGAAATGGAAATTCTCACATTTTATAGACTGAATTATAGAACTGCAACAATTTATTTAAGTTGAGAATTATAAGGATTTTCCTCCCACTTTTTAGGTAAATGCTCAACTCTACAAAATGGAGTTTTGAAAGTAAGAAAATGTCTGAGAATATATAAGTAGTGAAATGGGTTGCAATCACAGATTTGCAATCACATAGCTCCTATATTTTGAACTCTTTCTTCTGGTACTTTATATTAATAATAAGAGTCTAGGTATGGGACTTAGATAATTGAAGCCTTTTTTTCCCCTTCTGCCTTTTCCCCCTGATGAATAGTTCAAAGACCTAATTATTTTCCTCTAGATTGAGCAGGTCACTAACAGGGACTGAGTTTCTACTGTTTCAAGTAATTTTATTTTAATTCACCACATAAACCAAAATGAGATTACACAGCTTAACAGAAATGCTTTATTTCCCTTTTTGCTTTTTTTTCAAGGTACAATTCATTTTTGTGACTGATAGGTTTTGCTGTATCATCTTTAAAATTCAGAAATGTCTCAGTTTCTAAATGTATTCTCAGTATCAAGGCATCTGTTTTTTAGTACAGCATATGTTTGAGAGATTTATAAAGATGAAATTTTGTTAGGGTTTGGAAAGGAGTCTGGTAAAAAGACTTGTAGTGTTAAGGAGAAATATCAGTTCCTATCATTGATGTTTAAGATGTTTATATGTTTGCATTTTTTATTCAACCAGTACTTAACACTTAAGATATTGCTGGGTACTACTGAAAACAAAGTGTTAATAGATTTCTCAGAGTATGTTTCAAATTTACAAAGAAATAAGAATAGAAAGGAATTTGACTATATATAGTCCTTGCTCTAAGTAATAGCTGTCTTTTTCAAAAGACGTCTGTCAATTGATTTTTTTCTAAATGGAATCATATTTTTTTATTGACTCATATAAATGTTTCAGAGATGCTTTATCTTTATTATTTGTCAGTGATTTCTAACATTTAGCCTTGAGGTTTTTGTGCCTGTGTAAACAATCTAAAAACTCTCCTATGTACCAAACAGTTACTATTTAATAAAAGAATTCTGGAAAATGACTTTCAAAGTAAAAATCATTTGGCAATATGAAAAAAATAATCCCAATATATCTCTTTTGTAAAATGTAGGCTTCCATTCTTAATTTTCTGGAAACAATGTCTACCTTTGTTTTTTGTACTTTTCAGTTAAGGATCACACTGACTGAATAAATCTAAGGTATGACTAAATATAAAAGGAAGTCTTAATTACAATAGCACATACAATACCCTCATTCTCCCTTTAAAGAATGCTTAAGAGCTATATTTTCCAAGACTTAATTTTCTGAACAATGTCATAGTTCTCTTCTGTTTAAATGGGGGAAATTTCTGAGGTGAAAAATTTCCTGGGCTGTCCATTCAATGACTGTCAGCTGGATTCTGTTCTATTCTACTCTTTTTCGCTAGTAGGGAGGAAATTTATTGTTGAAATAATTTTACCAGGACAGCAAAGGCTGTTTTTCAATAGTACATTTTCTAGGACCAAGACGTTTGGGGTTTGGAAGAGAAATCTTCAAACTTTAGTGTATTTGTTCTAAATTTGTAAAACAGCAACCTATTACCTAAAAAAAGGAAAGCTGAGTTTCAAAGCTATTGGGCAAAACAGAAATGTTTGAGGTCTAGTTGTTCACTGATGCTTGTCCCTCCAAAGAATTTGAAATATCCAAACACTGGATATGACAAATTAATTGAAATATACAGAAGGAATGTAATAGTCAAGTCACATCTATATTTAAAGTCACCTCTAGATAAAATTGCCTTAAATATACAGCTTCTACAATTTTCAAATGTCAATCTAACTTTTTTTTTGAAACATGAAACAAATTTTATGAATTTAAAATTTCAGCCTAGTAGTGTATGTATACTATATTCAGATTAAAAAATGTCAGGTATTGAATAGAATCATTGTATTATTAAAGCTGAACCAATTATAAATTAGTAGTCTTCTTGTTCCCTTTACCTAGATGGCCTCAAAGATGGTACGAGTGAGTGTGTGTGTTGGAAGTAGGGCTCTCTACAAAATTGGCTCAGAGGAAGATGAGCAATAATGTATATATTCGTGTGATAGGTCAATAGTTATATATGATTTTTTTACCACTGTGCTAATATTATTTCTACAAGTAAAAATCATATGGACACATATTATACAACACTGTGTTTATACAATTCAAGAAGTTTTAATTGTGCTCCTTTGTACTGAGGGAGTACAAACATTTTAAAATACATTTGTATTGTGTAAGAGTTTCAGTTTCATTGGGAACATGCAATACACACAAACTAAGAGAAAAGGCAAGAAAGAAGAAGTAATGATTACATCTATTGAAGTAGGCATTGTTCTAAGGGCTTTATAAGTGCTGACTTCTTTAACAGCTTTCTAAGCTACTGATATTATCATCATTTTGCAAACGAGTAAACTGTGGAACAGAGAGATTGATTAAATTATCCAAGATAACACAGCTACTTAGTAGAGAAGCCAGAGGTCAAACCTAGACACTTTGTCCCCGTGGCTTGTGCTCTTCATCATAGTACCACACTGCCTCTTTCTGTGTGATTAAATGCCAGAAGGAGTGGTACTAACACTCAAGGTCATGGGCTTGCGTCAAGGTAGCAGTAGTAATATTCATTATCAAAATATGGTTAATCGATTGATTTAATATTTGAGTGAACAATTCATAGTGACTTTCTTTCATGCCCACTCCTGCCCCAACTTTAATTGGCATTAAGTTAAATAAATTGCTTGGAATTTATGGGTTTTTTCATTGAAGCTAATTTAAAAATTCTGAGTTTTCTCATATCTACCCATTTTGAGAAGGACTTAACATTGCCTGGCATTTTAACTAGATAGACTAGAAAGACAATTATTATTATAGTTGTAAAAAAGGGGGAAAGCCTTTCAGCTTTCACTGAGTGAAAAATAGTGAAGAAAAACCATCTTGATTTTTGTCTACCTATTAATCAAAAAAAAGGTAAAGGTAGACGTTTTTTGACTTTTTAAGTCACTGTCTAAAGATAACATGATAGTGGCTTTTTCATTGCTCAAGTGAATTTTGTGCATGTCAAAGGTTAATGATGAAATCGCACTCATTCAAAAACTTCCATCAACAATATGAAGTATTGTTTGGTGTGGTTATTTGGTATAGTTATATAAAAAGAAAGCTTGATGTAGTTGTTTGTTAGCATATATTGCTTTCATGTAAGTCATTTTTGTGCAGTAACAGTCAATTTGCTTCGGTTATATGTTGAATAATTGGATGAAAAATAGGATTATACAAGCAGTTGAGGGTCAGTAAGTGAAGCCATGGGTAAGATTTTTTTTTCTTGTTTCATGCCATGAATATTTTACATAAAATTAAGTACTGAGGAAGCATTTTTTCTTATAAGTTACTTTTATTTCTCAGAAATCCAGTTTTTTTTCTTTTTGGTTGATAGGCAGCTTAGAGATGGATTTGCCTTGCAACCATAGAATGATATAGCATAACAAGTTACTTTCACCTGCTCTCTGTCCTGGCTCTCTGTTATTTTGTTTAGCATGCCGGTTGGTTTACTTCTTTTTTTCTCTAACAGGTATATTTTCCAGGCTTCACCAGTATAGTCAGGGTGCAAATGAGGATGAGTACAACACTTAGCCCTGCTCACTGATATTTTTTAAGCTCTAATTCAAGCTCCCATTGGGGCTTGAAGACAAAAACCTCGAGGTGATGCAAAAAACGTAGTTTGTTCCTTTTCTTTATCCCTCAGAGCCTCTTGCTTTCATGGGCCTGGAGGAGTCACAGTTATGAAATCTGGTTACTTCCTAAATATTTTAATCTTCAAGCCTTGCAGTGGAGAGAGGAGGAGTAGATGAGTCTCAAAGTCCCTGATTTTTTTTCACAGACATTCATCTGTCTCTTAAGAACATGTCATCAACCCCAGAACTCCCTCCAGAATTTCCACTGTGAAAATAAAATCTTAACTTCCACCTTGTGCCTCACCTCTCACTACTAACCTTCGAGACTATAGATATGATTTTATGAAGGGGTTTTTATTGTCACTCATCCACTTCTATGGAATCTGAGTGCCAGGCAACATCTGACACTAATGCCTCAGTGGTGGGGTTTGCTGTTTGCGAGCTCTACAATGACATCTCTGGAAGCAGCTAATCCACCACTGAGTCCTGTTCAATGGACTTCTTTTCCAAGTGCTGAGACCAAACCTTAAAAAGGCTGAATTCAATGGAACTCCCACCAACAGACTCAGCTGCCGCAGGCCATCATCGTGACACTGACATTTACCTAGGTGATAGTCTTCTCTTCTTCTATTTCCCCATATTTAAATATTTAATAACATATTTGCTGAGCTTCTGTTATTCAGTGAGTTATTGTGTCCCATTGTAGTTGTGAATCACATACACACACACAGTCCTGTCCTTGTAAAGCTTATGTTGAAGAGAGGAGATAGAAAATTAAACAAATAAGTAACAAGGTAAACATCAGTTTTGAAAAGTGCTAGCAAAGAAACTTACAGGTGTTCTATAGCGAATAACTGGAGGGCTAGGGCTAGCTAAGTCTCTATGAGAGTTCAGTGAGTATATCCAGCCTCATGACCTGTCCAAAGTACGTATGTCTATTTTATGATTACAGTCATGCGCTACATAATGCTGTTTCGGTCAACAACGGACTGCATATACAATGTTGGTCCCATAAGATTAGTACTATACAGCCTGGGTGTGTAGTAGGCTACACCACCTGGATTGTTGTAAGTATACTCGACAACGACAGAATCACCTAATGACGCATTTCTCAGAACATAACCCTATCATTAAGCAATGCATGATTTTATTTGCTTGCATAATAGCTCTCAGGTAAACTCAAAACGTTTATGAAAGTAGAAAGATAGAAATAATAAGTAGCAGAAATTGCTAGCTAGCAAAACTAGTGACATACATGAGTATGAGTTTTGGGACCATAAAAAAACATAACTTGTAAACCCGTTTCTACTTCACTGTAGATAATCTCAATTATATGACAAGCAGGTGCCTGGTATTAAAATCCTGCAAATCCTATATCTAGAATGTTTTCTCATAGTAAATCTTCTAGAGTTCCCCTGATCTATATAAAGAGAGAGGAACTGAAGTGAACTATGAAATGGTGCAAAGGGGATTTGTGCAAGCTCATTCCAAATGCCAATAAATATGCCTTGAACGATGCTGAGATTTCAGATGAAGAACATATATTGAATGTGCTTTAGGATCATTAGGCAGAGAAAACACTGGATTGCTGTGGCTGCAGAATGGTGATTTACCAGGCTTCTTCATACTCAATTAGAAGTTTCTAGAGCACAGAAAGTACGCAAATCTCCCACAAAGGCTGAAAAGGAGAGCAAAGAACATAAAGTCAAACTCTTACCATGTTTAGCTAAGTCATTAATTTTAACTGCATTGTAATCTGAGGTCTGTTATGAAAAGACTGAAAAAGTCAGACAGAAGCAGTAAAACAGTATGAACTAGTTGGAAAGTAGGATTCCTGTCACACACAGGGGGCTAAATGGAATGAATATAGTTGAAGAAGTCTTGGCTACTTCTGGAAAAGTATGACAAACATAAGAAACATAACCATTATTGTTTGGCAGTATATTGTGTATGACGAACTGTACTGGATAATAAAATAACTAGCCTCATATGGATTTAAGAATATGCATTCTTCAGTTATGCTGCATTGTAAAAATGAAACAATTTCCAGTGATGGAGTTAGACTGGAAGACTTTATTGACATTTAGATAGGACTCAAAGACTTTATAGACTCAAAGTCTTGTATTAGTCATCAAGAAAATATAATTATTTGGATAGAGTAGCATCTTCATTCAAAAGAAACAAAAAACTCTCTGATTTGCTTTATGGAAAGTCTGTGATAGTAGAGGGAAGAAAAGCATGCCATCAATCCATTTCATGTTCCTTTACATTTTATCCTCCTGGCATCTGGCCACCAGGTAATGGCTTTTATCTCCTTTTTACCCAGGCATTCAAAGGTTCTATTGCTAGCTTAACAATAGCTTATCTATAAACATGATTTTGAGAATGACAGTCCACTATAAGACATAGCCTTACAAATGATCAAAAAGAAAAGGAATAATCTTCCTATTATTTACGTAAAGGAATAGATAAAATAATAATTTATTCACCTGATACTCACCTGATAGAAAAATATACAGACAAAGGTAAATTATGCCCTTGGTAACCAACTGAGCACATTTCCCAATGAGTTAACATAACCATAAAGCAAGATTGGTCCTGAGCTAAGTTATAAAATAAGTAAACTATAGGAGTGTTTCTCCATATTAGTTACCTATTGCTGCATACCACATTACCACCAGCTTATTGGCTAAAAGCAATGCACATTTATTATCTCAGAATTTCTGAGGGATAGGAATCTGAGGGATGGGTTAGCTGGGTCTTCTGCTTCAGGGTTTCTCACAAGGCTGTGATCAAGATGTTGACCAGTGTTGAGGTCTCATCTGAAGCCTTGACTGGGGAAGGATCTGCTGCCAAGCTTCCTCTATGGTTGTTGATAGGATTCAGCTTCCCAAAGATAGTGAGACTGAGGGCCTGAATTCCTGATGGCCGTTAGCTGGAGACCACTTTCAGTTCCTTGTTATGTGGGCCTCTCTAAAATGGCAGCTTGCTTTATCAAACCAGTAAGAGAGAAAGCCTGCTGGCAAGACAGAAGTCCCTATCTTATGTAACCTAATCACAGACATAATATCCCTCCATCTTTGCCATAATCTATTGGTTAGGAGCAGGTCATAAGGTCCCACTTACACTCAAGTGGAGGATATTACACAAGGGTATGAATGCCAGGAGGTGAGAGGTATCATTGGGGGATATCCTGGAAGATATATTCTTCAATCCCTTCTCTGCATTCACCACTTTTCCGCTTCCTTATTTGTTTATATGCTGGATCCTCATGAGAAAAAAAAACTGGCCACATAATCCCTATTAATAAATGAATAATTCTGTTTTGTCTGTTTTTAAAAATGTATGATTTACCTAATTCTACAAAGAATATGAGGTGACTGATAATACCTGAAGTAACAAAACCATGGAAAATATAAAGTAGAATGGATTAATAAGATGACATGGAAGAAAGTGGAATGAATTTTTATTCAATATGTAAGTTTTCATACAGGTGTTATTACTGCCCTGAGAATTTGGCTTTCATCGTCCATGAAGTTTTAAAGCAGTAAGAAAAAAATGACTACTTATGTAGTTCTCCATGTCTTTGAATAAAATGTATACCATTCTTCAAGGGAAAGAAAGTCTTTTCTAGTATTTATTCTAAATTAATGTGTTTTTGTTTGATTTAGTTTTTTTTTCTTTTTTTTTTGAGGAAGATTAGCCCTAAGCTAACATCCACCACCAATCTTCCTCTTTTTGCTGAGGAAGACTGGCCCTGAGCTAACATCTGTGCCCATCTTCCTCTACTTTATATGTGGGAAGCCTGCCACAGCATGGCTTGACAAGCAGTGTGCAAGTCCGCACCCTGGATCCAAACCAGCGAACCCCAGGTCACCTTCAGCTGCCCGTGCAAACTTAACTGCTGTGCCACTGGGCTGGCCCCTGTTTGATTTAGTTTTTAAGGAGATTTTATGTGAAGCAATCCTGGAGAAGTGATCTAAAATTCTTCAGCAAATGAAGATATCAGTTCTAATAGGGTATTTTTGGTATTTTTTCCTGATGAAATCCAGAACCTACCTTGAAACACAACTTACTGTGTGGTAATTCTGTAGAGGCCAATATAATAGGGTTCAGTTAAGCAAGTTTTTCACAGCTCAGCTGGAGCCCTGAAAATCATTGAGTCTACATAGATTCTAAGTCTTCTGAAGAACTCCAATACCTATTACTATTGCTAGCTGGATTTTGATAATATTTCAGCAGTGCACAATTGGATATTTTACTCTCTCAACTAGGCTTGGTGTCCAGGTCTCTAGTGTGACAGTTAAAGGTGAATTCATTTGTTTTAGGGATGACATAAAGGTGGTAAAGTTGACATTATTTGAGGAAATAGAAGAAATAACATCATACCTTAATTTGTTTCCCCTAATGGGAATTGCCTGGAAAAGGCAGTGAATAAGCTGAACAAATTAATCTCCAATTACAAACAGTGAAATTTTAGGTATGATAATGTATGACTGGAATCTGTTATTTAATGGCTATATATGGAAGAGAATGAGTATTCAGGTGCCTTCCAGGCCATAAAGCCTTTTATGAAGGCTTTTCTACTCACAAAGATTCTTTTACTTGAGGGCAATTTGACAGAATCAACTACATTCTGATCTATTATATTTGTGGCTCTAGGGGAAATAGAGGGAATAGAAAAAGAAATAAAGCAGTATTTGCTTCTTAGACACTAAAAATATTGATACTAACGGAATAGGAAAAGGATGATAGCAGGTAATATTTGAGCCCTCATTCCAAAAGTGGAATACATTTCAATATAATTGATAAGTATTTTTGTCTTTGACTTAGTTAAACTCTTTATTTAATATTCACTCAAGGTAGAAAGGTCAAAATTGTGTAGTCTTCTAAAAGAGCTGCAGATAAGGTGACATTGTGTGTCTTTTATATTATTAAAGAGAAAATAAAATTAGTAACAGGACTTCAGGAGGCTGAAATATCCATGTGTTATTTTTACATATAACCTGAATTTATGTAGAAAATGGATGGGCAGGACTAATTTGTGTGTTTATTTACTTGATTTTGCTTAAATTAGTATATTTCTCTTTGAATTTAAACATATTGTCAGCATCATGAATTTTACCAATAAATATTTGCTGAGTATATCCTATGTGAAGATTACTACTATATGTCCTGGAATTCATTATTACTTCAATAAACAGAATCTAGTTGGACAATCAGGCTGTTAATACACATTATATATTTATTATATATTCTATTATATATGCAGAATACATACTAGTAAATAATAAATGTCAAACAAGTTATGATATTGTAAGTGCTATTGAATGTGATGATGAGAATTGAATGGAAATAAAGTCACTGTGGATTGAGGTGGCCAGGGTCTCATTAGTTCATGGAAAAGCTATCTAGACACAATGCATGTCATAAATAGACCATTAAAATTACATGGGAAATAGGAGTAGAGTTAGGAAGAGATAGAATCCATCTGCCCTGTCTCCTGCCTGTTCCCTAAAGTTATGGTTTTATGGGAGTGAGTTTTATGTATATGAATGGTGTTATGACATAGTTTAAAAATTGTTTCTCCATTACTAAAAGCCACTTATCATACTAAAAGAGTGTCTTTCTATGAGAGGAAAGATAAAACTTCTCTAGAAACATCATGTATTCTCTTTTGATATGAATCAAGATTGCACAATAGAAACCAATCGTGGATTAAGGCTGAATCAGGGAACAATCATTTACAGCTTACTTATATTTTTGCTACACTGCTTGAATTTTGGAATAAAGATGGATACTTAAAGAAATCTTTCAGGCAGCAGCTTTTACTGACAGAATGTGAATTGATTTCGTGACTACTATGCTGTCAAATGATACAGGGATCAATGTTTCTTGATTTTGAGGAGCGTTTATAAGGCCCGGGAACCCAAATACAAACACAGGAAACAATAGAAGTACACGTAAAGAACAGTCGAGTGGGATAGTAAAGTGGGGTATTTCTGGCTGGTTAAGACGAATATCACAAGGTCATGGTTGATCTTCCCAAAACAAAGAACAGTAGAACTTGCAGGAAAGCATCCAAATTAGGCCCTTCTGCCATCTAATCGTTTAAAAATACGTTGACTGTTTGTTATGTCCATAGTGTTGGCAAAAACCTTCTATTATCCGATTCTTAATAGCATTAATTTAACATTTGTATAGTACTTTAAATATCGTAAATAACTTTAAAATTTTATGTTACTTAATTCTCATAAGAATCCTTTGAAGTAAGTGTGCATCTTTTGATCATCATCATCAAATTAAAAACGAAATAGGGGCCCGCTCCATGGCTGAGTGGTTAAGTTTGTGCACTCTGCTTTGGAGGCCCAGGGTTTTGCTGGTTCAGATCCTGAGCACGGACCTAGGATCACTCATCAAGCCATGCTGAGGTGGCGTCCCACATAGCACAACCAGAAGGACCTACAACTAGAATATACAACTACGTACTGGGGGGCGTTGGGGAGAAGAAGGAAAAAAAGAAGATCGGCAGCAGATGTTGGCTCAGGTGCCAATCTTTAAGAAAAAAAAGTAATGAAAGTAAAAGTTGAATAAATGATTGGCAAATGCCTTTCTTTTTTAGAAAAATTATGCTTTGTTTTATCTTTGTTTATTTCTTGAAGGAAATCTGCTTACATTTGTTATTTCAAGGTGGTTGTGCTGGGTAGAAATTAGTGCTTGCTTTGTCTTTCCCCAAGGCATACTTTTCTTTCCTACCCAACTTTTGGCTCATCAGGCCATGTCAGGTTGATTCTACTTGGCTGAAAGGTGTTGATGAGCAAGTCCTCATCACCTCATTAGTCTCTAGTCAAATATTGTTTGCTTAGGAGGTAAGTAGCCACTGTCAGCCCCCTGTCAGAATAAGAGAGAATAAAAAGTTGCAGCTGTTTACCTAATGCCATTCTGGACCCAGCAGGGAGAATAAAAATAAATGTTCTCATTTTAAATCGCCCCAGGAAAAAGCCCAGAGCATTATTAACCTGGTACTATATTTTCATTTAGTCACTACTATTAAAATCTCAGGTCCTTGCAAAACAGGATTCAATAGATCATACTGGTTTCTCATAGAAATAGTGTCAAATTATAAACCTTCAAGATTGGCTCAATATACTTTAATAAATTGAACACTGCTCTTGATATCATAAAGATGAAAAGTACTGATTTATGAGAAAATAGCAAAATAACTTTGTATGTAAAACCTGATTAAGCAACAATTAAAAGGAAAATATATTTTATTCAACTTCATATGCCTTTTGAGTCTTGTATGACAATATGAGAGGAAAATAAAGAAACAGAAGACTAAGGCATGTCAGAGTTCAAGCTGGAATGTTTTGAATCCTCACTAAATAATTCAGTAGATTCATGAGACTATGGATAGCATGCATGACTTTAAAGGAAAATAAGTATTTCATCTAGGGCAAAGTAAAATATCCACAAGTAGTAAGTTTTATCATCTTTCTAACAAATCTTACCCTTCTTGATCCCAATTGTTTTATTAGTGCAGGTGAAACCATATACTTGATTTCAGGAATTTTGAGTACCATTCCTATTGTATGTTTTTTTTTATGGGAGCTTTTCTTTTTTTTCTAACATCTCAATTTATGTTTTGCTTTTGAGTAGATCAAACTCTCCCACTTTGCCAATTAATCCTTGAGATTGTCGTAGATAACGGTTCTCAACCATTCAAAAGAAAAAACTTAATTTGCTTTGTTCATGGTTAGAACCCATTTTGTTTTCTAAATACTTGCCTAAATACAGATCCATGGACCCTTGTTGGATCTGTGGAGCTTCTTTTTCCTATCAGCCTTCCTCTGGATGTATTTAGGAAGTAGAGTTTAATATTTTTAAATTCAAATGACAGATTCTGATGCTTAGTGCAGTTATGATGGGAAAGTAATGAGGGAACACAGCCAGTCTGGCTCTTGTTCCCACAGCAGGGAAGATGAAGGGAAAAGAAAGTACCTATACATATACAGTTCCACCTCACTTCTACCTAGGTGTCATTAAATATTAATGCCATTTATTGCTGAATATAGACACTCTATAGAAGCCATTACTGAGAGTTAATTAAGTGACACTGAAAGCTGATCAGAAGGATTAATACAGATTAAGGGCTGAATGGTTGGAATCTACATATCGTATCAAAGAAGAAATGTTTTCTCCAGAGCTTTAAAATTGCATTGAAAATCAATGCATAAGGAAGAGAGAGAAGCTGGCGAATGATTTTTGATAATTATCCCCAAAGTGATAGACTTTGGCCTTTGGCCCATGTAGCTCAATTCATATGATCTCACTCATAAGTAGAAGATAAAAACAATGACAAACAAACACATAGCATTGCAGATTGGATTGGTGGTTACCATAGGGGAAGGGGGGAGAGGGGAGGGCAAAAGGGGTGATTAGGCTCACATGTGAGGGGATGGACTATAATTAGTTTTCGGGTGGTGAACATGATGTAATCTACACAGAATTCGAAATATATTATGATGCACATCCGAAAATAAATAAATAAATTTTTAAAAAATATAGCTGATTTAATTGCTCAGCTGAAGTTGTCTGCTCATTAGGCCTTACCTTGACAATGCATCTATGAGTGACTTCCAAGGTTCTAGACCTCGCAACCTCCACACTTAAAAATTCTCTTTCCTTGCTCACCTCAGTGCTCTTCTCTGGAAGGATAGTGTTAGCCAGTGCGAGAGATCTGGCAGATAGAAAAGGAAATGGAATGTGATTTCGAATCTGGTTATAAGCTGCCAAAGCTGTGCCCTGAGCGAAGGCCAGCTTTTCCATAGATGAAAGGTAGTTCAGTATTGGCTCTCAGCCTACTTCCCTGCAGGCCGAAACTGCCAATTGAGCTGTTTTTGTTTAAAACAGGATATCAGGCTAATTTTATCTTTTTTTTTCTTGTGCTACTTCTTTGTCCAGCTCAGCAATGTGATGTTCCTATTTCTGCTTAAGACTGCATTTCTGAGTGAGGAAATGATGGTCTTATCAACAGGACAAAACGTTCAGTGGGAAACACAGGAAAAGTCATTCTAATCTGGTTGTCCTGCAGTATCTCTTGTGTCCTTCCATAGACATAAAAATTTTAGCAGGGCACATGGCCTTCAAGAATAAAGATGACATTTTCCATTCCCTCTTGCTACCTAGGTGAGGCCTGATGACTGGGTTCTAGCCAATGGGGTATAAGTGGAAGTGATCTGTGACAGCTTCTAGAAGCACCCTGAGAAACACCTGGAGGACACTTTTTGCCCTTGGTCTCCCCTCTTTCCATCCTGTGGTTTGGAATGAGGAGGCTCAGGGCAAACTGTCCCAAAAAGTGCCATTTGGGTGTGTGGATTATGTCAAGCTGAAGACAATCAGGGCCCAGCAGATTCAGGAAGAGCTTTTTACCTCCTCCTTCACTGCCTGAAAGAGTTTAGAGAGGGGGTGGGTACCAGGAAGAGAGCTATTACTGGAGGTAACATTTTCTATCAGAGAGACTTCTGTGCATGGCATGACAAATATTTGTTTACCAAACATTTGCTCTTCTTATCTTCCTGTGAATTGTCTTGCTCTTCTTTGAAGCCCCAGACCCCTTCCCCAGACCTCCTTTTTTTTTTTTTTTTTTTTTTAGCTCAGGATGATATATAAGCCTCCATTGCCTGAGTGCCTGAGAGCCCCATGTCTTTGTGGGGCTCCCATATGTATGTAATTAAATTAGTTTTTTCTCCTGTTAATGTGTCTTATGTTAATTTAATTATTAGGCCTGACAAAGAACCCAGAAGGGAAGAAGGGAAAATTTTTCCTCCCCACTGGGAACATGGATGTGATGGCTGGAGTCCCATCTTGGTCTATGTTCCTGTGGGCCAAACCTAGAAATAAGGGAAGAGAAAGTTATAAGGAGTCTGGGCATTTGAGGTCTTTGTAGAGCTCCTTTGTTGGCTTTGTAGGATGACAAAGGACTTTGCAGGCTGCCTTGCCTGCCCTGAAATTATCAAAATCCAGATTTAGACACATGAGGGGGAATTAAAATTCTAACTTAAGGCTATTGTATTTTGAATTTTCTGTTATTCACAGCTGAAACTAATCTTAATTAATACTTTAAGATTGTTTTGTTTGAAAGTCATTGTTTCTTTTAAAAATTGTTTTATTTAAGAAGTTTTGTTTTACAGTAGTTAATACTTTAGAACAGTTTTGCTTTTTATTTGTGTCCTCCAATTGGTCAGACATGAATAAATGAAGCATGCTCTAAATACACAGAGACTTTTTAAATTTACAGTTTGAAAGTCTATTATAAAGACATTATGGAGCTTTAAAGAATGTTCTTGAAATACGTATATTTTCAAAGGCGGATTTGTTTAAATAGGACACAAATCTAGCTTCTGTGTTGTAATCTAATGCAATTATACATGCCTGACAATGGTCCTTACAAAATTGCTAGCAATAAGAATTTAAATAATACTATTTAATTCAATTAAACATTTTTATTTAAGGTAGGAATTTTTATTTGTAATCCTAAAATTCTCTGACATAGATAACAGTATTTACGTTACCAGAGGCCAAACAAAAGTTTTAAATAGCTTGCATGAAATACAAACTAGAAAGATTTGTATTTTACTATGTTAGGTTGACTAATTTAGTTTCAATCAATAAGCGCCACTTCCAGCAAACAAAGGTGGGTGCATGGACGGAATATTTGTGTCCCCCTAAAATTCATATATTGAAACTCTAACCCTCAGTATGATGGTATTTGGAGATGGGCCCTTTGGGAGGTATTTAGAGTAAGAATAGGTGATGAGGCATCAGGGTGGGGTCTTTGTGATGGGATTAGTGGCCTTGTAAGAAGAGGAAGAGAGAGAGATCTCTCTCTTTTGTACATACACACACCAAAGGAAAGGCCATGAGAGTGTATAGCAAGAAGGTGACCATCTTCAAAGCAGGAAGAGAGTGCTCACCAGAAACCCACCATGCTGGCACCCTGATCTCAGACTTCTAGCCTCCGGAACTGTGAGAAAATAAATGTCTATTGCTTTAGCCATCTAGTTTATTGTATTTTGTTATGGAAGCCTGAGCTAAGACAGTGGGTTGATAATAACACACATAGCCATTACGTGTTAATGTGAATGATGAGTCATTTCAGTGGGACGTTTGTCTTTGCTCCACCATTTCTTGTTGGCAAAGTGTAGTCCATGCTACTTGCTGAATTTTTCTCTTTCTGTAGTCAGGGGTTTTACAGGCAATAATTGGGCTGTACCCATTTTGTATAGTACCATTACTATCAAGTACCCTTGTTTAAGACCTTCTCAGACACTGATTTTTCTGTGACACCCGAGTTACCGTGTACTATAATTCATTTCTCTAAAAATCCTTCTAAGTTCTTTCTTCCATAACTTTAGTCATGTCCACCTTAGTCATCCAAGATGATTGTAATTCTTCAGCCAGTCCTCTCCAGTCTTTCCAGTATATCTCTGGTGTTGTCTCCTTTTTCCCTCCAACCCTTTCCTTAACTTTGAAGTATCCTTTAGAAACCAATAAAAAGGAACAAATGTAGCTCCCGCCTCCTTCAAGATATTCTTCATTTAAAAACTCTGTAGAAATTCATGAGAATGCTTTGAGTTTTTAATAAGCTTTTATGGCTGTGACCTACAAACTCCAATTAAATGTCAACCAGAAAAGAAAGGTGACAATCTCATAAGGGATCATTTTCCTGGTATGGCTTAATTATGATGTTTTATTCATTGTATCACTTTACCTGAGTATATTTATACCTTAATATTGGAAAATTAGCTGATTATACCAATGTCATTTTCAAATTACAGACTATTGTTACAATTTGGTGACACTGACATTTTACAGACATATTTTCCGAATGGTAACAAACCACCAGAGGGTCATGTTATATGAGTGGCTGATGACAAAGAGGATTCAGTTGGTATCTCAAGAGTATTCTTATTTTTGGCCACAATATCAAGATATTGTTAACGAGATGCACTGTTCAGACTTGCACATGCTTCACTGACTGTGTCGCTTTAGGCATGAATTCAATTTTCAAAAGATAGCATAATATAGGAGTCATGCTACCCTGCTGTGACTTTGGACAACTCTTAAGTCAGCTAAATAAACCAACTAAAAATGATTCTGTTGCAGTTTACATGAATTTTAAAGGATATTTAGAGGAGACAAGTTAAAATGTCAGTTTCCTTGTCTATTTTCCTTTTGATAAAATGCTTTTTGATGAACTATCACATGGACTCCTAAGTAGGACTTTCACAATTTTCTGCAGCTTTTTGACCCAGATCTTTCAATGTGAGAATGACTAGATATATGTGTTTATGAGTCTTGAAAACAAATGAAACTAGATTAACATTTTCTGAGTATCTTACAGAGGAATCTTTACATTTTTGGCAAATTCAAATTAATCATCTTTTATACAAAAATATTTTTATGTTAAATTAATTGTGTTTTAAATAATGCTTTTGAGCTTACAACTATCAATCAACACGAGACAATTAAATTTGCAATAGTATTAAACAATGTTTTTCAGAATCAATTTCCAAAGGAAAATTTGACCTATAAAAACCCCTCAGACAGCCAAGATACCTTGTCATAAAAGATCAAATAAGGAACATTCAAAAATCTAAAAAATAGGGGCTGGCCCCGTGGCCGAGTAGTTAAGTTCGCGTGCTCCGCTTTGGTGGCCCAGGATTTCACTGGTTCGGATCCTGGGCGTGGACATGGTACTGCTTGTCAGGCCATGTTGAGGAAGTGTCCCACATGCCACAACTGGAAGGAACCACAACTAAAATATATGACTATGTACTGGGGGAATTTAGGGAGAAAAAGCAGAAAAAAAAAACCTAAAAAATAAATTCAATTAAAGCAAGGTTGAGCACATAAATGTCTCTGATCCTGCTATACCCATTCTTCTCTGAATCTTTGTAGATGTTTTCAAGCCCATTTTATGGAATGAAGTGTGGCTTGACTGTCTTTGACTCTACTTGCCTAATTTAGTAAACCTTATGTCTGTAGTAAAATAAAAAACATGTGAAAGAACACATTGTTGTTCTTCATTTACTAGCCCTTAGCATTCTGATTCAATTAGTCTAAATAAGGAGAGTCCAGGGAAGGCTGAGAGTCTTAAAGTTGTAGCTAAAACTCTCTATCCCTTTCTAAATCAGATTTCATAATTGTATTACTCATGAAATTTCATGATTACTTCTTGTTACTAATTGTTTGACAATTTCAGACTTTCTGTTGTATGTTAATTACAATAAATTTTCACTTGGACTCTGAGAGTTAAATTTTTAGGATCCACATATCATGGTCAAGGAGGAGGAGATTTGGATGTGATATTCACTGGGTCATCATGTGATCCCACTATTAAATATAAAACATTTTCTTTCATGTGGACATTTTCACTGACTCATAGTAGTTTTAATATTTTCAAAAATGTACTTTGCATTTTTTTAACATAGTTAATCTGAAAAAACACTTAATCCTCATATCTCCCACATCCCTAGAATGAAAATAAAATAGAGAGACTAAGTTATTATAACAGAAGTGAGATTTTGTTCAATGAATATCCATTCAATCATGCATTCATTTATTTAACATAGTTATTGAGTACTCACTATGGGCCAGGCAGCACAGATTTCGGCTTTTCCTTAGTAACCTTTTAAACATAGATCTTAGATCTTTAAATTATCTAGTGTAATTCTGAGCATGGAATAGGTTCATGATAAATAGTAGGATAAAAATCCCTCCACAGACAGAACGATGTTCAATAGCCAAGTCTTCATGCCTACACTTTATGTTTATGAACTAACAATTGAGAAAATAAGAGAGGTTAATGATATTCCACTGAATATCTAGTTGTTTAAATGAAATACATTTCTATGAATGTCTGAATTTAGTGTTATTTCTGAAAATTCTGGTTATTTGATTCTACATGAACATACTTTAATAATTTTTAAAAATACAGCTTTTGTATCATGGAAGATATTTTGAATTGTTTTGTGATTAGTCTTGTAGTTTGTTACGAAAAATAAATAGAAAGAAATAGGAAAATTGAGGAGTTTTTCTTTGAAGATGGTTTTCTGCTCTTGAAAACAAAACCAAGTCCATATTTAAATTTAGGGTCCAGATAATTAGTCTGTTTTTACTCTTAGTCATGAACATATTATGAGTCAAATGGTAACTTTACTTTGCACTGGCGACATGACACAGCCAAGTCATTAAGCTTGTCTTCCTCAGTAAGAGAAAAGTGGAACTAAAAATAATTAGATATCCCCACTTCCCACACACGTTACATACACATATACACTTCCTCTGCTTGACTCTAAGCAGGTTATAAGCAAAGGAAAGATAAGCTCAAGCCTCAGAAGAGGGACCAGAGAGGGAAAAGTTGGCTTTACTCTGGACAGGAGCTTTGTGTTGTTAAAAGATCTGAGCCTTGAGGTCAGATTGGGGCTGGTCTTGTTGGCATGTTACACACATCCTGTTAAGATGAAGTTTGGAGGCTCAACATCACTCCTCTGTTCACCTGGGAACAAGAGCAATGAAGACTCTGGTAAGACTGTGATTGTCCAGGGTGAACCTAAAGATTGTCTTTTTTAGTGGCATCTATCTCAATGGGAAGGATGCCCGGACGTATGAAAATTTTGTACCCTGGCTGACTCAGTGTTTTTTCATTTTTATTTTTTCCTCTTTGTGCATACATACAGTGAATAGCTTACTTAACTTTTCAGACCCGTGCATTAAATACTGCTCAATTCTATGAACCGTGCAAATGACTAAAGTTAGATCAGGACTCAATGCACATCATAATCCACATGGAAATCTAGCCAAGTAATCACATCGAAGCCCTTTTGTGCTTATTTCTATGTAACCAAAGTAGGGACCATTTCTGTAGAATATCCTAGATGATCTTTCTTTTCAAGTAAAGTAAATTTGGAAAAAAACAAAAAAGGAGGGGCGTATGAGACAGCTTTGATTTTTTTTTCCCCATCTCTCTGCCCTTTTCTTGTTAATTGTGGCATTCTAATCTAGTTTTAATCTTTGCAAATGTGACCATAATTTCCACAGCTCATAAAGCACCTTTATGGTGGTACGTAGTTGAAAATATGGTTCTAGTCCTTAAAAATACTAACAAAATCCCTTTTAATAGTCCAATTCTGTTAATATATAATATAGAATCCTCTTATTTTCCAAGCAAATATTATGCATTAGACTGCTCTGATGTCTTAAAATATAATTTACTATAAATTAAACTAGCTAGATTCAGAGAAAAGCAAAAGGGGACATTTTTCAACGATTATTTTTATGCTTTGGAAAAATAAAAAAAATTGCCCATCCATATATAGATTGTTTACTTTACATTTCTCTTACACAAATCCATGTATGAATAATTTTAAAAAAACATTGGTTTTGTTATGGTTGATTGCTGGTTGTTTAAATGGCCAATTTGAGTAAGTAAATGGTTTACTCAATATGCTGTGACATCATCCTCAACACAAGGTTCTAAATACATTTTGCCATAGTTGATGTGGTTGGACCCACTGACAATAATGTTAATTGAAAAACTGGCATATATCCAAAAGAAAATTATGGTTAACTAGACTAAAAAGAAAAATTCACATAAATATTACAAACACGATTTTTTTGTTCATTTTGAAACAAACACATTTTTTGAAATGTAGGAATATTAAACTCCACATCATAAAATAACATTATTGAATTGTGCTTTGACAAAAAATCTTGATATGTTATAGCCTTTATTTAACTCAGGAATCAACAAACCTTTTTTTAAAGGATCAGGCACTAAATATTTTAGACCTAGAGGATCATACAGTCTCTGTCACAACTACCCAACTCTGTCCTTACAGCTCAAAAGCAGCCATAGACAATATGTAAATGAATTGGCATAGCTGTGTTCCAACAAAGCTTTACTTTTGGACACTGAAACTTGAATTTTGTATAATTTTCACACATCACAAATAATATTATTTTTATTTTTTTCAACCACTGAAAGATGCAAAATCCACTTTTAGCTCTTAAGCTGTACAAAAACAGGCAGTAGGCAGATCTGGCTCTTGAGCCATAATTTTCTGACTCCTGACATAAATTCTATGCTAACTTTTTTTTTTTGCTGAATAAGATTCACCCTGAGCTAACAGCTGCTGCCAATCTTCCTCTTTCTGTATGTGAGCCACCACCGCAGCACAGCCAGTAATAGATGAATGGCATAGGTCCATGCCCAGGAGCCAACTTGGGCCACCAAAGCAGAGTGCACCAAACTTAACCACTAGGCTGCCAGGGCTGGTCCTATATGCTAACTTTAATCAGTTCTTCTCACAATGACATAAACTCTGGAAACTTGTTAGTTTTCTTTTAATTTTTTCCAAAGCCACATGATTGATTTCATATCATATTCAAAAGTAGATTTATATCATATAGTACGAAAACCATGTAACATGAAAGTTTTACAAAGCATCCTACCAGATTTCTTAATAGAAAAGGACTATTCATATTTCCTATGGTATTCTTTTCACCTAGCATCTGTTTTTGAAATTAGGTGAGGCCCTGACTGATTTGGCACCATTGTAATGTATGGTTGTTTTAGTCTCAAGGAACAGTAATGAGACACACAAATCAGTGAACAGACCTTGAAAGGTCAACACTACACAATTTAAGGAAAAGAAAGTTGGTTTTCCTTGGTAAAGAAACTAATATAAATTATAATTAAATATTAAAATTAGTTTTCTACGTTTTGCAACTTTTTTTCAAGTGATACTAATAGTTTCTAATAATGAAATTTATTTCTCAACATCTGGTTAAAATCAAGGAGAAAATAAATCCATCCATTGGAAATGAAAATTAAAACTTTCAAGTGCTTACTGCTCAAAATAATTATCCAGTAGTGTTAGGAAATTTAATATCCCAAATAGAAGTTTCTGTGGGTATAATATTAGTACTTATTAGTTAATTTCCTTATTTTTCATCCACTCAAGTCAGTGTGGGAGGTGAGTCCTCCAAGTAAGATGACTATAATTCAGATTGAATCTAATCTTGGAAAGGTTACAAACCTGGGCCCTCCAGTGGTTTCTACAGATTTTCACCAGGTGAAAAATCTGTTCAGGCATTTGTTCCTGCACAAGGTCATAAACTGTAAACAATTTACTCTACATGTTAATTTAGATTATTTTCGTACAATTCTAGAAGTTAGACTCTAATAAATTTTAGTGCTGAATGACTCAGACAGACAAAATATTAGTGTGGATGGCTAGAAGTAGGAAGCAATGTAGTCTTTAATTTAGTGAACCAATCATTGATCCTGATTATCTCAGGTCATTAAAAGCTCTTTGAGGGGCCAGCCCCATGGCCGAGGGGTTAAGGTGGTGCGCTTTGCTTTGGCAGCCCAGGGTTTCGGCAGTTTGGATCATGGGCCTGGACCTAGCATCGCTCTGCAAGCCATGCTGGTGCAGCATCCCACATAGCACAACCAGAAGGACCTACAACTAGAATGGACAACTATGTACTGGGGGGCTTTGGGGAGAAGAAGAAAATGAAGAAGGAGAAAAGAAGATTGGCAACAGATGTTAGCTCGGGTGCCAATCTTAAAAAAATAAAATAAAATGGCTCCACTAAAGTCAATTTAACAAAAAAAAAAAGCTGTTTGGACATAGACACACACTCTTATACTTGACAGCACATGTTTATAAAAAAAATGACTGAAACCACCCCAGGTTCAGTTTGGTTGTCTGCTATGGACTGAATTGTCTCCTCTTCAAATTCACATGGTGAAGCCTTAATTCCCAATGTGATGGCATTTGGAGATGAAGCCTTTGAGAGGTAATTAGGTTTAGATGACGTCATGAGAATGAGGCCCTTGTGATAGGATTGGCGCCCTTATAAAGAGAGACAACAGAGAGCTTGCTCTCTCTCTCTCTCTCTTTTTATGCGAACACACAGCAAGAAGGTGGTCATCTGCAAGCCAGGAAGATGGCTCTCACCAGACACCAGCCATACTGGTACCCTGATCTTGGACTTCCCAGCCTCTGGAGGCTTGAGAAAATAATTTCTGTTGTTTAAGTCACCCAGTGTGTGATATTTTGCTATGGCAGCCTGAGTAGGCTCATAGATTATCTCTTTCAGATTTTACAGGTAAAAAATAGATTTAGTTATAAATTTCAACATAATTCAAGAAAAGCAATTGCAGGACTCTGAGAGTCCTTATTTATTCCCATTTGGTGCCTGTCTGCAGTTTAGGCTAATGGGAGGGAGTACCTCAAAACAAGTTCTTCTGTCCAGTACAATTTGTTCACACAGATGCAGGGTATACATGAGGAGATGAAAAACCAATACACTGCACACTTTTTTCACTGAAATTTGTGTACATATAAATAAAATTATTTGTTTTTTATTTTGTTCTCAAATGACATTGATACCTGCTTTAATTTTCCACTTTACTTTCACTATGATCTGTGATGTAAGAAATAGTGAAATGCATAATTATGCTACTCTGTCTATATCACTAAAAATTAATGTATTTATATAGGTTATAGAAAATGATTATGCTTTTTGGGGGAAACTTAAGCAAATTTTAAAATAACTGCTTTTGTCAGAAATAATAAACTGGCAATTTCGCTAAGTACCTGGCTTTAGGAAAAGATATGATTTCTGGTTCTATTAAAATGGCGTTTGAAATTCAAAAGATCACTTTAGTTTAGCAGAAATTTATGGGATACTTACTATTGGCAGTGCACTGGATAAATAATGTTATTGTCTGTTTGAATTCCATATAGGATTTTATTTTTAAAAAAATATCGATAGGTTATACATATGGCTTTTGTTTGTTTTTTAGGAGAAGTAGGTTTGGAAGGAAACGGAAATGATCAAAACTGATCCTGGTTTTCTCAGAGTGAAAATATTGTGAAGTTATTTTTATGGATTATTTTAGATACTCTAAGCTAAGTTAACTGATGATATAATGTTTCAAAAATTATTACTAATATTTAATGATGTGAGAAAATGACCTTACATTGTTAAGTGAAAAATGGTGAAAGAACACGCAGCTATTTTTATATTCACATTTTCTAGACTGAATATGTGTTATTGTTCTATTCAGCAATCCCACCAATAAATATTATTAAAAATGGATCGTTTAGGCAATCCTCATCATGGACAAGTTGTGTGGGAGCTGGAGTATATTTTCCCCCTGAAATAATATTATTCACGGTGTGTGGTTTTCAGGACTTTCATAAAGCCTATATAACCCATACTTTCTATACTATTCACACTCTAGACTAGCCCTTTCCAAAATAACTTTCTGCAGTGATGGAAATGTCCATATATCTATGCTATCCAATGAAATGTGGCTAGTACAACTGGGGAATTTAATTTTAATTAAAATTTAAATATGAAAACTGTAGTAGTTTTCAGAGTACTGTTTTCCACTAGCCTTGAGATATCTATTGGAATTTCTTCACCCAAATCATTAATTTTGCCAAGAGCAGTTCAAAAACATCAAACCAATGTTAATTTAGTACAACAAACCAGGAGGAGACTCAATAAATAACATTTTTAAACTTGTGTGATTAGAGGACATTTCCTAGACTTAAATCAATACTCTAGTATTAAAGAGTTTGACTTTAAATATTTTAATATAGTTATTTACTTATTTTATAGTTATTATCCTGGCCTCATAAAAGAACTGAGGAGATCCCAACACATTAAATGATCTCATTTTTCTTATATTTTGAATTCAACCCATAACCCTTTTTAGAAGGTGCATTAGACTGTGCATTTCTTAATTAAGCAAGGACATGCTATTAATATGGCATGTATGACTTTGGCTACATAATGTTATTAGTGTTGGTGCAAACATATAGAGATATTTAGTGTAAAATATTATACATTATGTTGACCATGTACCCTGGTGCATGTTGTTTGAATTGCCATTTATATCAATTATATTTAAAGGAAATTAATTGATTAATTTATCCCACAACTTAGTATGGAGACAGTTTTACTAGCAAAGCTAAGGATTTATAGCACCCAGAGTACCAAATTAGAGAAGGAAAGGAAAGAGAAGCTGCTTAGGAAGTGAGAGAAGATGATCAGACAGCTGGGAAGGAAACACAAGTGCCCAGATCTCCTCAGTGCTAGTTGAAAGGAGAATATATTTCACTCAAATTGTGTGTGGGAAGGCATTTATAGTAATTCAATCTGGTGCCAGTTTATCTTCGGGAAGAGTGTAGAGGAACATGAGATGACGTGATAAGGAAAAGGTTGAGTCAGGATTTCCTTTTCCCCCACATATTTAAACTCTGTGGAAATTCCCTCCAAATCCAATGGTGTGTCATGAAGGCCAGAAATTAAAGAAGCCTTGATTTATTATCTAATCTCCAAATACACAGTACTTTCCAGATGAAAAGAGAGATCTATTAATCAGTTTCAGAAGGCTAAATCAACTTTTTTGGTAACAGAACTTAGTGTGAAATTTTTGTGTTATCAGATATGTGCAATTACATGAATGGTTTTGAGATGCTAGATAAAATATTTTTCCTGAATTGTCAAATATGAGCAAAGTGAAAAAGTCTTAAGATGATTTTCAAAATTCTTTGCACCCTGTAAGTGCCAATCAACTGATGTTTCTGAGCACAGAGCAATAAATCAACTCGATTCAGGAAACATGAATGAAATTAAATTCAGTTGGCATATTTTGATTTTCTTAGAATGATTTATCATTCTTTTCTATTTTTAATATAGGAATATGTATAGAGCATGGAAGAGAAATTAGACATTTAAAAAATCTCATATTCAAATCTCTCTGTATGTATCTATAATAATGATAGATAACCCAATTTTCACATCTGGCAATTTATTATAGACTTTTTTTTTCTTATTGACTGGCTACTAAGTTATTTCCCTAACACACTCTCAGGAAAATCTTCATGGGGAGAAGAGACATTTTAGATACCACTCTAACTAACTGATTTGTGCTTAAAAAAACAAAACAAAAGACCTGACCACCTTAATTTAGTTCATTTTGTCATCCAATTGTATCATCTTTTCTTGCATGAAATATGGCATACACATTTTTCTCTTTTGGTCTTGGCCAGCGCCTGCCTGAATTAGTGCACGCACTTCCCCGATCAGGCTCATCACCTCCATTGCCACCTCAACAAGGCAAATCCTGATTGACGTCAAGATCTAAGAGTTGGGTTCTAGAAAAAAGTAAGCCTCATTTTCCTACAGGCTTTCTTAAAAATTGTCATTTTTAGTCCATTCATTTCATTCTTTTATTATTTTCTCAGAACCAGAGTATGACTTTCAGGTATTTTAAACAGGAATTTGGAGAAGACAACTTAAAAACCCAAAAGAGAGATGAATAATATCTATCAACTATCATTTACTTCATTTGGATATTTTCCATGAAGTAATTAATTAACTGACTTTAGAAAGTGTAGTACAAGCAAAAAACATCCTATACTCGGTGGCACAGTCGCCCTCAAGTCTGCAGATCTTGGGCTAATCCCACACTGAGATGCCAGTCATTGGCAAGATTTTCCTCCTTTTCAAGGTCCTGTTTAACTGAAGACGTTGTACATGCTCCTCCTTTCCTGATTACTGCCTAAACTTGAGCTCAGTGATCACTGAGACCCTTATCTCCTGTGTTTTCCCTCCATCTGAACAGTCACTGCTGCCTTTCTTCTTCTCCATCATTTGCCTTGACTCATTTCACCCTGCGGTGTAAACCTGTATCTTGAACCCATGGTCCTACAGCTGTCTGTGCTGTCATTATTCACATAGGGTTTTCTCAGCTAGGCTCTCCACATATCTAGAGCCAAGTAAAATCTTTTCATAATCATAAAAGTCAAATGATCTTGTTGTCTTCATGTAGATATGACTGATGAATATAAAAATTTAAAAGTTTCCCTCTAACATATGCATTTTGTCTCTACAGTTATTTAGTTCTTATTTCACATTAGAATCTCTTGTGAGAGTAAATGAAAAAGCACTTCCACATTGTAAATTTAAAATGGAGCCTCAATAATGAGAGGAAGGAAAATCTCATCATCTTAGATATAGTGAACACAGGGTACAGTCGTCAAACTAATTAAAACCCAAGCGGAATGAAGAGACGCTGGAAGGATACTTCGAAAGCTGGGAACAGTCGTTTCCCAGTGGAATGTTGGGAAGGGAACCAGGCAGAGAGGGTCAAGGATGGCAGAGGGATTTTTACCATGTATGTGATTATATTGTCTGGATTTGGAACCATATGAATGTATTAACTATTCAAAAATTGAAAGGAAATAAAAAAAGCATAAACTGTCTGACAAGACATGATCTTCTCTTTCCTTAGCCTGCTGTTTCTTCTGTTTGCAACTGCAATATTGTGAAACATTAGGATGTCAGTTTCTGTGTCTTGATCAATGGTGACAATGGGACTGCTCTAAGTCATAACCTTAGTGATATTAGAAAAGTGTCAACTTTGCCTACAACACAGAAGAGAGTTTGAATGGTCAGATGTAGGAGCCTCAAGTCAGGGCATTGTTATAAGAAGTGAAGGGAATAGAGAAATAGTCTCAATTTAACAGCCGTGAGTTCTAGAGAGAGAGGAAGAAACCACGAAAGTGTTGTCTAATGATATGTACAGAAGCTTCTAGAACTTGTATCTTAAATGTTAGATGTAGTCCCCCAACCAGCCCCCACAAGGCACTAAAACTTCAATTCTATCTCCAGTGCTTTAAAACAAGTCCATGTTTAATGGGCCAAGTCTGGCCTGCCATCTGTTTTTGTAAACAAACTTTTATTATAACACAGCTAAGCTCACTTGTATACATATTATCTATGGCTATGTTTGCAATAATATGGCAGAATTGAGTAATTGTGATAGAGACCATACGGTCTTCAAAGCCTAAAATATTTACTGACTGGCCCACTACAGAAAAAAATTTGCCCCCCTCCTGCTCTGAAAGAATAAAATTTTTCTGCATAGCATGGCATCACCAAGCAGTTGATATCATTAACTGCTGGGCACAGACTAAACATTTCCACATAGGCTTCCATTCCTATAATCTGGAAGTGTTGTCCTGCACACAAGAAAGAGGAAAGAAAAGAAAGAAGGGAGGTGGAGAGAAATGAAGGAAGAGGGAACAGAAGAGCGTTGTGTTGGTCCAGGTTACCAAAGAAACAGTCTCTGAGATGGAGATTTGGTTGCTAAAAGTTCACTGATGAATGCTGTCAGGAACACTAGTGAGGCAGTGAGAAGAGCAAGATTGGGCAAATGTAGAAGCTGAACTGCAATGCATGGCCTCCCTTCCTGCCACTATGTCTACTCTATGATATGCCCATTGTGCCAGCATTGGAGCTGCCATCATATAGGCTGGGTGATGACAACTGGCCCAGTCATTCTATCTACTTGGTTGTTTAACACCTCTTCAGTGGTGGATGCCCTCTGGTCGGTGATATAAGATCTCCACACTTCATGTCCACTTGCATACGTCCATTCTTATGTGTCTTCCATATTTCCTTGTCTCAATATTCTAATCTTCTCCTACCAGGAGCCTGTCCAACTAGCCAAACCATTAACCACTAACTTGGGGACAATATATATTTTTCCTGCAGGCTATTTTCTTTTTCAAAGTGAATGATTAGATGAAATAATAAAAGCTCTGCCTATTGAAAGATTTCTTTTCACTGATGTCTTTCAGGGTCACCCTGGGGGAAGGAGACCATAGTGCTACAACAGTCCATTTTTGATTTGTACTCACTTACCAAGCCAACTCATTTCTTAATCCAAATAAGACTTTTAGGCTTTCCATCATTTAGTTTTAAGGACATCCAATTGGCCATGAGTGTGAGCTGAGGGAGAGGCACTGGTGCACTGAATGGAGATAGAAGGGGCTTTGGGTCACTTGCTCATGCAGCTTTCTTGCACTTTACGGCTTGTACCTCTTCCCATTTGTACAACTTCTGCTGGATCTGCCTGACCATAAGACTTTATAAGTTTGGTAGAATCTAGTTGCTAGGGGACCGGTCCGACTGCATGATCTCTCGATATCTCATGGTACGGTGCTCTGTTTCTACTAAGACCCAGAAGCAGGCCAAGACTTGACTTTTAGAACGATGTGTAATTCTCTGCTGTAGATCTCCTGGCCTTGCTAAGGAATCCTAGGTGTCTACATTGTGATTCTCCTCTTGGGGTTTGCCATAATCTCTACATGACATCTTTTCTATCACAGACACATAAAGCCATATTTTCTTCCATGTCTTCTGACCAAGCAGTAGGGCAACTTGCGACACAACCTGGTCTTGCTAAAGAGACCTTTCCTATTCTGAGCTCACTGAAATGTAACAGTCTTCCATATGACTGAGTCAATGGGTCAGAAACGGAAGACTACCAGGCATTGTGCTTTCTTTCTCAAGGTAGAAGTGGCATATGCAATAATTTGTCCTTTATTTTGCAATGAATGTTTGGGTACGTCCCAGACCACTGGACCCCTAAAACTTCACTGATGTGGTGTGTCTTTGTATCATCACATGTTTCATCTCCCAGCCTCTGAAGTGCTTGTGTCTTATCAAGGCCTTTAATGTTTAGCCCCTTCTTGCTCATCCAATCTGATTGGCATGATATAGCTGACCAATGTAATATTCTCAAGAATGTCCAGATATAGGGCAGAATATGTTTCCATATGTATTTTTTTCATTCAAATAAGGTTTTTATTTTTAATTTGCAAAATAGATAATAAATTATAAAAATGACATCTGTTCTAATGTTTTAATTTTTTTGTAGTTTAGTTGAATTGTAATAAAATAGAAAAATATTTTGCATAGAGCCTATTGAATCCAATAGGAACTGTAGCTAAAGAGTGCCATCCTTGGACTCTGTAAAAAGGGCTCCTTCCCTGAGCCCTACATTGTGGAGGTTCACTGGCCACAACCTACTCCAGAGGCTGAGGAGTCTGCGTGGCCATAGGGATGTGCCCACACGGATATCACCATCCCCATCCCCCAGATCATGCTGTAGCTTCTGGGATCTTGGAATTTCCTACCCAAACAGCCCTGAACACATTTCTAGACTCTTTGTGGACTCCGTCTCTGATTCTCTCTTCCTAGGCTTTGCTCTTCTTTGTCTTTTGAGAGGATTAAAAATTAAGTATTTTCTTTAACATAGAATTGTTTAAAACAGAAAAAAAAAATACTTAAGGAGGTATTCTATTTGATCTCCAGTTTGGCGGGGGGGGGGGGGGGCGTGTTGCGCTGTTTCGATGAAACTGTAGTGAAGAAGCTTATTCCAATTTTTCAGTTTCAGAAGAAGTTTCCCTTCTCCTTGCTTAGGGACAGCGTGACACAGTGCTTGACCGCATGTCTGGGTTCCAGATGCCCCTGCACACTCCTCAACGTTTTCCCAGGGCAAGTTAATACCTATTCTGCCCCTGTTCCTTTGAAATAGAGACAGAAGCATGTTAGAGCTGGTGTGTGTTGATTGATATGGATAATTTACATATAAATAATATATAAGATGCACTACATACTTAATTTATATAAATTATGGTCATTCTCATTGTTTAGAGATTTAAATATTGTTTTATAATTACATAGTGATTATCAAACATTGAGAGCTCCTATTTGGGTTGCTTTGAATAGTTTCTCTCGCAGAAGCATGCACAAGAACATTAATAAATATACTTCAATGTTGATGATGCTGATGCTGATTGAGGAAGATATGCTTCAGCATTTTTTGCATCCTCTTCTGGAAGGTGTAATTATAGCAGACAAAGAGCTCTCTTTGAAAGAATGTGATGTATTGCTTGTAACTTGCAACAAAACTATGTAATTATTCTCACAGTTATTTAAATGTAAGGATTTGTTCCCTTGAAGCCTGAAAACCCATCTGTGCCTGAGTCTCATTTCCCTGATGTTAAATGCCATAGCGCCCAATATTGGCATCTTTTAAACTGCAGAAGCAATATTCAAATTATAGCAGTTTGCATTAGCTAGAAACTTAAAGCCATCATTTATATTCCTTGAGTTTTTCTAAGCTTGTTTCCCGAACTCCCCCATGTACATCCAACAAACTCACCTTGTCTATTTTGTAAGACGGCCTTTATTCCCTGATTAGTCTCACTTCCTGAGATCTAACTCTTAAAATTACCTGGAGATCTCTTGGTGTGAGTTGTAAGCACAAGGTAAACAACATCAAGACATAATATGACCACCATACTTTATTCATTTTCTTCCTCTCAGAACAATTTTTAATATCTGGGCCCTAAACAAAACAAATCGAACAAAGAACTCTAGTCTCACTATAAGACACTTCAGGACAGATGTTTTTCATAAAAGAAACCAAGATCCAAATTTTTCCTTTAGTCTCTTCCGTGAAGATTATCGGTAAATTAAAGCTAAGGCTAATGGTAACCGTAGATGGCTACATGGTGGTCCAAGCGTGGTGATGGGGAAAAGTGAGAAGTTGGAATGATCGTCAATTTGTGCTGCTTTTAGTTTCCGTCATTTTCCCTGCTCTTAGCATCCGAAATATATTTTCCTACTATCATTTGGAAAGAAAATAGCAACTACTCCACCAAGATGCTTGTAATTTCTCAAGCAAGATGTCCCATTTCCTCCTTATTTGCTCCCAACTCTGCATGAGATTTTCAGAATATGTTCACTTATATCTCCTACCCTCCCTGCCTTTTCTCCTGAGGGGAGCTTTAGAAAGTTAATATATCCGCCCCACCATTGACCCCAGTCCTTTCTTTGCTTAAATGGTTCCAAACTGTTAGTTCTATAACATCATTAGAATTTCCACTATACTATATTTCATCTGTGTCAAGGATTTTATTTAAATTTGTGTTGACCATCCAAGATAGTCTATTTTGTCCTTTTTATTTATTTATTTATTTTTTCCTTTTTCTCCCCAAAGCCCTTCTAGTTGTGGCATGTGGGACGCCGCCTCAGTGTGGTCTGATGAGCAGTGCCATGTCTACGCCCAGGATTTGAACCAACGAAACACTGGGCCGCCTGCAGCGGAGTGCGCGAACTTAACCACTGGACCACGGGGCCAGCCCCTATCTTGTCCTTTTAAGATTACTTATCTGTATTTATTCATTATAAGCAAAAACTGGGCAAGACTTTGAAATGTACTGGGTACCCTGACAAGCTCTTCCATCTGGGTTATCTCTGTCTTTGTCTCTGAGTAGGCTGTTTCATAACTCTGCAGAGAGAGATGTTCATTTGTAGAAAACTGAGAGGAATGCAAATAATTTCTTTCAATAGAAATGCAAATTGTGTGTGATGGAATGCAATTAGATATTTCCCTGAGAATATTAACGAGTTTTGCCAGTCTCTCATCTCTCTGTAAATTCATTTCAGCATCCCTGTTTTAACTATAAACGTGTGTTACTTTGAGTTCCCTCTTTAACTATGTGACATTTTTCTGTTTTCCTCATTAATTAATTAAACAGTAATAATTATTAATTGATTAAAACTTTGACATGTTCATTTTAAATTTGTGTGAAATTGATGGTTTTGCGTTTTTTTTTGGAAAATAATTTTTTATGATCCTTTCCCAACGCTTTGACCTGGTTCTCTAGAAACTTACCCAGCCCATCAGAGAAAAATCCTACTCCAGTCCTCTCCACTGGAATCCACCAGAGGCTACACCTTTTCCTGTGCTCGACTGCTCATAGACCCCAATAGCAGCTTTAATCAGGAGTAGCAGACAGTTGGAGTTGGGAGTCAGAAGAGGGGAGCTATCTTCAGATTGCCTATAACCCAGAATCCTCTCCTCTTTCATTAGTTTTAATAGGCACTCCTGGGTCCTTGATTATTTATATTTCAAAAGGAGATGATTTCCCACAAGGAAAGTGTATCTGGTTAATATCTTCAAAACCTGTTGACCAATCTTTACTTTAAAAGAAAATTGAATCAATTTTTGGACTGGGGGATTTGTACATAGAACACAGAGCTGAAAGGAACCTTAAGATTTTATAGAGCCAGAGTCCATGTCCAGATGTATTTACGTGTCCTGTGTAAAAATTATTGTCATTGTTTAAACATGTCCTGTCCAGTCTCAATTTTTAACTTTCCTTGCTAGAACTCTTTTTCTCTCGTTTGTTTTCTCTTTTTTAACCTATGTTTTTCTTTATACTTCTTAAATGGTTCACCGTGCAGATTTGATCACTGAGGAAAAGCACCCCATGAAGTTACATATTTTTGGAAAAAATATGCTTTTAAAAACACATTTTCAGAAATAATATTTATTATGTAACATGTGATTTATCTTTTAAAAAGGCCCTATATCATCTAATGCTTATGTACCTTATTTTATTTTTTTATTTACCTATATTCTGAAAATTTCTAAAATGTTATTTAATATTTCCAGTTAGTCAACCTCTATATCAGATTCCTTTCCTAGCTTTGAAATAAAAAGTAACCAAGGACTAAAGACTTCAGGGACTAAATTTATAACTGCTTTCAAAGCAAACTTTACATAAGATTAGGTTTTATGCTATGGGTCATGTCTCTTTGACTCACTATGTCTTGTCAACCCTCTCAGGGTGCAAGTTTAATGAAGGCAGATTCTATCATTTTAGTTCCTTAGAATTATACAGACTGAGGTTTGATTCCTCTCTGTAGCACATAAGAGCTATGCCTTCTGCTCTGTGAACTAGGACAAGACAATCTAACACTTTTAAATATATAACATGGATAAGAGTAAGTGGATTGCACAATTGCTGTGAAAAATAACAGATAATATACAATGTCTGGCATTAATATTGGCTCTTATTAATATTGGCTCATGTACTGACTTACATGGTAGGTGCTAAATAAAAGATGGAATGAAAGAATCTTGGACTGGCATTAAAATGTTATAAACTAATATTTGGAACTCTATCGTTCCTTGTCTTCGACAGTCATTAGTGTGACTAGGACACATCAACTTGAAATCATTTAAAGGACACAGTTCTTATACTTTGTGTAACTGGCCATCGGAACCAATATAAATAAAACATACTGTTGCTGATGCATACTTTAGACTTTTATGCTGACACTAATTTGGCTCTACAATTGTTTTTTTTTTTAAAGATTGGCACCGCAGCTAACAACTGTTGCCAATCTTTTTTTTTTCCCCTCTGCTTTTTCTCCCCAAATCCCCCCAGTACATAGTTATATATTTTAGTTGTGGGTCCTTCTAGTTGTGGCATGTGGGACGCTGCCTGAATGTGGCCTCATGAGCGATGCCATGTCTGTGCCCAGGATCCGAACCAGTGAAACCCTGGCCCCCGAAGTGGAGCGCGCGAACTTAACCACTCGGCCACCGGGCCGGACCCTGACTCCACAATTTTAAAGCTATATTTATGGTTAAATAACTTCCATCATTGTATGTCAATGTCACTAGAAAACTGATAAAATCTACAATTTCTAGGTTATTGATTGGAATGATCTTTCTTGTGTAATTATAAATTCCCTGTATGAGATTTCTTTGGAAAACATAAGATTTCAGTTGTCTTGTGTGATCCCTGCTACCATTTAAGTACTCAATATCCCTTTGCCCTGCTTAGTAATAGAAACCTGATTTTTTTTCAGTATATTAACGTGGAGTTAAAAACGTTAAAAAAAATCCATTTGCACAAATATCAGTAATCTGTTGCTGAAACAAAATGTTCTGTGAGGAAAAGCTATTAAATAAGACAAATTTAAATGCATTACATTAAAAAACCCAACTAATACCTTAAATGTAATTAAGACACAGTAAAATGCCTATCCATCCATTTGTATATATGAGTGTATGGGTGCACGTAACAAACTATCATGGTGGGATGTAAAATGTTTGGAACATCATTCCATTCAAAAATAAATGCTGTGAAGAAACAGCTTTTTTTAATACACTAACATGGAATCTTTCAGATCAAGAATATGTGATACACATCTTTTAGATTCTGGGATCCATTTATTAATTTTCAGTGTACTTATTAAAATGTCTGCACATGATTCCTACAGTCTCCAAACTGTATTTGCGTTTTAAATCAAAATTATTCCCACACATTTTTGGTATATAAAATTTAAAAAATAAATGCTTTAGCTTAAAAAACATATTGAGAGATACATACATCCAATGAACCCCGCATATTAAAATCCTGCATTCTAAGAGCTTTGTGACTGAAGTGATACACATGACAATGTTACCTGAAAAGACATGCTAGAGGGGGTGCCCGTAGCTCTTCCTCTGGTCTTCCTTACAGCTGAGAGTAGCCACCTGACTCAGTCCTGGCTGGTATGAGGTAAGTGGAAGTTTACCAGGTAAGTTTCCAGAAAAGTTATTGTCATCATCATCATAAAGACATGAAATGACTAGGGACGTGTCTTTTGGCCTTGACCTTTTTTCTTCTTTTTCTTGGGAATGCCTTGATGTCTAAATGTGGAGCAATCACACGACAATCAGAAGACAAAGACGGCAGAGCAGGGAGAGAGAAGGTCTTTAGCTTCCTCCGCAGTGATGTTATTTTGACATTTAAATCTGAATGTCCTTATACATGAGATAATAATAACTGTTTTTGTCTGTGGTACTGTATTTTGCCTTGTATTCCATAAAGTCAAATGAAATTCTAGTTAACAAGGATTGATTTCTCCTATTCTATACTGTTATTTCGTGTGCTTTGTGGCCTTGAAAGTTCTAACAGGTGGACTTAACTCTTTCTATATTCTTCACCAATGAGGTATTTTCCTTATTAAGGAACATCTTCAACACGGGAGGTTTGTGGTAGGAAAGTTTGGAGTAGGAAGCACGCAGGGAGAGTTGTCTACCCAGATGGACAGGACATCAATGAAATCTGGCAATTAGCTGGTGACAGTGTTAGAGTCAGCTTGGTCTCTTATTTCACTGTAGACCTTTCTTCAGATGCCCTCTCTTACCACACAGATGGAAAACAGACATCATGTTTCAATGTTTTCAACTATCGTAACAAACCTGTATTGTTTAGGGCAACTCTTTCTGCTTTAACAAATAGCTTGACACTATAATAAGAATATCTAACAGTGTTTTCTGGTCTGAACAAAAAGGAATTTATTTACAGTCTCAAGCAGGTGTTTCTGGTTAGCAGGTGACTCTCCTCCATTTAGCGATTTGTACGGAGATGTTTCTTTCATCTAATGGCTTCGCTATTCCACAGACCTGCGATGTCATTTGCCGCCAGCCAAAACGGAAAGAGAGCAGGAAGAAAGAACGTGTGTTTCTTCCAAGCTTTGGAAAGAAAATGATGCATATCACTTTCACTCACACTCCATGTGAGGACTCATAAAAGCGAGGGTGCTGGGAAATGTAGTTCCTGGCTTGACAACTACTTTCCAAGCAAAAATTCTCTGCCATAGAAGGGAAGGCACAGGTGTTGGCAGACATCCAGCAGACTGTAACACAGTCAAAATTAACTGTGGTCACCAATATTAGACCAAAATTATTTTTTATAGTGGCCCTTTAAATTGTGACAATCTGATTTCCAGGTGAGAATAAGCACTGACAATGAGAATGGCTTCCATATATATGACACGATTTTTTCTACTGTAACTTTGTAATAAATTATTGATCTACAGAATAATTAGTTTCACTTGTCAATGCATGATTGTTTTCTTCATAACTTTTATGCAGCAGAAACACTTAGGGTCACAGTCAAACTGGTAAATAAATGACAGACAGATAATTGATCCATTTTTCTAGCTAATTTTATCTATTCTGAGGGTGGCTGGTTGTATGAATCTAAAGGCAGAATCAAACTCCAGATACATTTTGTAAAAAACAAAAGCATTTAAAATAGGTGTCAAGGCGACCTTAAAGGTAGAAATATTCAATGTTTGTCCAAGTCTATTGATGTTGGTTTTCCTGGTCAAGTAATATATTGTCATTGTTGTGATTTTAGAGTGTTTCACAATATCACATGAAGAACGTCATGGATTAACTTTTGGCCATTTTTTGCGTGAATGAAGTCTCGATGTTGTTACTCCACATATTTCTTCTTTAAGGAATAGTGCTTCCCCACCCCACAAAGGATATGTCTTCTTACTATGTCAATTCTTATGGCCTTACTGGAATTTTAAAATTCTGGGGAAACTGAAAATTGTATTTGGAACAAGTACATCCATTTTAAAACTCTAAAACACAAATAAGGAGAACACATTTCCTCTTTTTCCTCCTTTAATGTCCCCTATGTTCCTTCTGTTTTGAATGTTTTAAATCCATTATTTAATTCTACTTTGTGTTCTCATAAATTTTATGATAATATTCTGTCTTTAGATGCGCAACCGCTTATCTTACTGTTGTGTCAACCTATTGATTGCAAGAATCCAATGGGGAAATGCATTACTTGTATATGAGAAATGGAAAGCGATTTTGATTTTTTAAACAGAATTTTAAATCTCCCTTATTTATATGCGAGTCTTCCTATCCATCTCTAACGATAGAGGAATTCTTTTTGGCCAACAGAGGTACTTTGTTATTCTAGTGGAGAACATGCTTACGTGGTGATTATTGAACTTGTGTCAAACAAATAAAATGAAAAATATATGCAATTGAGATTCTGAAGCAGTTGGGGATTTGTTAGCAGGCTATCCTTTGAGTATGGCTGAATTTAAGTACCTAGGTTTATACATAAAGAGGGATAACAACAAAATAATGTAAAAATATTTCATTCTTAGTGAAATCTATATGTGGAGAAATAAAAAAACAACAACATGAAGGTTATATGAATGCTTTTGATGCCCTTGACATTTTGCCAAATACCAAGAGTATCAAGAACATTAGAACAAATGCTGTCCTTGTTTTCGAAGTTTTAACAATATGATTGAAGCAGTAGTGTTAACTCTGAAGTGGGGACTAAAGACAAATCTTTTTTCTTTTTTTTTAAGAAAGATTAGCCCTGAGCTAACATCTCCTGCCAATCCTCCTCTTTTTGCTGAGGAAGACTGGCCCTGAGCTAACATCCGTGCCCATCTTCTTCTACTTTATATGTGGGATGCCTACCACAGCATGGCTTGCCAAACAGTGCCATGTCCACACCCGGGATCCAAACCGGCGAAAACTGGGCCCCTGAAGCGGAAGGTGCACACTTAACCGTTGCACCATTGGGCCAGCCCCAAGACAAATCTTTTTTCAAACAAACTCTCCACTAACAGGATTTACCAGATAGGGTCATAACTTTAGTCAAAGTTTCCCTCCCATCTTATGTCACCAAACATTGCCTTAGGCCTCTTTAGCCCTAAACAAAATATATGCCCTTGAATTCAAGCACCATTTTTTCGTCGAAGACGCTAAATGAAATATATTGGCAAGGTATATGAAACATCAGTTTCACTGTGTGCTCTGCAAAGAGACAGCAGGCTTTCCCAAAATTACAGATCATTTAAAATACACATAGAATATCAACCCAGGTTTTCTCTCCATGTGAGGACAGTTGGTCTTCTAGAGTCCTGCACAGTATGAGCTAAAGAGGTGTTGAAAGTATGGGGACATTTTTTGTTTTTATGTTTGTCCTCTAAATAAGGAAGGTTTTTTTAGCCTTTGTTTTTCAAATGAGAGAATTAAAGCCTGGGAGATTTTGGTAAGTTGTGAAAGGACACTGAGCTAGTAGGCGGTAGGTCCTCAGATATGACTCTATCCAAAGCCCAGGTCCAATTTGCCTCTTTGAGGTGAAGCTCTCTGTTTTCCTACCCAAAAGATTAGGCAGGGAGCCTGGGAACTGATCAATGCTCTCTTTTCTAACCATGGTGCCTACTAAAAATGAATTTCTTTCAATAAGCTCGTTGGAAAAATGCAGATCACTTACTCTGAATTTATATTTTGGATGTTGGGGCTTCAAGTGTGAATGATTTGAATCTTTTGTCATAGAATCTTAGAGATTAGCCTTCATCTGGTAACTTCTATCCAGTATAAAAGCACCCTCTACAACTTCATTGATTATTTTTCTCTTTTAAACACTTTTAGAAATATTGTCCACACTAAGCAGCCCTTTCTAGTCTCATTTTAGAAAATAATTCTTTTACCTTGAGCAAGTTCTACTTTCTTATAAATTTCCATGTTTTTTAAAGGTAAATCAATGAAGTGAGTAACTTAAAGAACAAAACTTTTGGGTCAGATGGCCATGGATGCCCCTCCTAGCTTGCAAAACAACTTACACAAAATTACATTTAATACTTCGAGAACAAGTTGTCCAGATGGCCCTCCTTCAAGGAATGCAGACTGAAGGGGACTGATCATCTTTCCCACGTGGCACCCAAAGCCATTCTAAGGGTCATATTCTTCCAGTCAACCAGAAGTTGAGAAGATCATGGTCATAAAAGAGCATATGTGGGGCATTTTTATCGGCCATGTCTGGAAGTAAAAGTAAATTCTAGATATTTGAGCCTCGCTGAATGCTGATTTATGTCTCATACAATTCCTGAGAAGAGTAGGCTCTATTTGGATTCCCTTTGTCTGTGTCACAGTACCAAAGTTGTCTCAAAGCCAGTAGTTTAAGGCAGTTATAAGACAACTTATTTGTTTCCCTTCTCTCAAGGATCACAGGCCTGCACTGCCTGGAAACAGTTACTCCTTATTTTGTGCAGTAAAAGTTCATTGGCTAAAACTTAGTCATGTGGCTACATCTAATAACAGAAGAGGCTGGGAAATAGAATCTAGATGTGTAAACAGAAAAGAAGGCAGGAACATGGAGTTTGGTAGTCAGCTCACCATATCTGCCATAAAGAAATATTATTGCCTTTTCTTTTTTTAAAGCATATTTAGTTACAAAATTCACACAAAAATATAATCTCCTTATGAATAATCAAAACATTGCAGATAAATGTTAAACTTCTCTTTGATCACTACCACAATTTCTTCCAGTCATCCCCCAGATGTAACTGCAGTAAGAAGTTTGTCAATTCTTGCAGACTCCATTCTCTTTAATCTGAGAGACACAATCATTCTGGAAATCTAGGTCAAAGGACGTATGGAGTACTTGTGTAATAATCGCAATTATGTAGTGCTTACTACATGCATCCTCTCTTCTAAGAGTGTGGCACATTTTAACTCATTTAATCATAACAACCAATCTGTGAGGTAGGTACCATTATCACCATCCTTATTTTACTGAGGAACAAACTGAGGCACAGGAAGCTTAATAAACTGTTCAAGCTTATAAAATTAATACCTTGTAGATCTGATACTGAGTGGCATGTACTGTTTTCCTCCAGAGTCTGTGTGCTTTACCAGTACACCTCACTGCCTCTGACAGAAATGATGGAGACTGAATTCCAGACACAAGCGAGTAATAAGGGCTAGAATTATCCTCCCACTGTCAACAAATAGAAAACTGCACAAAATGAGGAGTTACTTTTCCAGTCAGTGCAGGCCTGTGATCCTTAAGAGAAGGGAAACAAATAAGTTGTCTTATAACTGCCTTAAATTACTGGCTTTGAGACAACTTTGGTACTGTGACACAGACAAAGGGAATCCAAATAGAGCCTACTCTTCTCAGGAATTGTATGAGACATAGATCAGAGTTCAGAGAGGCTCAAACATCTAGAATTTGTGGGGCAGAGTACCAAGGAGAGGAAGCTACCAATAGAAAGAGTTCCAGGAATCTGCATAGAAAGTTCTGTTGAGTCTTTGAGTACCAATCTATGCATGTGTAGAGTACAACTTCAAAAGATGTTTCCAAGGAAAGAACAATTATGAGGGCCCACTGAATAGAAAATCGTCAAGAGCTCTCATAGGAACAAGAATCATTACTGTTTCCACCAGCTGGAATGGAGAGGCATTGTTGGATAATGTGGAGTTTTCAGCACAGATCCCCAAGAGGACCTGCCTTATTGGGGCTAAACAAGCTGAAAAGAAAACTGGAGATGTGCCCTTTAAATACATTTAAAAAATTAATTCAAAGGTAAAACAAAGTAACATGTTGAATATAAACCCAATGATATCAGATCTCACTTTAAATCTGAATATAATAAATACTGAAATTAAAAGAAAAAAACAACCCACCAAAATACAAACCTCTAAGAGATAAAAACAGATCTTAAGCCACTTCATTGCCTGCTGAAGCAAAGTCTAAAACTCTTTAAAAGAATAAACAAAAGCTAGCACTCAGTAGCATAAAATTTACAAGATCAAATGTGCAATCCAAAAGTTCCTAGACTTGCAAAAAAGTAGGAACACATGACCCATAATTGTAAGAAAACATTCAGTCTATAGAAACAGACACAGAAATGACAGAGACAATGTAATGTATAATTAAGAATATTAAAACTGATGCTATAAATATACTCAATATGCTCAAAGACTTATGGGAAAAAACAAACAGAAGAAGAATTAAAAATATAAAAAAGAAACAAATAGAATTTTTGAGTTAAAAAGCACCATCTGAAATAAAAACTTGACTGGATGAAATCAACAGCTAATTGAATACTGCAGAAGAAGAGATTCTTATGCTTGAAGACATAGAAATAGAAACCATCCAAAATTAACATGACAAAGAAAAATAATAACTAAAAGTAAATTAACAGAGCCTTAGTGCCCTCTGGGAAAATATAAAGCAATCTAATATAAATATAATTTGAGTTCTGGGAGGAAAAGTTGTGGGAAAAATTACTTGAAGAAATAATACACAAATGGTATCCAAATTTGATGAAAACTATAAAACTACTGATTCAAAAGCTTGATTCATTACAAGCAGGATAAACAAAAATAAGACAATACCAAGGCATGTCAAAATCAATTTGCTAAATACAAATGATGATGAAAAATCTTAAAATCAGCCAGAGAAAAGTGACATATTGCTACACATAGAGGAGTAAATATAAACATATGAGATTTCCCATCAGGAACTATGCAACCTAGGAAACAGGAAGATGGATCTTTAAGCTACTGAAAAAAAAACTTCAAAAATCTGTCAATTTAGATATATATAGTGAACATATCTTCCAAAAAATTAAAGATAAATAAAGACATTTTCAGAGAAATGAAAGTTAAGAGAATTCATTATTAGCACATCTTCACTACAAAAAATGTTAAAGCAAGTTCTTCAGTCATACAGAACATGAGACCGGACAGAAATCTGGATCTACACAAAGAAATGTAGAGCCCCCAAAATAATTAAAATAAAGATGAATATAAAAGGCATTCTTTGGTATCACCTCACTCCGGTCAGAATGGCTATAATTAACAAGACAGGAAACAACAAATGTTGGAGAGGATGTGGAGAGATGGGAACCCTTATACACTGCTGGTGGGAGTGCAAACTGGTGCAGCCACTATGGAAAGCAGTATGAAGTATCCTCAGAAAATTAAGGATAGATCTACCATATGATCCAGGTATTCCACTGCTGGGTATTTATCCAAAGAACTTGAAAACGCAAAGGCATAAAGATACATGCACCCCTATGTTCATTGCAGCATTATACACAATAGCCAAGACTTGGAAGCAACCTAGGTGCCCATCAAGGGATGAATGGATAAAGAAGATGTGGTATTTGTACACAATGGAATACTACTCAGCCATAAAAAATGATGAAATCCGGCCATTTGTGGCAACATGGACGGACCTTGAGGTATTATGCTGAGTGAAATAAGTCAGAGGGAGAAAGTCAAATACCATATGATCTCACTCATAAGTAGAAAATAAAAGCAATGACAAACAAACACATAGCAATGGAGAATGGATTAGTGGTTGCCATGCGTGGGGGGTGGGGAGGGCAAAAGGGGTGATTAGGCTCACATATAAGGGATTGGACTGTAATTAGTTTTTGGGTGGTGAATATGATATAATCTACACAGAATTTGATATGTATTATGATGTACATCCGAAAGGCATATAATGTTATAATCCAAGGTTACTGCAATTAAAAAAAAAATAAATACAACTAAAAAATTAAAAAACTATTATCAGTAATAAGGCACAAATAGCTACGGATATGATGTATATTATTTATATATATGCTAGGTTAAATTTGTCGCTTCCTTTTAGGACTTGCATTTTTCCCCTCTTCTTTTGCAATTATTTCATTTTACCTCGATGGCTACCATAGTAGATCTGAGAGAAGGACAGTGAAAGCAGAGCAGTCCGCTAGAAATTGCTCCTGTCCCAGAATTCCTACTTATCAAGTCTGGACCTCCCTCTCGTCAGCTGGGAGACGGGGCTGGTGAGGACTGGGCTGTGGAGAGCGGGACTGGGAATCGCGCTCTTAAACAGCTTTATTGAGGTATAATCGACAAATAAAAATTGTATATATTTAAGGTGTAGAAAAATAAATAAAAAAATAAAAGGCATTCTTTATTATTTTTATATGCTCATTAACATTGTAGATTGTCAAAAGTAAAAATAGTAGTCAGGCATTTTGAGGTTATAATGTACATAAAAGTAAAATTTATAATGAAAACAACATAAAATGCAAATTAAAACCCTATTATTATACTATTTCACATGCACTCAAATAGCTAAAGTTAAAAATACTGACTTAAGAATATACCAAAGATGATGGAATGTACGAGATTACCTGTACAGGATTAGATGGCTACATTATATAAGATTTTTTTAATGCCCAAAGACCAGTCTAAGCCGTTCTTGGACTCCTGACTTACAGAAATTGTGAGAAAATAAATGCGTGTTGTTTCAAGCTGCTAAATTTGTTGTCATCTTGTTATACAGTGATAGATAACTAACATAAACTTGGGACCAGAAGCAAGTCACAGATCATGTCCTCACTCAACTGGAGTGCTCATCCACTGCCAGTGAGAATGTAAAATGGTACAGCCACTTTGGGAAACATTCTACTCTCAGGCATTTTCTAAAGAGAAATGAAAACATATATCCACACAAGGTCTTGTACACAACCAATTGTCCACTAACAGTTGAAAGATGGATAAACACACGGTGGCACATCTTGTGGAATACCACCCAGAAATAAAATGGAATGGACTACCTATACCTGTAATAAAAGCATTATACCATGCAAAAGAAGCCGTTACAAAATGTATGATTCCATTTATATAAAGCTCTTGGGAAAAAATTAATCCTTTGTACTAGAAAACAGTTCAGTGGTTGCCTAGAGCCTGGAGTGGAGCTTGTAGTCTAGAAAGGAACAGAAGGAAACATTTTGAGGTGATAAAATATTATATTATGTTGACAATGTGGTGGTTAAACCATTGTGACCATTTTTCAAAATCTGTCAAAGTGTACTTTAAAAATGGGTGTATTTCATATGTGTAAATTATACATAAACAAATTTAATATTAAAAGGAAGGAAAAACTGGGGAAGGAGTCAGAAGGCTTCTATGATAGTTTTTGTGTTGTTACTTTTAGAATTTGTTGTTGTTGTTAGTGCCATTGAAATGGTTCAGTCCAGCTCCTGGTGACCCTGTGTGCAGCAGAATGGAACCCTGCCCAGTCTTTCTGCACCATCCTCTCACCTTCCAGCACTATATTAGCCAATGCTCCACTGCTATTCATAGGGTTTTCATGGCCAATTTTTTCAGAATTTGGTGGCCAGGTCCTTCTTCCTAATCTGTCTTAGTCTGCATGCTCCACTGAAACCTGTCCACCATGGGTGACCTGTTGGCATTTGAAATGCCAGTGGCACAGCTTTCAGCATCACAGCAACACGAAGCCACCACAGTATAACAACTGACAGATGGGTGGTGAGGTTCCCTGACCAAGAAACAAACTTGGGTTGTGGCAGTGAGAGCGCTGACTCTTAACCACTAGAGCACCAAGGCTGGCTACTCTTAGAATAAACTTGGGAAATTTCTCAACCACTGAGCCTCAGGGTCCTTGTCAACAGAATGAGCATAATAAGAACGTTCTTGTCCAGTGTATAAGATTAATATGCATGATCTGAGGTAACTTAAATTGTAAATTTTTGTAAAAACATAGTTTTTATTACTTCTTCCCTCCTTTGCCTGGTCCCCAAACCACTCTTACAACTTCTAAACTAAGTCAAGAAGGTATTCTCCTAGAGAAAAAGCAAATTTGGTTTCTCTACATTTGTTAACATCCTCTGAAAAAATTTTACACATACAGACAAAGCTGTGAAATTTGAGATTCATAATGATCAAACATATGTTTGAGAATAAGAAACATGGACTTTAAGGTCAGTTGATTTAGTCAGCTTTTAAATTCCAGCCTTTATATGCTGCACTGATTTACAGCGGATTTAGCAGAAAGAGGAAGCAGCAGCCGGATATTATGAGGAGAGATGCGCATCTCTATAGAAAGGAGCTCGGGTCCTTCACAACCAGTCCTAATTTTTTATTGCTAAAGGTCAGCCTAACATATCATGTAGAAAGGGTTATGGTAGCCTTTTTATAGTTAAAATGGGTCACGTTTGGTCAAAGGCCTCTGGAACTTCTATAAAGTTTCCAGATGTCTTGGCAATAACTTGCAAATAACCATAATTTTTGCTAACCCTAACCTAATTTTGTCAGTCTAGACACTGGGATAAAATAGTATTCATAGACTCTTCTAAACTGCTTCCTCTGTTCTGTCAGATGTGTGCGCACTGTCTCTTCTTTGCCAGGTTTTGAGTTTGATGGTTTCCAGGAACTACTCTCTAAGAGTGAGATCATCCCTTAACAGTGACTGCCAGAGGAAGGTGAGAGACATATGGTGGCCTGGCACTTACTCTTTCCAGTTCTATATTAGGGGACTATGTAGGAAATGTCTGCATTTCTAAATATATGTCTAGTGAAATGAAGCTAATAAATCTCTTTTATTTCTTTAAATGACCCATTATTAGGATTTTGTCAAAATATCAATAAAACAAAAATAACTATAAAACTCTTAACTCTTTGCATTATCTAATATTACGCAAAAATGATTATAGCAAAGAAATTGTGAATATAGAGATAAGAAAAGTAGAATTTATAATATAGGATTTGAAATAATGGATATTTCATAGTGTATCCTGAAACCAACAGACAGAACTTAAAGAGCTCAGGGAGTATGTGAGGTTGAGCATCTTTTACCTGTGTTCTTCTTGCACTTTATTCCTTCTCTTGATCTTGCATCCATTGTCTTCTTTTTGTTTTTGTTTTTGCTTTTGTTTTTGAGAAAGATTGGCTATGAGCTAACATCTGTTGCCAATCTTGCTCTTTTTGCTTGGGGGAGATTGTCCTTGAGCTAACATCTGTGCCAGTCTTCCTCTATTTTGTATGTGGGACACTGCCACAACATGGCTTGATGAGCAGTGTGTAGGTTTGTGCCTGGGATCCGAACCCATGCACCCTGGGCCACCAAAGCAGAGTGTGTGAACTTAACCACTACACCACTGGGCTGGCCACATAAGTCTTCTTGATGGAAAAAGTCATGATGGAGGACAATTAGAAGTTCTATTGTAGAGAATGCAAATGAGAAAAATGTATGGAGAAATTACTCTGAAATTTAGGTATACGAGGTTAGATGTGGGTAGTATGGTATAACAGAAGCAAAAAACCTACAGTAGAAAGGAAAAGATCTGATTTCTAATTTTAATTGTATACTACCTAGCTTGTTGACATTTGGTTTGGCTTGACAATAGAGAGGATACGTAACAGCTTTGAAACCTATATCATAGAGATTTGTAAATGACAAATCTCATGTCTGTAAATCTATCTTGAAGAGATAGGATCTATATCTATATCAAATTAGGATACATATTTTATATGTATATATAATTAGGATATTTTAGAATATATATTTTATATATGTGTAATTAATATCACAGAAATCTCAAGGGCTCCTAAAAGTAAATATTAAAAAAAAAACCTTGTCAAATCTACGCCTTAGTATGACCTCTTTTGGTGAGTGACTTCACCATCCATCTAGTCATCCAAGCCCAAAATAAGGAAATCCTATCCAATGTGTTACCCACTTTTTAAATCCACTCTAACAGTATTTTGACACAGCTGCCTTGAGAATCTGATAGGTCAGCATGCAGAGTCAGGCAACACTGCCTTCCTTGAAGGTTCTTAAGCTAATCTGGAACAATTGGTCTTTTAAATTTTGTAGCTTATTAATTGACATAAAAAGCAAAACACAAGCTAAGCCCACTCATGTATTTGGGACTCAGAGCCTAATGAAAAAGAATTCGAACATCATACACTCTGGATTTCAGAACTGTTTGATAGATGGGGAGAGCCTAATGGAAGTTGAGTCGAGGGGAGAAATGAGGATCTCTGAAAGAAGGTTAACACGAATAAGTTAAAACCTTGGTAACGTGTGTTACAGTGAGAGGCAGACCAGAATGTTGGAAGGAGTCATAGACCCAGATATAATGTGAAAAGTGTTTAACATATTCCTTGCTCAACCAACCTTCTCACTCCTTACAGGAGGCAGAACATAGACCGAATAGAACCATGGTGTTCAACAATGCTGAAGGAAGTGATGCAAAAGGCGGACGCTTTAGGTTAATTGAGATGCTATCATCTTCAAGTCTTGAAAGGGAAAGTTGCCCCTACCCAAGACTGTAAAATTGATAGGTTACATTTAACTTATATAGTTAGTCACCATTTGCACTCTTGAACCTCTGGATTTCAGGTGAGTATATTTGGGAATACTACTTCCTGTGAGCCAACAGAATCCCACTGGCAAATGAGGACTAGGGCACAGCAATTGCCTTTAAGTATCTCTTGACTACTCACTCTCATTTTTTATCTCTACTGACGTTGCTATAGTTCAAATACTTATCTCAAATGGATTTTTTTCAAAAGATTCCTAACTGATGTAATGTCCTTCAGTCTTGTCCACTCCAAATCATTCTCTACTCTGCTACCAGAATTACCTTTATAACTTGAAGTTCTGACCAGGTTACTTTAATGCTTTAATTACTTCAGTGGTACCCCAGGCTTACAAAATAACATGAAATTCCTTTCCAAGAGCCATAAAAACTTGTCTACCCATGACTCTTGCAATTCTCTCTTGAATTGAATATATATACACAAACATTATATAATATATATGTAAGAGTATATATAAATATACGAATATATGTGTGTGTATACATATACATACCTATATATGTATACATGCATAGTCATTTTACAAATACATTCTGAGTACCCACTATATTTTTCATTAAAGGAACTTACATTTCTGTGGCAAGATGAATAATAAACAAACCCTCCCCTAAAAAACTCAAATTAGGGGCCAGCTCGATGGCACAGCAGTTAAGTTTGAGTGCTCTGCTTCTGAGGCCTGGGATTTGCCAGTTCCGATCCCGGGCGTGGACCTACACACAGTCTCTCAAGCCATGCTGTGGCAGGTGTCCCACACGTAAAGTAGGGGAAGATGGGCATGAATGTTAGCTCAGGGCTAATCTTCCTCAAAAAAAAAAATCAAATTAAAAAGATGAAGATGGTGATATGTTCTGAGGAAAATAAAAGGGTATGGAATGGAGTAACTAAAGTGTGGAGAGGGAACAGGAGTTACTTCAGATAGAACGGTGAGGGGAGCTTCCAGAGGAAGTGAGGTCTGAGCTAAGACTTGAAGTAACCCATTTATACAAAGAGCTGGGGTATGAAAAGTCCCAGAAGAGAGAAGGACAAGTGTAAAACCCCTAAAACGGCAAAGGCCAGAGTGACTGGAACAGAGCTGGGAGTGGATGGAGAGGATTGTTTTAAGGTAAAATTTTTAAAAAGCCAGAAGGGCCAGATAGTGTATACTACTAACTTTTCTATTAGCAAAAACAGCAATAACAATAATAACAATGTATGCAAGTACCAAACAGTATTTCAAACAAACATTAACTCATTTAATCCTAACAATATGACAAAGGTACTATTATTAATCACTATTTTGCAAATGAGGACACTGAGCAAAGAGAAAACAAATAGCCTGCTCAACATCATGTAGAAAAATTATAACTCTTAAGTGGTGAACTCTGTTACTAGCACAAGCAGTCTGGCTTTAGAATCTAACCACCATTCTATGGTATGTGTAGGAATTTGTAAGACTGAATAAGTATTTTGTTTCTAAGCACAATGAGAAGCTAATGCAAAGTATTAAGCAAGGAAGGTATCTTGAAGATAGAGACAAGAGAGTTGTTGACCAGTGAGAAGTAGAGATTATGAACTAAGGCTACCAAGGAAGACTGCTAATTTTGGCTCATTGAATGTGTGGATGGTGATCCCATTAACACCAGATGAGAGGGAAGTAAGTTGGGGAGCATAGGAATAGAGGATTTTTGCTTGGGAAATGTTATGCTTGGCATGCCTATTGGTTATACAAGTGGAGAGTTTGAGAGGACTGTTGAAAATAAATATTCAGTGCTCAGGCTGAGGTTGGGACTGAAGATATAAATTTGGGCATCATCAGTATATGGATAACACGTAAAGCTAAGTAATGAAGTAAATGAATTCATTGCCTTGAGAAAGAACATAGTCGTAATTCTGATTTACTTGTTATATCGCAAACATTCCATGATCTCCCCATGCCTTTGGACCTTTGCAAGCAGTTAGATAATATTTTTCTCTGAAAAAATACATCTAATCTTTCATATCTTGTCTCAAGACCTCCCTCTTCAGCAAAGCTTTTCCTGATTACTTATGAAGAGTTAGGGACTGATGGAAACATTCTATCCATCCATCTATCCATCCATCCATCCATTCAACAGGCTTATGTTGGGTAAAGTTGACTAACCTATGCTGGAGAGTTTGCTAAGCATTTGGGGATGCCACAGTAAATACCAAGTACCCATCTTTTGGAACTTTGTTGTCTACATATATTGTCTAGAGCTACATTTTTCAAACTTTGAGTTTTAACATAGTGGATCATTAAAACAATTTAATAGGTCTTGATCAGCATGAAGAAAAGAAATAGAAAAAATAAAGTAGAAAATATCAGAGTGCATCAATGTATAACAGTAAGTATTGCTTTGTGAATCATTTTTTCCCCTGACATATATATCTACTATATTGATACATAATGTGTATCTTTTTATTATGGAGAATGTTTTAAAAAGTTTGGAAGACATTGTACTAGACCTTTCTCCACCTTGCTTGTATGTCTCTCTCCCCACTTAACTCTGTGCAAGAAGGAACTAGATGTTTATACAGACCTTTTTACGTTTGGATCTTCAGATTATAGCTCCTGAGGTGGATCAGATAAGCAATAAAAGTTTGTGGGAAAGATGGTGGGAGGGAGAAAAGTCACAGAAAGTGGGACATTTGAAGCAGGCAGCACAAAAGCATCAGTGAAAGTCGGCTTCTGCAGACATGAGTGGTTAGCTGAGCACGGGGATTCCATGCATTATGATGGGAAGATAAATACAGAGTAACTCCAGAAATAGATATATCATAGTAACTGACTGTACCACAGAATGAAAGAACCCCTAGGTATCAAATTAAATGGAAGTCTTTTTAATGTCTTGTCCTGTATTGGTTGCTATAAAAGAATGGATTTTTGTCTTATAATACCAATTCCATTTTTGTTTAGAAAAACAAATAAATATTAAATAGTTGTTACTTTCTTGATGTCTAATTAATTGACGTCAAATTTTATCCTCTGGGCCAATGTGTACCTTGATTTGTAGATAACTTTTACAGCCTTGGTAATTAACATTCTTGGGATAAAGAAGTCTCCTTTTAAGTGGAATACTTGATCTCAGAAAATGGAAAAGACTGTGGTTGCTTTAGGACAAGGACATTCTGTTGCCAGAAAGAATGGTAAAAGCTTTAATCTTTAGTCTTTGTGTTCAATTCTTTCGTTAAGTAGGAATTTCAAGTAATAGGCCATAAATATGCATTTTTAAAATTTAATCTTTTTTTACATAAAATATTTATTTCTTACATCCTTTGAACTGGAACTGTGTTTGTTCATGTATGTTTAAATTTAAAACACCATCTTGACCATAATCTGAAGCTATAGAAAAATATTTGTAGACCACTTTGTTTAGCCTAGTGACTATTGTCTTAATAACTTGTATAACAAAATGTACTCATTACTTTCACAGTATTCATAGAAAAGAAGCAAGAGTACAAAAAAGGTTTTTTTTTAAAGATTTTATTTTTCCTTTTCCTCCCAAAGTCCCCCAGTACATAGCTGTATATTTTTAGTTGTGGGTCCTTCTAGTTGTGGCACGTAGGATGCCACCTCAACATGGCTCCACAAGTAGTGCCATGTCTAGTCCAGGGTTGGAACCAGGGAAACCCTGGGCTCCTGAAGCGCAGTGCATGAATTTAACCACTCGGTCACGGGGCCAGCCCCAAAAGGTCTTAAATATATGAGAGGCTTGATAATGTTTTGATTGAAGGAGGGAAGAAAAGGAGGGAGAAAAAGGGGGTGAGAGAGAAAGAAAACTAAAGAAAGAGGAGTTAGAGTGAGAGCAATGAAGGGAAATTTATTTGACATCTACATCTTGTCATAAGATTAGCTTCCCGCCTCTTCAAAAACAACAGCAATAAGAATAGCAAAGTTTTACCTAGAATCAGAAATAGAAAAAAAACCTTCAAAAAGCATGGTCGTGCTCCAACAGGGTTCATTCCTAAGAAGTAAATTCCAGCATGTTAAAACTTTTTCTATCTAATTATAGAACAAAATAATTATTCTTTAAAAATTTGACTATAGGCATGGCAAGCACAGCAGCAGTGACAATGTGGCATATTCATGCAATCAGGATGTGGAAGTACTGGGGAAAGAAACTGTAGTCCCATAGATTCTCTTGCAGAAGAGAAATATTTTCTTTTGGCTAAAAATCTGTATGGCTGGGAGGGGGACTAAGTGAACCTCATGCCTGAGATGAAGTGGGGATGGGAGGCTTCAAATATACGAAAACTAAAATGAATGCCCACTTCCCTACTCCTCCCACCCCCCCCATTTTCTATATGGTTCTATAATGGATTTGGCACATTGATTGGCACACAGGTAGCACTCAGTAAACGTTAGATATTACATTGAATGGATTGAAGTTGAGGTCTTGGTGCAACACCTTAGAAGGTGGAGAGCGAGACATGAGTGTGGTAGGCAGAATGGTGGTCTCCCAAAGATGTTCACATTCCTAGTCCTAGGATTAGGATCCTTAGGACCTGGGATATGTTTTCTTTCACGATAAAGGAGAATTAAGTTTGCATGTGGAGTTATGGTTGCTAGTCAGTTTAATTTAAATTAGAGAGATTGTCCTGGATTAATTGATGGGCCCAATGTAATCACAAGGGTCCCTAAAAGTGTAAAAAGGAGGCAAGAGAGGAGGTCAGAGGGATGCATTGTGAGAAAGACTCAATGCCCCTTTAAAAGACCTTTGCTCCCTTTACAGATGGAGAATCAGGAGTCCAGGAGCGTGGGCAGCCCCTAGAAGCTGGAAAAGGCACGTGCATGGATTCTCCTTTAGAAACTCTGGAAAGCAACATGACCCTGGGAGACCTTGATTTTAGCACGTGAGACCTGCGTCAGACTTTTGACCTACGGAACTGTAGGATCACACACTTTGTGTGGATTTAAGCCAGGAAATCTGTGATAAATTGTTACAGCAACAATAGAAAACTAATACAATGAGTAAGTAAGTTTACAGGAATCTGCAAAAGTGATCTTACTAGTGACATTCAGGCAAAGTGTAAACAGATCTCAGAGAGGATTGTGGATATCTCATTTAGAGTTTTACATTCCTAAAGCTATGGCAAAACTTAACAAAATTCAATTCATGTGTGTTCAATCTATTGTAAGGGTTAAAAACCTGTCTTTAAACTAGCTGCCACCTGTCATCCACTCCTCTGTCCCCTCCTCCACTATTTCTGCCCTTACTACCACCACCACAGCTGTATACGCATATGTGAATACACACACATTTACCATACACAAACACAAACACAAACACACACACACACACATACTTATTTATGGCTTTCCAATTGTATGTCCATCAGGCACTCTTAAAATTTTTTTGCATTTGACTACACTTGTGAGATATCACAACATTAACAAATTCTATTTCTTGAAATCTCTCTTTCACATCCAAAATACCATGCTTACCACTTTTTTCTCTTCCTCTCTCACCACTCCTTATTATTTTTCATCTTCCTTAAAATTTTTATTGTTGCAAATAACAGAGGCTTCCTCACAATAATTCAAGTACTATGGGCAGGGTATGCTTCAAAAAATATAGGAAGCAATAAGGGATGTAGAAATCACGGAAATCCTAGGACAGCAAATGTGGGAATTCCAGGTCTAATGGACACTAAAACTGAAAGATCCAGAACCTTACAAATAGGAGTTTATGGATCTCCTTTATAAGGTTCCTCCATTTACAAGGCAGGTACTCTCAACCTCTGACTCTTTTGGTGTATTGTCTAACTTCTCTCATGATCACTTAAAAAAAAACTTTATTTTTAGAGCAGTGTTAGATTCATAGAAAAATTGAGCAGAAGATACAGAGATTTCCCATATATTCCCCACTCCCACACATGCATATCCTCCCCTATTATCAGCAGCCCCAACCAGAGTGGTAAATTTCTTACAATTGATGAACCCATGTTTATGCATTATTATTACCCAGAGACCATAGATGACATTAGGGTTCACTCTTGGTGTTCTACATTCTATGGGTTTGGACAAATGTATAATGACATATATGTACCATTATAGCATCATCCAGTGTCTTTGAGAGAGCAGAAATTTTCAATTTTAATGAAGTCTGGTTTATCAATTTTTTCTTTTATGAATTGTACCTTTGCTATTGCATCTAAAATGCCATCTGTAAATCTAAGGTCATCTAGATTATCTCTTATGTTATCTTCTAGGAGTTTTACAGTTTTATGTTTTACATTTAGTTCTGTGATCCATTTTGAGTTAATTTTTGTGAATGGTGTAAGGTCTTTGTCCAGATTCATGTTTTTGTATGTGATTGTCCCATTGCTCTGGCACCATTTGTTAAAAAGACTGTTTTTTGCTACATTAGATTGCATTTGCTCCTTTGTCAAAGATCAGTTGACTATATTTGTGTGGGTCTGTTTCTGGGCTCTCTGTTCTGTCCCATTGATCTAATTGTCTATTCTTGCATTAATACTATACTATCTTGATTACTGTAGCTTTATAGTACGTCTTGAAGTCAAGTACTGTCAGTTCTCCAGCTTTGCTTTTCTCTTTCAATATTGTGTAGGCTCTTTTGTGTCTTTTGCCTCTCATTATAAACTTTAGAATCAGTTTATCTACAAAATAACTTGCTGGGATTTTGACTGGGATTGCATTGAGTCTATAGATCAGTTTAGGAAGAAGTGACATCTTGACAACATTGAGTCTTCCTACCCAAGAGCACGGAATGTCTCTCCATTTATTTAGCTCTTCTTTGTTTGTGTTCATAAGAGATTTGTAGTTTTCCTCACATAGATCTTGTACATTGTTAGGTTTATACCTAAATATTCCATTTTTGGGGGTGCTATTGTAACTAATACTGTTTTTAATTTCCATTTCCACTTATTCCTTACTGATACCTAAGAGAGTGATTGACTTTTGTATGTTAACATTGAATCCTGCAATCCTGCTATAATTGCTTATTAATACCAGGAGGTTTTTTTTGTTGACTCTGGTTTTCCACATAGATGGCCATGCCATCTGCAAACAGAAACAGTTTTATTTCTTCCTTCACAATCTATATACCTTTTATTTCCTTTTCTTGTGTGTTAGCTAGGACTGTCAGTATGATGTTGAAAATCAGTGGTGAGAGGAGACATCTTTGCCTTGTTCCTGACCTTAGTGGGAAGTTTCTAGTTTCAAACCATTAAGTATGATGTTAGCTGTACATTTTTGTAGATATCCTTTATCAAGTTTAGGAAGTTACCCTCTATTTCTAGTTTACTGAGAGTTTTGTCATGAATGGGTGTTGGATTTTGTCAAATGGTTTTTCCACATTTATTGATGTGATCATATGATTTTTTTATTAGCCTGTTGATGTGATGGATTACACGAATTTGTTTTCAAATGTTGCTCTAGCCTGCATACCTGAGACAATCCCACTTGGTTGTGGTGTATAATTCTTCTTATACATTGTTGGATTTGATTTGCTAATATTTTTTGAGGAGTTTTCGTCTATGTTCATGAGAGATTTTGGTTTTCTTTCCTTGTGATGTCTTTATCTGGTTTTTCTATTAGGGTAATGCTGTCCTCATAAAATGAGTTAGGAAGTATTCTCTCTGCTTCTATCTTCTGAAAGAAATTATAGAGAATTGGTAAAACTTCTTCCTTAAATGTTCGGCAGAATTTGACAGTGAACTCATTTGAGCCTGGTGCTTTCTGTTTTGGAAAGTTATTCATTATTGATTAAATTTCTGTAATAGATATAGGCCTGTTCAGATTGTCTATTTCTTCTATACGAGTTTTGGCAGATTGTATCTTTAAAGGAACTGGTCCATCCTCTCTGGGTTATCAAATTTGTGGGCATGGAATTATTCATAGTATTTTTATATTTCTGTTATTGTCTTTTGGATGTATACTGATGTCCCCTCTTTATTTCTGATATTAGTAAGTTGTGTCCTCTCTTTTTCCTTAGTTACCCTGGCTAGAGCCTTAATGATTTTATTGACCTTTCTAAGAATTAGCTTTTGATTTTATTGACTTTCTCCATTGATTTCTTATTTTAAATTTCATTCATTTCTGCTCAAGTTTAATTTTTTTCTTCTGCTTACTTTGAATTTAGTTTTCCCTTCTTTTTCTAATTTCCTAAGTGGAAGCTAACATGAATGTTTTTATATCTTTCTTCTTTTCTAATGTATGCAATTCATGCTATAAATTTCCCTCTGCTTTCACTGCATCCCACTAATTTCGATAAGTTGTGTTTTCATTTTCACTCACTTCAAAACATTTTTAAATTTCTCTAGAGATTTCTTCTTTGACTCATGTATTATTTAGAAGTATGTTGTTTAATCTCTAAGTATTTTGGGGTTTTCCAGCTATGTTTCCATTATTGATTTCTACTTTAATTCCATTTTGGACTGAGAGTAGAATTATGTGATTTCCATTCTTTTAAGTTTTTTAAGGGATACTTAATGGCCCAGAATATGGTCTATCTTGGTGAATGTTCCATGTGAGCTTAAGAAGAATGTGTACTCTGCTGTTCTCGGATGAAGTACTCTATAGATGTCCATTATGTCTAGTTAACTGAAGGTGTCATTGAATTCAGCTACATCCTTACTGATTTTCTGCCTCCTGGATCTGTCCTTTTCCGAGAGAGAGGTGTTGAAGTCTCCAACTGTGACAGTGGATTCATCTATCTTAACTTGCAATTCCATCAGTTTTTGCCTCACATATTTTGATGCTCTGTTGCTAGGCACATGCACTTTAAGGATTGCTATGTCTTTTCTTTTTTTGGTGAAGAAGATTGAGCTAACCTCTGTTGCCAATCTTCCTTCTTCTGCTTGAGGAATATTGTTTCTGAGCTAACATCTGTGCCAGGCTTCCTCTATTTTGTATGTGGGACACCACCAAAGTATGGCTTGATGAGTAGTGTATAGGTCCGCATGTGGGATCTGAACTCGCAAACGCAGAATGGGTGAACTTAACCACTACGTCACCAGGCTGGCCCCTGCTATGCCTTTTTTAGAGAATTGACCCATTTATCATTATGTAATGTTACACTTTATCCCTGATAACTTCCCTTGGTTTGAAGCTGCTCTGTCTGAAATTAATAATAGCTACTCTTGCTTTCTTTTGATTAATGTTATCATGGTATATCTTTCTCTATTTACTGTTAATCTATATATGTCTTTATATTTAAAGTGGGTTTCTTGTAGACAACATATAGTTGGGTCTTGTTTTTGATTCACTCTGATAATCTCTGTCTTTTAATTGATGTGTTTAAAACATTGAGTTCATAGTGATTATTGGTATAGATGGATTAACATCTACGGTATTTATTACTTTTTCTATTTTTTGCCCTTGTTCTTTGTTCCTATTTTTGTCTTCCCTTCTTTTTCTGCTTTTTTATAGTTTTAGTTATATGATTCTCTCTCTCTCCTTTCTTAATGTGTCAGTTACAATTCTTTTTTTTTTTTGTATGATCTTTTTTTTTTTGGTGAGAAAGATTGGCCCTGAGCTAATGTCTGTTGCCAGTCTTCCTCTTTTTTTTTCTCCAAAGCCCCAGGCCATAGTTGTATATCCTAGTTGTAAGCCATTCCAGTTCTTCTATGTGGGATGCCACTATAACATGGCTTGATAAGAGCTGCATAGTTCTGTTCCCAGGATCCAAATCAGTGAACCCCGGACTGCCAAAGCGGAGCACAGGAACTTAATCCACTCGGCCATGGGGCTGGCCCCTCTTTTTCTTTTCTTCCTTTTTTAATGGTTGCCTTAGAGTTTGCAGTATATATTTACAACTAATCCAATTCTACATTTTAATAACTTTGTACTACTTCACAGGTTGTGTGAGTATAGTATAATAAAATAATGCTAATTTATCCTTCCCATCCCTTGTATCTTTGCTGTCATTTGTTTCACTTATGCATAAGCATACATATGTACATAAGCATACGTATATATCAAATATATTGTTATTATTTTGAACAAACTCTACTCTGTTAGATCAATTAGGAATAAAAAATTAAAAGCCTTTTTTTCAACCTTCACTTATTTCTTCTCAGATGCTCTTCCTTTCTTTATGTAGGTCGATTCTGACCTATATCATTTTCCTTCTTTCTAAAGAACTTCTTTCAACACTCCTTGCAAAGCAGGTCTACTGGCAAAAATCTCTTTCAATTTTTGCTTGTCTTTCTTTCCCCTTCATTTTTAAAGGATAGTTAAACTGGATACAGAATTCTGGGTTGCTGGGTTTTTCTCTCAATACTTCAAATATTTCCCTCCAGTCTCTTCTTGCTTGCTTGGTTTTTGAGGAAAAGTTGAATGGAATTCTTTTCTTTGCTTCTCTATAAGTAAGGTGGTTTTTCTCTTTGGCTTCTTTCAGGATTTTTCTTTATCTTTGATTTGCTGTAGTTTGAAATTACATATTTTTTGTCATTTATCTTGCTTGATGTTCTCTGAGCTTCCTGGATCTGTGGTTTGGTGTCTGACTTTTTTGAAGAAGAAGGTTAGCCCTGAGCTAACATCTGCTGCCAATCCTCCTCTTTTTCCTGAGGAAGATGGGCCCTGAGCTAACATCAGTGCCCACCATCTTCTACTTTATATGTGGGATGCCTGCCACAGCATTGCTTGACAAGTGGTGCGTAGGTGCACATCTGGGGTCCAAACTGGCAAACCCCAGGCTACCAAAGCAGAATGTGAGAATTTAACCTCTGTGCCGCCAGGCTGGCCCCTGGTTTCTAACTTTTTTTGAGGGAGATTCTCAGTCTCTCTTGTTTCAAATATTTCTTTTTTTTTTTTTTCTCTCTTTTAGTCCTCTAGACTTTCTGTTATACATACACTAAACCTTTTGCAGTTGTCCCACAATTCTTGGACACTCTGATTTTTTTTCAGTCTTTTTTCTCTTTGCTTTTCAGTTTTGGCAGTTTCTATTGAGATATCCTCAAACTCAGAGAGTCTTTCCTCAGCTGTGTCCAGTGTCATAATGAGCCTTCAAAGGCATTCTTCATTCCTGTTACTGTATTTTTGCTCTCCTGCATTTCTTTTTGGGTTCTTTCTTAGGATTTCCACCTCTCTTCTTACATTGACAATCTGTTCTCACATGCTGTCTTCTTTATTCATCTCAATCATTGTCATTTTAAATTCCTAGTATGATAATTCTAACGTCTCAGTCATAGCTGAGTCTCATTCTGATGCTTGCTCTGTCTCCTTACACTGTGTTTTTTGCCTTTTAGTGTGTATTATGATTTTTCCTCGATTGCTGGACTTGATGTCCTAGGTAAAAGGAACTGCTGTAAGTAGGCCTTTAGTTCTGTGGTAGTGATGCAGGGGAGGAGAAGTGTTCTGTAGTCATACGACTAAGTTTCAGTCTTCTGGTGAGCCTGTGCCTCTGGGCTGTGAACTTCACACATGCTTCTTAGTGTTCCTCCTACCCCCACCTTAGCTGGGCCGGTATATCTAGAGTGGGCTGGAGTTTGGTATTTCCCTTCCCCCAGGGCAGTTAGGCTCCGATAAAACCCCAGCAGGTGAGGATCTGGTTAATTAGTTTCTACTGTGCGCTGATCTTTTAAGAGGAATCGAGTGCTCTGGCATATTTCAAAATGCTTTCTTTTTCTTCTCCTGTTTTTGGAAGTCCAAAGGGGTTTTTCTCTGTGAGAACCTAGTTAAGCTTCTGGAGATAAAATTGACAAAAGTATAGGGGACCCCAATGACTGGGTCCCCCTGTAGTTTTATCTCTCAAGACCTGTCCATGTTGAGTCTCCAGCGTTTCACCAATTATAGTTCAGGTGTCCTTGTCTCTGCACTGATTCCCACAGAAGTTTGTATTTGCAAGTCTCTGCTCTGGTAAGTTGTGATTCTCTGTATCATCCTATTGATATCTCCAATTTTGGAGGCAGCAATTTGCCCTGTGACCTCACTTTGACAAACCTAGGAAGAGTTGTTGAGTTTTCAGTTTGTTCAGCTTTTCACTTGTTCTTAGAATGGAGTAGTGACTTCCAGCTTCTAACATGCCAGATGGGAAACTGGAAGTCCTCACGACCACTTTTTCTACTCTACTTTCTTTATTGCCTAGCTTCTGATGACTTTCATGTTTGACACGCTCTAGTTATAAGCTCGGTCATGACCTCTTATTCATTTCAGAGCTATTTATTTACCAACCACCTAATGCCATGCATTAGGAACTAGGGTAAAATGATTATTAAGATAGAAAACATCTCAAGCCTCTCAGAACTTATTATTTTGAAAGGATAATTCCAAAAAACTAAGGACACATATTTAATGCTTAATGAAGATGCCTTTTTTTTTTTTTTGAGGAAGATTAGCCCTGAGCTAACATCCACCACTAATCCTTCTCTTTTTGCTGAGGAGATTGGCCCTGAGCTAACATCTGTGCCCATCTTCCTCTACTTTACATGTGGGATGCTGCCACAGCATGGCTTGATAAGTGGTGCATAGGTCCATGCCCGGGATCTGAACCTGTGAACTCTGGGCTGCCAAAACTAAGCGTGCAAACTTAACTGCTACACCACCTGGCTGACCCATAATGATGATGCTTTTTGAGCAGGAGGGTTGATGATGGTGACATTTACTGAGCTGATATGGGGAAGATTTTCAGAGCAAGATGTTTGAGGGTAAAAATGGTTTGATTCTTGACACATTAATTTTGAAATGCCTATTTGACGTGCAAGGGGGAAATCAAATAGGCATTTGGAAACATAGATACCAGCTGCTTGATAGGCTCCATATTTCTCAATTCAAATTTCCAAGCAAGAGCTTTTTTCTTAAATCTTCTTAGCAGTCCCATTATCAGCCCATGTTCCAGCCACCTTTGGGTCAGTTGCACACCATGACTAACATTATCCACAGTTTTTTATTTCATTCCACAGGATGTAATATTTTCTTTAGAGACAGACATATCTGGGTTCAAATATTGCTGCCTTCAGGAATTTAAATGTATTTTAGATCTCTAAGCTCAGTTTTCTCACCTTCAAATGTCTACTAATACCTACTTTACAAAGATTTCACGAGAATTAAATGTGGTAAGTATATGGAACTGCCTAACCCAAATAATAGAATTTTGTTCACATTAAAGGACTAATTTAATCACACACATTATCATTTTAATATTTTTAGTCTTTACCTCTATAATGAGAATCTCTTGTTGTAGCTGTAAGATTTTTGGGATTTGATTAACTAGGATATATATTAATTCAGGAGAGCTAAATGGTTCTGGAATCCTAATAGAACTGTATATCTAACACAGAAGAAAAAGTTCACTAACATGATTTTCAAGTTATTTATATATGCTAGATACAGTCTTTGGTCAAGCCACTGCTCTGCTGGAAAACCTAATAGACTATTATTAGTAGTAGTAATAGTATTGGCTGATCTTTCCTTTTTTCCTTTTCTCTGCTCTAGGTTGCATTTCAGTTTCATTTTATAAATTTAATTTTCTCCCTTTGGATGTATTTAGCTCCCACCATGGAACATTAACTTTAAACAGGGCAATAAATAGACTAAAAAGGTTGGTATTCATCAATTCCAGAAGTTACATGCTAACTAGACTCTATGTGCTATAAAAGCTTTCCTGTAGTTTTTACTTTCTAGTCCTGAGGTTTGGGTCTTGGTTTCCATGAATTTCCAAGTCCAATGCTTTAGTTTACCCCATTGATTAATGGGATCCCACTATGCTTCCAGTCAAATGCCTTTTGCATAAATTAGCCAGACTGACTACAGAGTGTCATAACTGATACAAAATGTTATTGTAAATATCTTAAAAGTGTAAAACCCTTTGAGACCTGAGACTCGACAGAATGCATATAAAGTTCCTTGGTGCTAAAAGTTGAGCAGAAATTTCTTATTTGAGGGGTGCTAGGATTCAAGGTGTTGAGAGACAAAAATCTATACAGGAAAGATAAGGAAACAAAAGAGGGAAGTTCAGAGAGTCATCAAATTAAACTGAGCCACAAATAGATGTCAAATCCAGGAGAATGGTGGTAGGAATTTGGGTCCAAGAAGAGTCAGGGCCAACAATACAGGCATGGAGGGGAGGAAGAGGTGAAATGGGAATCCAGGAATGTAGATTAGAAGTTTTGGCACCTAAGGTCTATAAACTGAATGGGAATGGGTCCAGGATAGCTTTGCCTATCTAAAAGTGTTTGGGAAAACAGCGTCTGTTGAGAAGTGGAAACTAGATCTTTCTTTCACTTAGCTTTATTGGTAGATAGACTCTCTTCCCCTACGCCTTTACCCGGGAGGTTCTTTGCGTGAGGACAGGTTGGGTTTACTTCTCTTTCTTGTGACAAACCTTTCTTCTCCCTGCCTCAAGGTATATATTTTGCGTTTTCCTGCACATTTGACTTCATTTTAACTGGTGTTATAATGCTTTTTCATGCCATAACCCCAGTTTTCGATGTAACTTTCTGTTACACCTATATGATTTCAATCTCTAGCTATAAATGTTTTTGACCACAAAACCATTTTCTTTTTTAATACTAGAAAATATCCTTTACTACTTTTGTAAGGTACATTTGGGTGTAATAAAGTGTCATGACATAGTGCCGGTTTCAAAGAAAATTTCAATTAAATCTAAGGAACTCCTATTTGGGTTCCCCCCCGAAGGGATGTTTTATTTATTTATAAGACTGAGGCGCTGGTGGACCCTCTCCATGCAGGTGGTATAAAAACATGCAGTAACGTTTAAGGTTGTTTTTCTCCGGGGAAATTTAAAAATAAAGATGGGTCTTTCTGAGGACTTCTGGACAGGTTGATATTAATAAGATATTTTATGATATTTTGCATTATACGACATAGGAGTTTTAACAAATGACACCAGGAATCATTTCTTATACTTTGCAAGGGGATTTTTTTTTCAAGTTCTTCCTTGTACTCACTGGCAAAAATAAAACACAATGTTACTTATAATGCATTTCCAGACACTTTAAGTTTATCTGTGATTTAACTACAAATGCATACATTTGGCATAAAATCTCTTCCTTTGAATGTAACAGAATCTAGCAAAATGCAGCATTTAATGTAATTATGTATATGGATTCTCAAATAAGAATTATATAAATAAAAACCGATGCAGGAATCTTTAAAAATCCATGTAAACTTCTACAATTCCATGCAGAGTTTTCTGAAGCCTGCATGACACCTTTTTTTTTTTGGTAATACACAAGTAAATTTAAGCTATTTGGAGCCTATGGAGATGATATCGGAAGACATCTGCAGAGTGTCAGCAGTTTTGAAAGAGGTAGGATATGAATTGTATTTAGAAAGAAAAGCTTGATAGAGATCTTTTGTACTGCTGTATAGAATTGTTTCAGAGAAATATTATCTTTTGTTTGCTGTTAGGCTTTGTCAGACCTGAATCCAAAAAGCATATTGATTTGTTGTCAGTAAGTTGCATATGCTGGATGGATCTGTTTATCCCACTATTGTATGAAGCTTATTTCATTCCACTAGCTTAGGGCAGATAGTAGTATAAAAGAAGCTCAGATTTGCCTCCACCCCACCCCTACCAAGTAATTCCTTCATCCATTCTGAATTTGATTCATAAATAAAGGACAGAAGAAATCATCTCATAAATCTGGGTACTGGCTTTCACAATTGTGATGTGATATATCCTGAAAATTATTTTCTTTCTTTACTTCTACTATTAATGCAAGACAGAGAATATTGTTTAGTCTGTCTTAGGAGATGAGATATTAGTCACATTTAATTTATTAGCTGCTAATTTTACTTTCTTTACTCTATCCTTGATTACGTAAAGAGCCCAGAATGGAAGCTGACATATGGAATCTCTGCAGTACGGGTTGAACATCTGCAACCCATGCAATATTTGAAATTCATCAAGGAAATTGCTTACTTAATGAAGATAATGCTTTATATTTATCCCATTAGGTTAAGTTGAATATTTATGCCTTTATATTATAAGATGCACACTGTGTTTTGTCATATGGGAAACAAGAAGAGCCAGTGGGCAAAGAGAAATATTTTCTTGAGTTTTGAGCTCAGATGGAAATACAGGGAAATCACAGTGCTTACTACAGAGGGAAAGAAGTGTTCCAGTGGAGAAAGAGAATGAACAGGAAGAAATTTAGTGTTGTAACCCTGGGTTTAAGGAAGTATGCACCTACCAGGAGAGCAGCAACAATGTCCACTGCCTCCCATCCTCCCACTCCCTCTCTCCCTACCTCTCTCCCCTCCCTACCTCCTCCCCCTCCAACTACTACTGCTTCTTCAGAGAAAGAGAGAGATGGGGAGAGAAAGAGGGAAGATTTCTTTGAGTATTTTACTGGGTGATTAACCGTATGTGCACAGATATGTTTATTCAATTCAAGAGTTGCATGTATGTATAAATAGCAAGAAAATTTGCCTGGAATTGTATGACTCTCCCTTACTTCACTCATTGTGGGCTTCTCTAAGGATCTGGGTTCTTCATTTAGACCCTGATGTCTATAATTCTCCTTTGTAAAGATGTAACCAACTGTGACTGATTCTCCTCGTTGACAATCTGAAATTCTTCATGTTGTGTACATTTCTTTTTTTTTTAAAGATTTTTTTAAAATTTCTTCCTTTTTCTCCCCAAAGCCCCTCGGTACATAGTTGTGTATTTTTAGTTGTGGGTACTTCTACTTGTGGCATGTGGGATGCCGCCTCAGCATGGCTTGATGAGTAGTGCCATGTCTGCGCCAGGATCTGAACCAACGAAACACTGAGCCGCTGCAGTGGAGTGCACAAACTTAACCACTCAGCCACGGGGCTGGCCCTACATACATTTCTAAAATTTTTTTCTCATCAAAATTTTCCTATGATTTCCTTTACACATGTTATGAATTCTGATAGGTAATACACTCAAATAAAATCTTGAACTATAGTGTTGATGTTTGAGAGTCTTTGAGCTCCAAATGTCCATTTTAAAAATGATGACACCATTATCCCAGTTCTTCTGAGCTACACCCCCATGGAACATCTTTTATTCCACCTACACGCTTACCCTCCTTGCAAAAAGTAAGCATTAAAGAAATTTTTGTCAAATAGTATTAAATTTGTTATTTTTTCTTTTTGATTTTCAAAACTTCTTTCAGATTTACTCCTTATTAGCAGAGTGCCTATCTATGCACTAGGCACTGTTCTAGGCACTGGAATATAGAGGTAAACAAAATTTTCACTCTTTAAGCTTATGTGTGTTTGTGTTGGGGGTCAGACAAAACTATGTCAACAAATATCAAATGAGATAGTTTTCAATAGTGGTAAGTGTCAAGAAAGAAACCTGGGCAATTTCCAGACTGCGACTGAGTCGGAGGGAGGCTAATTCAATGGCATATTCAATGAAGGTTTGTTTGAGGAGCTGTTATATAAGCTAAGACCTGACTCATGCAAAGGAGCTGAGTATGTGAAAATCTGTGGGAGAAGCGTTCATCTAAAATGAAGGGCGAATGCAGGAACCTTATAGAAGGAATAAGTCCTTTGTGTCTGAGGAATATAAAGGAGGCCAGTGCGGATGGCACATAGGAAAGAGAGGGCAGAGGGGCAAGCAGTGGGTCATAGGGCCTGTACAGGTAAGATCATATTTGATCTTGTGGGCCCTACCTGATTTCATTTAAGGAGTTTTCCCCGATTCTAGGTGAGCTGGATTCCTTTGGTTGGTTTAAGTCAAGGAGTGACAGGATCAAACTTAATACCAGTACTTGGGCTCCTCTGTGAAGAATGGATACCAATAAGAAAGCTTTATTCAGTGAGTCCCCACTTGCAAGCAGGAACTTGCTTTGGCTGGTTTAAACAGAAAGTCGTTTTTGCTCAGCATGTTGGTTAGCCTGGAGAGTCACCAGGAAGGTTCGAGACACAGACAGAAACACAGCTAGAATTCCATCACCTATCTGGTTGATAGAGCCACAGTTTCGGCTTCACTCAGCGCCGAACACCTGGAGGCCCCTCAGTTTCCAGACTCTGCGTGTTCACTGCTCCCCAAAGGATGTTCTGCTCGCTCCACTTCTATGGGTCCCTGGCTTCAGACTCAAGGTGCTAGGCAGTTGTCTCTGGTTTGCTGAGGTTCTGCAAGAAGAAAAATTTGGAAATATGTGTCTTGGGATTTCAGCTTCTACAACAGGAAGCAAGATTTGCATGGCACACTCTTTAAATATGAGAAAGGGTTCATATACTGGATAGCTAATAAAGTGACAAATATTTGCCACAGAGGCTAGTGCAGTGATCCAGGTGAATGACCGTTTCGTCTTGGACTAGCACGGTAGCAGTAAAGAGAGAAGTCTTGACATTCTAAACTATTTGGAGATAGAGTCCGCAGGCATTTCTTTTGGCATGGATGTAGGGGATGGGGAGAGAAAGGAAGAATCAAGTGTAATTCCTAGGTTTGGCCGTTGAGAACCCAGGTAGTAACATTAACTGAGAATGGGAAGCCAGGGCTGAAGTACACACATATTTGGTCAGAAAATCAAGGTACTCTTGATTATTTTATGTTTGAGACAGCCATTAGCTATTTAAATGGTGATGCCAAGTTTAATTAATTCTAAAGCTTAGGGGCAAAGTCAAGGGCAGAGATATAAACGTAGTCTCATAGGCTGTATTTAGTCCATTTTTCCAATAAGGCATTATGTTTATTGCACCACTCTAGACTTTTAAAAATTTACTTTAATAGCACCAATTATCTTTTTACTTAATGACTTAAAATAACTCTGCAAAACAGCATGCAATATGAAGTGAGACCTCATCTGCTGAGCTTTCATGGTACCCTATAGTATGACAGAGGTTGGCATATTCATACTCGTCCTTATTTTCCCTTGCTTCCCAGCACACAGATAACCACTCTTCAGATTAAGCCAGCTATCCTACTGGTTATCCCATAAGCATTGTGAATCTCTGATTCCTACTTTTTTTGTTGTTGTTATTCTCCCAACTTGGAAACATAATAGCAGAATGTTTATCAGAATTTAGGAGTATGACGGACCAGAAGTGACTCCTGGGCTACCCCAGTTATTGCCTCCACGATCTAAGGATTCATTAAACTTCTCCAGTTCTCATCTGTAAAATGAAGACCTATTCCATCGGGATAATAAGATATTACCTATTCCATGGGGATGTGGTAAGAAATAAATGAGAGAATGTTGATATACTTGTTAGTCCTTTCCTTCCCTTTCCAAATGCAAAAAATGTATCCTTCAAGAAAAAGTCCCTCCTTCAAGTCAGAGCTTGTGAAGCTCCTTGCAGGATTCTTCAGCCTAGTCAAGGCTGTAATTAAACCAACAGCAACACCTACAAAGACGTGTTGCAAAAAGGGTATCGTGAAGATCCAAGCACAAAACACAAAGGACAGTCAGCCCGCTGAGCCTGAGGCTGGAGGCTGAGTCCAAGTGTTTTCCTTTGTGGCTTCGTAGACTGTGATGTCATGAAGGCTCATCCCTGCCTCTCTGTGCATCTAGGCCACCTTTCTAACTTCCCTATGCCCACCCAATTTCTTTGCTCATGAAGGACTTTGCTCCCCTAACTTGCAATTGCATATGCCTCTGGCTTGTTTTGATTTATCCCCACCATAGCTCCATAAGAGTTAACAGGTCACAGGAATTGTGACCATTAATTTATATTTCTATGACCTTCATTTAAATTTTCTAGGGAAAAAATGTTTGGCCTAACCTCCATGCTTCTCCTTGGGGCAGATATTCAGCTGTAGCCTGGGTGTAAAATGAAGCAGTACAGTGTTAGGCCTATAACTTTCTCGAAGCTGTAGGCAGGACAATTTAAGCTCAAAGGGTTTTTGGGTACAGCGAGCAAAGTAATTTGTACTCAGGGGTAATTTGTTGATAAGGAGGAGAAGGCCACTCAAACTAACTGAGGGAATAGGGATTTAGTGGAAAGGATACAAAGGAACCATAAAAGTGCAGGGCATAAAATGTCCTGGGTCACGCAGGAATTGGAAAATTGTTAGGCAAATTGCATCTCTCTGTCTCAACCTGATTTTGCACATCTTTATTTTTCTCCCTGCAGACTGGTTTTATTTACTTATTGAATAATATTAATTGCTCATTCAACATAGGCAAATAATTCAGCCAGGAACCATTCTAGGTTTTCTCTACTTATTCATGGGTTCAAATCTCCCTCATTTTGTCTTACCGTGGTTCTCTCTCTATTGATTTAGTAATCATAACACTGCAGTTTCCAGGGCTCAGTCATTGCATCTCTTTGCTTTCTCTACACTCATTCTCTTCCCGATCTCATCCAGTCTCAAAGCTATAAATTCTCTATATATTCTAACAACTCCAAATTTATGTTTCCTTTGAACTCCAGACTCATATATCCAGCAGTCCACTTTATATCTCAACTTGAATTTCTAATTGGTAGCTCAAACTTAACATGTCTAAAATATTACTCCTGATTTCACCCCCCCTTTCCAAACCTGTTCTGATCACAGTATATCTCATGTCAGTTGACAGCAACTTCATTTTTCCAGTTGCTCAGGCCAAAGCCCCCAGTACTATCTCTGTCAACTTTCTTTGTCTCTGACCTCATATGAAGTCAGCAAGTTGTGTCGGCTCTACCTGTAAAATAGATCCAGGAGTCCACTACTCTCATCACCTCCATCGCTAGCAGGTCCCTGTCATTTCTCACCTGAATCATTGCAATAGACTTCTAGTTTCCCTCCTTCACCTCTGGATCCTTCCATAGTCTATTCTCGATAGATTTCCTAGGGAGATCTTTGTAACAAATAATTCAGACTGTTGACTCTTCTGCTCAAAACTCTCCTTTGGCATCCCTTTCATGCAGAATAGAAGCCAATGCTCTTACAATGCTCTATAAGGCTCACAAGATCTATCCCTTTCACCTTTACTTCCTTTTGTTTTTTTCTTGTTTTTCCTTTAGAAAGAGCAAAAGTTTATTTTTAAAATTTTTTTGGATGTAATATTGGTTTATAACATTATGTAAATTTCAGATGTACATCATTATATTTCAGCTTCTGTATAGAATACATCATGCACACCACCAAAAGTCTAGTTGCCATCCATCACCATACACATGTGCCCCTTTACTCCTTGCGCCCTCTCCCAACCCCCTTTCCCTCTGGGAACCACCAATCTGTTGTCTGTATCTATGTGTTTGTTTGTTGTTCTTGTTTTATCTTTCACATATAAGTGAAATCATATAGTCTTTGGCTTTCTCTATTTGACTTATTTCCCTTAGCATAATGTCCTCAAGGTCTTCTGGCTTTATCTCTTACTATTCCCCCTGGTTCTTCTTGTTCTTCTCTTGCTTCACTGACCTCTTTGCTGTTCTTTAACAAGCTAGACAAGACTGTGCTTCAGGGCATTTACATTTACTTTCCTCCTGCCTGAAAATTCCTTTCCCAAGATGTTTACATTCTTCTCTCCTTCAAGCTTTCACTTAAATATTGCCCTTTCTGTGAGGCCTTCCCTTCCCACCTTATTAACATTGTACCCTCTCCACCCTGAGCTCTCTATCTCTGCCCCCTACTTTATTTCACTCCAAAATACTTATCAGGGTTTGACACACTATCTGTCTTGTTTATTGATTGATTGATTCTCTTTGCCACCAGTAGAAGGTAAACTACACAAATGCAGATTTTGGAGTGATCCATTCACTGCTGTGTCCTCACTATCTAGAAAGATGCCTGGCATTTGGTAGTGATAATGAACCTCTAAATCTCAAGTTCTTGTGTATGATGTGCAATAAGGCAATCACTGAGACACCGGTGCTTGGAGATGGAGAAAGTTTTATTCGAATTGGCCAAAGCGAGAAGGTAGGAGGATAGGTTCTCTCACATCCCTGTTAACAAAAGAGGAAAGCAGGGTTTTTTAATAGAGCTAAGGGTCTTGGATGGAGGAGTTTCAGAGAAACAAAAAGGAAGTCCATGTTTCTTTCACTCCCAATAAGCCCTTGGGCAACCAGACTTCTGGACATCAAAGGCAGCTGGGGGCTGGTTATCTGCTGGTCATAACTTCCTTAAAGGCATTCTTTTTCTTCTGCAAAATAAGCTCATAAATCCTTGTGACCCTTGAGTCAGCCCTCAGGTTAAACAAGAAAACAGGATATTAACAAGATTAACTTCTTTTCATCTTTGTTGGTAGTGGGAACAAGGTCGAAGGGTAATCATGTTCTTATTGAATATTTACAGTAACCCTCAGGTACCCTGCTTCAGTAGGCACTCAACAATATATTGAATTAATGAGTGCATTTATGAATGAATGGGGAAATGGCAATTTCTCATATTTTTGTTTGGTTGCTATCTGCGGTATTCATGGAGGAGAGATAATCTTTCTTGTATGTCTGAAATACATGAGAGATTTTATATTTTCTGATTGTTTTGTATAGTCTACACTATATAGTGTATGATATTATCTCCATTTTATTAATGAGGAGACTGAAATTCAGAGAGTAAAAGCAACATGCCCAAAGTAGAGTTGTAATGTGAACCCAATCTCTCTCTGTAATCTGTGCTCCTTCTATTAATACATGCTGCTAGAATTATGATTTCTATATTCATCCTTGTACATAACATTTCTGTTTCTCAAGTGATAATTAGCACTTCCATTCTCTTTTCCTTGCAAAAATAGCCTTAGAAAAAATACCTATAGATTTTACTTCCTTTTTTGGTAAACAATTAGAAGAAAAATATTCTCATACAAGATAGCAGATTTTGAGGTAGAGATTCTCCTATCTGTTACTATTGCATTCCTTCTTTGACAGTCCTGGTAGCGCTTTATGCTTTTACCCAGACGTTTCTCATCATGCCCTGCCCATTTCCTTTCTCCACAGCCTGCCTTTCTTCCCATCTGATCCATTTCCTGCTTAAAATACGTCTATTTTTGGGTTATGTCATGAAAAATTATTTTTCTCCAATGTTTCTGAGAATATTAATTGTAGGTTTTCTGAAAATTTCATCTGCCTCCCACCCCACGTTGTCTCTCTTTCCTCTGAGATCGTTAGTGTTTTTTTTTGTTTGGTTTCTATCTTTAATGTTACAAAGTTTTCTCTGTTCTTCATTGGTTGTACATTCATATCAAAGAGTGAATGAAAGCTTTAAAAGCATAAGCTGGGCTTAACATTAAGGCATATCAAAGGGAAACCCACTTCCAACTGTGAATATCTTTAAGTCTTTTATCTTGGTCTCTCCATTTTCTTCATTTAGGCTCTTGCCTGGTTGTGGCATTCTGCAAGCTAGTGTGTGGAGGAGGCTGGAAATCTCGTCATTCAGTTTGTAGACTTCCCTTAATTCCTGGTTTTCAGTATAGCACAGCAGCTCTCCTTGAACTTGCCTCTGTGTCTGTAGGATTAATTCCTTCATGTACAGAAAGGGCAGTGGTCTTAACCAGCCCTCCTTAACCACTTTCAGCTTACCCCTACCCCCAACAGCCTACTAGTCCCACCCCTTTCAAAAGTACATGACCCCAATTTCTCAGTCTTTCTGAGATTCTGTGGCTCAAACCAGATTCATTCTTACAGTATTCTTCCCAGGCAGACACACAAAGCAGAACTTTCTGTATTCTTCGAAGTCATTTACAACTCAGAGTGATAGAGCAAATAGAGTTTAGGTGTCCAAATTCTGGAGATAAACCTCCTTGGTTCAAACTCTGACTCTGCCACTTATTAAGTGTATCGTCTTGGGTAAATCCTTCAACCTTTCAGGGCCTTGCTCACCTGTAATTTGTGAATAATAATTGTACCTTTTCCATAGGGCTATTACAACAATGAAAGCATTTATAAAAGTGCCTGGAATATAATAGATGCTTGATAAGTGTTTGGATTTATTATACACTTTCAATCTTTCCAAAATCTGGTTATCTTTTGGCTGCTGTTGCCCGCCCCTCCCATTCTTTCATCTTTATTGATTTAAGTAGCTGCCCCTGTTCCTTTATTATCCACTTAATAATGTTTTTGGAGGAAGTTGATATAAATGCACATGTTTAATACTTTATAATTAATTCTATCTCAATAATGGAACTCTATTATCTATTTCCCTCTTATGTATCAGTATGGTAACTGAATATGTATTTTGGTAATCTGCCTGGTACTTCCATGCCTCTAGGAGATGGCTTGCTTTCCAGTCCCCTTTTCAGGGGCCAGAGTCCTATTACTGAACCCCAGCCGGAATACTGGTGGACAAGCATCTCTGATTGCAGCCACCTGCTTGCTTAGATTGTCCAAGTCCCCTGTGTCTAGAGTCACCTTCATCATGTCCAATCTAAGGGGACACTTCTACTTTTACATGTTGGAATTTTCAATGCCTGTGGTTTGTCCTCAGATCTACGAATCTCTATGTTTTTCTTGTAGGATAGGGCCAAATTCCTTGTTTTTGCACCTTTAGGATTCATCCCATTTTCTAACTGGACCGTGCCTAGGTGTGCACCAAAATATGCCACAACTTCCTTTTTGATCTTTCCTTTCTTTCTATTTCCAAATTCTATGAAATTTGAAATAGCACTTTTAGTAATACGTTTTTAAAATATGACTTAATAGCAATAGGAAGACAGATGTATTTATGTTATATCCACTAGAAATAAGTTCGGGCTAAATACACAGGAAAGAATCAGCAATGCATTATTGTGTAGGGAGATGTGATTATCTTTCTCATTACTATAATAAGGGGCATTTTTATTTTTTATTGTATAGTAACAAAACATTCCAATTTCACCCTAGTTGCACATTAGGCTTCATATTCAAAAATGAGAAACAGTGGTAGGTTTTATTCATAGTTTACTATAGTGAAAATGATTTTGTGAAAATGTCATTTTCAAAATCACTCTCCTCCACCACTACTGTCATTACTATCAAATTAAGAAATATACAAGTATTTATTTAGAAGTCTCTGTTAACTTAAAAGTTTTAAGATTGTTCTATATTTACTATTCCCGAGACTTAGCCATTTACAGCTCCCTCCCATGGGTGAGACTTAGCCATTTTCAAGTGGACAAAAATAACCTCAAATTTACAAAACGCATTGAAAATATTTAGTAATGTAAGCTACTGAGTGCTAGAGAGAGGCAGAAATTAGGGTGTATGCTAACTTTCACAAGTCAGAAGTATTATAAACAACGGAGGCTACTAGATCTGGAGTAGGAGCGGCCATTTGCTAAATTGGCATATACTAATTAATACAACTGCATTTTTTTTTGTTCACTCTTGCTTACAAGTGTGTATACACTTGTGCCAATTTATTCTGTCTGTGAGGGGCCTGGAATGTTATTTACTGCAGAGACCAGCAGGCTTTCCTTTGTAGAGCTTGAATAAAGCGGAAACCAACTTCTGGGAACACATCTCATGGAAGGGAGGAGGGAAGAAATGAAAGACAGAAGGAACGAAGGAAGCGAGGGAGGGAAACTTACCAGAACTAGTTCTCATTCCGATGTCCATCCCTTACCTTAAGCATGAATTCACTGTTGAGTACAGACAGTCAATTTGTTAATGTCATGTGTACTCATGTCGACTACAGTGTTAAAAAGATTGCCATCTAAACATGGGAATCATACAGGAAGTCAAATAGGCCAAGTATTGCTTCCAATTTGAGTTTCTGCTCATTATCGGCTTTGTAAATGCTCAACCAAAATTACAGGGAAGGGTTTGTAGAGACTTAGTATTTTCTAATAATTTAAAAGTAAAAATAAATGTATTAAAATGAAGGTAGGGATCTATCATGTTTTAATTTTGTTATCTGACTGATATCGGAGAGACATATATGATCTTTTTATCATGTCTAACTCAGTTATCTTCGTGAATTCACATACTATACTCCATCCTACCGTAGCAACTCAACAGCACTATAGTTTCATTGGTATAGTAATCATTTTCTGAGAAAATTAAGAGCTCAAAACCAGAAAATACGAATATTCTTATATTATTCTTCTATATGTTTTTGTTTGCTCGTTCAGGAACTTGTCTCTTTCAGTTCTAGAGAAAAACATAACTTCTTTAATAAATAATTATTTGCAAAGCATTTGATAGGAAACCATTTTGAGTTAGCGAACCTTGTAAATTTATGAGTTTATGGATGTTTTCTATTCTGTTAATAAACTTCGTCTTATTGAAAAATGACACTCTTCAAAATTTTTAAAAAAATCTTACATCAAAATAGTGGATCAGTCTCTCCCTTTCACACATGCCAGCCTCAAGTGTTCTATAGCTTCAAGGTAAAGATGTCCCTCTCTGAGCCTAGCAGGTCTGCGGAGCCGGCTACAGATTATACCAGAGTGAGTTAGTTCCGGCATTTTGTCAAAATGACTACGGCTTCCCTGCAAATTTGTAAAGTGCGGTCAATAGAAGGAGACACCTTTAATTTGTTTTTACCTCTAAGACTCAGAAGAGACAAGGCAAAGAGCCATAAATGTTTTTCCTATTTTCAAGATTGATTTGAATGCCATAAAATATGTAGAGTGCAGAGTTGTTTAGAGCATGGTGACCTTGGAGGCGAGTGAGGCTGACTTCCATCCTTAGGTGAGTTTTACAGTTCCACTCGTAGAAGCTGTGCACCCGAATGTATTCCTAACTCTAGTTCAGGTTGAAAATTCGTGGCCCACAGGTCAGATCTAACTTTCAGATGTGTCTCTTTGGGGCTACATTTTTAAAAGTTTATTGTTGCTAAGGTGCAACAGAAAAATCTCGATTTCTAATTTTTCTTAAAAAATCAGGTCTGTCCGAGCTCACATGCATTTGCCCCACATGGGACCAGTTGACCAGAGCAGAAGAGTTGCTGCTGGCTTTGGATGGTTGTCCGTACCACCCCCCTCCTTCCTCAGCCCATGCTTCTTGTTTCTGTTAACCTACCTGAGCACATAGCCATTTAAGTTTGTAAACCTTGCTTTAGATTTGGGGCAGCTGCTAACCTGTGTAGCACCCATTTATGATTTAGAAAAGGTGATCCCTACTGCCCCATCAGGATGTAAAGTGGATTTTAGTCTACTCTCACTCCTTCAGCCGAGTGGTCTTGTGTAGTAGACAAGCCAAACAAGCTTATCCAGAAGATACAGCCAGGGTCAACCTTATCTAGAAAAGTGGGGGCTCTTCATCAATTTGGAGGTCGAGTGAGCATAGCTGAGTCAGCACAAGCCAATCATCATTGCTTAGGAGAAAAGACAAAAAAACCCCAAAACCCCAAACCGGAAGTCTACTGCTTTGTTTTACAGGGACAGTAAGATTACTGAACCATAAAAGGCACATTCAATTCATACAGTATAAGTAAAGCTTTCATAAAGATTTTCCTCAATGGTAACTTTTTTGAAAAGTTCAAATCCATTTCCTTATTTTATAAATGTGATTTTTTTTACAAATGACTAAACCTCAGGAGTGCTGTGGAGTGACTCACGATGATGGATCATGCTTCATTTTTAAAACAAGCACTCTGTGGACACATTTGAAAACCAAATTCATAAAGAAAGTTTATTTTGTCGTGTGTGGGCATTTATAAATATCGCAGCTAGGAAAGGAGAAAAAGGGAATTAGCTTTTCCAGTTGTTAGGCATTGCTCGGAAGGCCCTCCACGGGCAGTGGCATCATGATAAAGCTCTGCTATACCTTCACAGCTCTGCCGCGACAGCTGCTTGAATAAAGAGGTTTGAGACAGGCTTGAGGCAGAATGCTTTGCTTACTGATGGTTCCACGCAAAAGCCTGATATTGATCTGGCATCTGAAAGGGCATCTGTAAATGCTCAAGAGGATGTTCTGTGAAGGATAAATTGGTAGTTATTTCGAAAGAAAAGAATGAAGTTCAGTTTTCTGTGGTGACTAATCCATAAATGCTTTTACAGGGAAAAGCTTAGTATTCAGGTGCCTATAGAGGCACTGGGCAAAGTTCCTCATGTACCAGGGGCAGGGGATCTAGGCCAGATATTTACAAGATCCTTTAGCTTGTCAGTTGCACAGCGTGAGAAATATTTGCAAGCCAAGGTAATTCCTGCAGCAAACATTCAAGACTGCTGAGAAGGAGCAGCCTGTGTTTTGTTGAGTGTGTATTATTCTGAGTGACCCTGGATCAGGTTTGCCTAAGATCATATGCAAGGAGAAGGGAGAAAATTTAGGCAGAAAAAAATCAATCAGATTGATGGTGGTTCTTTACTGAACCCAGGGTCAGACAATCAGATAGATGAATGTTGTTCAAATTTTTCTGGTTGGTTGTTTTTGCTAGTTTTATTAGCCTAGACTACTCAGAAGTAAACCCAACAAATTGGCAGTCAAGCTACTCGGTCGGCCTCCCAGTGAACCATTCCAGTGGCTCACTGAGCCTCTAAGATGGAGGATGAAGCCTGGGGAAGGTGTCCTGAGTAGTTTTCCATTTTAACACACCTCCCACACTCCTAGTTCAATATTTCATCGATTGGGGTTGACAAGCAAAGTTGTCTGAAAAATGCAGCCTGATAGTCACATATTATTTGTCAAGGTAATAACTCCCTTAGGGTTTTTCAAAAAGAATCCTTCCAATCTGACATCTAAAAACACTGCAAGTTTCAGCCTGTCTACTACCCCCTGAAGCACAGACCAGTATCCAAATGCTATACCATATGCTAACATCCCACAAACACAAGACAGAATAGAGATGCATCTGACACCATTTGAGCTCTCTCTCTTCAAACAGTCCTGGATGTCTCAGGCCAGAGAAAAGAGAATTAATTTTCTGTTAAATCAAGCATTCTTATTGACCCAGCTTGACTCACATTGCACAAACATATCAGTAGCGATGGAACTTTCTGCAGTAGTCAGAAGATATTTAACTACCCAGAGAAAAATCACTACTTGTTGTTTGTCCATCACTTAAAATATTTCCTGGGTTTGGCTAACTATGTTTGGATGCTATCTTATAGTTAGAAACATATATTTTAAAAACATACCTATTCCCCAGGTGAGAATAATAGTTATCCCTGGAAAAGTAAATGATTACAACATTCTTTGAAAGGGCAAACCTATGAATTAAATTGGTTTCTGGGTTCCCACATGTACCCTTGGTGTAGCTCATCTTTGATACAGCTCATCATCTTTCTCTGTGTCCACATCATATATAAATGAAAATTCTGAAGTTCAACATCAAAAGATAGATATCTCAGAGTCTCCACCTACCCCTCTCCATTTGCTTGATTCATAGATTTATAACACCATCCTAGCTTGGATTTTTCAAATCCATTTTTGCGTCTTGTACATCAAAGTCTTCATTCTCCAATATGTTCTCTAACTTTTCCTGCATGATTTTTCCATACTCCTTTCTTTTATATATCACTTAGTTCAAGCTCCTGTTAACTCATGATTGGATTACTAAACTCTTTTAAATGTGTTTCTCACTTTCTGGGTTTTTATCTTTGATAGTCTATTTTTACCATAGCCTAAGATGTACAACCATTGTAGTGATTCAAGGTATCCTAGTGCTTTGCTATTGGATACTTGTCATTGTTCAGATCAAATATAAGTACCTATCTTCAGATTTCAAGTCATTTTAGCCTACTGTTTTACTTTTTTGGGCGGGGAGAGATTAGCTCTGAGCTAACATCTGCTGCCAATCCTTCTCTTTTTGCTGAGGAAGACTGGCCCTGAGCTAACATCCGTGCCCATCTTCCTCTACTTTATATGTGGGATGCCTGCCACAGCATGGCTTTCCAAGCAGTGCCATGTCTGCACCCAGGATCCGAACTGGTGAATGCCGGGCTGCTGCAGTAGAACGTGCGAACTTAACTGCTGTGCCACCCGGTGGACCCCACTGTTTTACTTTTTAACTACATTTGTTTGCTTTTGGATTGGTTGTCATGACTTCCCCTCCAGGTAAGCTAACACTTCATTCCATTCATGTGCACCTCCTGCTGAAACAATGCTTAAGTTTTCTTCTATGCCACAGAAAGTCTAGAAACTATAATTGTTTTTCCACTTTTCTGTCTCTCATTTCCCTTCCCTGTCTTTCCCCTGGCTCTCTCAATGAATATTTAATGGTGGTGCTTTACACAGAGAACATTAAGAACAAGCTTGCAATGGGTGGATAAAGAAAGGGAACAAGAAATTTATAAACCAAAATAGTTTTAGGCTACGTCCTGTCACAAATAGCATATGATTCTGCACTCTGTTCCCCCCACACCATCTGCCACAGTTAGAGTCTCAGTTTGCTACTCTAAGGTTTCATTCTTTTGTAGTTTCTCTTAAGAATCAGTGGTCAAAACAGTTCTCAATTCAAAATCATGCTATTCCTACAGTGAATGATATATTTTAAGGAAACGGTACCACATCCATAATAATTTTTAGTTTAAAGGTGATTAAAAGAAGATCATGTTTTGGAGGAGAAGTTGAAAGATTATTTCATGTAATTTCCCTGGGTCATGAACAGAGAGAATCCAACTGCTGCTTGCATGGAAGTAGCTTCCAGCCAATGTGTGCATGTGTGTTTGGGGACAGGGTTAGAATTTAGTTGCTATTCAGAGAGGTTATCCAGCCACAAATGTAAGGAATGTGCCACTGGAGCATTTGCAAAGGATGCATGAAAACCTCAGCAGGAAACGTCCACCTGAAGGGGGCTGGCGAGGATACCAAAGAATAGGCTTGTGCTGGGCTTAAAGGACGAGTGGAGACTCAGTCAGAAGCGATGGTGGGCATTTCCAGGAAGGGAAGATGTGTCCCAAAGCAAAGTGGCAGGAACAAGTGAAGGATGCCTAGGGAACTACAAGTTGCAGGATGAAAGGACCAATGAGTTTAAGGAGGAAAGTCACTTAATCAGATTAGAGTTTTAGAAAAATCAATCTAGCAGCAAAGTAGAATGGATGAGCGAGTCTTCAAATATACACCTGAAGAATATTGGTATAGTCGCAGCAGCTCGAATCAAGTAACAGTGATTTAATTACCAGGAAAATTGGTAGTTTCTCAACTATAAGACTTTCTCTCATATTTTCTTTTCATTTAAAAAAAAATCTCTCTTTTATTTGCCTACAAATACCACAGATAACAAAAACAAATAAAACAGGTAGTATTGATTTGACAAAAACAAATAACTATATTAACTGAAGCATCCATTCATGCTTAGTTTTAACTTTGGTTTTTGCAACCATACTGTGTGGTTGTGGGTTTTTTTTAAGTTTAATTGACATATAACATTATATTGGTTTTGGGTATACAACATAATGATTCAATATTTGCATATATTGCAAAATGATCTGTGGTTGAGCTTTTATATTTTATGATATAAAATATTATATTTTCTATTATTAAAAATTCCTCATTTTATATGCTGAAATAAATCTCTAAATGTGTCATGATATCCACAGAATAAAAATAACGTTCAAAGTCCCTCTGCCCTATTCCACTGCTGCTCTGTCTCACAGCCTCTTGGCTTTCCTGCTTTCAGCTCTGGTCACAGCAGGCAGTTCCATGAGGGGTTCAAGTCACTTCACACTGACGGTGTCTCAGCCCAGGGTTCACATGTCTTTAGTTTTCTGTCGTGTCGAGGAAATAACATCCCTGAGGACAATTTCAACAAGAGGAGTGTATCAATCGAATTGTCTTCCCACTGATTCTGAGGTGGTTCATTTTTAGAGCATTCTGTAGGCTCCCCATTAGGTCCCAGACAGATGAGTTCCCATCTCATCAGTGATCCCCTTGATAATGACACAGCGTTGGTCTTATCCTTCTTCCTGTACTCCTGATCTCTGGGGATTTCCTCCCATATAAACAATCTGAACACAAATTTTTTCTCAGGCTCCACTTGTGAGGTTAAACCCTCTCCCTTAATGATGATCTCTCCTCTTCAATGTGTTTGAGGACCACTGGGGGACAGAAATAGTTCTAGAGGGGCAAGAAGAGCTTTTTGGAGGCTATTGTCATCATCAGGGCAAATACGATCAAGATATTGGTCCTAACTAATGTAATACTAGCTGGGATGGAGCACATGCACTGGTTATTGTGAGAAAAATAATGTCTTCTATGTATATAGTGCTTTATCATACTCAAAAATTGTAAACATTTTAGTGTTATGTTTTGTTTTTATAAATCTTTTTCTTCTATGATTCCATTTGTATAAAGTCTAAAACAGATCAAACTAACTTCTGGTGTTGGTAGTCTGGTTAATGATGACCTTTAGAAGGCAGGAGGTAACATAATGATTGGGGGGGACATAGGTCAAATCTCGCTTTAATATCGCTATATTTATGTCGTATGCAGGGCAGGGATTATTTTCATACTGTAAATGAAGAGATTGAGTTACACAAAGTATAAATGATTTTTTAAGATCAGATAGCAAGGGAGGGACAAACTTGACTAAGACTTTGCTCCGGATTCTAATAAAAAAATATATATTTTTCTAAGAACCTACTGAAACTAAGCTACTTTCTAATTGCTTTGCTGAACTATATGCATCACAGACTTTGAAAGAGGTCACTGAATAATACCAACTTCCCCATTCAAGTTCTGAACCAAATGAGATAGGATAGAGAATTGACAGATTTAGACCAAAATATTTCCTTTATTTGTGATAAAGCCAAAATTCATGAATGGGGGCTTGTTTAACTTCGGAACTAGAAAAATCTACCCACTTAGGCTGAGCTGTACCCCAGCTAGTCATTATGGAAGGGAAAGAGGAAGGGGCTGAGCATCACGTGCCAAGATTCTCCTTCAAAACTCATTAAAAAAGACACTGCCTCCAGAGAGGAAAGAGCAAAAGAGCAGAATGACACCAGCGGTCTTACGCTAAATGGGAGAACACGAGGAACAGGGAATAAAGTGTTCCCCTAAATAATGTAAACACTCACGAACTCATTCATCAACAGCGCGTACAGAGTGACCACCGTGTTTAAGGTACAGGGGGATATGGTGATAAGCAAGACAGAATGTTCCCCGCCTCCTGCTGCTGCTTAGAATATGAAAAAGTAAAGTGTCTCCAGTATACAGTCAAAAATTGCTAGTTTTTGATAAATTAAAGCAGACAATGGTAAAGTGAGAATCATCTAATATAAATGTATTAAAAGCTTCAGGGTGAGTTGCATGAAGATGCATATGTACTGCTTTTTATTGTATTATGCTGTTATAAGAGGTAATTTAATATCTGACTCAAATATCAAATAATCTAATATGTGAGTGGTCCTCTCTTTTGCCTACAGAGAAATATTTACCACCCACTTCAAACCTCTGCATCCATGCTTTTCACTTCATAGTGGAACAGACATCTCTCTGACTATAGCCTGAATCTCATTCTCTCCCAGTAGTAGAAGCATTGTTTATCAACCCACCCCTCTTTCCCTTTTGATAAAGAGACACATTTAAACTTTTCCCATCTTAAATAAACAAGCCAAACACACACACATACCCATACACATATATACACACACAAAGTTATTGACCCCACGTACCTATCTAACCATCCTCTTTCTTGTTCCCTTTGCAGGAAGCTTCTAACAAGAGAGGTTAGTTTAAAAGCACACATTTCTACTTCATCAGTTCTGGCTTGTTTCACTATCCAACAGGTACACAATTTACATCCTAATCTTACCGTTGCTTCTTTTGTTTATTGTCCCTTACCATTGCTTCACAGTCACACTGAGTAATGACTGGCTTCCCCCAAATTCCATGCTGGATCATACCTCTGTACCTTTGTATATGCAGTTCCCTCTCTATGAAAAGTCCTCATCCTCTTCTCCACCGTGAGGAGTCCTTACCTTTTAAAAAAAGACAGCCTAAGCTTCATCAACAGGCTTACTTTCCTTTTTCAGCTGAGTGTCTGGCTCATATTTTGTACCCCTTTAAACCTCTCTGGATATCTCTGTGATTTCTATTCTTTCAGATTTGTTAACGTGTGTTTTATGTTCCAGAATGGGATCTATCTTGGTGAATGCTTCATGTGAGCTTGAGAAGAATGTGTATTTTGCTGTGATTGGATGAAGTAGTCTATACATGTCCACTTTATCCAGTTGATTCATGGTGTTGTTGAGTTCAGCTATGTCCTTACTGATTTACTGCCTGCTGGATCTGTTCCTTTCTGAGAGAGGGATGTTGAAGTCTCCAGTGTGACAGTGGATTCATCTATTTCTCCTTGCAGTTCTATCAGTTTTTCCTCATGTATTTTGATGCTCTGTTGTGAGGCTCATGCATGTTAAGGATTTTTATGTCTTCTTGGAGGATCGACCTTATGGTTGTGCAATGCACCTCTTTACCCCTGATAATTTCGCTTGCTTTGAAGACTCCTCTTCAAAATTAATGTAATTTAATATAGCTACTCTTGCTTTCTTCTGATTAATGTTAGCATGGTATATATTTCTCCATCCATTTACTTTTAGTCTATATGTGTCTTTATATTTAAAATGGGTTTCTTGTAGACAACATATAATTGGGTCTTGCTTTTTGATTCACTCTGATAATCTGTCTTTTAATTCATGCATTTAGACCATTGACATTAAAAAGTGATTCTTAATATACTTAGAGTAATATCTACCACGTTTGTTACTGTTTTCTATTTGTTACTCTTTTTCTTTGTTCCTATTTTTGTCTTCCACTCTTTTTCTGCTTTTTGTGGTTTTAATTCAGCATTTTATATGATTCCATTTTCTCTCACCTCTTAGCTTTATCAGTTATAGTTTCTTTTTAGTGGTTGTCCTAGAGTTTGCAATAGACATTTATAACTAATCCAAGACCACTTTCAAATAACATTGTATCAAGTGTTATGACAAATAATGCTATAATAAGTGTGAGTACCTGATAATAACAAAATCATGCTGATTTCAGCCTCATCCCTTGTGTCATTGTTGTCATTCATTTTCACTTATACCTAAGCATACATATACACATAAGCATATGTAATTGAATATATTATTGCTATTATTATTTTGAACAAACTGTTACAGGTTATTAAGAATAAAAAAATTGAACTTATTTTACCTTCACTTAGTCTTTCTCAGATGCTCTTTCTTTCTTTATGTAGATGTGAGTTTCTGACCTATATTATTTTCCTTCTCTCTACAGAACTTCTTTTAACATTGTTTGCAAGGCAGGGCTACTGGCAACAAACTCCTTCAATTTTTCTTTGAGAAAGTCTGTATTTCCCCGTCACTTCTAAAGGATAATTACATTGGATACAGAATTCTGGGTTGCTCAGTTTTTCTCTCAGTACTTTAAAGATTTCACTCCATTTTCTTCTTGCATGGTTCCTGAGAAAAAGTTGGATGTAATTCTTATCTTTTCATCTTTAGAGGTAAGATATTTTTTCCCTCTGGCCTCTTTCAAGAGTTTTCTTGATCTTTGATTCTTTGTAGTTTGAAAACGATATGTCCAGGTGTGGTTTATTTGATATTTGTCTGGCTCAGTATTCCCTGAGTTTCCTGGATCTGTAGTTTGGTGTCTGACTTTATTTGGGGGAAATTCTGTTATTATTTTTCAAACATTTCTTCTGTTCCTTTCTCTCTTTCTTCCTCTGGAATTCCCATTATGTGTATGTTACACCTTTTGTAGTTGTCCCACTTCTTGGATATTCTGTTCTTTTCAGTCTCTTTTTCCTTTGCTCTTCAGTTTTGGCAGTTTCTACTGAGACATCCTCAAGATCAGAAATTCTTCCCTCAGCCATGCTCATCAAAGGCAGTCTTGTTTTTGTTATAGTGTTTTTGATCTCTAGCATTTCTTTCTTTTATTTTTTTCCTGCTTTATCTCCCCAACCCCACCCCACCCCCCCACACACACAGTTGTATATCTTAGTTGCAGGTCCTTCTAGTTGTGGGATGTGGGACGCCGCTTCAACGTGGCCTGACGAGCCGTGTGCACGAACTTAACCACTCGGCCACAGAGTGGGCCCTGATCTCTAGCATTTCTTATTGGCTCTTTCTTAGGATTTAGATCTCTCTGCTTACATTGCTGTCTCTTTTTGTATGCTGTCTACTCTATCCATTAGAGCTTTTAGCATATTAAGCATTGTTATTTTAAATTCCTGGTCTGATAATTCCAACATCCCTGCCGTATCTGAGTCTGGTTCTGTGGCTTGCTGCATCCCTTCAAATTGTGGGGTTTTTTTCTTTTGATAGGCCTTATAATTTTTTTCTTGATGTATTTGATAAAGGGAACTGCTATAAGTAGACCTTAGGCAATGTGGTGGTGAGGTGTGGGGAAGGGGAAGTATTCTATAGTCCTACGAATAGGTCTTGGTCTTCCAGGCAGCCTATGCCTCTGGACCGTGGACTTCACAAGTGTTCCCAGCCTTTTTTCCCACTGCCTTAGGTGGGACAGGATGGCTCGAGCTGGTTGGAGTTGAATATTTTCCTTCCTTTAGGCCAGTTAGGCTCTGATGAAACCTCAACAAGTTAGGCTCTGGTTAGCTAGTTTCTCCTGAGGGAAAGTCTTATTAAGAACAGAGTACCCTGGCACATTTCAAAATGGTTCCTTTTCCTCTCCTCCTGCTGGAAGCATGAGAGGATTTTTCTCTGATATTTCATGTGAAATCTGGTTGAACTTTTGGAGGTAAAACTCACAAAATTGTGGAAACCCCCTATGACTCAGTCCCTGTGGAGTTTTTAATTCTCTGACTTGTCCATACTGAGCCTCTAGCAATTCATCAGTTACAATGCAGCTTTCCTACTCTGTCGCTGGTTCCAGTGGCTATTTGTACTTGTGAGTCTCTGCTCTAGTAAGCTGTGACTTCTTGTATTCAACGGTCTGTCTCTCTAATCTTGGGGACCTCAGTTTGCCCTGTGTCCTCCCCTCTATTATATGTCCTAGAAGAGTTGTTGATTTTTCAATCCATTCAGCTTTTTACTTGTAGTTAGGGTGGAATGGTGACTTCCAAGCTCCTTACATGCATAACCAGAAACCAGAAGTAATGGCTATCTCTATAATTGCACATATACTCTGTTATAAGTACTACTTATTTATCTCTTTACCTTCCCAGGATGTGGGCTCCCTAAAAGCACAGACCTGTGTCATTGCCTCCTATCCCCAAATCCTAGCTCAGTGCCTTTCTCGGAAGAGGCTCAAATAAATGTGGAATGAATGAAGAAATAATTACAAAAAATATATTGCAAGACTGTTTATATGATGTTTTCTCAGCTATAATATACAGCTGTGGTGGTTGTAGAACAAATATATTTGGTTTGAGAAACTGATCAATCTGTTAACCTAGACAGAATACTTTTAAATGAAGTAAAGAGGAGATTCTGTATCAGGCGATAGAGACTCTACATGACTAACACACAGTGTGTTCTATCCATTTTCATTGCTCACAAGTGATGGTGAAGCAAATGATAGATAGACAGATAGATAGATAGATAGATAGATAGAAGAGAAGTATGAACAGAAAAAGAAAGGGCAGAAAGAGAGATGGAGACAGAGTAAATGTATTTAAGGTTGGAATAAAGCTGTTGTTTCCTTCAGAAATAGCATCATAGAAAGCATGGGAAGATTTGATACACGTGAAGAAATACAATTTAGGAGATAAAGATTATGAAGCAAAGAAGACAAAGTCTTAGGATCTATTGAAAATGAAACTGCAGTGAGATGTTATAAATGTCTTGCGGGAAAATGAAGAAAAATAAACACATTTTCTAAAATAACAATCAATTCGGTAGACAAAACATTCTTTGCACAATATACTCAAGAATTCTTTTTTAAAAATAATGTTGTGGTATGGGGAAATGAACAATTCTTTTGATGACACCTGTAGTCATTTCTCAGCTCCATCACTTACTAATTGACTAATTGTATCACTTCACGCATGTTATTTCTTTCTCCCTAGACTTCAGTTATTATCTATTCAATGAAGAGAGTTCCAACTTTGAAAACTGATTTCTAGATGTAGCAATATATGTGCTAATTGATACTCAGTAAATTACAGTTACTATTGGTATAGCATTAGAACATTGCATCCTATATCTACTCCCTCTAGCATTAACACACACACACAAATATGTGAATGATTCCTATCTATTCATGTCTCCAGTTTTGTCCTCTGCCTGAGGTCCAAGTCCGTATTACCAACTACCTCATAATTACACAGTCATCAGGAAATGAGCATGCCCAGAAGAAAACTTGTATTACCCTCCGCCGTTTGAAACATCAAGGTCAAAGCTGGATTCATGTTATCAGTGAATCAGATCTGAGCGTATGTGAGTGGGAGACTAAAAACTAGAGTGAAAAAAGAGACAGAAGCATTGTGTGAACAATTAATAATTGAGGTACAAGTTGAGCTGGAGAATGAAGGTGTAGAATTTTGGCTGTGAAAGAGGTGGGAGTGTCTGGACTTGTTTGTGAAGTGCGCATTGGCAAGTTAAGCAAAGCACAGGCATGGAAAAGGCCATTAGCTAAAGCAGTGGCTTTTTATTAACCCACATTGCTATTTAAGCAAATTGCTGTTTGCAATTCTCTTTATTTAAGAACATCTTAATATCAAGTATTAAGTGTTTTGAATGTTAACACAAAAGGAACATCTGGTAACCCTCTGCTAACCACTCTTGCTTGCGTTAATTGCCTGGCTGGGGTCTCCAGGGCAGCGTTGATAGAGGTGGTCATGGTAGCATTCTTGGCCTACTTCTGGCTCAAAAGGAATACTTTTAATATCACATTTAGAGGATATTTATTGCAGTGATTTTGTTATGTGTCTCTAACCTTTATCAGGCCAACTATTGTCTTTTTAGAAACCACTTACTAGTTAAAAACTCACCTATCTGCACTAGAACAAGGTAGCAGGAAAAGCAAGGTTTTTCAATAACACAAGCTTTTTTCAATAGCAGAGTGGAATGAACGTTAAGTATTATTGAAATACGTATGTAATCGTTGCCTAAGAGAATAAAATGAGATGAATTCATGATTCATCTGCAAAATATAAACTAGTAAGAGAAATGGTTTTGGTTTAAAAAGCCTGAAAATTTTTGATGAGAAAAAGCATAAGCCCCTGAAATGAAATATTTTGCAATTCTAATTAGAATTCTATCACAGTAAATCCTTAAGTTGCTGTTTTCATATCAGCACATACATTTCAGACTTACAAATATATTCAGAATAATTCCTCAAGGAAGCCTACTCTCTTCATTCTGAATAAAGCTTTTATATTTATGACCCCAAATTACTTAAATATTAATTAAATCTAATATTGAATATACCAACATCATAGGGTCATTCTTGAGAAAAGTCACTATATTTTTATTTGGTTCAGTTAAATTCAATTTTATATTGTTAATTCCTGTCCGAAATTTATACTCATTCTTGGAAAAACTTTACATACTAAATATAATTTAGTATTTATTTAAATAACTATTTAAAGTAATTTAAATTGAGATTTAATATTAATATAAGAAAATAAAATTAGTATATTTAGCAATTAGGAAATGCTATCATAAGAAAGTAATAAAGAGAATGGACTTCACAGGTTTGGTTCCTGACTCTGACACTTCTTTGCTGTGTGACCTTGGGTAAATTACTTAACCTCTTTGTGCATCAGTTTTGTTTTCTGTAAAATGGAGATAATAATAATGTCCCACTCAAAGAGAGATATTAAGAGAATTTTAGTGTGTTAACATAGCAAAAAGTCTTAGAACATTCCAGACACATGGCAAACATTCTGTAAATTTTGGCTATCGTTATTATCATCATCATTGCCATAATTTCATGAATAGGTGACAAATTATGATTCTTATAGTATCTCGAATGTAGTTCTTATTGAAGTTTTAATAAACTATCACATATGGTTCCCATAGAAATGACAATTTGAATTTGTTGCCTACAGTGAGTAAAATTTCAAGCTTATGATATTATTATTTGTTACAGTTAAAAATAAAACAAGAGAGGCACATGGGACAAGAGCTTTTCCTAACAAGACTAGAACGGTATCTATTGTCTTTACCAGCTATGATTTCTATAAGCTATCGAAGGTGAGTACGCTCGTATTTCTATATGCTTCATAACTGACAACCCTATTATCTAGGCTGTGTTACTCTTCTTTTGGGAAGAATGCTCAAGTTCCCATTGCCATAACAACAGGCTACTCTCTCTAAAACAAGATATGCTCTGAGTCAAAGTAAAATTGTTTCCATGGTAACTGCTACATATTTAAGTACAGCAGCTTGGTTTTTAATCAGTAAAATTGTCCTTTGTCAAAAAGCAACCACATATTGTTACTAATATAATTATATGTATTTTGAGGGTATGGTAAAGGAATTAAGCAGAATAGGTTCTCACAAAAATAAAACTAAAACTGATTATCTCTTTTTAATATTTACAGTTTTGTTCATGAAACAAAAATCTCCTTCATACATACATGTGCTGATCCATAGCATATCTCTATATTGAATATAAAATGTTTTTATTTCTTATGTTTTGACCACGTTTAAATAAATTCCTCATCACTGAAAATGAAAATGTGCATGATCAAAATCTGTTTCATTCTTTAATTCTCTTTCATAAGCAATAATGTCTACCCATGTTAGAGATGCCTCAAGTGTTATACTAATTTCTTTAATTCTTTTTGTTTCACATAATCTCTTAATCAAATAAGTGAAATAAATATTTTTTTTTTTTTTTGGTGAGGAAGATTTGCCCTGAGCTAACACCTGTGCCAATCTTCCTCTATTTTTTTGTATGTGGGCTGCTGCCACAGCATGGCTTGATGAGTGGTGTGGAGGTCTGCACCTGGGATTGGAAACTGTGAACCCTGGGCCACTGAAGCAGAGCCTGCAAACTTAACCACTACATCACTGGGCTAGCCCCCAAAAATCTTTTTTTTTCTGTCAAGTAAAGCAGATTTAGAATTGATCTGATTTCATTCCCATTTCCTTACTTTCTGATGATTCTTCTTTATGTGGGGATGAAAGGAGTGAAACTCTGGCTAACATTCTGGGGTTTGAAATGGGGAGTGGCTGCCATATTGACATTATTTACCAAGTAGAAAAACGTGGAGAACAGTTTCATTTAAGTGATATTCAGGTGAACTCTAATTTCTTCTTTACCATTGTGGCAAAGGCCATATTGTTTGTATTTAGATAGAACTGGGTTCAAATCCTGCCCTGTGGTCTTTTAGCTGTTACTTTGGGCTTAAATTTTCTCATTCGTGGAGTTAGAATGCTTACATGATAAATTATTGTGAGAATTAGATGAGATAATGCATGTAGAATGCTCAATACGTGTCTCATCTCACCTAACAATGCCTAGTACACAGAATGCACTCCACTGCTACTAACAGCTATCATTATTATCATTTTCATGAATCTGAATTGAATACTAACAGAGAGTCTATGAAAAAGTTACTGGTGTTGGTATATATATGGCTTCTCAATGTTAAGTTTTGTTTCTTTTTGAAATATTATTTTTATGATATAACTAAATATCTATATAAAATATAATTATATAATATATGCCATCTCATATAAAAATAGTTTTTCAGCATTCTAACACCACAGTTAAAATACTTGATGTAATTTAAGATTATTTTAATTACCCATTTGTTGTTTCATTTTAAGACGAATGAATCCGTGTTTTACTTTTCTCTCACAATTCCAAAGGCACCCAGCAGATCAGATAACTTTAGGCTGAGATATATCTCAGATTTTCTAGGACAGCCTTGCATTTAAATATCCCATTTCATTGTTCCCATAGGTATAGCTGTACCTGTCAGGCACTGTGTCCTGATTTCTGGGTAAAAAATATTGTCACTATAAGTGCGAGACTTGTACTGTCCCTGACTTTGGCAGCGGCAGGTAATTCTGTCGATTCCAGGTCTCAGAGTGCAGATGGTACCTCAGCAGGGTCATTGTGCTGCCACAAAACCCACTGACAAAGTCCCATGATACCATCCTACCTGACAAGAAGCTTCAGAGGACAGCAGGTGACTCTTGTTCATCTTTTTATTTGTTTCCATGAAAAGTGCAAAAAGGGCAGGTTGTCAACAACCTAAATAATTGACGGCCAAATCTCTGTTATAGGGTTCAGTTTTAACACCTGTCAGGTCTGGGACTGAAAGGTATTTCAGCGATTGCAGTATAAAAGAACACAAAAGGTGACCCTCTCTCTGCTAAATGCTGCGTGTCCTGAGAGAAGAATAAATAATCAGAACAGTCAGTCCGGAGAGGTCATCTAGTTGAAATTCAAATTCCTCATCTGACAGCCTGTGGTGAGAGAGACACCAAGAAGGGTTGAGAGCATGTTCCTCTCTTGGGATGCTGAGCCCCTAACTTTAAAGGAGTCTTCAGTCCCTCGCCTCTCTTCCCACTCTTCTGATTGTGAAAAATTATTTGAGATTTCATGAAGAAATTATCTACGCATTAATGATTTCAAGAAGTTTGAGGGAAGATGAGGCAAAGGACAGACAAGATCAAAAGTGCTTGAAATTCTATCATAGAAAAGAAAGAATTTGTTCTTGGAAGAGAAGGGAGAAAGAATGCAAAAGAGAAGAAAAGTTATGGTTCTTGGGTAGGCATACATAGAGAGCAGGAGAGATTAAAGGAGAACACGTGGAATAAGCTTCTCAGTCGGTAAAACCAGTTACCTGGTGCATTAGTTTGGCAGGGCTGCAATAATGAACCACCACAAACTACAAGCCTTAAAACAGTGGAAATTTATTGTCTCTCAGTCCGTGAGGCTAGAAGTCTGAAATCAAGGTGTCGGCAGGGCCACGCTCTCTGAAATTTCTATGAAAGGATCTATACCCGCCTCTTCTTAGCTTCTCAGGATTGATGGCAATCCTTGGCGTTTCTTGGCTTGCAGAGGCGTCACCCCAATCTCTGCCTCTGTCTTCACGTGGCCTTCACCTGTGTGTCCATCTCAGTGCTGCTTCTTTTCTTGCAAGGACCTCAGTCATTTGGCTTAGGGCTGCCCTCATCCGGTCTGACCTCATCGTAACTGGTTACAACTACAATGACCATATTTCCAACTAAGGACACATCCTGAGCTTCTGAAACAGTCATGAATTTTGAGGGGACATTATCCAACCCAGTACATCTGCTTTTCTTTTCCCCACCCCCGCATCTTATCCCCTATGGCCTAATTTTGTGAAGAGGGATATTTGCAGAGTACAAGTCAAAGGCCAGGACTCAGGATTGCATCAGAGAGTGACCTGGAGAGAGAAGGATGCCATGAAAATATATAACCACAATTTGATTATGTAATTGTGGACTGGCTGGCAGACTTGGAAGAGAAACAATAATAAATACAATTACCTCCAACAAGCTTGAGTCAATTTCGTGAGACACATGATGAGTGGAAGCAACACTGGCTTGAAGTAGAGAGATTTAATTTAGGATTCTGATTGGCAAATTGCTTTCCTAAGAATTTTCATGGATAAATAAAATTAACCTCTTTTAATTACTGTGAATATAAAATGAAATAACATTTGTGCATGGCATCTAGCCAAGCAATTCCCAGAGTAGTTATTTTTCCCGTCTTTTTATATGGGCATGTTGATGCATTGACCTGGTCCAGTGTCAGGGGTCACTGCCCCTTGTGAGTAGAGATGGAAATAAGACCTGTCTCTTCTAGCCACAGAGTAAGATTGAAAGAGAAAGAACTCTTGTAATTTTTCATTCTCTTTTTCTTTATAAAAAATGTCTCTTTATTTAGGAAAAAAGATTTATAGACTAATCTTTTAAGATGAATTTGACTAAAAATGTTTGATAAAGTCTGTATAGACTGTATTTGATTAACCAAATAGCTCACTGCCTTGCAAGGATGTAAACAGCTGATATTCAGTTTGAGCACATAGTCTCCTTTCCGTCTGCTTGTCTATGAGCAGGTGTTTATAACTGAGGGTCTGCCCTAAGCCTTAGAATTTAGTTGCATTAAAACGCAGCTTCTTCAAATATCCTTTGATCCCTATTACTCACACTGAATTCCAGAAGCCAAGGATCTGTTCTGCATGGAACTGCTCTGCTATTATCAAACTGCTGAGTGGGAGGCTAGAGCAGTACATGTAAGTAAATCTGGTAAACAGTGTTTAAAATTAGTATGTGATAACTACAATGTTTTTTTCGTTCTTCATGGCTTCCCTTGGGCATTAATTAAATACAGCATTTTCAAGCATTCTCTCTAGCAGAATCATTTCCTCCTATGTATTAAAATATTCAGATGGTGAGTGCAACACACAGCAATATTCAATTCTGATGACTATTTCTGAAATAGCAGGGAACTGGGTCTACCCAGTCTGTAATAGATACTGGTAAAATTGAAATCCTTTTCCATTAACATGCAGATGAGTCAAGTCTGAGAATTACTTCATTTGGGGGAGGTTTTTTTTTTCTAATGGGGAGTCAAAATTAGGGCATGTTGGTACTACCCCTAGAAAATTTTTTTTCTCTCCCTCCTTCCTTCCTCCTTCTCTCTCTCCCTCTCTCCTTTCCTTCCTTCCTCCCTTCTCCCTGGTTTCCTTCCTTTCTTCTTTCCCTCTTTCTTTATTCCCTTCCTTCCTTCCTTCCTTCCTTCCTCCCTTCCTCTCTCTCTTTCTCTTTCTTGAATGTAGATAGTTGAATTCTGCAGCTAAATTGATGGTTTGTGCCTTATTTTTCTATCATGTATGAGAATGGATAGCAATAACTAAAAATAATCTAAAATATATGCATATTAGATTTGAGAAGAAAAACCTGCCTCATTTTTATTACTATAAAGAACATTTTGTTTTATAAAAAGACATTGCTTTTAATAGTAACATTTAACTGTTTCCTTGTATTGACTTTACATCTGCCTGGAAATATGTTGTTTAATTAATGTGTATTTCACAAATAACATGTTTTTATGCAAGCAAATTTTACGGCAATCAATCCTTGGCCTAGAATTCTGTTTTTGTGGGTTTTTAAAAAAATAACATTTTGAAGTTTTCATGCTTAAAAGCACATACACAAAAAATATTATTTTGATGAGTACCTAATATCTCTCAGACACACTCTTACATCTAGAAACAAATTCTAAATGGTTGGTTTTATCTATTCATCCACTTATCTTTTAAAAAACACTTAGTGACTCTGTGATGTGCAAAATTCTCTGACACACTGCTTCCTCTTGCAGAGGCTGCAAAGATATAGTTTCCTGTCTTCATGGATTTTAAACCTGTTAGTGGATAAAATGTACTATATTATCTATAATTCAAGTATGAAAGTGTCCACAATCGAAAGATGTAAACACATAAACAGTTAAAGAAGTTCAGATGAGGTTTCTAGAATATGGATATTTAACACAAATATTAGGAAAAAGAGAATTTTTTAAAAAAACTCTGAGGCAAATGAGAGATTTGTAACAATGATAAAGAGCCATAAATCTTCATGACCTAAACATACAAAATAATTAGAAGACTAGATTTCAGTTAATGACTAACTGAGTGTGTTTGGGAGTTCTTGCTATGGCTTCTGCATTGTTTTGGAGAATGGAAATGGGTGCTAAGTTACTGAGGTGTATTCTTTTACACTGATTATGAAAATATCTTTCGAAAAGCAATGAAGTGAGGGTAAATCTGAAATAATGTTTTTTCTGCATAGTAGTTTAGTCTGCCAATTTAAAAAAGATTTATTCATGGGATAATAAATCTCTCTTAAGAATCCATCTAAGTCAAAAAACTAACAATCTTTTTCTGATATCATTCGTACGTCTGTAGGAAATTGATTCTGGTAGCAAGAGGCACCTAGTATAGAAAATGTTCCAAAAATCAGGAAAATACTCTGATTGTCTTGGGATCCACATTGGAGTACAATTCTAGTGATTCTAAGTGGACCACAGTAAAATGACACCTCTTCTGAAAGAGTCACACAAAACCACACCAACTCTTAGAGTCACCACCAGATAAGCATAGGTCATTTTCCATGCTATGACAATCTCAGAGGAAAAATATTTATAACCTTTCTATCTCTTTCCTGTTACTATCCTCACATATCCACTTATGAAACCATATTTTTTCACCATGAATGAGACAATCACTTATGCACATTTCGTATGTTGGCCATAATAAAAGCAAATCCCAGAGTTAGAATGAATCCTTGATTTAGGCATAACTGGCCCCATGTTGCCTTTAGTTGCTATCCATTGGTAAGGATATGGCGTGGCAATAATGGCAATTTGAGTTTGAATAGTGGTTTTGCTATTTATAGATGTTTTCTCATTGGATTCCCTCAGCTGTAAGATGTAAGTGAGGCAAAGTGTTTTGTATATCATACCTGTAGAAACGTGAAAAAATTTTCAACGAGCTGCCCGTGCTTAATATCCAACATGTAACAGAGATGGGTTTGAAACAAGATCTTACCTCTCCAAGTACTGGCCTTTCTCCGTGACATGACTCTGTTCTATATGCTTTTCCTCTAATTCATGGCATATTGTAATTATTGTAGAGATTATTTATGAATATTTTAAAATATTTTGAGTCAATACAAAGAATTAGGCCAATGTATATGAATAAAAAATAACCCATAGCTAAAATTATCTCATTGGAAAAGTTGCCGATGCCAATGTCAATGCCTGGGTTGTTCTTTTTTTTCTTTTTTGAGGAAGATTAGCCCTGAGCTAACATTTGCTGCCAATCGTCCTCTTTTTCCTGAGGAAGACTGGCCTTGAGCTAACATCTGCACCCATCTTCCTCTATTTTTTTATATGTGGAGCGCCTACCACAGCATGGCTTGCCAAGCAGTGCCATGTCCACACCCGGGATCCGAACCCATGAACCCTGGGCCACTGAAGCTGAACATGCACACTTAACCACTGTGCCACCCGGCTGGCCCTGGGTTGTTCTTTTGGTTACAAAATAGCGATATTTCTGTTATTGATGAAAATAATATGGCTGTTTCATTTTGCATAGGCTCGGAGTTCATTCCCAACAGTAATGACCAGACTTAACACTTGCTTCTTCTGTACAACATATAGTTAAACAAGATTCCCCATTTTCCAGTTATGTTCCGATAATGAAACTTGGGGAGTTAACTAGTATTAGATGACTTGTCCAAAGTCATTCTGCAGGTAAGATGAGATTAAAAAAAGCCCTGGAACTTCTGCTACATTGCCTGAGTCCCTGGATCATAACATTTTCCTTCTAATTCCCAGTTAATTATTTAACTGGGCAAAGAGCTGTGCTTTTGAATGAAAGATTATGCTGATTTGTGATGCTAAGCATTTGTAATTAAGGCACATATCATTGCCAGTATATCTTCAGATAAAGATTATTTTAATTGGACCAATGAAACAATTAAACCTTGATTTTACTAAGTGCAGTGTATACACTGGCTATTTGAAAGTTAATATAAAAAGAATCCCCAATACTTGGGTTTCCAGCTTTCCATATGCATAGTTATAATATTTTGAACTAAGCTACTTGGCAAAATATTTCATTGGAAACATTTCTTCTTCGTAATGAAGATAGGAAGGTAGATTATGTTCTTAATGAAAAACAATTAGGTTGATGTGTTTGGATGGCATTCATTAAACTAGATTAGTTACACAGTCATACCTTATAGGATCTACTTAAACATTAGAAGAAGTTTTAAGCTATGTTACAGGACTCAATATAATAAAAAGATTTAAGACGCCTGTTACTTGCAGCATACTGTGAATGTTTTAGAATCAGATACAAATATTTTTGCTTGAGTAGCATTTGGACTTATTTTAATTAGAAAGACATCTCCATTTAATTCCTTTTTTGGCATGAGAGAAAAAAAATTATGTTGGGAGAGGTGTTCATTTCAAGCATGCAATTATTATTTGATATGTTCTGTACCAAAAGAAAATGTATATATTTCTTTTTATGGGAAAACTATAATGTTTGATTTATCCATTCGTTTCTAAATATCAGTAAATATTTGTCTGATATCGGATATATCCAGGAGATATTTAATCCACATGATCCCACTCATAGTGAATAATCAATAAATAAAAAGTATTTATTTAATGAAATGGTATGGGGGAAAAAAGGACTAACTTACACTTTGAAAACATAAGCATTTGAATCTTAACTGAGGGATTACTGGGAATCTTGATGGCCCGTGATACTTTTTGTCTTAAACTCAGGGCACAGTTATAGAGAAGAAAATTAAAGGTAAAGTCAAGGTGTTACAAGGTGTTAAGTCAGACTTAGAGTGCAAAAGTGGAAATAGATCGTGGGGCAAATCATGGTGAAATCCCCCCAAATGAGCAGTATAATAATCAAAATTAAGAATCAAGGTCTGTTTTAAATGTTATTAAGTTTTGGGGTTTTTTTTTTTTTTTGACTTCTCTTAGCCCCTATAACTGCCCTTCATGTGATAGCATGGAAATATTAACCAAGGCTTGGGTCCTGCAAAATTCCCAGTGTGATAGTAATGCATACTAGGAAACATGTGCAGAGAATAAAGCCCGTAATAATGTCAGAGTTTTATTTACATAAATTAAAGATCCAAATTAGCCTCAGAGAATAAAAAGGTCATTATATTAAAATGAAAATCTTCTAACACCGTTGAAGCTGGTATCTCCCATTTAGTTTTAATTAAATATATACTTGCAATGGGTTTAATAACTTACTGAATTTTCTGACCAATCCAATCAATAAATTAAGTGAATGCATAGGAAAAAACAGTCAAATTTGCTTCCAGCATTATATGAATAAGAATATAGATGATTGAATAAATTTCTCATATTTTAGTATGTGGCTTGGTTATATTCAGATGCTTTTTCATGTCCTAAATATGATTGTAGGCCGATCACAGATAAGCAGGTCAATAGCAGGTCTGGCTCAGCACATATTATCTTAGAGCTTCCAGTGTTCCATAGTAAAGGACTTTTTTTTGGAATGAATCTTTTGAGAAATTACAGAATCATTATTTCAAAGGAATCCTAAAATCCATTCATTTATTTACCAAGTATTTATTGAGAGACTATTACACGCAAGACAACATGGTGGATGCTGAGTATATGGCAGTAAACAAGATAAATATATTTTTTGCCTTCAAAGAGTTTTTATTGTATCTGAAAGGATGAACATCAACGTATAGGAAACTTGGCATAGGGTCCTATGAGTATATGAAGCAACTAAAAATAGACCCTATTCTTGGTTGGGAAGTCAGGAAATGATTCTATGAACAAGTAAATTTTTTAGATTGACACTTGGAAGATAAATAGAAAATGGCTATGGAAAACATGGGAAAAGATTTCTACGTAGAGAAAAAAGCAAGATGGAGAGTGGTGTGTATTCAAGGACTTAAAATAGTATGATTGGTTGGAACAAAGAGAATATAAGATAGAATTAAGTAAAGAGCTAAGATGTTTACATTATAAAGGATACATAGTGAAAGAAAATTTAGTAACTCAGGAGTTTTATATATCATAATATGAATACGTAATAATAGATAGACATGTTAATGTATGTAATGAATAGATATACATGTTAACTACAATGGTTAGGTATTATTTATTTAATTGACATTTTGATATATGAGACTAACAGTAATTTAATTTGTTCTGTCAAATCTTCGTCGCTTAAATTCCTAGCCCCCTACAACTGAAAGCAATCATTAAATTATGTCTTGACTTTCTATCATATTTTCTAAGATCCTTCAAGCTATTTCCATCCAGTCAAAATTTCTCTTGAAGTTTTTGACAGTGTAGCTGAAAACTTTAACAGCCAAATAAATATATAGCGATATGGCGAGCAGGGAAGAAATAAATCGAAGCCACTTTCACCCATTCAGTCACCCGCTGGAAGATGAATTATAGGTATGAAAGCAAAAGAAATATGTGTTGCACCATTGGGTGATAAAAAAAGAAATATGAAGGTAACAGAGTAACTGGTCTTAGGACTATTTTATAATGGCTACCTTTTCTCTAACAATTTTTCCCCTTTGTTCTTCTCCCTGTCAATCGTGCTGGGCAACTGCATTACACTCACAAATAAATATATAACCCAAGGGAGTCTAACAGAGGATTGTAGGCTAAAATAAAGAGTCAGCGCATTATATAAATTCCTGAATGTCATTATTCTCCCCATTATCGCAATGGCAAATTATTTTCTTTTAGAATAATTGCGAGTTAGCAGTTCTTCACTGCGCTCACTGTTTGCTGCTGAGCACCAACTGCAGAGGGCCGAGCTGAGCCCTGTCTCTGTGGAAGAGGAGAGGGATCAGAATGTAAACGAGGCAAAAAGAGGACACCTTGGCGATGTGACAGCGGTGGGGATTAGCACTGAACACAAACCAGAGCTCCCCAGGAACTAAGCACAATGACTTTAACGTAGCACGTTTGTCACTGGTGAGCTGTCCCTCTGCTGGGCCTCAGACACTGATGAAGCAATAGCATTGGAAGTGATACAACTAAAGACAATGGCTGAAATGTGTGTTTTGCACGTGTTCCACGTGGCTTCTTTTGGTGGGAAGGTAATCCCTTAAAGTATCATTGAGCGTAGACCCTGTGAATCCTTTTGATTTTTAGTCTGTTATTTTAAAATAAAAGCTAGTTAGATGTTAGAGTACAATGGAAAGCAGAATTTTTTTCACTAAAGTGAGGTGACAGGTCTGGGACAAGCTGCTCAATATAAGACAAAGGAGTTGTATTATTTATTAGAACACTGGACAAGTGCATTGGACTATTACCAAGTAAAGGTATTATACTTACCCTTCCACGGTAAGCAATGGTAAAACTTGACAAGATTTATGAAGCAGCTCCTTTTAGGCATGAGAAAACGGACAGCATAGGGATATGATCCTTGAGAAAAGGAAACTCTTAAGAGGCAAGATCCACAGTCACCCCAGCTTTTTGCCTGGAGTACTTTTCAAACACTGACGCAGCGCAGTGGGCCGAGACAGAGAGCAGTAGACTTTCTGGGAAGAGAAAGCAGAGATCAGATGTCAGAGTCGCTGAGGTGTCTGGATTTATGGGGCAAGGTACCAAAATAAGTTAGCTCTGCAAGAAAAAGAGCCCAGAAATCTGCAAAGGTGTTTTCTTGAGTCTTTGGCCAAACACTAAATGTATAAACCCAGGGTGAGACTTCATGTGACCTGGAAGAAGAAAAATTCTCCAGAGGGCTCTGAGCTGAACAGAGATCTCAGAAGTCACGGAGTGCTGGAAAATACCAGCCAGAAGGGAGACATCCTGGGTAACATTTCCAGTGTCCAATGAGACCCCAGAAAGACCAAACCTTAAGAGTAGACCGCTGTAGCCTTAAGGAAGGGCTAATCTAGACTTGTCCTTACAAAACTTAAATCTAAACCCTGTTGTTTTTCTCATTATATATATATTTTATTTTCACAAAAAAAGTTATAGAAAGTTTGCTCGAGTGCGTTCTTACTAGTTAAATCATAATTCACTTTATCATTAATTAACTTGCATACAAAGATAGTTCTTTCCTGATTTTACTTTTAAACAAGACAAAACAAACACCTTACTTTCAGCAGATAAAAACCAATTAACATGTGAACATCAAAGACATCATTTTAGTAGAAGTGGAAATCAATCACTGTACTTCTCCTTGAGGTCTTCAAAGAACTATCCTTCAATCCTGATTTGTCTATGTGACTGAATAATCACGAGCAACTTTTTTCAGATTTGATATAAATATAAGTAAAAAGTCATCAGTAAATTCACTGACTGCTAGAACAAAACTCAACATCCTCTAATGGAAAAGAGTAGACTCCTGCTAGAGTAGAATCCACAAGTCTATCATACAATAAAAAATAACAGACACAAATAGAAACAAGAAGATGTGATCTATAACTAGGAGAAAAATACAATTGATAGAAATAAACCCAGAGATGGCAAAGATGTTGAAGTAGCTATTATAAAAATTGCAATAATTTAAGGAAAAGATAGGCATAATGATCAAAGAAATGAGGATGTCATTAGAGCAATAGATACAATAAAAAAAGAACCAAGTGTAAATTCTAAAAACTACAAAACAACATTATATGATTTTTTTAATCATCAGATAGGCTTAACAGAAGTTTGGACATTGCAGAAGGAAAGATCAGGTAACTTGAAGACTGATTAATAGAAACTGTTGAAACTGCAACACTGAGAGAAAAGAAATGAAGAACCTCAGTAACTTGTAGAACAATATCAAGTGGTCTACTATTAAATAATTACAGTCTCAGAAGGAGGTGGAAGAGAAGTTGAGAAACAAAAAATATGTGAAGATATGATTGCCAAAATCTTTTCAAATTTCATGGAAAATATGTTCAATATTGCCCAAAGAGGATTAAAAAAACAGAAAAAGAATGTTTAGCTATATCTTAGTCAAATTGTTGGAAATCGAAAGTAAAGAGAATTGCATCAAAAAGAATAAAATACTTAAGAATAAATTTAGTGAAAGACCCGTACATTGATGAAAGAAATTGAAGAAGACACAAATAAATGGAAAGATATTCCATGTTCATGGACTGGAGGAATTAATATTATTCAAATGTCCATACTACCAAAGTGATCTACAGATTCAAACCAATCTCTATCAACATTCCAATGATGTTTTTCACAGAAATAGAACAAAATATCCTAAAATTTGTATGAAACCACAAAAGATGCCAAAAACCTAAAGTAATCTTGAGCAAGAAGAACAAAACTGGAGGCATCCTGCTTTCTGATTTCAAATTATATTACAAAGCTATAGTAATCAAAACAGTATGGTCTTGGCATGAAAACAGACACATATATCAGCGGAAGAGAATGGGAACCCAGATATAAATCCATGCATATATGGCCAGTTAATTTATGACAAAGGAGCCAAGAATATACAACAGGCAAAGGACAGTCTTGTCAATAAATAGTGTTGGGAAAACAGACCACTCTGTCTTACACCATACCCCAAAATCAACTAAAAGTGGTTTAAAGGTTTGAATGTAATACCTGAAAACATAAAACTCTTAGAAGAAAACATAGGAAAAAAGCTCCTTGACATCAGTCTTGGTAATGATTTTTTGGATTTGACAACAAAAGCAAAAACAAAAGCAAAAATAGGCAAGTGAGACTACATCAAAGTAAAAAGGTTCTGCATAGCAGAGGAAGCCAACAACAAAATGAAAAGGCAACCTACTGCCTAGGAGACGATATTTGCAAATCATGTTTTTGATAAGGGATTAATATCCAAAATATATTTAAAAACCTCATACAACTCAATAGCAAAACACATAATAACTCCATTACAAAATGGATAAAGGCCCTGAAAAGACATTTTTCCAAAGACATACAAATGGCCACCAAGTACACAAAAAGGTGCTCAACATCATGAATCATGAGGAAAACACAAATCAAAACCACAATGAGATATTACCTCATACTCATTGTGATGGCTTTTATCCTAAAGTTAAAAGATAACCAGCATTGGTGAGGATGTGGAGAAAAGGGAACCCTTACACTGCTGGTGTAAATTGGCAAATTGGTACAGCCATTATGGAAAACAGTATGGAGTTTCCTCAATAATTTAGGAATGGAACTGCCATATGATCCAGCAATCTCACTTATGTTATATATTTTAAAAAATCAAATCAGGATCTCAAAGAGATATATGCACTCGCATATTTATTACAGCATTATTCACAAGAGCAAAGATATGGAAACAACCTAAGTGTTTATCATGCATGGATAAAGAAAATGTGATATATGTAGAGAGTGGAATACTATGCAGCCATAAAAAAGAAGGAAATCTTGCCATTTACAACAACATGGATAAACCTGGAGGACATTATGCTATATGAAATAAGCCAGAAACCAAAATACAAATACTATGTGATATTATTTATATGTAGACTATGAGAGAATTGCATTCTTAGTAAGAGAGAGTAGCATGGCAGTTATCAGGGATTGGGACATGGGGAGAATGTTGGCCACAGAGTAAACATAATTTTCAGTTATAAGATGAGCAATTCTGGAGACCTAATGTACAACATGGTGGCTATAGTTAATACTTTATTGTGTGTTTGAAATTTGCTAAAGGAGTAAATCTTATGAGTTCTTACCACACACACACACACGCACAAAGGCAATTATGTGAAGTGATTATCACAACATAGATTGTGATAAACATTTCACATTGTATACGTATACCAAAAGATCATGTTGTATATGCTAGATATATACAATTTTTATTTGTCAATCATATCTCCATAAAGCTGGACAAGAATATATACAAAGACACTCATAGATTAAAAGTAAAAGAGTAGAAAATGTATATACCATGCACCTCATTCATAAGGCAACTGGAGTAGCTATATTAATATCAGATAAAACAAATTTCAAGAGAAGAACTATTACCAGATATAAAGAGTGACATTTTATAGTGGTAAAATTTCATCATGAAGACATAAGAGCATTGAAGAAAGGCTGAGAAGTACTTCAATAATACAAGAGAGGAAAAACAGGGTATTTTGCTTCTCTTTTGATTTCAATATCCAGGATCATTTCCCAGAGTACCTATACTTATAATTGCATATCGGTTTTAGTAATTGCCATGGCTTTATATTAGAATTTTTGTGATTGTGGCAGACACTTTGGTTGTCTGCGTAATAGTCATTTCCTCATTCTTTCTTGCTCTCCAACCCTAATTTTGTTTGGATTGCAGGATAGCCTATCCCAGAGAATAAATCATGATTAGTTTAAGTGAGTCAGAGCAATCCATTTCCATTTTTCTACTGAAGGAATAGATAAGGGCCTTGTGTTTCTTTTCTGGGAAATAGGATATAAGAAAGAATCTGCTTTAAAACTGTCTTTACATATAAGAGAGCTGTCTTTAGAGAAACCTTTTTTGTCCTGTGCCTTTCATTCCTATGTGGGGCGCTTTTGTGTGAAGACATGTTGTTTACAATTGCAGCAGGAATTTTGAGGCCTTGAGTGAAGTAATCGTTAAATCTTTAAGTGCAACAAAAGGATATAGAGTCTTCAGTGAAAGAACGAAACCTTAGATGACCTATCTCCAGACATTTTGTGATACAAGATTATTAAATGGCGTCCTTGTTTAAGTAACCAATCCTTGGGAATACTGTTACTTTCAGCAAAGAACGTAAAGGTTGATATTTAAGAATAGCACTATCAGGGCTGCACAAAATATCCAGTTATATTTTGGGCTATGTACTCAGTATGAAGAGCCTAGGGAAATAATATATCTACGTCTTTCATACTCCATTCCTCCCAAATTGAAAAATCTATTAAAGATAATGTTTTTACTTGAATTTTTATTCATGCATAACATCTTATCCACTAAATATTCTTGCTATTATATTTTTACAAACAATGTCATATACTCATCGAAATAGCTACAAAAACTTTGCTGGTATTTTTGCCTTTTATTTTATTTTTATGGTGAGGAACATTCGCCCTGGGCTAGCACCTGTGCCAGTCTTCCTGTATTTTTTGTATGTGAGATGCCTCCACAGTGTGGCTGATGAGTGGAGTATGTTCTCTCCTGGTACCCAGGCCTGTGAACCCGGGCTGGTGAAGTAGTGTGCAGAACGTTAACCACTTGGCCACAGGACTGGCCCCAATGTTTATGCCTTTTATAGTATACTATTTTCAGGATAATTTTGGCTTTTTGTATTCTCTAGTATATTATATTAGGATTTTTCTAATGGACTGAAAAAAACAAGTTATTTAAGTCAACTGAACTAAGATGTGACTTGTTAGAGACTAATGGCATAATGTATGCCTAATAGTGCTCTCCTTTTGCCTTCCTTCTAACTGATCCTCAAATAGTAGATCTGTGACTATAAGCTCAACTGCCTTTCCTTGGGAATGTTTCCTTGTTACCTTAAATAAATAATTTGTATTTCAACTACTATCAGCAACCACTATCTCTATTATTCTGTACCATTATAAACTCTATGCTCAGTTATTTCCAATGAATTTTTAAAAAACTGAAAATGAACAATCTACTTTCATCTTTCTTTCCTTTTTAAATTTATCTTTTTGAACAATCTGTTTTACACTGATAAAAATATACCATAAATAGAAAAGTCTCAAACTCCATATTTATTTATTTCTCCTTTCATTCATTCATTGATTTTTTTGTTAATTTATTTGACAAATATTATTGAATGCTTACTATATTTAATGTCCAATGAAAACATTATAGACATAGAAGTGATTTCACGTATATCATAGTTTATTTCTATGAAGTAAACACAGAAAATAAATTAAGACAGTTACAATTTGTAAATAAGTTAGTAAGTTAGGTTAGTTAGTTGTTAGTAATTTAAATGCTGTAAAAGCAGTGTGTGCATGGCATTATATTAACACCAAGGTGACAAATAGAAATGACAAGCAATAGGGTATATTGGAGTCTATGAGGAAGCCATTTGGTGTAAACTTAATTCGACCTGACCTTGTCTTTCCAAAAGGGCCTGACTGAGGCCATTGAGCATGCATTGTATATCTGTTTTAGATATTCCCTATGGCAAGAACAAAGGCCCTTGAGATAAAGGTGCAACTTCCCGCTCCCAACATTTCCTTAAGGATTAAGGATCTTTCCTTAGGCTAGGAACTGATTGCTCTGCTCACCTGTGACCAGCCAGCTGGAGACAATAGACTTGCCTCCTGCTACTGCCGCCAAGATAGCAGACCCACTACCTGCTGTGTCCATCAAGCGCTGTGCCGACAGGGCAATCTTGTGACTATTGTGGGAGAGACATTTCAATCATATGTGAAATATCCTGTATGGGGGTATATAATCACTCTGTATACCTCACTTCTTTGGTGCCCTTTCTTCCTTCCAGAAGAAAGGCCCCGGGCCATGGTCCTCAGATTTTAGCTCAGAATAAACTCACCCAAATTTTCATTTATAGATGGGTTATGGATTATTTTCATCGACAAAGGAGTGGCATCTAATTTAGTGTTTCTGATGTTGAGAGTGGGTAAGATATAAAGTATTGCTTCCAGTGACATTTTGCCTTTATTTTGTAGAGAATTAATTAGTGGAAAAATGGCCAAAGGTTGTATTAGATTGTTACTGTCCCATAGAATGGTGTCTGTAATGATGAAAATGTTCTATATTTACACCGTCTAATACAGTAGCCACTAGCAACAGATGGCTAATAAGCACTTTCATTGTGACTAGTGAGGCTGAGGAACTGAATATTTAGCTTTAATTAATTTAAATTTATATAGACACATGGGACTAATAGCTATCATGTTGCAAAGTGAAACTCTAGAAAAGGAACAAAAGCATAGAAGGGGGCATGTAAGTTTGAGCTCTATTGATATAAGTAAGAACTGATAAGATGCTTTGGGAAAAGAGGGTCATTCTTCAAATTATAAAGCATCATAAAACTATGCAAGAGAGTTTGCAATTTCCAGCCCTCAGGGCAATGGGTTCTTGGAAGTCTTTTAAGAAGGAAATGGTAAAAGCCAATTTACATTTCAAAACACCATTATGACCACAGAGGAGGGAAGGAGTAAAGCCTGAAGACTGGAAGACTGGAGACAGTCAGCACTTAGAAGATTAATCCACAGGGTTCATTATGAGGGTAGGAACTAAAACAGAGGCAGTTAAACAGAGAGACAGGGAGGAACAGGATATACTCAATTGATATTTGAGAGGTAAAATTGATCAGACTAGGGATGTGAATTGTCAGAGAGAGGACATCATTAAGGGTGACCCAGGTTTGGTTCAGATGAAGATGTGTTTAATTTTACATAGATAGAAGTGAAATGGATCTGAACTTTAGAAGAGGGTTGACCTCTTACATCGACAATTACATCTCTTTCTACTTGGCTAGCTCTGATAAATGGTGGAGTGCCCCAGGACTCAGTACTGCTCTTCTCCCTATGCTTTTTAATCTGTAATCTTGTCTATCACATGACTTTATAAGCTCATGATTCTGAAATGTGTACTTCCACCCTTTTAACTCCACTGATCTTCAAACCCACATGCTTGCTGTCTACTTGATATTCTATTTGGATGTCTAATATGCACTGCACATTTAACGTAGCAAATAAAATTCTTGATGACTACCACCTCACCATATTCCTCCAGGCAACATCGTTTCTCCAGGTGCTCAAACTCAAAACCTGGGAATCATCCTTGATTCCTCCTGTTTCTTAATCTTCTAAATCCAGGCTATTAGCAAGACATTTCAGCTCTGTTTAAAATTAGATTCAGTATCCTCCCATTTTTCTGTATCCTTACTGATACTTCCCAATTCCAAGTAAACATTGGTTCTTAACTGAATTATCATCATATTCTCCTACAAGGACTTCTGGTTCTTCCTCTTACCCCTATATATTTTATGCTTCAGCAAGCAGGCAAATGTAATGTTGTCAAAACAAATCTAATCATGAACATTTACATGGACAAAAACTTCCTTCAGCTTCCCATTACACACTCAGAATGAATTCCCATCTCTACGTATTTCATCTACTACTCTCCCTCCTTTATCTACCAGCTCCAGCTTCTTTAGCTTTCTCTCTGTTTCTCAACATATGAACTTCGTTGTTCCCTTAAGGCCTTTGTGCTTGCTGATTTCCTTACCTGAATGCTTGGGCTCCCAATGTTTTCTTGGTCAGGAACTATTTGTCATGAAAGTATCAGGTCTGCATGACCTTTTCTGGTAGAGTGGCTAGTCTGCTCTAATAACTGTGACGTACAGTGTGTTGCTTTATTTACTTCACAGCACCTATAATATAAAATCATCACAGTCATCTGTTTACTTATTTATTTGCTCTTTCTTCACACTAGCATGTAACAGGTATGATATTAAAGAAACTGGTCTCTCTCATTTACCATTATTTCCAGCAGACAGAATAGTCCCTGGTGCCTGATGCAATAAATACTTAGTGAATGAAATAGTGGACTGCCATAGAAGTGAGAAGAAAAGATGCGTGGGACCCTAATACAAAGGTATTTCCGTATTTGAGTGGAGATTAGGGGAAAGTAAGAAGACAATAAGGAGAAGGCAATATAAGGACAATCCATCTTTATGCTCCAATACATACATGCAGCAGGGTTTGGCACGTGGTATGATACATGTATTAGTGCGTGTACTGGAAAGAAGGAGTTCAACAATAATAGTATCAGGTGAGTAGGTGCCATTATTCGAGTATCATACCTTCACAATACCATGAAGTACTGTTTTCATGTGCACTTTACTGATGAGGAAAATAAGCTCAGAAATGTAAGTGACTTGCTCAAAGTTGTATACACAATGAATGGCAGAACTGGAATTTTGACCCAAGTTGTCTGACTGCAAAGTGTTTAATCCTTTCACTATAGCCCTTTCTGACATTTTTCATAAAACTAAGGGCTTACCAACAGACTTTAGATTTGACTATTTGGGGGTATAGGAGTCTTCAGAGAAGGTGGTTTTGTCAAAGTGGTGATAATTCCTTCCTTATCAAGCTTGGTTGAGAAGTGAAGGAAAATCGCCTGGGAAAGTTTGGCTGTACAGGGATGGGAGACTCAGCATGCTACTCAGGGAGATAGCAAGTTGTTGTTGTCATTGTTGATTTCATTTGCTTTTTCTTTTGTGATCAGAAGGCCTTGGGCATATTAAATTCTTAGGAGGAAGTCAGAATAAAGAGGAAGAAAGGAAGGTTTAAAGTACACAAGAGAGGGGATAATTGATGGAACACGATCATATAAAAGTAGAGAAGTGATATTAATAACACAGTTAGATAGCTAGTTTTTGGTAGAAAGAAAGAATGCCCCTCCATGGAAACAAGAGAAGGATGTAAGGACAGGCATAGTGCAGTTACCAACTCATGAAAACAAGGAGATAAGAATACTGAAGTCGTGACAAAAAGAAATGTGGTGCAGGTGATGCTCTGTGAGGAATAGATAACAGTGGGGAAAAAGAGTGTGTCTAGGAAGGGGAGTAGAGATTGGAGTAAACAAATTCCTCAAGGACTGGAAGCCATAAGCCACGCATAATGGGAACATTTAGGGAGGAAACTGAATAAATATGAGTTTATTGCTACCAAGACAGGTCCAGATGAAGATTTTTGGCATTTTGAAGATCATGAGCCTGAGGTTATGTCCAGGAAAATTTCAGCTGTTTTTTGTGATAGAGAATCAACTAAGTAGCATGATTTTGATGAATTTCTCATAGTCTAGAGTGTTAGCCTTCTAGATTTAGAAACACTCTCCCCTATAAGAGAAAAGACAACCCTAACAATTAGTACACTTGTGTACCAAGATTCTGCCTCTCTTTTCACTAGTCATGACCAAAAACGGCAATTGTGCTTTTCTTCACTCTGCTTCCATATATTCTTCAGGTAAGTTAGGCAGTGGTGATCACTCAAGAATCTATTTTTCTGTTCCAAGAAATAACAAATCTTGTTTCAATAAAAATTGATGCAACTAATTTAGCTCTCAGAGGAGTCCTGTTTCCCTTGTTTTCAAGTCTTGAGGAATGTTTTACTATTAACTCTATGAACTATAAGAATTGACCTAGAGGGCGACTGAATATATAGATTTTGAATTCAGGACAGGGAAGTAATGAAAAGAAGGCTTTGGGCGTTATACCTAGGCCAATTGTCCCCAAACCCGTGCCATTCCAAGAATCATCTGAATATCTTTAAAAACATATAGATTCCAGGATCTTGTCGCCAGACATTGTAATTCAGTGGATCTGGGTCAGGAACTGAGAATTTATATGTTTGTATAATCAATAGATGTTTCTAATAAAGTAATATAGATGTGGAGGCCATTTTGAGAGATTGTGTTGGAACTCATGAATGTGTACTGAGCGAGAGGAGGACTGAAGACAGAATCTTGTGGAATTCAAATATTTGTGAAGAGATGAATCAATGTTGTTCAAATGTGTAGACTTGGCTGTGAAGACAGAGAGGAAAAATGGACAAGAGACAAAATGATACCCAAGATCAAGAGAGGGCTGGCTATTATTATTGAAGATTAGAAGGGGTAATGTTTACATATTATGGGGATTTGGACCTTGTAGAGAGAGAGAGATTCACTGTAGAGGAGAGAAAATGAATGATTTATGCTAAAAAGGTCTAGAGGGTATTTGGAGAGGGGAGATAACTGAGGGCTGATTTTTACTCAGTGGCTGTGCCTGCAAGTATAGGTGTTAACTATTTACCCTTGCAGAAACTCTACAAGGTAAGTGTTATTCTTCCCATTAACTAATGAGAAACCAGATGTTCAAAATCCTTAAATAAACTGCCCACGTTTAAGCAACTAATAAATAATATAGACAGGAATTAGATATGGATTTGGCTGACTTTTCCTTTCCCTGCTCTTTCATTTCTGAACAATGTTAAGAATGAGGAGAATGAAGGAAGGTAAGGTATATTTGGGAAGAGGGACACTTCTGCTTTAGACATGCAATGGAAAGAAGAAGAGTGCTTATGAATGAGGAGAGATATAGAGAGTGGGGTGGGGGAGGTCAGAATTTAAGGAAAACAGAATAGTCATCGAGGGAAAACAAGCAAGAGACTTGATCAAATATAAGTGAAGGCATAGTTTGTAAACATTCTGCACCACATTTCTAGAAAAAAAGTCCAAATTTTGAATGATTTTTCAAGTACTTTTCGGGTTAGATATGAATGCAAATTCCTGAAAGCAATTAGTCACAAATTTTCCATGCTTTGGTTATCTCTGTACTTGATTAGTAAGCCCAAAGAGATATATATCATTTAAAAATGTAGATTTTGGGGGCTGGCACGGTGGCATAGTGGTTAAGTTCTCACACTCTGCTTTGGTGGCCCAGGGTTCACAGGTTCATATCCTGGACACAGACCTAGTACCACTCATCAAGCCATGCTGTGTCAGCATCCCACATAAGATAGAGGAAGGTTGGCACAGATGTTAGCTCTGCAACAATCTTCCTCAAGCATAAAGAGGAAGACTGGCAACAGATGTTAGTTCAGGGCCAATCTTCCTCACAAGAGAAAAAGTAGATTCTTGCCCTAAAATAGAATAAATTGAATTTAAATAAGCTGATATTATACTTTACATTCATTGGAGAAGCTGATTATGTAGCAATATTTTCTTGAGCATCACTTTGTAAAGCAAAAAGAAAAAGAGACATCTTATAATCTAAATAATCACCATTTAATATTTAATACATTTTTGTAAATATGGATTTTTTATAGTGAGCATATGTTTTTGAAGTAGGTGATATCTGCCACGGAAAATGTTAACTAAAAGAAGCTAACTATAGTTCTTGTGTATATGTGTTTACATATTGATTTATCATTCATATTCCTAGTATACAGAAGCAAAAAAATATACAAAATTACATATATCTGTATATTTGATCTTTTTGAAAATGTCATGAAAAATGGCATTTTTGATAGAAAAGTTATAGCACATATTTTTTTGATATAATTTGCATTCAACCCACATGAAAGCCGTAGAAATTCATTCCATTTGAAAATTAATTATTTCTGTCCTCAATATCGCCTTTGACAAGGTAAGAAACAGTCGGCTTCATTCTAATTTGCTTCAAGTAGTGGTAATTAGAGAGGATGTGAAGAACAGCTCTCCACTCACTTCTCTCTAATTATTATAAGACACAAAATAAAACTCTCAGAAAAGCAAGTGCTTTGAGTCCATCACCCCCATCACTCTGCAGATATAAAGTAACACATTCTCTCTCTCTCTCTTTTAGTTTCATTTAAAGAGAAATACATTACTGAGAAGCAGATTTTTATGAGAAATCATTTTTGAAGGCTTCTGAAGGTTAAAATATGGAGCAGATTAAAACTCTCTGAAGATTTTTCACAAGTTTTACTATCATATATCTTCTCCATCTTGTGTTATTAGAATGGCATTATGTATAACAATGTTCATTCCTGATGAATTTAATTTGGTTTCTATTCGGTAGTCGAGCTTATTGAGATAAGCTTGAATCTGGATTTTCTCCCTATTATTTTTGTGCCCAATTTTAGGTCATGTGCAAATATGAGGAGTGTGTCTTGAATACCTTTCTCCTTTTCATTGCGCCAGCACAGGAAAAGGTCAAGCTCTATGACACTTTACTAGACTTCTCTTCATGATGATCAGGCGTCAATAGCAGTTCTTACTGGGGTCGGTTGCACGAGTTCCAGTTCACAGCAGTGAGATTATCTACTATTTTATCCAAACTTAAGTGGTAGAAGAGTCATAACATGTTTCCCTAGTTTTCTTGTGACTAACTAATCTCTAGAATTGACGAAAATCCATGAGTAAGAGCTGAAGAGGCAGAGAATAGAGTTGGGATGAGGAGAAGCTGGAAACCTGGCTATAGACTCCAATACATATGATCTTACACAACAACGTAGTTTCGGAAGGACTATTACATTTTGTTCTGGAATTAGGTAACTATGGTAGGCAGAATAAAGGTCTTCCAAGGATTTTGTTGCACTAATCCTTGGTATCTGTGAATATGTTATCTTACATAACAAAAGAGACTTTGAAGATATACATAGGTTTGTGTCCCTTAAAGTAGGGAAGTTATCCTGGATTATTGGTGTGGGCTCAATCTAATCCATGAGACTTTAAAAGCAGAGAAGAATCTTCAGCGAGAAGAAGAAAGTAGAAGAGAGATATGGCAAAAAGGGAATTCTGAGCATAAAAAGGATTTGACACACCATTGCTGGCTCTGAGATGTAGGGGCTCACTTGCAAAGATGGGAGAGAAGCTTCTCCTAGGAGCTAAGGGAGGTCCTAGTTGACATCCTGCAAGGAACTGGGGACCTCAGTCCTACAACCAAAAGAATTGAATTTTGCCAACAACCTGAATGAACCAGGGAGGGTCCTACAGACCCTCTCCATAAGAACCTAGCAGGCAATACTTTGATTCCAGACTTGTGAAACCCAAAGCAGAGGAACCAGCAGAGTCAACACAGACTCTGACCTACAGAACTGTGAGAAAATAAATGCATGGGGTTTAAAGCCACTAAATTTTGTAATTTGTGTGAGAACAATAGAAAATTCATACAGTCATTAATATCTTAACAATTTTGATGTCAAATTTGGTTGATTTTGTGTAAACAAAATGACAACAGTGATTTCTTGAAGTAAAACTCTTCCTTAATCACCTCAAAATTTATTGATTGTTATTTTTACGTTTAGTAATCTATTCTAAATTTTTACCTGTGATCCACATTAAATATGCACAATATTTGCCAGTCTTTAGTTTCATGGGAAAATATTTTCACTTATATTATCTCAAATTGCTATAGAAATTGAGGAACAGGAATGGAGTATGTTGGTTAATCATGCTCAGAACAGTTTTCATAAATACCAAGTCACAGTTAAAAGCGTTCTTCATTTAATGTCAGGATGTCTGCATTCTTCAGTGACTTTGACTCACATCAACTGGTGTCCTTGAGCAACTCTCTTATCTCTCAGGATGTCAGTTGCATTGTCTGTAAAACAAGAGAATTCGTGAAAGTGATCTGCAAAGTCTTCGCCAGAGCTGAGAGTCTGTGGTTCTTTCTGGGAAGGGAGCAATGAGGGTCAGGTGGAGACTGATGATGGGAGATGGAAAGGGGGAAACTGCTCCTACTTCATCTTTTGCAGAGAGTTGTTAAGAGCATGAAAATCATAACAAAAATATTTTCTCCCTCTATCTCCAGGTGTTTTCCATCTGGGATTGGATTTTAATTCATTTGAACTAGCCAGTTGGTCACTTGCTGTCCCATTGTCTTTTCCCCGGCTCCAGGTCCCTCCATACGTTGTTTATTCCACCTTTCTGATTTGAAAAATGGTAAACATTTGCTTAGAAGGACCAAAGCAAATATAAGTTTGGATATTGTCCTCCTGCAGTTATCTATTAACATTTCACTTTATTCCCAGATCAGTGAAATCTCCCCTTTATTTTTCTATCTGTACATTGTTTTAAAAAATTTTTCAGGACATTTTCTTACATTTCTAAAAACTTTTTGGTTTATTCTGGTGATAACCTAGCTGAACCAGGCATAGTAGTCAATAACACTTTTGGTTGGATGGATATTTCCTGTTTGTTTTTAAAGTATGCCCAGTTCTACTTTATTATCAAATACATGTAGCTACAAATGGGGCTTGCATCCTATTTATGCTGTGAAAAAATGATCAGTGTGTTAAGCAAATATAAATAAAATTAAATTATCTCAAATGCCATTTCAAATTCTGAAAAACTGAACTATTACAGAATTTTATCAATTAAATTAATATATTTTGTGCAGTATAATAGGTTGCCCACAGGATATGGGAAACTTTATTGACCTCATTTTATTATGCAGCTGCTTAAGGCTGAGACATCATGTTGCATAAAGTGTGTATATTAGCATAAATAGGGACCTAGGGGGTTGGATTTTTTTCCCTAAATCTGGATTATGGCAGCCATGCCTATAACTTGTTATTTTTTTCTCTGGATATTGTTTCTTGTGAATGTGTATATGTTAAGTTCAGATTAAATATTTAGTGTGTTCCTCCTACAGCCTGATCTCTGTTGTGCTGTGGGGCCTTAGGGAGCAGCCTTGAGGACACCAGGCTACCATGAGGTTCCCATGGCTGCAGGTACCACCTGTTTCTTCATTCCAAGCAGTTGACCTCGGCTTTTCTTTGACATACACCTTCCTTAACTTCCTGCTAGAAAACCTTGCACGAACGCTAAAATCTCTTATCTGTATGTGGGAACGCATCCCTTCTACACATAGCAAATCCCCCACCCATGCTTTGGAACCTTCCCTGCTCCTGTCTCCCACCCCTCTTGCTATTAATTATCTATCCTTTCCCCAGGTTTTCCTTTTCTACCTCTGATTTGGATCTTTCCCAGACATTCAAACATGCTCAAATTTCTCACATCTTGAAAAATCCTTTCATTCCAGCTACTTCTTATTTTTTTCCTTCTTATTTCCAAAATCCCCCATATTGGTCAGAGTGTGCATTTCTCTTTCCTCGTTTCCTAACACTTCCTCAGTCCCCTTCATTATGACTACTAATAGCACCAGTTACTTTTAAGAAGCTAACTGCTTTGGAAATTTTCCAGAACTCATTTACTTGACCTCTCCGTGGCATGGAACACTGTTGACAACTCATTCGTTATTGAAAATCTCTTCCCTTATTTCCAACACTGTATTCCCTGGTTTTCTCCTGTCTAACCGGCTGTTTTGTCTCCTTTAATGGCTAATGTTATTCTAGTAGTCAAATGTTGAAGTTTCTCAAAGCTGATTTCTAAGCCCTTTGTGCTTTTCTTCCTTTGTACTCTCCCCACCTAAGACTTCTGTGAGATGGGCAGCATCTCCACATGGATGCTTCAAAGGTATGTCAAACTCAGCATGTCCATGACCAAACCCATAATCTTCCCTCCCACCTCTGGTCCTTGACTGGTTTTCTGCCTCAGACAATCACAACACATGCCATCCAGTTAGGCAAGACAGAAATAGGAATTATTTTTAGTGCATTCTTTGTCCTACCTGCTCACACCTGTTCTGTGTCAAATCCATCATTGAATCCTGTGGATTTTTCTCTCCTAAATATTATTTTGAATTTGCTGCTTTCTATACTTCTACCAACTGCATCCTAGCCCAAGCCACCATCCTCTCTGCTGGACCACTACTTTGGCCTCCTGACAGGAGCCCGTGCATTCATCCTGCCCGCCTTCCAATTCTTTTACATATTTCGGCCAGGGTACATTTTCAAAATATACATCTTGGCCACTTTTGATTATAAAACTCTTTAATCACTTTTCACTGCAGAGTAAAAAATTCTACAATTTTAAATATAGTTAAAACAAAACTTCTCTGAAAGACCTAGTGCTCGCTGACTACTTATTCAGGTCTTATCTCACATGGCTCTACCTGCCCATTCTCTTGGCACCAGTCGTATTGTCCGTCTTTTAACTTCTGGAATGTTAAACACCAACTTTTTCCAACAACATCAACAGTATTTCTGAGCATGTTTCCTCTGACTGTTCCCTTCTTTCCCCCCATAGGTAACTCCTACTTACCCTTCAGCTCTGAGATCAAAATATCTTTCTCATTGTGCTTTCACAGAAACAAATTTTTTGTACTTTTTGTTCTTTCCCCTCATTTGGTGTGGCGCCTATCTCAGTTTATATTTAGACATTCATGAATGTGATCCTGGGATAATTTTCCCATCCCACTGTATGGTCAGGGCCATAAAAGTTGAAAATATACCAATTTTTGCTTATAACTGATTCTTTTGTTTCTAGGTACTCGATAAGTGATTCTTTCATAACGAATGAATGATTCTTGTCATTCTTAAGCTACAATCAAAATGCAAGCTTCTCCACACCTGTGCAGAACCCTCAGTGACAATTCTAAACTCTCTTACCCACCATCCTCCCAGCACTAACCTGCTCATCCACCTTTGTCAATTTTTCCTCATTAGGTTTACATTTCCAATGAATATTCCTAAACTCTTAACCTCTTCACAAAAAATCCTATTTGCCTATTGATATTTCTCATATAGCTAGAGGCTAGAATCTGCTATAGATAATTTTAATAGAGTTAAGAGAGTCAGTTCTAAAATATTGATTTTCTAGGCCTCTGTAAAATTCTCTTCTCTTTTGATTAATGATAACCAGCTACATCACCTTCCAGTCTTTCCCATTGTTGTCATCTGTTGCTCTCCAGGTCATTCCCCAACATTTTTCAAAGACTTTGCATTCCATTAATTTACACATTCGTTGAAAATAGTTACTGAGTTCTTAACATGTTCTGGACTCTCAGATGGTACTGTTAAACATCACCTAAACGGCTCCAGCTGTTAGGTGGCAGTGACGTGTGGTAGAGGGAACCATATGGTCAACAAACAAGAAAATCAATTAATGGGTGATTTTCAGATAGTCAAAGACTAAGAGGAAATAATGCAAGGTGATTTGGCAGAGACTGAGGGAGGTGTGTAGTTTAGATTATTTAGATGGTCTGGTACACAGAATATCCTTGAGGCGAACAACTTTCATAGTTGTTACTGTGGAAGCGGTGAAGTTTAAAAGCCTGAGTCCAAACGGCTGACTCTCCAGATAACTTTAAGGAGTGGGGCTAGGGCTGTGATAGGTGTGCTTCAGGACACTGAGCTTCTGGTGTTACAATTCTGTCCTATATTTCTTGTTGTCTTCTCTCCTGGTCCCCAACCACCACACACACACAGAGACACAAACCAGATGAATTAACCCTTTCTTGTATCTTTGCCTCTTTGAAATGATCTAATCCATGGGGGAAGGAGTGGACTCAAAAGCCAAGCTCAGATACTGTTTAGTTCCAAGCTGCATGGGCTCAGGACAGACAATGATCTGACAGGAGCAACGTGGCACTCTAGAAACTCTTCCCTCTCTATCCTGTTTCCAATCTGCCTGCCTGACTTTTTTCTGCTTCCGGCACCTCCCTCCTCACCCCATACACGGGAGGAATACCACCACTTCCTGGATCCCCACAAGTTTGTTATAGAGTATGGTGTGTGTGTGTGTATGTCTGTGTGTGTATGTTCTCCACGTGTATGTGGCTGAGAGGTCTATGATTCCCCTTTTGTTTCTCTGACATCTCTAGGGTTGAATTCAGAGTGACAGTCACCAGTCTGTATCTAGTTCACTTTCTAGTTTTGAAAGAAAAGTCTACCAGTTACCTAACTATAAAAGAAAAAAACCCTTAGTTCTATTTTTACTTGACCTCACTGTAAGATTTGATTCTGTTGACCACTCTACCACTTATTGGAACTCTCCCTTCTTAAAGATTCCACTACACCATTCTCTTCTGATCAATGGTGCTTCCTATGTGTTTCTAGATAAAATTCAATTTCATAAACATAGTACATGAGACCGTATTGGTCCTCTTTACCCTGGCAGACTCATCATTCACCATTGCACTGGTTCCCATGGCACAACCCTGCCTGAGTCATTAGTTGCCAATGTCTACCCTGTGTGAGTCTCCTTCTTGTCTATCTTGTTTAGATGGGTGCTGTTTCCTCTGCTTGGAATATCTCTCTTCCCCACCTCTCTCTCCCTTTCCAATCTCCTCAGTAAACTCTTTTCTAGGTAAAAAAAAAAAGACAAAAGAGAAAACAAAACAGCATTTGTATTTACTGGCGTCGTCCAGCATGTCAGAACCCCCTCCTCTGTTTCCATATTTTGACTTCATCACTTTTCCTATTGCCCTAGTGTTTGGTTTACATCTCTCCTCGTGACTCTGTGACTAAACTATGAGTTCTTGTGTGGCATTGGCTTTGTTCCTTCAACAATTTCAAGTATATACTAGTTAGTTAAGAAATATTTGTTACATTAATACATTTGAAGAAAAATAAATATTTGCCATGAACAAGGTTCTCATAAAAATAGACAATAGGTATATTGATAAAATAATTTTCATAGAAAAATTAATGTGTTTCTTTTTGGTGGTGGTGGTGGTTGTTAAATTTCCACTTTGCAGACAACAATATTGCCAGCTTTCTATTGGATTAGAGCAGTAAGTTTTGGATTCTCCAGAGGCGTAGATATTGATAGATCAACAAAATTAGGTATCATTGGAAGGCATTTGTTTATTTTTATGAAAAATGTTTGCTACATAAATGGATTATATATTGGTATATTTTAGATACTATTTCAGTACTTTAAAATTAGATGAAGTTTGAGTATATTTGTATAATTTGACAAAACAGGAGAATCGACATAAAAATGAACATATCTGAGTTTCAGCTACCTCTTCCTCTTCTGGAAATCTCAAAAGTAATTTAGAGGAAGATAATCAAGGGGCCTATAACACCACAGAGGAGGTCATTCATTTCTACACAACAGAACTACTTGTCAAGTGCCTTTGTGTTTGAAAAATGAAGTTGATGAAAAGAAAGTCTTTCCTGGAAGTAAACTGTAAAACCAGAACATTCCTTCTCACTCTACCAAAGTAAATGAAATTGTACTGCTATAGGGGAGAGTAAAGGAGGTTTAAAGTCGAAACAAACAAAAAATCACTTACAATTAATTTAAATCCTTTCCCTCTACTTGGCATAATAATATTGTTCATTATTTTTCTTAAAATTTACGAGATAGTAATGCCTGCCAGTACCATTCTAAGAGGCTTTGCATGCATTTTTTTTAATTTCCCTTTAATTAATCCCAGGAGAATTATCTGCAGTTTAGAATTGATTCATGGTTAATCAGTGATATTTTCTAATAGACATTTACTTTGATTAAAAGGTGAAAAAAAATATTAACCTGGGATAATTCTCACTTCATCTAATACACGCTCTCATCCTGTTAGTGAACCTAGCTATTTCGAATCCATAAAACTACTCCCACTTCAATTTCTATTACTTTTCAGCATATCTGACAATTAATATTCTTTTATACTGCTACCTACTGCTGAACTAATTTTTTGGCTGTTATATTTGTCAGTCTCATTCTATTTTTCTCCCTCTGGAGAGCAGCTCGTTGGTCTTTCATCTAACAAGCTTCCTGTTCCTCAGTACAGTCTCGATGGAGCTGATGTGAAGACTGATACGAAAGCGAACTCATTTAAAATCTGTATCCTGTTGCAAAGCAATGGTTATTTCTAGAATTTTAAAGCTCATCATTTTCAAATTCTTGCCCCAGATGGATAACAATTCTATGTTTCTTTAATGCTGATAATGAAGGACTGGGCATGTTACTAAATCATATTGTAGATTTTGCATTAGAAATGAAGTCTCATAAATCCTGTTTGTCTAATTTATCTGAGGTGCTTTCCTGCTCAGCTTCAGTTAATATCATTAACTTCTTATCTAATTATAATGCAAGCAATCTGACTGCCAGAATCAATTCTGTGTCAGCATTTTCTTTGTAAACCTCTAATCTCAAAGGTTTTTAATAAATCAACCAAAATATGATATCCAGTGATATACCTTAGAATGCAAATTCTCACACCAAAAGTGAGTTGCATGGTTGTTCTTTTAGAAATATAAATATGCCTTTATTATGGTTGTTTAAATACCTCAAGATAAGCTTATATTTGAGAAACACAATTATTTTTACAGTGAATATTTCTCCTGAGAGATTTTCTTTTTTATTTCTGAAAGACATCATCAGTTATTTCTACCATGATATAAACCTTCTTTTTCACAGTGCTCCCTAAGTCTCTTCATATTTCCCATGTCTTTTCATTAGAAGTCATTTGCAAATATTTGGGGGTATTTCTAAATGTAAAGTTTGATAAGACCACAAGTAAAATTGCCGAATCCAAAAGTGCAGGTTTGATTTATTAGTTGGTCTAATGTTACCCATGCACAATTTTGAACATATTGTGAGCTGTATAAATTGCCCATTTAAACTTCACACCAAATATTTAAAATCCTCTATTTTTATTGAGATATATTTAACAAGACAATGCACAAATCCTAACTGGTCATTACAAGGGGCTTTGACATGGCGTATACCCTATGAACACCTCTTATAACATGATTGAGAACATTTCTAACTCTCAGAAAGTCTCCTGATGCCTCTTTCCAGCCGATTCTATTCTCCAGTGCCCCTTACACCGTTATCTAATTTCTCTCACTTCAGTTTGCTTTTACATTTCATATAAACAAAATATATAGTAAGCACTCTTTTGTTTCTAGCTTTTTTCACTCAATAAGTTATCGTGCTTATCATTCTTTTTATCGCTGAATAATATGCCATTGTATATATATAACCCTTCTCTTGGATGCCTGAATCTCAGACTAGATGTATGATCAACTTTATAAATAAACATCAAACAGTTCTCCAAAGGGGGTGAACTGTTTTATACTCCCAACAACGTGGGAGTATTCTGACCAATAGTTGATTTTGTCAGTCTTTTTGACTTTAGTCATTCTAGCTGGTGTGAAGTTGTGTCTTACTGTGGTTACAATTTATTTTTCTCTGGTAACTAATGACATTGAATATCTTTTCATGTATTGATTGTCCATTCATAGATCTGCCGATGTAAAGTGTATATTCAAGTCTTTTGCTTACTTTTTGTCACGTTCATTTTAAAATTATAAATTTGTAAGTGTTCTCTATATGTTCTGGAAACAAGTGCTTTGTTAGACACAGGAGCTGGAATATTTTTCCCAGTTTGTGGCTTGCATGTTATTTTCTTGTTGGTATCTTTTGATGAGCGGTGCAGAAATTGTTAAATTTTAAAGATTTCTAATTTATCGACTTTTTGTTTTCTTTTGGAATTTGTGTTGTGTTGTTGTTCTTTGTCCTAGAACTCTTTATCTTCCCTTAGGTTGTGAAAATATTGCTTTCTTCTAGAAGTTTTACAGTTTATGCTTCAGTCCAAGATCCATCTTGATCTAACTTTTGGGTATGGAATGACATGAGCGTCAAGGCTCGTTTACCTCAGTCCATACCCAAAAATTAGGTCAAGATTTGACATCTGTGAAGGTTAATTTTATGTGTCAACTTGACTACATTATAGTGCCATTATTTGTCAAACACTACACTAGTCTAGATATCGTTTTGATAGGTATTTGTGGAATGTGGTTAACGTTTAAAATTAGTTGACTTTAGAAGTAAGGCAGATTATTCTTCATAATGTGGGTGGGCCTTATCCAATCATTTGGAGGTTTGATGAGGAAAGACTGAGGTTTCCCAAAGAAGGAATTCTGTCTCAAGATTGCAACCCAGATTCTGCCTGAGTTTCTAGCCTGCTGGCTTTCCCTGGATTCTAGACTTGCCACCCCTTACAATTTGTGAGTCAATTACTTATAATAATTCTCTCTCTCTTTCTCTGTCTCTCTCACTCTTTATATATTCTATTCTGTTTGTCCAGAGAACCCTGACTAATGCATCTTACCAATATTGTCTTCTGGCCCATGAAGATATTATATATCTCCATTTATTTAGATCTTCTTTAATTTCTTTCATAATGTTTGATAGTATTGTTTGATGTCTTACATATTTTGTTACTTATTTTTAAGCATTTGATTATATGTTTTTGTACTCAGAATTGTTTTTTGAGTTTGATTTTTTAATTGTGAGTTGAACTATAGAGAAATACAAATGATTTTATGTAGTGACCTTTTATCCTTTGCCATACTATTTTCAGTTATTAGTTCTGGTAATTTGTATATTCTTTTGGATTTTCTGTGCACACTATTTGTCTGTAAATAATAAGAGTTTTACTCTTCCGCCCCACACTTTACGCTTTTTATTTCGTTGTCTTGCTTTATTCTACCCATTAAGGTTTTTCCATTTATATTCATGAATTATTTAGTTCTGTATCTTTTTTTTAGCAATACTTTTCTCTGGTTTTAGTATTAGCATAAGGATGCACTAATAAAAGTACTTCTCTACTTTTCTATTTAAAAAGAACTGATACTATTTTTCCTTAGGTGTTTGTAAAATTCACTGAAAAAGCCATTACGGCCTATAGTGTTCTTTGTTAGAAAATGTTTTTGTTCATATTTAAAAACTCTAATAAATATAGAGTTATTTAGATTTTTTAAATTTTTAGAAGTTTTTAAATTAACGTTTTTCAAGGAAATTTTCTCTTTTATTTAAGTAGTTAATTTTGTTAAGATAAAATTGCTCAAAATATTCTTTTATTAACTTTTTCATGTCTGTCTCCCTCTTACTATTGATTATTATTGCTAGGGGTTTGTCAGTATTTTTAAATCTTTTCAAAGAACCAGTCTTTGTTGATTTTTCCCTATTTTTATCTATTTTCTATTTCATTCATTTCACATTTATGTTTATTATTTCATTTATTCTGCTTGCAATATGTTGCTCTTTTTATCTTCTTAAGATGGAAGCTTAAATCATTGATTTTACTGTTTTCAAAAAACATTTTCTAATATAGCATATGAAGCTATAAATTTTACTGTAAAACCAGCATTGGCTTCATTTTACAGTTTTTAATATATTATTCCTTTATTGTTATTCAGTTCAAAATATTTTCAAGTTTTACTCGTGATTTCTTTCTATTTCCTTTTTTTTTTAACCTGTGTGTTATTCACAGTGTGTTGTTAGTCTCCAATTTTGGGGGAATTCTTTTTTAGATGTCTTCATCTTACTGATTTCTAATTTCATACTGTTATGGTCAGAGGACATAATCTGTGTGATTTCAATTATTTTAATTTTATTGAGATGTATTTTATGTCTAATATCTGATCTGTATTGTTAAACATTCTATGTAAACTTGAAAAAAAATTTATTTACCAGATTTTTGGTTGTAATATTCTATACATATAAGTTAGATCAACTTGGTTACTAATGTTCAATTTTTCTTTATCTTTTCTGCATTTTGTCTGATTATACTATCGATTTCTGAGAAAGAAGTATGAAAATGTTCTATTATCAATGTAGATTCTTTTAAATTTCTCCCTGAAGTTTTCTCAAATTTTGCTTCATGTAATTTGAAGCTCTGTTGTCTGGTATATGCATACTTACTATTCTTGATGAATTGTTCATTTTTATCATTAAAATATGCTTTCCTTTATTTCTTTGTCTTGAAGTCTATTTTGCCTTATGTTATTACAACAACATGAATTTTCTTAAACTAAAATTTTTCATTGTATGTCTTTTCCCATGCCTTTACTTCTAGTTTTCTATCTTTTTAATTAAAAGGTGATTCTTGTGAATATCATATACTCGAACCTTGCTTTTTTTAAATCTACTTTGACAATCTTCTGCATTTAAATGGAGAGTTTAGTCCACTTATCTTTAATGTAGTTTGTGATATGATTGAGTTTAAGCCTCCCGTCATATTTGTTTTGTAATTATCCCACTTTTTTAGTGTTCCTCCATTTCTGCCTTATTCCAGTAAGTTTTTAAAAATTAAAAATATTTCATCTCCTACACTAGTGTTTTTGACTATGCCTCTTCATCTTAGTTTTTATTGGTTGCTCTAGAGTACAGTGTAAAAACCTTATGCAATTCCATTTATTGCCCAGCCCCAAACCCTTGTTTTTGTTTGCATACATTTTACTATTATATAGGCTAAAATCTCACAATAATTTTTTTATTTTTACTGGAATAGTCAATAGTCTCAATTGTTTTTAAAGACATCTAACAAAAAAGATCATGATATACCATATATGCTATATGTTTATAAAACATATATTTATTTATAAATATTTATATGTGTATATAAAACCTTTTATATTTACTTTATTTAATTATTGTTGACAGTAATTTGACTATACTTTTTGACAACCTTGATGGACTTTTAATACTTTATTAAAATAATAAACATCTACTTTATGCAAAAGCTTTTAAGAAAATGGTGTTCAATATTAAACTGCTTTTGTAAAAGATTAAAAATGATATTCTTATTTATAAATAAGTATATTTGTCAGTATTCCCACTTTCATTTTTATTGTGTAGTCATTTCTGCCTGTTTTCTGCTTGTGAGGCCAATGTTGATAGTTGGTTTTTCAATGTACATTCCAAACTCCTTTCCTGCAGAGACTGGAAAGCTTAAAGCTACATTTCTTAGACTCTCTTGTGGCTAAAGTTCTTGCTGAGACTTAGATTCTGCTACTCTGAGGTACACTGGATAGATTTGGATTTGGAACTGAGTCATATGGGGCAAGATGCAGGATCTGGGGATCTATTTTGTTGCTGTGAAACACAGTAGAAGTATCATTGTCCTGGAGTAGGCAGGTATGAAGCCAACTTCCAAATTTAGCAGGCCGCTTCCAGTTCCAGTGGCCACTGGATCAGGACAGGAGCAATGCTGTTCTGAAGCCAATAGCTTCTCAATTCAATAGCTGTCACATGTAGCTGCTTTCTTGGCAGCAAAGTTTGACATTGCAAGGTATTCTTGATAACTCATTTTGTGTTCTACATCTTTAGCCCTTCTAAAGAATCTGTAACCATTTACTACTTCCTCAAGATGGCTAGAATGGATTCTATTCTATTTAGCAAAGTCCTGACTATTGCAGACAGTTTGGTATTTCTTTTACACACAACCAGCTAGTAGTTAAACAGAACTAACAAAATTATACTGAACCTGAATACTTTGGAGACATTTCTAAAATGCTGACCATGAGAGGAATAAAAGTAAAAAAGAAAACAAAGAATTTTAAATTTGGTGGAAATGACATGAATTAGACCTGTTGCTTTACATACTAACAGATTTATATAGCATTTTATGTAAAAAATAGTAAGAAATAAGAAAAATTAGGAAAGTTGAATACTTTCATTTGTTTTCATTGCTGAAACATCTTTCCTTAATTGGATATGTCAAATACCTATTTTGAGCTTGAGAGATTGAATAAAATATTTTACCTGTTGAGTTGATATGGAGAAAAAAAGGAAAGAGAATGGGACCTGCCTGCTGGTGTGGTAGTTAAGTTTGTGTGCTCTGCCTCGGCCTCCTGGGGTTTGCTGGTTTGGATCCCTGGTGCAGATCCAGCATCACTCATCAGGCCACACTGTGGTGGCATCCCACATAAAATAGAGGAAGATGATTGGCACAGATGTTAGCTCAGCAACAATCTTCCTCAAGTGAAAAGAGGAAGATTGACAACAGATGTTAGCTCAGGACCAAACTTTGTCACAAAAAAAAAAAAATGTTAAATTTCAGTGTTAAATGTTAAGCTATTCAAATGATTCAAATGCAGTTAGAGACCAGACAAGCCTGAAGCCTGAACATACTGAGTGATTCTCCTGGGGCACTGACATTCTCTCTATGCAGTATCACCATAAACACCAGAAATGGGCTATGGTTCTTTTTCACTGGTTATTTGCTCAGTAGGATCCAGATCATAAGGGATATGTAGGTTGTCAGAAATTTATGGGGACTCGGGAAGCCTCTCCTCTCTCTGTTTTCTCTTGCTTTATATAAAACTCTCTATAAATTGTCATATCATTTGCCATGATCTGTGTATGTTGGTCTCTTTTTACCATTCATATTACTGTCTCATTGTGTCAACCCAGCAGATGGATATATTTCAAATGGGCAAACTGTTAAAATTCTTTTCCAGTTGTAAGATAAGAAATTTAAATTTAATATTTCTCAAAATTTATCAGTTTTATATGTCTACTGCCGTTTTTCTCTACTATTAACTTCTGTTAAATATGTGCATCCTATTTGCACTTTCTGCTTCCTACTTTGAATAAATTTGTACTCAATTCCAATCATGTCTCACTGGGGTCATTAACATTTATGATTATCTTTGGTATTCTACATTTCTTCAGTTATAACTGAACATTATATTATGCATTAGAGATTATTTTCCCTTTATTATGCAGGTTTTTATTATTCAGTTATACTTTTTTTTCTTTTATCTATTCATAGGTTTAATATTTTTAGAGTTGCAGTCCTATATTCATATTGGTTTCTATTATGTGCACGTCTTTAAAATTGTCGATCTATTTCCTGCTTTTAGGTTTGGGGTAGCATTGAAAATGGATACGCAACTCTTGACTTTGCTTGAAGAATTCTACCAGCTGTGTCCAGACTTTAGATTCTTTCTCTCTCCCCAGATGCTATGGACTGAATATTTGTGTCCCCCTCAAATTTTTATGTTGAAACATAATGGCTGAGTCACATGATGGTGTTAGGAGATGGGGCCTTTGGGAGCTGATTAGGTCATTATAGTGGAGTCCTCATTAATGGGATTGGTGTCCTTGTAAAAGAGACTCTAAGGAGCTCCCTAGCCCCTACAGCCGTGTGACATTACAGTGAAAAGACGGCCGTCTAGGAAGTGGGTCTTCACCAGACACTGAATCTGTGGGCGCTATGATCTTGGATTCCTCAGTCTCCAGAAATGTGAGAATTAAACGTCTGTTGTTATAATCTACCCAGTTGATGGTATTTTGTTATCACGGCCTGAACAGACTAAGATACCAGACAACCTAGAGTCTTTCGGCTGTACGGTGGGGACTGGGTCAGACTGATCTCTAAGGTGCACCTCTTCAGGTACACTACGGTTCCTAAGAATTTTCATATTGATGCATGCTGATGTTGTTCATTCGTTTTAATGGTTATATGTTATTCCATTTAATGAATATTCAAAAATAGAATTTCCTATCCAATATTGGTGTTTAAATTTCTTATTTTTACCAACAAAACTTTGATGAATACTTTTGTATATGTCTGAACAGCATGAGCAGGACTTTTCTCTATAGTATACACATAGAAGTAGAATTGCTGAGGGCCAGCCCCATGGCCGAGTGGTTAAGTTTCCGTGCTCCACTTTGGCAGCATGGGGTTCACCAGTTCAGATCCTGGGTGCAGACCCACGCACCACTCATCAAGCCATGCTGTGGTGGCATCCCACATAGAAGATCTGAAATGATGTACAACTAGAAATACAACTAGGTGGTCGGACTTTGGAGAGGAAAAAAAATAGGAAGATTGGCAACAGATGTTAGCTCAGGGCCAATCTTCTTCACATGCACACAAAAAAGCATACCTTAAAAGAAAAGAAAAGAAGTAGAATTGCCAGGTTGTAAAGTATGTGTCTTCAATTTTACTAGGTTGTGACGATTTCTCTTTTAAAATGCGTATACCACTTTACACTCACATGAGCAACATGTGTGTTTCTGTTTCCCTCTTGTTCTCACTAGTACTTGGTATTAGAGTTTACAATCTGAAGGGTTTCGTCAATCCCAATTTTGTTTTAATTTGTATTTCTTCACGGCAATTGATAATCTTTTCATGTCTATTGACAATTCAAACATTTCTATAAAATGTCTACTCAAGCATTTTGCCCTTTTTTCTATTATTCTTTTTTCTTATTAATTTGAAGAAATTCTTTATATATTCTAGATATTATCTCTTTGTTAGCATCTTTTTTTCCTACTGCAAATATCTTTTCAAAATCTGTGGCTTAGCACTATGCTTTGTTTTTGATATCTTCTATAATACAGACATTTTTATTACAAAATAATGTGGTTTATGATTTGTAGATTATATATCTCAATAAGGAAATCATTTTCTGTCCCAAATTCATACAGACATGGTTTTTATCCTAAGCATTTTAAAGTTTAGCTTTGAAAACTTTAATCCACATGGAAATTATTATATTGATACATGATATGAAAAAATGATCTGGTTTTACTTGTTTTTAAAACAGATAACCATCATCTGCCTCTGACCATGTACTGCATAATACCTCTTTTTCCTACTGATTTTAGTGCCACTTCTGTTATATTCCAAGTGTGGATGTTTTCTATATGTATAGATAGATCCTTTTTCAATTTGCTGATATTTTGTTTAAGATATTTGCACCTAAGTTTATAAGCCTGATTGGCGTGTCGTTTTTTTAAACTAAAACTGTTCTTGTCTGTTTGCTTCTTTTTTGTTGTGATGGCTACAGATCTAGACATGATTTTAGATCGAAGAGATAAGGACCAAACTTTAGGAATGGCTGGGCGGTGATCTGGAGCAGAGCCAGCCACTGCCCTGACCTGCCTGAACTTTACATGAAAAAGCAGTAAAGTTCTACTTTACTTGAGCCCTGGTTGGGGAACCTTTTTTATTTTTGGCTAAAAACCGAATCCTAGATGATACTTAGATATATTCCATATTTTCTTGAGTTGACCTTGGTATTTTGTATTTTTATGTAAAACTTATGTGTATTTTTAAAGTTTCCAATTCATTGCAATGAGGTTGTTCATAACAATCTCTTACATGCTGTTTTGCGTACCTTATTTTATTTGTGCCTTTTTCTTTTTTTCCTTAGTCAGTTTTGGTTTAGTATTTGTCTTTCTAATAACTTTTATTGATCACTTTTATTGATTCTTTGTTACAGAAGGGATCATTGCTGATTTCTACTCTCAGGAATAGATTCTGTAGCATAGGAAGCTTTATTATTATAGGTGTAAAGCCACATAACCCAGAATTCTTTTAAGGAGCAAACCATTGATAACTTGCTCTATTTCTTGTGTAGTTATTAGACTTGAGTTTTCCGCAGCTTTGATTTGGGTAATTGATCCATTTTCAAAAAACATATGGAATTTTGTATTTATTAACTATAATTATAAATATTATTCTCAGTATAAAAATCCTCTCTATTGTTATTGTCCCATTCTCATTTCCAATTTTGTTTTCATTTTGATTATCGTTTTTACTATGTGTCCTAGAGATTGGTCTGTTTTCCTGGTTTTCAAAAATTGGTTCTGGCTTTTATTGACATAATGTTTTTTGACATCACCTCATTAATTTTTCAATCACTTTATAACCTCATTTATTTTTTGTCCTATTTGTTATTACTATTATTATTGTTATCATTATGTAACCTCTTCAAAGGCTGAAATATTTTCCTAAGTGTTTAGATTGTTAGAGGAGTATAAGGCAGGGACAAATTTTCTACAGACTTTCCCAGAGAGAAAGGTTTTCATCATTCTCTAATAAGTGTCATTCTCTTATCTAAGGCATTAAATGGAGTCCTAAAATATTCAGATGTTTGCTTCATTACATTATCTGGTAACAAATATCTGGTAAACTCTTGTCTAGTCACAGAAAGAAAACATGGCTTCTGAACATGTTCAGTTAATTTGTAAATATAATGCATTTTAAATTTACAAAGAGAAAACTGGTTTTGGTATATTTGATAAATTTTAAATGTCTCCATTTTCAAGTCCCTTTTTAGAAACGAGTTTGGCTTCGTTAGCAATGTGGTAGTCATAACGATAGAAGTGTAAGATTTGAATGACATTTGTGAGAATCATTCATTTTCTGCCAGACTCTTAATAATCCGTGCTTATTTTCAGTGGCCAATTATCTCCACCTCAGAGTCCTACAGCAATGATGTACTTATTCTCAAGGCACAGGCGTCACTTTCAGTCGATCATACTAATGAGATTTGACATGGTGGCGAGCAGCCTTTGCTCGTGTTGGCAGAGACAGCCCTGCTGATTAAATATCCTTCAGAGGCACTCCATAAATTAAGCCACACATTGGCGCTACCGATCATTGCAGCTCTTCTTCTCTCTCACTAATTCTGTGATGCTGGGGAAGTCAAAGACATTTTGCAGTTTTCAATTTCCTTATTTCTCTGATACAGAATTTAGAGAAGAATATGAAAATCGTATATAATACACTTGAAATTACATTATCATTTAAAAATTCAAGCTTTTCTCCGTGATCTAGTGAGCATTTATCACGTGTTCAATGAACTGGCATCTTTTGAGCACCTTTCCAAGGGGATATAATGAGTCACCTGTTCTCAAGTTAGATGCTAGAACTTCAGGCTTTCTCTCAGCCTTTCTCTTGTCTACATGACCTTGGCTCTGTCAATCAAAAGTTGTGTGAGACTTTCGATTTGGAAGTGAGCAATGGGGGACGTGGGTACAGCGCAGAATCTATCTTTCGGTGGGGATAGTTGTAGAGTTTCGGGAACCCTGTATCCAAACTCAAAGATGTGAGCTGCAATTCTTGTGCTCAGCAGCAGTGGCAGTGATGTTCTCACTGAAGCAGCCTCCAGGTCGTGGTTGGTCTGCTGGTCCAAGCTGCTCCGACTAACTCTCTAGCCTTCTTAGAGATCCTCTGAGCTTCCTAATACCCTTTCATCATTTATTAAATGTTATTTAGAATGGATTCTCATCTCTGCAGCAAAGAACTCTGAACTTGCAATCTCTCACAATTGCGAACCATATTCCAGACTTTCTAATTTTCTTTCTGTCTTTTCAAAATCGCCATTTTGTCCCCACATCAGGGCTCTTCCTTTGATGTTCCTTCTGCCTCAAATACAGATATTCTCAGAGTTGACTCTTTTCATCTTCAGACCTCTGCTCTAGAACCAGCCTTTCAAAGAAGCCATCCTCACCATTCCTTTCTTCTCCTATCCAGTGATCTCAATCACATCCCTCGTTAAGATGATTTGTTTGTTTATGTATTTTCATGTCTTCCTCGCAGCATGAGGACAGGACACTTTTTTGTTTTGTTTACTGAAGTATTCTCAGAATCTGGAATAGAGCCTGGCAAATAGTTGACATTCACTCTTTATGAATGAATGAATGAATATACCTAATGTATTGTTTCACTTTCAAGAGCTTTTTGAGGATAGTATTAAGAATCATAGATCTGTATTTTGGCCTAGTAGGGGAAAGAATTAAGAAACTCCAAGGAGAATTGAGCTAGAGATATAAAAAGAGAACATGGAGTAAAGTAAGTATTTTTCAAAAGGAAAAATGGTTAAAGCAAAGAATAAAACCAAAATATAGTAATTTGAGAAGCTTATCAAATGTACATTCTTAGCAACTGTGTTCTCAAAGCCTCATAAGGAACTGCAAGGGATAAAAGAAAATCTAAGCTGTCCCTGCCATTTTAATGCTGTGGAATAGTTAGGGAAGAAGAAGGAAAGTTTATGGAAATGGAAAAGGAAAAGATAGAAAAACGTGACTCATGCAGTCCTGACGTTGTTGGAAGTGAGCTTCCCTAGGAACTTACATTGCTCTGAGGGAAAAATCTGAACATCTACTTTGGGAGTAAGTTCTTAACAAACAGAAATCATTGCTTAGGATTTGTGTTCTAAAGTTCATTCAGTTCATTCTTATAAAACAGATGATGAAACTAATAATTTTTGAAAGAAAATAAATCTCTGTAAGCTTTAATCTGTAATAGCAGAATATTAGTTAATTCCTAATCCTGACCAATTTACAAATTATACCTCTTCAATCACTTTTCTAATTAGTGGGTAGACATCTTGAAACGCTATGATCATTCAGATTTTAATCATCAGACAGTGCTGTCTATGGTTACTCCATATGTTCCAACCAAAAAAAGTGAACAGTTATGCCAAGGAAGCAACTATAGTTTTGATGATCAAGCTAATTGAGTAACTGGACATGATTCAGTTCTATAACTTATCCAGTCAGAACATAATTATGGTCTCATTTTCCACTGTCCCATGAGCATTTCTCTTCTCTCCAAAAAATTTTAGTGTGTAATATAAATAAGTAAAGCTTCTCTCTCAAGGAGGAGTACAGATTACATTTTATTTCACTTAAAAGATATTCAGGAGCCAGCCTGGTGGTGTGGTGGTTAAGTCCACATGCTCTACTGTGGTGGCCTGGAGTTTGCTGGTTTGGATCCTAGGTGGGGACCTACACACCACTCATCAAGCCATGCTGTGGTGGCGTCCCACATAGAAGAATTGGAAAGACTTACATGTGGGATATACAACTATGTACTGAGGCTTTGGGAAGGAAAAAAAGAAAGGAAGATTGGCAACAGATGTTATCTCAGGGCCAATCTTCCTCAGCAAAAAGCCAAAAAAAAGATATTCAGAAATAATTATAATATGCTATGAATACATGCATATATAATAGAATTTATACAGCATGTCATAATAATAAGAGTGGGCATTTAATGAGCTTATATTTTGTGCAGGGAACTCTTACCAGGGCTTTGCATATATTGACATATTTAATCCTCACAACCAACTTATGAGATAGGTTCTTTATTATTCCCATGTTATACATGAAAAAAGTAATTTTTAGGAAGATCAAATGAGTTGTTCAAGTTTAAACAATGAATGAATGGCAGGGCCAGGATTTTCACCCAGGAATCCTGCCACCAAGTCTGTATCCTTAACCACGGGGCAATAGTTCCTCAGTAGTGGGAACAATCAGGGTTTGAGTTAACCCAACTCAAATTTAGGATCAAATTCCAGTGCCGACTGTTACTTGGAGAATATTCCTCAACCTCTCTCAAATTTAAAATCTTCAACTGTAATAAATAACTGGATAATAAATAAGTAAATAAATGAAAATACAAAACCAATCCAGAATAATACCTACTGCAAAGGGTTGTCATGTTGCTTAAAAGTAGCGTCACACATAAAAGCACCTGGCATATTGATCAGGACATACTATGTCCTTGGTTATCGGTAGTACTTTTCTTCCTGTGTCAGAAAAGTTTATGTCTAAACCAGAAACACTTTTTCTTGGTATTTTCTCCGTTTTGCAATTTGAATGGGAGGCAGCCACTGTGGGGGACATCACCCCCTCTCCTGTTCCTGACACACACCAGATGGGGTGTGATTGTTGGGCTAATGCATGCAGTGGGAATTGTTTCGTCTTATTCTAGAAGCCTTAACAGCATCCCTTCCAATGTTGTGATTTGCCTCTGTCATTGTGAGTGTTTAATTCTTTTCCTCTTGGCTGATTTTTAAATGTACTATTTAAAAAGAAGAGCCCCTCCTGCTGGGTGCCCCTGCTCTCACTGTTATTGCTGTGGCTGTAATCACCTGTCTCCAAAAGGCCAAGAAAATGGCATCTTTCCTTCTTTCTTTCTTTTTCCTTCCTCCTTTCTTTATTCCTTCTACTTTCCTTCTGTCTTTTTTCTTTCAGTTTTTCTTTGCACAAAATTTTCTTTTAATTTATTGATTTCAGGCTTCTAGATGATGTCAATAAATTTTCAAATATAAAAGCAAAACTCTTAAAGAACTATCATTTTATCATTTTCAAAAATGCCCAGAAAGCCCCCAGTTGTGGATTCTTTAGTTTAACAAATAAAATCATTTGAAACCTGCCCATAGTGATGTTTTCCTTTTTGATTCATACTATTGGAAGTAATCTGTAGAACTGAAACTATTTCTCAAAATCAGGATTTATAATACTCCTGAAAAATGACTTTGAAGCATTAGATTTGATAACCCTATAGTCTTAGATTTTCATTTTTTTCCAGATACTACTGATTACTGTAGCTTAGTTCCATTTTTATACTCAAATGTAGATCGTGTAATTAAAAATACTATTTGCAGCTGACCATATTACTGAGATCAGAAAGTGAGGCCATTTAAATAAATCTAACATTAACAAAGACTGGCCTGTGTGGGTTCTAGTGTGATATAAAGTAGTGTATCTCGTATTTCCTATCATTTCTAGTGAGATGTCTGAGGCTTGAATTGTCTGGAAATAGCAGCAGGTGGAGTCAGTGTCTCCTATTTGGTGTGATATAAGGAAGACCAAGAAACCGTTCCTGAAGCTTTTCTACTGTTAGCTTACATTCTTGCATTTATTTCCCTTTATTACCCTTCCTTAACCAACCAAGAGACATATATTTGTATTGACAAATAAGTTGTTGATGTACAAATAGGATTAAATAAGTTACTAGCCAAGTATGGCATGTTATGAGTTGTTTTGGTGAGAAAATATTATTTCTTAATACATAGATGATAACATATACTCCAGTGAAAAAGAGGAAACTTAGGAGCAAGTGGAGATTTTGGAGCCCAAGATGCTATATTGTGGAAAGAGCTCATACAACCAGAAAAATGATGAGAATCCTGGGGTGTTGAAGAGACGATGGGGCAACAAGTGGCAGAAGAACGGCTTAAAAGGAGAATTAGTTGAATATGTGTCTGAGTTTATTCCTAGGCTGTCTATTCTATTTCATGCATTCATTTTTGTATCTTTTGGCCAGTACACACTGTCAGAATACTGTAGAGTAAAATAAGTCCTGAAATCAGGTAATGCAAGTCCCCTAAAAGATGCTTACATTGTCAATGATCTGATCAGGAGTTTTGCCTCCTTTTTACCGGACCTTTGCCTTTTTGCTGTTGATTTGTCTTAGTTATATATATATATATTCTGGACAAAAATTCTTTGTTAGTTATAGAAATTGCAAATATCTTATTCTTACTCCTTGGCTTGTGAATTCATGTTTTTAAATGATACTTTCAGATAAGGAGAATATTTTCTTTGACAAAGTCCAATTTCTCAATTTTGTTCTTTTCTGGTTAGTGCTTTTTGTGTCTACCTAGGAAATCTTTGCTTCACTTAATGGCTTGAAGATATTTTCCTAGGCTTCTTTTAGATGCTTTGTTGTTTCAGCTTTTACATTTAGGCCTAGGATCTATCCTGAATAAGGTATTTACTGAGGAGAAATGAAAACATATGTCAACATAAAATCATTAACAAGAATATGCATAGCAACCTTATTCATAATAAGCATACAGTGGAAACCAAATTACCACGAAGAAGAAATAGATAAACAAATTATATTTTATTCACACAACGTAATACTACCGAGCAATAAAAAGAAATGAACTCCTGACATACTCACAACTGGGATGACTCTCATAAGCATTATCTTGTACAAAAGAAGCCAGACACAAAAGAATACATTCCTATGATTCCACGTACATAAAGTACAAGAACAAACAATTATTGCAAGGTAATAGAAATCATAAACTGGTTAACTCTGGTCCTGAGGTGGTGATAAGACAAGTTCTTACTGACTGGTAATGAGCAGGAGGAACTTTCTGAGATCATGGAAATTTTCTATATCTTGTCTCTGGTGGTGGTTACACTGTATAAATGATCAAAACCTATAAAAATGGACACCTGAAATCTGTACATTTTACATACCTTGTACATCAATAGTGTTTTTTTAAAAAATGGGATTAGAAGGACATTAAAAGGAATAAAGAAATTTTATCAATGACAATCTAATGTTAACAGTCATTTCATAAATAATGTAAATGTGCCTCTTGAAGCTGTACTGTCTACAAACTGTGGCTGTGATCAGGGCCATGGCAACATACACAGAATATGTTGTGATAGGAGCAGCTCTGCTCTGACTTGATGTAATGCACAAGTAGCCATTTCACAACAGCCAATATTTTTTGCATGCTTATTTTCTTTTAAACTCTTTGCAGATATTATTTCAATTACTTGATCATTAGAAGTCAGCAGTAAATTTTATTGTCAACCAAGCATGCTACTTCTCTTTTTCCCTTGCTAATGAGGTCAATAATATGAATCTATGACTTTAAAAAGGTAAAAATTCATCAAAAGCCCACACCTTCATGGGGAGATGATAAAGAAGAAAAATATTCCTAAATTAGCATAGTGTTAATGTCAGATTGTTTTAATGCCCAGGACTAGCTCCAGACGAGAGTTCTTTGTTTTTATTTTTAGTTTTATTTATTGAGGCCAGAATGGTTTGTAACATTATGAAATTTCAGGTGTACATTATTATTAGTTTCTGTATATATACTGCATTATGCCCACCACAAATAGTCTAATTTTTATCTGTCACCATATATATGTGCTCTTTACCCCTTTTGCCCACCCTCCAACCATCTTTCCCTTTGGTGACCACTAATCTGTTCTCTTTGTCCATGTGTTTGTTTACCTTCCACATATGAGTGAGATCATGCAGTGTTTGTCTTTCTCTGTCTGGCTTATTCTGCTTAACATCATACCCTCAAGGTCCATCCATGTTGTTGCAAATAGGACAATTTTGTCTTATGGCTGAGTAGTATTCCATTGTCTATATACCACATCTTCTTTATCCATTCATCAGTTGATGGGCATTTGGGTTGCTTCCACGTCTTGGCTATTACGGGTAATGCTGCAATGAACATGGGGTACATAAATTTCTTTGGATTGTTGATTTCAAGTTCTTTGGATAAATACCCAGTAGTGGGATAGCTGGCTCGTATGGTATTTCTATTTTTAATTTTTTGAGAAATCTCCATACTGTTTTTTTTAGTGGTTGCCCCAGTTTGCATTCCCACCAGCAACGTATGAGGGTTCCCTTTTCTCCACATCCTCTCCAACCCTACTTATTTCTCTTCTTGTTAATTATAGCTATTCTGATGGGTGTGAGGTGATATCTCATTGTAGTTTTGATTTGCATTTCCTTAATAATTAGTGAAGCTGAACACCTTTTCATGTACCTGTTGTCCATCTGTATATCTTCTTTGGAAAAATGTCTGGTCATATCCTCTGCCCATTTTTTGATTGGGTTGTTTGTCTTTTTGTTGCTGAGTTGTATAAGTTCTTTATATATTTTGGAAATTAACCTCTCATTGGCTGTATGATTTGCAAATAATCTCCTGGTTAGTGAGTTGTCTTTTTTCTTTTTTTTTGAGGAAAATTAGCCCTGGGCTAACTACTTCCAGTCCTCCTCTTTTTGCTGAGGAAGACTGGCCTTGAGCTAACATCCGTGCCCATCTTCCTCTACTTTATGTGTGGGACGCCTACCACAGCATGGCGTGGCAAGCGGCACCATGTCCACACGCGGGATCCGAACTGGTGAACCCCGGGCCGCCAAGAAGCTGAATGTGAGAACTCAACCGCTGTGCCACTGGGCCGGCCGTGGCACATTTTGTTTGTGGTTTCCTTTGCCTTGCAGAAGCTTTTTAGTCTGATGTAGTCTCTTTTGTTAATTTTGTCTTTTGTTTCCCTTGCCTTAGTAGACATAATATTTGAAAAGATGCTGCCATGAACAATGTCAAAGAGTGTACTGCTTATATTTTCTTCTAGGAGTTTTATGGTTTCATGTCTTATATTCAAGTCTTTAATACATTTTGAGTTAATTTTGCGTGCATCTTGCAAGGTAATGGTCTACTTTCATTCTTTTGCATGTGGCTGTCCAGTTTTTCCAACACCATCTATTGAGGAGAATTTCCTTTCTCCATTGTATGTCTTCACTCCTTTGTTGAAGATTAACTGTCCATAGATGTGTGGTTTTATTTATGGGCTTTCACTTCTGTTCCCGTGGTCTGTGTGTCTGTTTTTGTGCCAGTACTGTGCTGTTTTGATTACTATATCTTTGTGGTGTATTTTGAAGTGAGGTATTGTGATGCCTCCAGCTTTCTTCTTTTTTTCTCAGGATTGCTTTTGCTATTCAAGGTCTTTTGCTGTTCCGGATATATTTTAGGATTCTTTGTTCTATGTCATTGGGATTCTGATTGGGGTTGCATTGAATCTGTAGATTGCTTTGGGTAATATGGACATTTTAACTATGTTTATTCTTCCAACCCATAAGCATGGAATGTCTTTCCATTCTTTTATGTCTTCTTCAATTTATTTCAATAACATCTTATAGTTTTCAGTGGATAGGTCTTTCATATCTCTGATTAAATTTATTCCTAGATGGGCCGGCTCCATGGCCGAGTGGTTAAGTTTGCGTGCTCCACTGCGGCGGCCCAGGGTTCGGATCCTGGGCGCGGACATGGCACCACTCATCAGGCCACGTTGAGGTGGCTTCCCACATCCCACAACTAGAAGGACCTGCAACTAAGATATACAACTATGTACGGGGTGGAGGGGGGTGGGGGTTGGGGAGATAAAGCATAAAAAAAAAAAAAGATTGGCAACAGTTTTTAGCCCAGGTGCCAATCTTTACAGAAAAAAAAAAATTATTCCTAGATATTTTATTATTTTTCTTGCAATTGTAAATGGGATTGTATTCTTGATATCTCTTTCTGCTAGGTCATTGTTAGTGTATAGAATTGCAACTGGTTTTTGTAAGTTGGTTTTGTACCCTACTACTTTGCTGTAGTTGTCGATTATTTCTAACAGTTTTCTGATGGATTCTTTAGGGTTTTCTATATATACAATCAGATTCTCTGCCAACAGCAAGAGTTTCATTTCTTCCTTTCCAATTTTGATTCCCTTTATTTCCTTTTCTTGCCTAATTGCTTTGGCCAAAACCTCTAGTACTGTGTTGAATAGGAGTGGCAATAGTGGGCACCCTTGTCTTGTTCCTGTTCTCAGAGGGATAGCTTTTAGTTTTTCACCATTGAGTATGATGTTGGCTGTGGGTTTGTCATATATGGCCTTTATTATGTTGAGGTATTTTCCTTCTATACTGATTTTATTGAGAGTTTTTATCATAAATGGATGTTTGATCTTGTCAAATGCTTTCTCTGTGTCTATTGAGATGATCATGTGATTTTTATTCCTCATTCTCTTAATGTGGTGTATCACATTGATTGATTTGCAGATATTTGAACCATCCCTGTGTCCCTGGTATAAATCCCACTTGATCATGGTGCAAATCCTTTTAATGTGTTGCTGTATTCTGTTGAGGATTTTTACATCTATGTTCATCAGCGATATTGGTCTGTAATTCTTCTTTGTGTTGTCCTTGTCTGGTTTTGGTATCAGGGTAATGCTGGCCTCATAGAATGAGTTAGGAAGCATTCTGTCTTGTTCAATTTTTTTGGAATAGTTTGAGAGGAATAGGTGTTAAATATTCTTTGAATGTTTGGTAGAATTCTCCAGAGAAGCCATCTGGTCCTGGACTTTTGTTTTTTGGGAGGTTTTTATTACTGTTTCAATCTCTTTACTTATGATTGGTCTATTCAGATTCTCTATTTCTTCTTGATTCAGTTTTGGGAGGTTGTGTGAGTCTAAGAATTTATCTATTTCTTTTAGATTGTCCAATTTGTTGGCATATAGTCTTTCACAGTACTCTCTTATAATCCTTTGTATTTCTGTGGTATCAGTTGTAATTTCTCCTCTTTCATTTCTAATTTTATTTATTTGAGCCTTCTCTCTTTTTTTCTTAGGGAGTCTGGCAAGGGTTTGCCAGTTTTATTTATCTTCTCAAAGAATCTGCTCTTAGTTTCCTTGATCCGTTTGACTGGTTTTTTTTTTTTTTTAGTCTTTATTTCATTTGTTTCTGCTTTAATTTTTATTATTTCCCTCCAATTGCTGATGTTAGGCTTTGTTCTTCTTTTTCTAGTTCCGTTAGGTGTAGTTTAAGATTACTTATTTGAGATTTTTCTTGTTTGTTGAGGTGGGCCTGTATTGCTATGAATTTCCCTCTTATAACTGCTTTTGCTGCATCCCCTAAGAGTTGATATGTTTACTTTTCATTTGTCTCTAGGTATTTTTTAATTTCTCTTTTGATTTCTGCATTGATCCAACGGTTGTTCAGTATCATGTTGTTTAGTCTCCACATATTTGTGACTTTCTCATCTTTGTTCTTGTAATTGATTTCTAGTTTCATAGCATTGTGGTCAGAAAAGTGCTTGATATGATTTCAATCTTCTTAAATTTATGGAGGCTTGCCTTGTTTGCTAACATATGGTCTACCTTTGAGAATGTTACATGTACATTTGAGAAGACTGTGTATTCTGCTGTTTTGGATGGAATGCTTTCTATATATCTATTAAGTCCATTTCATCAAGTGTTTCATTTAAATCCACTCTTTCCTTGTTGATTTTAATCTGGATGATCTATCCATTGATGTAAGTGGGATGTGGACGTCCCCTAGTATTATTGTGTTTCTGTTAATTTCTCCCTTTAGGTCTGTTAATAGTTGTTTTATATACTGTGGTACCCTGTATTAGTAAGTGTTAAGTCTTCTTGGTGAAACGTCCCTTTCACCATTATATATTGACTCTTGTCTCTCATTGTCTTTTTTATTTTGAAGTCTGTTTTGCCTGATATAAATATACCAACACCTGCTTTCTTTTGTTTGCCATTTGCTTGGAGTATTGTCTGACATCTCTTCACTCTGAGCCTATGGTTGCCTTTAGAGCTGAGATGTATTTCCTGGAGGCAGAATATTGTTGGGTCTTGCTTTTTAATCCATCCAGCTACTCTGTGTCTTTTGATTGGAAAGTTCAATCTACTTATATTTAGAGGGCTTATTGATATATGATGGCTTAATACTGCCATCTTATGTCTTATTTTCTTGTTGTTCTATGTTTCCATTGTTTTTCTTCCTTGCATTTCTGACTGCCATTTTATGGGTGGAGGTTTTCTCAGTTTTCTCTGTTTTCATGAATTGTGGCTCTGCTCTGATTTTTTGTTTATTGGTTACCTTGAGGTTTCTATAAAAGATCTCATAGCTGAGATAGTCCATTTTCTGATAGCCTCTTATCTCCATTAGCCTAAGTAGGTTCCATCCCTTTTCTCTTCCCCTTCTGAATCATTATTGTTACAAATTATTCTGTTGTGTGTTGTGAGTGTGTGACTAAGTTGAAGTGTTATTGTTACTTTTGACACTTTCCTTCCCTTTATCTTTTAATTTATAATTAAGTATTTCCTTCCCTGTTCTGAAATAAAGCTGCAGTTTTCTGATTTTGTCTGTCTATTTATATCTCCTTGCTCAAAGTATTGTAGACCTTTACCTTTTTGTGTCAAGTATGGGGACATCCTTGATAATTTCTTGTAAGGGAGAACTAGTGGCCTTGAACTTCCTTGACTTTTGTTATCTGGGAAAGCTTTTGTTTCTCCATGGTATCTGAAGGACAGTTTCACTGAATAGAGTATTCTTGGCTGAAAGTTTTTCTCTTTTAATATTTTGAATATATCATTACATTCTCTCCTAGCCTGCAGGGTTTCTGCTGAGAAACATGCTGAAAACCTGATGGGGCTCTTTTGTAGATTATTTTCTTCTGCCTTGCTGCCCTTAATATTTTTTCTTTGTCATTGACTTTAGCCAATTTTACTATTATATGCCTTGGAGAAGGTCTTTTATCCTTGATGTAATTATGGGTTCTATTTCTTAATGTATTTGTGAGTCTCATTTCTTCCACAGGTTTGGGAAATTCTTAGCTATTATTTCTCTGGACAAGCTCTCTGCTTCTTTCTCCCTCTCTTCTCCCTCTGGAATACCTATAATCCTTATGTTGCCTTTCCTAGTTGACTGAGATATTTCTCAAAGAGGTTCTTCATTTTTAAAAAATCTTAGTTCTCTGTTGTCCTCCTCTTGAAGTATTTCTATATTTCTATCCTCTAAATCACTAATTCTGTCCCCATAACATCAGCTTTATTTGTTAAGGATTCTAGATTATTTTTTATTTCATTAATTATTTTCTTCATGTCTAGAATTTCTACTTTTTTTGTTTTGGTAGTTTCAATATCTTTAGTGAAGTATTCCTTCTTCTCATTAATTTTATTCCTGAGCTAATTGAACTGTCTTTCTGAGTTTTGTGTACTCATTGAGTTTCTCTATGACAGCTATTTGGAATTCTCTGTCATTTAGATTGTAAATTTCTGTTATTTCAGGGTTGGTTTCTGGAGAATTATTATCATTCTCCTTCTGCTCTGAATTGTTGCTGTAGTTTCATACAGTGTTTGATGAACTAATCTTTTGCTGGGGCATTTGTGGTAGTATCAGGTTGCAGGTTCCACCTGCTACTGCTGGAGGGAAGCAAAAGCTGTGTTTCTGATCCCACACTGTGTGCTGGAAGTTGTGGGGTATTATGGACACTTGTGCCAGCCAGGAGAGTGTTCACCTGGGTACTTAGATCTGCGATGCCTCTCTTATGGTTGTACCAGCCACTGTGCTTGGTGGGCGGAGCTTCTTCATGGGGTCTGAGCCTAGGCCACTCCTTGGGACTGCAGCAGCACTGTATGCTCTCCCACAAGATAGGAAACTGATCACACAGGGGCTCAGGGCTGCCACTGCCACTGCCTGATCCTACCGTCACACCGAGATGCACTCTCCCCTTTGACACTGCAACAGTACTATGACCATTCATGCCAGCTGGGAAATCATTCATCCAGCCTTGCAGATCTACCACCGCCTCTTCCTATGGTTGTCCCAGCCACTGTGCTTGGTGGGTGGGTCCTCCCCATGGGACCCAAACTTGAGCCAGTGCCTGCAGCGGCAGTGGCACTGTGGGCTCTCCCACCGGACAGGAAAGTGATTACCTGGGGCTCAGGGTTGCCCTCACTTCTTCCCACAGATGTGCCAAGGTGCACTCCCACCCTTGGGGCCACAGCAGTACTATGGGCATTTGTGCCAGCTGGGAGAGTGGTTGTGCACATGCACAGGGCTGCCAGCAGGCCAGAGAATCCTCATCTACCTCCACTACATCCCAGTCTTTTACTTCTCGCAGTTAAATTGTGTGGGGAGCAGATTTATTTTTTCACCTAATATAAGATGAAACTGAGATACAAATGTTAAGTAACTTCTGTGAAACCACATAGCTTATAAATAAAAGATTCAGTGTTAGAGTCAATGCAGTTTGATGTCAAAGCCTGAACCCTTGATCCCCACACTCTGTGTCTCTTTCGTATGCCCCTTCATCATTATACTACTTGCCTCTAAAACATATGGGCTTAACATGTAAATTGCTCCTTATTATACTGGCATTTCTTCAAAAATGCACTCTCTTAACCCACAGAAATAAAAAGTGACACTCAGCCACTGACTAGCTAGTAGAGGAGGTGGTTTTACTCATTATCCAGTCCCTTTACTACAAATTATTCATAGGTAACCATTTTCTCTAACCATTAATTCAAAAAGTATTAAGCTCTTACTCTATACTGGAAACCTAAGTTTACCCTGAAAGTTCAGATACAATAGAAGGACACTCCTGGGAAATAGTCTCAAATTTCAGGTGAGGTAACATTCTCTAATGCCCCTTTGGTAGTGCTGCTTCTCTCCTGGAAACAGCTAGGTTTTGTCACCTTAAAAATTGGTGCAGTCAGGGGCTGGCCCTGTGGCCAAGTGGTTAAGTTTGTGCCCTCAGCTGCAGGCAGCCCAGTGTTTCGTTGGTTCGAATCCTGGGCACGGACATAGCACTGCTCATCAAGCCATGCTGAGGCAGCATCCCACATGCCACAACTAGAAGGACCCACAACGAAGAATATACAACTATGTACCGGGGGGCTTTGGGGAGAAAAAGGAAAAAAATAAAATCTTTAAAAAAAAAAATTGGTGCAGTCAATCCCATCTTCCACCAATTAGAATTCCAAGCCATGAAGACTGCAAAACAGAGTCACCTCCGGTTTAGAATGGGATGTGAAATGAAAAGGTCAAGGTACTTTCTACACGTATTCTGATGTGTATTAGTTTCCCATTGCTGCTGTAGAAAATTACCACAAATTAAGTAACTAAAGAAAAATAATTTATTATCTTACAGTTCTGGAGCTCCAAAGTCTGAAATGGGTTTCACTAGGTTAAAATCAAGGTGTTTTTGGCAAGCTGCATTCTTTCTGGAGTCTTTGGGAGACAATTTGTTTCCTTACCTTTTCCAGCTTCTAGAGACTGCCTGCACTCTTTGCTCGTGGCCTCTTCTCCCTTTAAAACCCAGCAGCATCTTCAAGTTTCTCTCTGACTCTAACCTTTCTGCACCCCTTTCATTTATAAGGACCCCTGTGACTTCATTGGATTCACCTGGATAATTCAGGCTAATCTCCCCATCTCAAGATCCCTAATTTCATCACATGTGCAAAATCCTTTTTGCCATGGAAGGTAACATATTTATAAGTTCTAAGGATTAGTATATGGAAATGTTGGAGGGGAACATTTCTCGCTTACCACATTATATGAAAATTTTCTTACACTTGTGTATTTCAGAAAAACTATCTAGATTGGAAATGTAGTATCCATAAAGTTATATATTTAATAGCCATATGTTATTTTCTAAAATAAATTAATTTTTAAACTCCCCCAGAAATGTCTCAGAAGCAAAAAATGTTCTGAAAACATTCTTAATTGGCACAGAAATTATTCCACAGAATATCTAGTAATAGACATATATTTTAAATACCCCTCTTCTCTCTCTTCCTCTTCTTCTCCCTCTCCCTCTCTCCCTTCCTCTCTGGCCCTCTCTTTCAGTCCCAACTCTCTTTCACACACACACACACACACACACACACACACGTGCATGCACTCACGGCCAAATCTTCACTACTTACTACTAACAGCAAATACTCAATGATAAAGAAAATACCTAGTTCAGAAATATATTCTTGCTTGGTCTTAAATAGAAAGCACTCAAACAAAGAGAAAAATATTTAAAATATCCAGGGGATTGCGTGAGGGGTGTGAAATATCCCTCCCAAGGGAAATAATTTCATGGTTTAAGCTAAGTTTATGGCAGGAATTTGATGGGTTGCCTCACTCCTCTGGTGGCTTTGGGGCATATTGCAATGTACTGGACTTGGCAGATGAGTCAGAAAGCAACATTCATATGGAACTCGCTTCTGAGAGGAAAAAATTTCCCTCTTTAAGGGGTGCTTTGGAAGAGTTTCCTGAGCTATAACCTTGGTAGATGTTGAATTCAGGATCATTAACCACCCAAGACAAACACAGTCCATGGGAGGTAGTGTTCTTTTCATGTGTGGGTTGCAAATGGGACTAGTTGTTTACAATAGCGGCAGTTAAATAAGAACAAAGCTAAGTAGTGATGAGTCAACTATGCAAGCCTCCTTCTCTAGAATGCAAGGACAAATGAAACAACAGCACTTTCCAAGTTTGAAAAGTACTCAAAATACACATTTATACAATTCAAAAAATTGCAGATGAATTAGATGATTAGCAGATAGCATGATAGAATTAGATTTCCGAATCTACTCCTTAGTAGTTAAGTGACTTTACTTAATAAATTACCTAACTTCACTGTGCTTCAGTTTCTTTACTTTTAAAATGAGGATAAAAACATTTGCCTGGCCTACATTCCAGTGATGTTGTGAGGATTCCAATAACCTGAAAGATTACTTGGGAAAGCACTTGGTATAGTCTCAAATAATAAAATCCTGTACCAACTTTAATAAATATTCATACTTATAAAGCATTTATTACAATGCCTGACACGGGTTTAATAATTATTACCAAATGTTAATTCAAGACACAAAATAGGTAGTAATAAATGAAGCTGCAGATCTTTAGTCTTTTCTGTTAACTAAAAAAATTGGTGTCCATTGACAGTGTGCAATTCAATGAGTTAGGACAGCGATATCCACTTGTAAAATCACTCTCCTAAGATAAAGAACATTTCTATTACTCTTAAAATTTCCCATGCCTCTTAGTAGTATCACTGTAGATTAGTTCGAAACTTTTTGAATTTCATATAAATGGAATCATAAAGTATACACTCTTGTGTTGCCCCTTTCACTCAGCGTCACATTTCTATCTTCTTTCATTCAGCACGATGTTGTTGCATGTTTCAGTAGTTTGTTCCCTTTTGTAGCTGCATGGTATTCCATTGCACTGAATATTATATTATGCTTATCCATTTTCCTGTTGATCAACATTTGAGTTGCTTTCAGTTTTGGGGTGTTATAAATACAGTTGTTGTGATCATTTTTATATGTCTTTGTGTGAACAGAAGTCTTCGTTTCTCTTGGATAAATACCTAGGTGTGAAATTAATGGGTCACGTATAAATGTATGTTTATGTTTATAGGAAACTACCATACTATTTTGCAAAGTGGTTGTATCATTTTACTTCCCCATCAACAATGTAATTGTTCCCTATAATGGACAACACTCATTCTCATAATTTTTAATTGTAGCCATTTGTGTATGTCTTACCTGAGATAAACTTCAGATCGTGACTATGTATCACCCTTTTTATACATGACTAGATTCTATTTGTGAATAGTTTTTAAAGAATTTTTGCAGATATGCTCAAGAGGGATATTGGCCTGTAGTTTTCTTTTCTTATAATGTCATTTTCTTTTTTTATCAGATAGAGAAGCATAGAAAGAATATTCATAAAAATAAAAAGGATCCAGTATTGTGCAATATACTATCATAAAATTACCACATTGCAAAAAGTTTCTATGCACCTTTCTCACTAGATTTAACAGACCTCAAGATTAGAATTCTCTTACTCCTCTCATAGCTTAATTGAGTGCCATATTGCTAATTTGTAGATTAGGTTATTGTTTGGTAAATATAAACTTCTACCTCCTCTGTGTAAAGGCTATACATTCCTGTCCTTTGTTGTTGGGCTTGGTCATGTGATTTGCCTTGATCAGCAGAATATGGAAGAGGTTATGGGGCTGTAGGTCAGTTTTAAGTCTAGGCTTTAAGAAGCATTGCATTTTTCTTCATTGTGTTTCAGTTTCTTTACTTTTAAAATGAGGATAAAAACATTTGCTTAGCCTACATTTCAGCGATGTTATAAGGATTACAATAACCTGAAAGACTACTTGGGAAAGTACTTGGTGTACTCATTTGAATGTTTTCAACCTCTGCCTTGGGAGAAGAACATGCATTAGATAGCTGTTACTCCTCTAGCCTAAGTGCAAAATGAGACACAGAGAATAGACCCGAATTTGACTTGCATCCAAAAGCAGAGCTATCCCAGATAACATGAAGACTTGTGAATAAGGAATAAGATTTATTGTTGAATGCCACTAATATTTTTGTGGTTGCTTATGTGAAGAAAAGCTGACATATACTTACATACATTTAAAAATTAATGGATATAGAGATGAGGGTTCTGCTTATGGTTATGGCTGAGTAGCTCCCATTGAAACAACTCTCCCACAGATAACTTCAAGCTGAGAACCATATATAAAAAGAACAATTGACTAAAGTACTGGAGAGTAAACAAAAGCAAGAAGATACTGGAGGTGGGAGGATCAAAACTTGAAATAAAGCAATAGCATATTTTAAACTTTTTGGATTTTTTTTAGGGCTTTTGGGTTAAGATTAGACCACAGTCAGTGCCACCTGGAGTGACTAGAATACAGATAAAGAGGACTAGAAAAGAGAGTGAAAGGCAACTATTACACCTGGTAAATGAAAAGATTATCTCAGAAGGAAAGAGCTAGAGGAGAGATCCTCAGTTTCTTTGCTTGAGTGCTACCCAAATCTACGATTGATCCCTGAACTCTACATGTGCAGAGCATTAAGAAGCTCACCTAGTAAAAGAATTGAATTGAGATTTCACAGTCTGGGCTTGAGAATGGGTAAGTTAACTATTTGCTAACACCAAAAATCAATACTCTTCAGAAGACTATAAAGGAATCCAGAATCTCTAAAACATATCATTCATAGGTTTTAGGTAGAATAAAAATCACTAAACATATGAAGAGACTGAAAAATCTGACCCAATATCAAGAGAAGAGGTGATCAATGGAGATGGACCCAGATATTGAAATTAGCACACAAGAATTTTAAAGCAGCTGTTTTAACTAACTGTATTCAAGGACATAAAGTAAAATATGCTCATAATAAATGAAAAGATATGATATCTTAGTCAAGAAATAGAATGTTTTAAAAAGAACTGAATGAAAATTCTAGAACTGAAAGTATAATATCTGAATATATGCACACACACTGGCTGGGTTTATTAACAATTTCGAATTTAGAAAAGAAACAGTGAAATTGAAGATTGGTGAACAGAGATTAGAAAAGACAAAAAAGTAATGAAAGAGATATGAAAAGAACCTAAGAAACTAGTGGGACAATACCATAAACTCCAGCACGTGTGTAATTAGGATACTGAAAAAAGGAGAATGAGAAGAAAATAATATTTGAAAAAAGGACGGGTGAAAATTTTCCTAATTTGGTGAAAGACATAAATATTTATAATTTAAAAGTTCAGCAAACCACAAGGAGGGTGATAGCAAAGAAAACCACATCATATTTAAATTGCTGAAAACCAAAGACAATGAGAAAATTGTGATAACAACCATAGAAAATGGTATATTAGACTCAGGGGAACCATTACTTGAAGCATCATTGACTTTGCATCAGAAACAATGAGGTCAGAAGACAGCGAAAAATAACTTTAAAATACTGAAACAAAAAATCTGTCAAGCCAGAATTCTATATCCAGCAAAAATATCTCAAGAATGAAGGCATGATGACAAATGCTTTTAGATAAAAGAAAACGAAGAAATTTGTGACCAGCAGACGTACACTAAAGAAATGCAAAAGGAAGTAATTTAGACTGAAGGAGAATTATAAAAGATAGAAACTTGGAGAAAGAGTGAAGAACATCAGAAATGAGTATTTGAGAAGCTTATATAGAACCACAACAATAAAAGCAATGAATAAAAAAGTCCCAATTTTAAAAAATGTTTTTCATTAAAAAAAATTTTTTTAAGTGCAGTAGAAGATTTAACCTTGGATTGAATGATGAATGATATTCCCTGAACTGAGAAAATATGAAGACATGGAGAAAAATATGTGAAAATAAAAACAGAATGACAGACCCTAATTTAAAGTTAAAATGTAGCTATCAAGACAAACATAGTGATTCTCATTATTGATAGAAATTGTGTTCTGTAAGATCACCACAAACACTGAACTTAGGAAATATAGAACCTTTGCTCCCAGGAGAAATACAGAACTAGGTTCCTGCAAACCTCTGGTCACAAAATTTTCATCAACCAATCAATATATAATCTTTTTTTATGTTTGCTTCTGTTTAAAGACACCTTATTTAATATATGTTTCTTATGAATAATTCATTACATGGCTTTTGAATGATTTACAGCCAGGGACTTTGGCGGCCATTTGCATTATACAGGTTCATTTGCCAATGTCCTTGTAAAATAACCCAGTCTCCCGTCTCATCAGCATTGAAAGCCTACTCTTCCACATAATCCTTTTAAACTTAGCAGGTAATTTAAAAATTTTCCACAGCCTCTTGATCTGCAGGATTCTCCTTTGAAGCATGTGAGTCAGACTGTAGTAGCCAAGAAGGCTTTAACGTTTTCCTGACTCTGGGTAATGTGACCATAAATTTCTTTGCATTTCAGCTTCACAACAATACTGCTTATCATGCTTTTTTTTACAAATGGGTTTTCATCTCATGAACCCATAAATTTAGCTGCTTTTACATGTTTTCTATAGCATTATTATGAACTATAGATATTACCTGAGCACTTTCCAGAGTGATCTCATGTACAGACTGGCAAATTTCCTCTTCTTTTTTATTGGTTGTAGCGTATTGTTGATTCATTACCATTGGACTCGCAGCCAACAACACTGTAGCTCATGCCTTGATGAATCTTCTCTAACACACATATTTTCCCCATAAGGCACACTATGGCCTTTTCATGCTTAGGAACTCTAGACAGTGCTTCAGCTCTATGATGGGGGTCATTTTAAACAGCTCAATCACCAACAAAAAGCATAAGAATTGAAAATCATGGCAATAGACCATGAAAAGGACACTTCTTTATAGCAGGAGAGCTGAAACAAGAAGGTAGAGGGTCAACTTGTTAGAGCCTATTTGAGAATGTCAGTGACACATTTTTCCCCACTCTGCATTTGTCCACAAATGACTGAAAGTGTATTGATTTGCAGGTTCCAAATAAATTTTCGAAGAAGGTGAATTCATGATTATGGTATCCCGGAATAATGAGGAAGATTGACAGTTCTTGCATTTGCTTCTCAGAAACTTTTCTCCTTGTTGACAAATCTACATTGGAAGACAATTTGTAATCCAAATTGGTGAGGAAAAGCAAAGTGAATTATTTAGATGAATTCATGGGTAGTGGGATAGCTAATAGATTCTGGAACATTCTTTATAATCATGGAGTTTGAAATGGAAGAAGGAGAATGAAAAGAAGAATGGTAGCTAATATTTGTCGAGTAGGTACAATGTGTGAAGCACTGTTCTAAGTGCTTGACCCTTAATTGCACAAGAAATCCATCATTATGCTTATTTTACAGATCAGGAAGCTGAAACATGGAAAGTTTTAGTAATATTATATTTAAATAAATTGCATCAAGTTATTTTTTTCCTTAGTCAGGATAGAGATAGTTCCTAATATGCACTGTTCTACTTCTTCCTCATTTTGAAGTTAAAACTATCAACTTTTTGAATATTATTATCCTCAAAATAAGAAAACAAAAGTACGTATGTTATACACACATACTTACGTAGTAGTCACTCAGGCATTTAAACAGGGCTTTCAAAATTCAGGTTTGATTGTTTATTTTGTGGTGCAGTTTTGCAGTACCCTCTCTTTTCCAGAAATTTTAGCTAAATCTGCCTGTATGAAGAATGTTTGTGGGAAATCGAGGAAGCAAGGATGTGCCGTAGATATAATTCAGGGTGGAGAGAGAAGATGATACGTGAGAAAGATTAAGGATTCAGCAGGAATAGTAAATTAGAGGAAGAGAAAAACCTGAGGAGGAAAGTCCTTGAGATCTTGTGATAAAATGGGTTTCCAGGTCAATCGATGGACTAGTTTTCATTAACAAATATCACAACATACTAGGCATACTCTTTTTTAAAAAGTGCTTTTTTGAACTTAGTGATATTTTCCTGAACTCCAAGAAACACTAAATATAATCGTTTCTGTAATATATATGCAAGTTTATAGGTGAAAAATTATTTGTTTCAATTCACAATTGATTACTTGTGAGGTAGAGTTTTTTGTGTTTAATATGTTCATCAGCCATTTATGGAAAAGATCCTAATAAGTCATGCCTACACATAAATATAATAAAAAGGTTAGGATTGGAAGAAATCTTAGCTAGATAATTTCTCAAATATAAGGCCAATCATATAAATGATAGTTTTTACACTTTTGATTCAGTTAGGAACAAAAAGATACATACCCAGGATTAAGTTAAAGAAGGATTCTCAGTGTACACCGGTCATTCTCAAACTAGGACACCCATTACAACCACCTGGAAGACTTTTAATAAATGCTGACACCAGGTTTCATGTTCAGAAATTCTAGCATGTGATCTAGGTGTTGTTTTTGACAAAATAGAAATGGCAAGCAATAGGATATATTGGAGTCTGTGAGGAAGCCATTTGGTGTAAACCTAATTCGGCCTGACTTTGTCTTTCCAAAAGGGCCTGACCGAGGCCCGTTGAGCATGCATTGTATATCTGCTTTAGATATTCCCTATGGCAAGAACAAAGGCCCTTGAGATAAAGGTGCAACTTCCCTCCCCCTCCCAACATTGGCATTTCCTTAAGGATTAAGCATCTTTCCTTAGGCTAGGAACTGATTGCTGCGCTAACCTGTGACCAGCCAGCTCGAGACAATAGACTTGCCTCCTGCTACGCCCTCCGAGAGAGCAGACCCACTACCTGCTGTGTCCATCAAGCGCTGTGCCAACAGGGCGATCTTGTGACTATTGTGGGAGGGACATTTCAATCATATGTGAAATGTCCTGTATGGGGGTATATAACCTCTCTGTATACCTCACTTCTTTGGTGCCCTTTGTTCCTTCGGGAAGAAAGGCCCCAGGCCATGGTCCTCAGATTTCAGCTCAGAATAAACTCACCCAAGTTTTCATTTATAGATTGGTTATGGGTTATTTTCATCGACATTTTAAAAGCTTCTCAGGTACTTTTAATGTCCCATGAAAGTTGACAACTTCTGTTCCAGACTATATCTGTAGTCAACCAATACAAAATTTAGTTATTATTTATCAATATCATCTAGAACACCCTTCTTGGTCTTTATTCTACAATTTTCTTGAGTATAGTGACAAGTATATCACTTTTATTGTAATTAATTACTGCATTAAATTACACCTTTTGTTGATATTTCAGACTGCTTATTTCTACTTTTCATGTGGGAGAAGCATCCTTAGAACCACAAGCATTTGCCTCCATCTCCTCCTTGGGCCCCTTAAGAGAATGGAGCTCTTTAACCATCATGGAGTCACAGGGTCGTAAACTGAGTTGACCATTTTCTAGTCGTGCTCAATGTTAAGAGCTCAGAGAAAGGAGTTAGTGTGGACTTCTAAGCTCCCTCTCAACCAATATTGAACATTTGCTTCCTTTTTATTTTTAGTGATCACCTAGAAAGTCATTTTTCTCTCTTTAAGTGGAGTATATTAACACATTCCATATCCAAGTGCAAATGATATTTTTTAAAAATTTCAGGACTTGATTACACCTGCATCTTCAGCGGCATGAATAATTTGCAAGTGACTGCCCAGAATAACTTCCTAACTTCAAGATCAGTCTATTAAACTATATTAAAAGTAGAGCACTGTACTTTTCAATCCATTTGTGTAACTTCTCAAGGGAAAATAAAATACTGCAGTAAAAGGGGCTGTTACATTTCTGTTACTTAATCCATTACTTGCCTTCAGCACTGTCACCTAGATTCTAATTAGGACTTTTGCAGGGTTCTGATTCTTGGAGACAGATTCTTTTATTTTCCTCTGGCCTGTTAAGTATCACCACCAAGGTATGAAGGATGGTTCTGTCCTCCTTCTCTCACACCTACTTTCCTGTCACATCTTTAGAAATAATATTTTGCTTTTGTCATTTATACTCTACTGGTACTGCTGCTAGTTATGCACCTTGGGATGTTTGTATTATTAATGGGTGTGGTTCACGCTGGTTTCCCACTGTATCCAGTTAACGTTACAATTTTTCCTTTAAAAAGGGAAAAACAATTTCTCTTGTCATGTGGCTTTCTAAGTGTGGCTGATAGGAGTTTACGATACTGGAAAAGAAAAATAAATATGCATTAATATAATAGTTCGTGGGTCTGTTTGACAAGATGAAATTGTGCATTAAGGCAGAGTCTCAGACAATCATAAATTGTATTCTCAGAGGCTGTAATATGTGAATGTAAAAATGGTGATTCTATTTCTGTTCAAACCACTTACTTGGTTTTCAAGAGTGAATAAAATACTATTTATATATTTTATGCAGCTATGGTAAATATAACAATATCTAAGGTGGTGACAGTTCAATTTTCATATTCAAAGTAATCTAAACCATCAAGAAGAAAACCTATAAATTTGTAACATAAATAAAAAAAATCACTTGGGGAATTTTATCTAAATCAGTAAATAACATTATTTAGTATGAAAAAGCTAGGTTTACATCAACTATCTACCTTCTCTTACCACCACCACCATCACCAAAGTGGAAAAAAAAGAGGTTGTTATCACACCCAAAATATTTTATGACATTTTTCACATTGTAAAAGTTAGGGCACATGTTCAAATTAGGCAATTGCAATGAGAGAGACTTGCAGATTCTCTCCAATATTATTTATCAACATATTTTTAGAAATTACGCATTCCTTGATAAGTCATCATATCATTGGGTTTCTGAGGTTATTACTTGCTACGTTTCATTTAGACTATGCTTCCCTGTATGGACTCTCTTTATGTTAAGTAACATGGAATTGGTGGCTATAATTAAAATTTTCTCTGGATGCAGCCTCATGTAGAGGGCTCGAAGAGTGGGTATTACAGCAGTCTGCTGCTGTCTCTTGTACCTCTAGAGCTTCTAGTCCCTAATGTTTTGTCAGAGCCAATACATAATGTTGTTTTTCAAAGACAGGGCCAAGGAAAAACACATCGGCTTAGACTTTCTTTTTGTTTTTGCTTCACATTCTGAATGATTTGAGAGCCCCTTTGCAGACTATTTTTATAACCTTCCATCTTTCAAAACATGACCCCCATACTGTCAAAGTTTTCAAAACCTGGGGTGATAATTTTTACAATTTTCAGAAATCTCTGAAAAATTCCCTGAGAAATATATCACTTGCTCAATGCTGAAACAAAACTCACTTAGAACAAGTACATTGTTAGAAAATTTTGAAAATAAAAGTGACGCACTTCCCTAAACTACTTGTACGTCTTCCATCCCACAAAAATGCCTCAAAAATGTTAAAATCTTAACAATATATATAAAGACTAGAGCCCTTTTAAAAATAGGATCTTGCGAACTGAATGGAGCTTGTGTATCAGTTATATTATAACATATTTTCTCAGCAGGGATTCTAATAATTTTTTAAATACAAAGTAAACAGTTTACGTCATTTTCCACCAAAAAACAAAGTTCAAATCCATTGATTGAGTAGTGTTTCATTTTAAGGAACCATAATCCTATGACTCCCAGATATTTTATTCTCTTTATCCAGAATGTTAAATATATCATTATTTTATATTGAAGGGAAATGCTTTCAGTTTATCCACTTGTTTCTATGATTTAAGTCAAAGCAGAGAATACTTCTGCTAAGATGACTCTCCGTCTGCTCCCACGTGCTTTAAAAATTCCATAACCACTGTTCAATTACAGGAAAGTTCCAGTGAAAAGAAAAGTTCATCTACTATAGGGGGTAAGAAGTACTCTTGGTCCCTGATACTTTCTTTCTTAAACTTAAAATAACACTGTCTTGCACAGAAAATGGTTAAATTTTAAAAAATTTACTGAAAGGCAGAAAAATAAGGGAGAGGCATTCAATTTCATATAGAATAGAAATAACACCTTGCTGATTCATTTAGTATAGCACCTAACCCAACAAAGCATGCTGATTGCTAATAATTTATTGATGTTAGCAATGCCGTTCTAACAATTAAAACTCTTTTCATTCGCTCAAAATATTTACATTATGTTTCTCTCCCAAGAAAATGCTATCACATTATGCCAGTAATGAAAATTGTGGACCATAGGTTATTATTAGAAATAGCTATGTTTCCGTTTAGCTATACAATTTTGGCTCAAGTAGTGAAGAGATAAATGACTAAGTGTATCAAAAGAATAATCCTGACAAACCAACGAACATGGGCAGCCTGTAACTCAGGCAGGCTCTGAGATTCCACCCCTTTACATAGGACATTTCCCAAGACTGGGACATTTTAATGGCATTATAAAGCTAGGCAACCCTCTAACATGAACCTGAGACTTACTAACATTGAAACACTAATATCATAATCTTGCACATCCAATGTTACTCCTGGGGCATATTGACTTGGAAGAACCAGATTTTGTGCTTCTATACAACCTCTTCCTATTTTTGTTAAAGAATAAGTGGATTGTGAACCCAGCAGGCTGAGATTTTTTGTGTTTCTTCCACTAGATATAATAATAGCTGATTAATAGTTCTTACTAGGTATCTTCTATAAGGTGCCCACCACTGTGCTAAGTTCTTTATTCACCATGACACTTAACCCTCAAAACATCCTGATATATCCTCAGTGCCTAGAACAGCACCTGTCACTAACGTGGCACTCAGTAAACATTCAGTAATGAAGGTGCAGGTCTGTGAAGGAGTGACTATAACCCCACTTTACAGATGAGGCCACTGAGGCTAAGCAAACGGAGTAACCTGCTCAGATTCATTCTACCTGCAAGAAGCAGAGGAAGAATTTGAAGACAAGTCTATCTGATTGACTCCAAAGTTCATGCTTTGATTCTCTATGCACGCAGCTTCACCTCAACTCTCTGAGCCCAGTTTATTATTAGGAAAATAAAACTACTTACCAAGTGATCGTTAAGGTCCTTTCTAAATTAAATATAAACATATTTAAGAAATCCATGAGCAACCTTTGAAAGATTACCATCAACCACAGACTTGAGAAGTGGATATGGAAACTCAGAGTTGATCTGTTACCTTGGAAAAGTTGGCAGTTCTGCTGGATTTGGGGCTGAGTGTAGAAAGTGAACCTCAGGTCTTTCCTGCTGTGGATCTGTATACTTTCTTATCTGCTGTTCTGATATCCAACCAACTCTGAAAACCAAAACTTCTTAAACTCACTTGGCAGCAAAATCTGGCCTGTCTTGAATTTATTTGGCTGCAAGTACTAACCTAAACTGATGGAAGACCATTTCCAGTCTTTATTTATCACACTTGTGACTATTCTTTTGCTTTGCTGCCAAAATATTAATGTATTTGGCTATGAGGTACTCCATCCACTCCTTAAGGTGAGGGGGGCTAGAATGTTAATGCGTCATGCAATTTGTGCAGAGTATGCCTGTCTATAAATCTACAAAAAACTCTGAATTAGAAAGCATAACTGGCCAAAAGGTTTTGGGCTAAGGGACAGTGGGCTTGCTCGGGTTCCACTGACTAAAGCTGTAGTCATTGGAGAAAGAGAGAGCTTAGGACGAACAAGCTTGATGTTTTAAGGGTGCTGATCTCAAGACATCAAGGCATCCACTATGGAATTGGATTTCCTTATTTGCATAAAGGAAGATCACCAGAAATCGTAAAATAATTCAGACAGAAATACTACTAGCCAGAAAGGTATGCCCTTCATGATATATTCTGGCATTTTAGAAGGCAGAAATACAAGGTGGAGTCCTTGACAGTGACAAGTTCATTGTAGCAACTGCTAAAAGAGTAAAACTAAAGTAACCCCAGACCATTCAATATACACCCAGCTGTTCTTTGGCACATGTACACTTTGTTTCTAACTTTTACCTGTATTTTCCCCCATCCCTGTCCCAGTTTTAGAGCAATCAGAGCATTTCAAGGTAGTATAATAAAAAGAGAGGGTTAAAAAAACACCATGTACTTAAGTACTGTGTCCTGGTTTTGTTTTTAACTGACATTATCCTGTTGAGTATTCACATAAGACAAGTAGAGAAGCAAGGAAAGGGGTTGCCATAGTGCCACTTAACAGATCGTAAAACTCATGGTTTTGGAAAGTAAATGACAAGTCATTGTCGCACCGGCATTTAGTGACAGCTGAGAGACTAGACTCTAGAATCTAGATTCTTAGCTAAGTGCATTTTCCACTGTATGACTGACTCTGCAACTTAACTTTCATCATTTGACTAAGCCTACCCTTAGGATATTTCTCTTTTCAAATAGACGTTATATAAAAACCATGCCTGATATTCCACAAATATCATGGCAACAAATATGAGAAAAATTATATAAAATGATAGTGCAGTATGACTCACAAGATTTCCTGATTACTTCCCAACATGTTTTTCCTAGTCTATTCAAGATCCAGGTAAAGTGCTGAAATCGTACTGCTAAAATTCCTGTGTATCTTCTTTGAGAATTTGGAGACTGGCCAAGCATTCATTTTGATAGCGCTGGAACTAACGCTGTACTTTATAAAGTGGGTCACAGCATGCTCCTGAGATATCTTAAATATGCTGTGGGCTTTTACTAGTGTGAGCAGAGCTGCTTCTTGTACACTGACTGACTTCAGTGGTCCCTCGCGAGACTTCACATGGGAATTCATGCAGCTGTCAGAGTCCTTGGCAATTACATGCCTGCGGTTCAGGGTCCCTAATATTTAGTTCCTTTTAATCTTCCTTTATAAATTATTCTTCTCCCTTCTTATTCATTTTTGCTGATAACACAGATATGCAGCAATTTCTGTATTTTTTTGATCAGGCTATGCTTTGGCTGAATTATGTCCTCTCCAAACCCATATGTTGCAGCCCTGATCCCCAGTGTGATGGTGCTTGGAGATGGGGCCTATGGGAGGTAATCACGTTTAGATGGGATTATGAGGATGTGGCTTTCAAGATACGATTAATGCTCTTATAAGGAGAGACACTAGACAGCTTGCTCTCTTTCTTCCTCTGCACCATGTGAGAAGGTGGTCGGTCATATTCAAGCCAGGAAGAGGGTCCTCAGCAGAGACCAATCATACTGCTGCCCTGATCCTAGACTTCCCAGCCTCCAGAACTGTGAGAAAATAAATTTCTATTGTTCCAGCCACCAAGTTTATGGTATTTTATTATGGCAACTTGAGTCAACTAAAACAGGGTACTTACAGCATATAACTGCCATCTCACTGGAGTCATTGACAGTAATTAATGTCTCTATACTCTTTGAAACTGGAAATGTGTTAGACTAAGTTATTTGTTAAGTACTTAACCCTAGTTTAATGGTATATATTTCCTAGATATAATAAGAACATAACATGTGGTGGGTTGAAAATGAGCATATTACGAACTTAGATGTACAAGAAATTTATCTGAGTCTACAGTCTTCTAGTTAGAGTCATGTTGTAGATGCATGGCTTTTGGATTCTTTCAAGTTATGTGGTCCCTTTGGGGATAGACATTCAGTCAATTAAAAGTCAAACTTCCTCTCCAGTTGTCTTTCTCCTCCTGTACTTCCTAGGATGACATCTGGATTGGGTACCTCACTGTATCCTCATTGCCATCGAGAGGGGATCCTTCAATCTGCTTTTGAGGAGATCGATGCCCTTGTTTTTTGCCTTGTTCCTGAGTTCCTTGTATACATTTGCTGCCAATGTCTATGGCAGGTGAACTTATGCATCTCCTCTCGATATGGTCAAGATCAGTTGGTGACTCCTTGCTACTTGTTCCCTTTCAGTTTTCCCTGCATCTTCGCCACATCCATCCATGGTTCATGCACCTCCCTCACACAATAATCTCATTGCAGACTTCTGGCTCTCAATTCCACAGGAGGCCTCCTGAAGGCACAGGCCAAGCCTACCTTCATTTTACTTGATGTGACAGGCTACTGATTAAACCCTTACAAAGAGATACTGAGAGGGGGGATAATTTCAAAGGGTCTGGCTAAGGTATATTTAAAATATGGTTTGATGATAGCCACACATAGTTTTCATAATGCTGAAACACACAATGGAGACTCTAATGCAGTGAAGTATTTAGTGAATATGTAAAATTTAGAAACTTCAACGTGGACACATGTTTTATTAGATATTAGTGAATATTTTTCCCTTTATCAAATGACTGTTACAACAAACCTCAAGAATAAAATATCATCAGAAACATTTGTTTTGGTACCCTCTTGTCAACTGAGTCTAATAAGTCCTGAGCAATTCTAAAGAAGCTAAACTAATCTTACCTTTCTAGCAACATAAGCTGAAGTGTTTCTTTTTTTTTCTTTTACACGTGTCTTTATTGTAAACATTGTATAGGCATGGAGAGCAGTGTAGGGAATCCACAAATGGCAATTAATGTTGAACAGTGGAGGTGAGATAAAAAGGTCAGATATCTCTGTAACACAAAAAGAGACTATCATAAACTGGAAAAATATGCAAAAATTTAGGCTGTAAAATATATCTAGTTATCAGTACAATATGTACTCACTAAAGGTGTCCATGGACAATGGCTAGAAAATGAATGGAAAAAAATACCTTTCATTCAATTTTATGTGGAATTGTAGACAAATTTCCTTGAGTTTCCATTAATAGCATCTGCAATGAGGTAATAATTTTCTTCTTTTTTTTTCGGTCTTGTGTTTCATAGATGCAAAGTAGATAAGAGATGAAGTCTTTCATTTTTGAGTTACATTGTTCCAATGGATCCACTTTACTCTGAAAGGCATGAAAAAAATATCTCTAGAGTCTTAAAATAACCCTTTGTTTATGAGTTTTTCCTAAATATGAAGATAGTAATCATTGAAACAATGTCTAGGTTTGTTAACGTGAGGCCAATGTCTTCAGTTGTGTTTGTACTCTAATTTCCTTTTCTTGGTTTCCAGTAATTTGTTCCCTATCTATAATATTAAACTACAAATTCCCTCTCTCAATAATATTTTGAGTGATCTTCATTTTTCATATCTCTTTTAGTTTGATTTTGATCAATATTATACCTGTTGAAAGTATCTACTTACAACAACGCAATAGCAACAGCAAAAAAGATTTACTAAAAAGAAAATACTAGAACTGGCACAAATGCTAATATTGTCCAGTCAATCTTTGGAGATTAGGAAACTAAAACTCTGAGATATTAACTGAATGATCCCTTGTCAATCAGGTACTAGAAGAAAGAGGATTAGAACTAGGTAACTAGGTTAACTCTTGGTCCAATGCTGTTGCTTCATAATCTGAAGATCACTTTTAAATGTAAACTTACAGTTATGAACAAATCTTTTTCATAATAATATTCCCATGTTTTAGATGTGAAAATTACTAAGCATTATGAATCATCCCATTCATTGGGTACTGAGTATGTATTATATTTTAGACATTGTGCAGAGCGCTTGTCGTAGATCAGTTCATTTACTTCTCAGAGCAACCCAATAATAGTATTATTGCTATTATTATTTCTATTTGATAGACGATGAATCAGAGGCACAGATAGGTAAAGTAACCTGTCCAAAGTTACATCGTTGGTGAGTGACATGGCAGAATTTGAACCCAGACTGCTGGCCTCCACAGCATGTTGACTGTGTGACATTCTCTTGAGAGGTTCAAGTTAGGCACAGCTGCCCTGCTTCTTTGCTTTGATCCTAGAAACACTGGGAATTCTATAATTTACCCTTTTCCTTTTCTATGCTGCTTGTTAAATAAACATAGAGCCATGCTGTGACTCAAATTTACCAAATTAAACTATTTTCTGGAATTATTTTTCCATGCTAAACTCCTGGCTCCATATGGCTTTCCTGCTTTTACCTCCCACTGCCTCTTTTTCCCCATATTCTTGTTTTAATATATTTTATCTTGTATTGTATGCATCTCTACATGCATCTTTATGTATGTATGTATGTATGTATGTATGTATTTATGTATGCATGTATTGTTTGCATCTTTACAAATCAATTTATAATCATATTGGAACAAAGAAGGCATAAATAAAAAAAATTAAATAAACAAACAAAACTAATCAATCTCAAGTCATTTTACCAGAAAGCTAGAATTATGCAGGTTAATTATTCTTGTATTTATTTATTTATTTTTAAAGATTGGCACCTGAGCTAACATCTGTGGCCAACCTTTTTTTTTTTTCTCTCTTCTTCTTCTCCCCAAAGACCCCCCCTCAGGACATAGTTATATATTCTAGTTGCAGGTCCTTCTAGTTGTGCTATGTGAGACGCTGCCTCAGCATGGCCTGATGAGTGGTGCCAGGTCTGCGCCCAGGATCTGAACCAGCAAAACCCTGGGCTACCAAATCAGAGCTTGGGACCTTAAACACTCAGCCACAGGGCTGGCCCCTAATTATTCTTGAATGTGAGGTTAACCATGAGCCATACAGTTGCAAATATTGAAAAATCCCAATTATATCCAATTCAGAGTTCTACAAGATGGAAAATATAAATAGGGCTAATTGCAAGATGAACAGGGCTGTCAAGGATCGTTTGTAGAGGTTCACTCTAGCAGACATAAGCTTGATATTTACTGTCTCAGAGCAGCATGAATTAGTGAGACATCACTTTTTGATGACTTCTCTGTTTTTTGACTACAAGAACTCATACCTGAACCCAAATGAAAAACACTGGTTAATTCAGGTAAAAACAAACCATTGAAATTGCTCGTTGTGTTGTCTAGAGAGAACTACGTCAAATGAACACTATATTTTCTTGTTTCAGATCTCTTGTGGGAATTGCCTTAATTTCTACTCTGAAGAATTTGAAACCACTGGCAAATATGCTTATAAATATAGAATAGCAGATCAAAATATTACAAATGTCACTATACCAGTACAGTAAAAAGAAATCCTATGCTTTATTATAAAGAAACAACTTATGATATATTTCCAACGTCACTTATAGATATTTATTTTGAGAGGAAACTAACTTTTCAATATTTTAGTCACCAAAATGATGCTAAAGATGGATTTTTATAAAGTCCATTATTCTATCCATTTTTTTCGTACTAAGATCTGTCTAAAATAACAAGATGAGTAATAAACCTTTCATGGTGAAATTAGCTTCTCTAGACTCCTGTTATGAGCTGGCCAAGGGTAAATTTAATCTTCATTTGAGCAACTGATATATTTTTAGAACTTCTGGGTAAATTTGGAAATTTAGCCGTATTCAGTAGACTAAAATATTTTACCAGTGTGTTTTTTAAATTGTGTAAACTGAAAAGCAAATTTAAACCTTACAATCCCAGGTTTCTGTGTAGAGATAGAAATGGTTTTAATCCAAATTCTAATAAAAATTATTTATAAAGGACGATTTAACTCTAGCTTGGAAAACAAATATTTTCCAGTTTGAAGAATAACAGGTTAATTAAATTAAAATCAATTAAGTCAGACAACATTATATATTTGCTAGTACTTCAATTTTGGTCAGGAGAAGAATGAATATGCCTTCGTATTCAAATGCCACCAGCGCGTTTAAGTTCGTAGCTGTGCTGTGGAGAGAGAAGGAATAGAAGTAGCTTCCTGCGCTCTACACATTTAGCAGAGAATTCAGTAATTCCCAGAGCAGGCAGGAGTAGGGACTTGCTGTCAAACACAGTTGCCCAGTTCTGTGCAGCAGATATTTTTTTAATATTCCACTTTGGAACACTAAAAGGTTGAAATACGTAAAATAGGCAAACATCGCCAATTATAAGTCACACTGAGAACGTAGAAGCTAAACAGGTTCTGTTTAGCATTCCAGCATTACTAGTTGAACTCATTCACTAAAAATAGGATCTTTATTAAGAACTGCATCAGAATTTATTAATCAAACCAAGTTTCCAAACATAGTACTTATTTCTCATCAGTGAGAAAATTTTGCTCATCTTTTCACCCTTATTAATTGGACATTGTGCCTTCTCACTGAGATTGTGCCAACAGACTCCAGGAGTCTTCTAGACAGTGAGTGGAAGCCAATTATGCAGTTAAACCTTTAGCAATGCTAGCCCAGGAGCATGCTTAAAAATATTACAATAGAGACATTCTGACAGTTATAACTTTAGGGCAATTTGGGAACTATTTTCAACTCAGATCCAATCTGAAAATTAGCCTTCTCACCAAAAAATTAAATTTTAGAAATCTCTTCCCACCAGCAGAACGTGGGTCAATAAACAGAGGCAGCAGAGAGAGGACACAGAAGGACAGGCAGAAAGAGCCAGATATACAAAAAAGCGAGGTCGCAGTGGGCTATTGATGATAGCTCAGTGCAAATACCATTTACAAATGTCGTAGCACATACAGCATAATTGTTTGCCTGGCACTTGTCACCCTTTATTTACTCTGTTTTTTTTTAGGAAGATTAGCCCTAAACTAACTGCTGCCAATCCTCCTCTTTTTGCTGAGGAAGACTGGCCCTGAGCTAACATCCGTGCCCATCTTCCTCTACTTTATATGTGGGACACCTGCCACAGCATGGCTTGACAAGTGGTGCACACCCAGGATCCAAACTGGTGAACCTGGGGCCACTGAAGCAGAACCTGTGAACTTAATTGCTGCACCACTGGGCCAGCCCCACTAATTTTTTAAAGGGACACAAAACAGTGTTAAAAAGTACTGTAGGGGCCAGCCCTATGGTATAGTGGTTAAGTTAAGTGCGCTCCGATTTTGGTGGTCTGGGTTTGCAGATTTAGATCCCAGGCTTGGACCTACACCACTCGCATCAACAATGCTATGGCAGCAACCCACACACAAATCAGAGGAAGATTGGCTCAGTGGACAATCTTCCTCAGCAAAAAAATGTACTGCAAAATACTTAATATTGAATCTTTCAATATTAGAAAGAAATATGTGACATACATCTTGAGAAGCCTTAATGGGTGCAGCTTGGGGGCTGTGTAACCTGTGAACTTTTTAGAACTTCTTGCCCAGGCTCAGCCTGAATTATAGTAAGGGGAAGACAGGATGAATATGCAATTTTTTAGTCTTCTATCTGTAACTATCCAACAGTCTTCTTGGTAGTAACTGTCTCTCCTACTTCATACACACTTAGGCTGAATTTGTCTATACTCCAAACCTGCACTGAGGAGGAGCAATGGCTCTGTGGAGTGAGCAGTGTAGAAGTAAGAGTAACTAGGTAATCCTCTAGTGGTTTCATTCCACAGAAACAGAGGGAGCAGGCCTCTCCTCTTCTTTCGGCCTCAGATGGGAGATGGGAGAAGAGGGCTATAATGTTCTAGACATGAAGGCAAGAAACAAACAAATGCAAAGGGAAATTGTGCTCTTTTTGCTTAATTAGCCTCAAATCTCTTGGCCATTGTGGGTAGCTATGTGATAAATGTATGACGGTAAACGGAAAACCTTGGGAATTGGAGCAGCGTACAGCATCAGCTGTTACTAACCTGATGAACTTTTCACTTGAAACCTTTGAAAGTACTATTACCATAAAGTGAAGCATGGGGAAAAAAATTCCTGTAGAGACATTTTTAGGATTTTAAAGTGTATAAAGATGGGCAACATTAACTAATGATTTGAAGCTCTTAAATTTTTCATACTTAAGAATTTTTAATGAATTATGACACAATTAGATTGACACACACACCCAGTTACTTTTTAAAGTAGATAAAATGTGTGCTCCTGAAAATTTTTTTAAAACTATATTTTAAAGATACTTTGTTCTCTTGATGAACTCTATGGAAATCACTTTGGTGGGGTACTCATACTCCTGTTAATTTGGTTTCTTTTCAACCTCTAAGTCTTATTTTGTTGTTTATTTACATAGGGCTAGCACTTGTATAAACAAAATATATTCTAACTATACTATATATAGGATCTGAGGAACAATAAATCTGGTTCAAAAATTCCTGGAAGATTTCTGCTTCTGAACATGATAGAGTAATTGGGACTAGATTTGCCATTCTTCCATAAGTATCTATAAAACCAAACATAATAGAGGCCATATCTGTGCCCAAATATGGGATAACAGGCAGCATGAACTATGACCCCTGAGACAAGGGAAACAAATAAATCCTGCAATTGCCCCAGCCTTCTGCCTGGGGGCACTCTCCAGATCACAGGGCAGGAAGGGAAAGCAAAGTAGAGCATCAGGGTCTCACTGAGTGAAAGAGACAGAGGGCAGAGCTCAGGGAGGCTGAGGTGGCTGTAATTCAGAAGACATAATACCAGACAGAAGGGAGCTATGCAGAGATAGAGCTCCCAAGATCTGTATAAGGGTCCCTTTGAGCGTGTTTCTAAATACTAAGCAAAACCTGTGTGAGGCTTAACTCCTTGAGGTCAGACAGAGAGTATTCAGGGATCTGTAAAGTGAACAATTCCCAGAGCTCATTCAGGTGTGGGAGATAATGGAGTCTGACCACACAGACTTTAAGAGTCCTCATTGAACATAGGGAACATTCTGGATATCCCTAACAACAGTGACGCCCCTGTAGTATGGGTATGCTACTATCCTAAGATGTTTCCAATGACCTATACCTCCTGGGACTCATGATGTCCTCCTCTTAAGTGTGCACGGGACATAGTGACTTGCCTATAATTAATAGAATACAGCAGAAGTAATGAGATGTTACTTCTGAGATTAGATTAGAAGATGCTGGCTTGCAATTTACTTGTCTTCTCTCTTGCTGGCTTCCTCTGATAGAAGCCAGTGCTGTATTGTGAGCTGCATTATGGATAGGACCATGTGGCAAGGAACTGAGGGAGATCTCTAGCCAATAATTCATGAGCAACCAAATCTTGTGAACCACCTCTTTTGTGAGCTGGGAAGAGGATCCTCCCACAGTCAAAGCATTGAGATGACGGCAGCCCTGGGTGACACCTTGTTACAACCTTAAGAGAGACAGTGAACCAGAGGAACTTATGCCTAGATTCCTGTCCAATAGACATTATAGGATAATAAATGTGTGTTTTTTTTAAGCATCTATGCTTTGGGATAATTTTTTATGTAGCAATAGATAACCACCTGGAAGTGGGGAGCTACCATAATAAATCTCTAAATATAGATAATTAATATAAGGGCTAAACTAGCCTTGGAGTAAAAGCTACTACAGATCTGTTAGCAGAACTTAAAACAAGCCTGAAAAGGATCAGGCTGATCAGCAATAACTTAAAAACCAGCAGATTAAAGTCCAACTTTCCTTAAAGAAAGACAACCACATAAACCACGTAAAATTCACAAGACCTGTGCTCAACTTCCAATCAAAAATCACTAACAATGTAAAAACAAAGGAAAATGTGACCCATAAAAGGGAGAAAATTCAATGAATGAAAACAAACTCCCAAATGCAGCAATAATAAATAGATAGGACTTTAAAACAACTATGGTAAATATACTTAAGTATTTAAAGGGAAACATGAACCTCATGATGAGAGAAATTTAAGATACGTGTGAGAGAACTAAATGGAGCATCTAGAGCTTTATATATCTCATGCACTATTGAAATTAAAATTTACTGGTTGGTTTTAACAGCAGACTAGACACTGCAGAAGAGATCTATGAACTTGAAGACATGGAAATAAAATTTTTCTAAAGTGACTCCCCTAGAGAAAAATATAAAAAAGACTAAAAATGTATAAACAGTGCCTCTGAGACCTGTTATGAGGCCTCGTATCTCAATTGGCTGTCAGCGATACAAAACAGTGAAACGTGTTACTGGAGTCCCAGAAAGAGGGTTTAGGGGGAGGAAGTGGATAAAAGGTAAATAAATGGTGGCCAAGAATTTTCCATATTTCATAAATGCCACATATATTCAGTTGCTTGAAGATCAGTGAGTCCCAATTGGCTAAACACGAAGGAAAAAATACCTAGGCACATCATAATCAACTTGTTAAGTTGCAGCAATGAATGAAAATCTCTTACACGAGTCAGAGCAAACGACAAATTATTTACAGAATGGTAAAGACAAGCCAGAAAATAATGAAATGTCATCTTCAAAGTGCTGAGGGAAAGATCTATCAACCTAAAATTCTATACTCAGCAAAAACATGCTTCAAAAATAAAAGCAAAATAAGGATTTTTCAAACAAACAAAAGCAGAATTTGTCACCAGCTGGCTTGCACTATGGGAAGTATTAAAGAGCTTTAGTTCTTCAGGAACTGGAAGAACAGCGACATCAGATGGAAATTTGGATTTACTGAAAGTCCGCATGTTGAGAATGGTAAAGATGTGAGTAAATATAATGTTGCATTAACATGATTTTCTTATTTTCAATTTCTATGAAAGATAAATGATTCTTTAAAACAAAAATAATAAAAAATTTATTGTGGAGTTTGTGACATACGTATAACATATGTTATACTCCTGTGTATGAAAATGAAAGCATGAAGGATGGGTGGGGGAGGTGAATGTAATTATATTGTTGTTAAGATTTTTTTACATTTTACCTGAAGTGATGTAACAATAACTGAAGGCAAAGTGTAGTAAGTTAAAGACACATTCAGAAACCCTGGAACAACAGTTAAAAATGAAATAGAAAGTTTATTGCTATAACCGAGAAAATAAAATGGAATAAAAAAATCAATTAGAAGTCAAAATAAGGAGAAAAGAGGAAAAACAGTAGAGGTACAAAGACAAAACAAATAATGAAGTGATAGATTTTAACTCAGCAATATCTATAATTAGATTAAAGGAAATGATATAAAGACTCCAATTAAAGGGAGAGATTATCTCACTGGATAAGATAGCTAGACCCAATTATATGACCTACAAGAAATGCATTTCAAATTCAAGACACAGATAGGCTTTATAATAAATACAAAATAAATATAAATATATATCCATACATAATATACCACTAATAGTAAGAAAACATGCATAACTATATTAATATCAATTAATGTATTAATAAAAACTTTAAGACAAGGAATTATATTTGGAAACAAAGATACTTCAAAATGATAAAGTGGGAAATTAATTAAGAAGATACTACAACCCTAAAGGTGGTGCCCCAACTAACAGACCTTCGAAATGCGTGAAGCCAAAGCTGACTGAACTGAAAAGCAAAATAGAAAAATCCACAATTGTGTGTGGACCTTTCAACTCTTCTCTCTCAGTAACTGATAAAGAAGACTTGATCAACAGTGTTAACCAATGTAAGTTAGTTGCTATTTGTGGAACAGTCTATTCAACAAGAGCAGAATAAACATTCTCAATAGCATAGGGACCATTCATCAAGATGGGTCCTACACTGAGTTATGTCATGTCTTAATAAATTTAAAAGGACTAAAACTATAAAGATTATATTTTGCGTGTAACAGAACTGAAATTTAAATTGACAGCAGAAATGTATCTAGAAAATTCCCAAATACTTGAACATTAATCAAAACAATTCTAAAAACTCATGAGTCAAGGGAGATTCACAAAGGTATTAGAAAATATTTTGTTTTGAGTAAAAATAAAAACATAACGTCAAAATTTGGGAGATACAACTTGTACAATGCTTAGATGAATATTTAAGGCTTTAAATGATTATATTAGAAAAAAGGAAAGGTCTAAAATAATCTACAGTAACACCTAAAGAAGCAAGGAAAAGAAAAGACAACAAATTCAAATTAATAGAAGGAAGAAAATAAAGATAAGTGCAGAAATCAATGAAATAGAACACAAGTAAATAAGAAAAAGCAATAAAAACAAAGAATTTTTCCAAAGATCAGAAATGAATAAACTTCTGGCTAGACTGATAGAAAACAAAAGAGTGAAGGCACAAATTATCAGTATCAGGAATGAAAAAGAGAACTCCAGATTTTACAGAATTATCAAGACATATAAAATAATATTATGAACAATTTTGTGCCCCTAAATTTGACAATTACATAAAATGTACAAATTATTACAAAAACAGAAATTACCAGAACTGATTAATCTCTAAATAGTTTATTAATACATCATAAATAATATGTTCTGTATTTTATTGTGTCATGGAAAAATAATGAAAAATTAAAATCTTTTTTGGCGTTGATACCTATAATTAATTGTCATACCGCTGCATTAATATTTTAAGACTATATTTAAAGCTTCCTAGAAGAATAACGTGTATGCTCTTATAAACATAATTGATTTTTAACATCATTATTTATTAGGGAATATAAAGTACAAACATTATGAGATACCAATACAGAGCCAGGAGAATGGTTGCAATTAGAAAGACTGACAACACCACGTATTGGAGAGGACACAGAACACTAGCAATTCTCGTGCATTGCTGGTAGAAGGTAACATGGTACAATCACTGTGGAAAACAATTTGGCGACATATGCTTACCATACAATCCAGCCATTCCACTCCTTGGTATTTACCCAAGTGAAGTGACAACATATATTTGCATATACGTTCCAGGAGAGAACTGGAAACCAACAGGTGAATAGATTAACTGTTTTATTCATATTAACCCCAAAAAGGAAACAAGCCAAATATCCATCAATAAGTGAATGGATAACCAAACTGTGGTACATGTAATGAAATGCTACTCATGGATAAAAAGAGAATAAATTACTGATACACATGACATGCATAAATCTCAAAAAAATTATGCTAAGAGAAAGGAGGCTGACACAAAAGAGTACATAGTGTATAAACTCATTTATATGAAATTGTGTAACATGTAAAACTAATCTATAATGGCAGAAAGAAGAGGATACTTACCTGGAGCCAGGATTGTAGGCTGGGGATGTTTACTGCTGAAGGGCACAAGAGAAATGTTTTTGTCTTTCTGTGTGTGTATGTGTGTGAGGAAGATTGGCCCTGAGCTAACATCTGTTGCCAGTCTTCCTCTTTTCGCTTGAGGAAGATTGTCACTGAGCTAATATATGTGCCAATCGTCCTCTACTTTATGTGGGACCTCACCTCAGCGTGGCTTGATGAGAGGTGCTAGGACCATGCCTGGTATCCAAGCCTGTGAACCCTGGGCCACCGAACTGGAGCGCAGGAACTTAACCACTATGCCACCAGGTTGGCCCTGGAAATGTTCTATATCTTGATTGAAGTGTATCCAGTGTCAAAACCCATCCACTTGTACACCTAAAATGCATACATTTTCTTGTGTATAAAGAATTCCTCAATCGAATGGAGTGGAAAGTTTCTTTTAAAAAAGGAAACACATTCCTGGAAGATTTTCTCATTGTTCAAATGTTTTAATATATTAAAAAATGTTATAAACTTTAATAACAAAGAATATGAAATCTACATTCTAGAAACATCACAATGCCTAACTCCATTTGAGTTTACACTATATTCGATGTGAACGTCAGTAGGTTTCTTTTGCCGTAGTCAAACTCCACATAGAAAATTGAAAATTTGATGAACATGACTTCCTCTTCTGCCCAAAAAGAAGCAAGGAATAAAGGAAATAAAAGGAAAGGAGTGAGATAAAAAGAGTGAAAAAAAGAAATAAAGTTGTATTCTATAGTTACATTATCTACCATAGATGATAGATGCTCAAAAATCCCTGAATTTGGGGGAGATAAGAAAAGAGATCACTGCTTGGGTCAGAGACCTGCAGTAAAATATCGATTTTCAAATTGTGTTATGTTACCTGGGGCCCTTACTTGGAAATGCCTGTATTGGTCTCCTATAGCCCTTTGGGATATAGTCTCCAAAGATAGAATGGCTTACTCAGAGGAAAAAGGGTCACATGTAGCCTTATGGGGAAATTTGGGGCCGAGTTCTCCCAATGGCTTACACATGTGGTGTGTGGATAGAGGTGATATAGAGGGATTTGCAAAGAAATATGGAAACTTCTATTTATATCCATTTTATCTAAAGTTTTCAGGTAAGCTTTTTAATAATTAGTGTGTTGATTGAGAATTTTAATTTTTTTCCAAATATGAATGGCTTTAGGTGTGTCGACCCTGTAACCACCACTTCCAGAAAGATTATACCTTTCTGCTTATCATATGTTCTTTACCTGCCTAGGCTCTGCAAGTATTTAACTTTCACTGTGAGGACACAGTCAATGATTGTGCCATTGAGGGGAACAGATTTTCTAGCCTCAAAAAAAAGAAGGAATTTTTTTTTTCCAGAGGCAAAGACTTTTAAGTAGAGCAATCACTCAAAAAGCAAACACAGCTCTTTGATGCAGGACTGCCAGATGAGGGCGCACACCCATGGTTCTAATTTGATGGAGGCATCTCCCGCATGATTTTTAAATTCTTCCCATGGAAGGAAGTAGATCCTTTAGCTTCCCGGGTGAGGAGGTCTACCTTTTTGCCCCTGATGAATGAGGACTGGCTTGTACAGGGACTTACTGCACAAGAAAACAAGAAGAATAATCTCATTCTCTAAAATTACAAATTTTTTTCCAAAAATGGGACAAGTCCCAAAAGTACGTTTTAAAATGATAGTGAATTATTAGGTTATAATTGTACGAATCTGTACAAAATGTCACGCCCTACCTTTGTTTACTTTGAATTGCAATCAAAGTTCTTAAGAGCATCAGCATCCTGAGTTGGGAGTTTCCAGAAAGAAATCACTGAGTAGAATCAGAAAAGCATATTTCCTTGTTCAATGGCTGTTTACTTAAATACACATTGCAGTTTTCCCTCCGAGTGGTTTTCCCTCATTGCCTATATTTGCATAATGTTTATTGCCATGAAGGTTATTTAAGAGCAAAGAAAATTTGAAGTTTGGAGTGTGCTCTTTAATCAAGGCTGTGGTTTCTGCATCTGGAATCATTTGGTTATTCAGAAAAGTCTGATTTGTGTCTGATTTTTTATAACTTTTTACCAATAAGTTATTTCCAAAAAATGAACGCAGGTTTTGGAATAATACTGCTTTTAATTTTCACTTTCAATACTAAGTATATATGCATTTTTAGACCATTGCTTATTTGAACCCATGATAGTTACATAATCGGAATGTGATTTTCTGCAGATTTTCAACAGTATGCTGTCATCTTTTCAAGCAGAGGAAGTAAGAGATTTGGAGTCATGAATAAAAGACGTTTTATTCCTGGCTCTTCATTTACTCTTTGGAAAATCTTAGGCATATATATATAGTTTCCTTTTACATCTATAACCCAAAATGCAAATAGAGCAATAATATTGTTCATCAGACATGAAAGAGATTTATCTGGCATTATTTTGATTCTCTGAAAATAAAAACACCATGCAGGGTTTTAAATAGATCTCTGTGGTTTCTAATCTATTCTTATGTATATAGAGAATTCAGCTGTTGTTTCTTTTTAAATATTTTCATTTGTTTTTATTTGAAAGGATACAAAATCTTACATTATATTGCCTCAATAATAAAGTTCTAAAATTAAAATTATATACATTTACCTAAATATACTTCATCAAGTTTGTTTCCTGAATCCGGGGATTGGAGTAATTCTCTCCGCAATTCTCACAATTGTTCATCAAATTCTCTTTCTCTGCATAAGGGAATGCAGCTTCCATTTGTTATGCAGTATTCAAACTGGTGCCAACGACTGCAGAGTCTGTCAGAAAGGAAGCCGATTGACCATATTTTAAGAAGAATGTTTCCTTTCTATAAATGATAAAAAGATTAGTGATTATAAGTAACAATTTTAACCTTTATTTTTCAGTTTCAGAATTCTCCAGTCTATATCTGGTAAATTTCCTGTAGTTTTCTTGTTGACTGCGGCCTTCATGAAATGTTTCAGTAGAGATCATAGTCATATTCTATAAGGTTTTTGTTTGGTATCTGTTTACTTTGTTCAAAATGGTTAGAGAGGGGGCCAGCCCTGTGGTGTCGTGGTTCAGTTCACATGCTCTGCTTTGGCAGCCCAGGGTTTGCAGGTTCGGATCCTTGGCGCAGACCTAGCACTGCTCGTCAGGCCATGCTGTGGTGGCACCCCACATAAAATAGAGGAAGACTGGCACAGACGTTAGCTCAGCAACAATCTTCCTCAAGCAAAAAGGGGAAGATTGGCAACAGATGTTAGCTCAGGGCCAATCTTCCTTACACACATACAAAAAAAATGGACGTAGAAAATAAAAATTTATCATCCATATGATTTCTTACTTCCAAAGCTAAGAATTCTTTTTGAATCCAAAATCTGTGAATACACACACACAATTTCCCGTATTTGTGTCATATGGGAATTATATTCCTGAGCTACCAAGCCACCCCAAATTCAACTGCCATATAAAGTCGTTCCTACTTTCAGCTAAATCAGTCAATCAGCAAATATTTATTCTATGCACATACATATTCAAGGTTTTAAGCTGGGCTTAAAGAGTATGGTTACTTTGACTTTAAGTCAACAAATACAATTTTCTACTAAAAATATACTTCTCTATAAAAATATAATCTCAAAATAGCAAATAAACAGTCTAGGATAGGAGACTCTTAAAAGCTATCTCTGTAAACTACAGTAAATCTCTTTTCTTTTGGAAAGGAGATCAACTCAGAAACTCAACTTTGCAATGAATAGATACAGTATAAATATAGTCTTTATTTAAATTTTATGACAAGCAGTAAGTAGATATTTTCTAACCTCCCTACGTTAGTGCTTTGCAGTCACTATCAATAATTATTTTACTCAAATATTTTCATTAACTACATTTGGAAATTGAGGCCCATGTTTTCAAATTAAAATTTTAACTAAAGTTTTCTTGATGGAGTTGAGAATTTTATTTCCAAAATTGTCCTCGTTGAATAGAAAGGCTTTTGATAAGCAGATAATGGAGGAAAGACTCTCCCTTGAACAAACCAACCACTCTAAACTCTGTTACCTTCTCCAGAATGGGAGAAGAGTTATCATATAGATTCCTGCTGATCCTCACGGCTGTCTAGGAGTTCAGTCCTTTACAATCCTGATGCTGAAATAGTTTTACACGAAATAAGAAAGAAAATGGCTTCACAGAACTTGGAGTAGAGTGTGACTCAGAATAGGTGTTCTATATGTGACAATAGTTGTTGACAAATATGACTATGCAAATATCAACTACACACCTATGTATACTTTTTCCTCCCTTCTGCCAAAGCCCGTTTGTGAAATCCAGTTCATTGGGCCTAACTCCTTCTGTTTCATTTTCAAGAGTGATTTCTGTCTTAGGACCCACATCCTATGCCATTAAAATTTGATTCCGTCGCGTACGCCTTTCCAGTTTCTCAGCCATATCTATAGCTATGTGAAGCCCTGATGGGAATAGAATTCGCTGATTTTGTCCTTGATTGTCTTTTGCTTGACTGTTTTAAAAATTAGTAGAGCTTCATCTTCCAATTTTTAGTAATGATAATGTGTTTTCATTAGTCCAGTTGAAATCCTCTTTGGTATATTCTACGGCTATAAATCAGAGTCAAGCCTAATCTTGTCTTTGAAATATATCTCAACTTTGCCTTATTACCATAATTTACAAAGTAAACCATCGTTCTCAACTCTTACTGCTCTTTAGAATCACCTGGGAAGCTTTTAAAGCTCCTGATGCCTCAGCCCCCACCATTTCTGGAGCTGGGGCTGGACATATTTTAAATTTCCCAGGTGATATAAATACAAAGCCAGAGGCAGGAAGCAGTGGAATGATAAACTAACTAGTCAATCTATTGTGGGCAGGATACCAATCATTGGAATGCCATTCATCTTCTGTAATGCGATTGTTTAAGTTCGAAAGATCACTATCACATTTATTGTTCATCTACCAAACTGTGCTCAGAACGGAAGAGGCAAAGATAAACATGGCATGGCTTCTAGCAGCAGAGAAAGAAAATTCTCAATGTTTCTGCAGAAATAATAGAAATAATGTTTTCTGCTTTCATTTCACCTCAAATACACACTCATACCCAACTTCATTTTTTGTATTTACTTGTGTGTGAATTCTAAGGGCAAGCAACATTATTTCAGATAATTTGTAGCATTTTGAGAAATGTTTATCATTCAGTATTTTAATAACAGTATTTTATCTGAACTGTTTTATGGTTGACAAGTACAGTTTTATGGTTCGTGAGAATGAAACCGAGAAACTACTGGATTCTAGCCTCACCTGTAGTGATTAGATGGAGCAAGCAACTATAGTTGACAGCAGAGCCTTTCCAAAGATGTTAGAAATCATCTTCCCAAGAGTCGAGTAACAAAATGGAACTTTGGTTAGATTCTCTGAAAACTGCTTTCAACACTGAAGTTCTGTGATTCTAAGAACTTGTTATGTGTGGTCTAGACTTGACTATCCAATATGGTAATCATTAGCCACCGGTAGATGCTTAAGTCAATTAAAATGAAATATAATTTAAAAATCAGTTTCTCGGCTGAGCTTGCCAGAATTCAAGTGCTCATTAGGCACATGTGGCTAGTGGCTCTCTATATATTGGATTATGTAGAATTATAGAACATTTCCGTCATTACAAAAAGCTCTATTGAACAGTGCTGGCCTACACAGATTGTTTTTTTTTTGAAGAACTAAGTAAAATGAGTAGCAGAGCAAGAGAAAAATTCTAATGGAAGACTCAATAATCCACTTCACATTACACCATATCCAAGAAGGAGTATATGATCAATGTAAGTCTTGACACTCTTTTTTTTCTTTGTTTTTTGCTGAGGAAGATTAGCCCTGAGCTAGCATCTGTACCAATCTTCCTTCACTTTCTATGTGGGTTGCCACCACAGCATTGCTGATGAGTGGTATAGGTCCGCACCTGGGATCTGAACCCATGAACCCAGGCTGCCAAAGTGGAGCATGCTGAACTTAACCACTACATCACAGGGCCAGCCTTTGACATATTTTTCAATTGCTGTAATTTATATTCCTTCTGGTGGAATTTCCTAGAACATATTTGCTATATTTACTACTTTTAACCATGAAGTAATCATTCAAAAATGCCAAAATCTGCTAATATAAAGGAGGCATATACCTTTTCAATTTACCTGTATTATCTAGACCTTACTATTGTTGCTTTCAATTTTATTAAAAACATTTGCCAAAATATTGATAGTGAGGCCAGAAGTGCTGGCTCAGGAGGTAACAAACTGCTTTTGCTAGGTCAGACCCATAAAGAAGAGGCTATAGTAATCATTTACAATATATTCACTTTGTACCTGAAGTTTCTGTTTGGTCTGTATACAGGCATTTGATATATGGTTGCTCTAACATCAGAAGCAGCACCCTTGTCTGCAGAGTTGCTCACAGCTGGACATCAGGTCAGGAACCTGGACAATGGTAAATAGCAGGGCATGTCTGATAAAGAGTGAGCGATGACTGTTCAATTAGAAGATCCATAAGTCACTTCCCATACACATAAATGGTTACAAATGAGGAATTCGTGGTTGTTTATCTTATTTTTTAGCAGATTTGAACCAAAACAAAATCAATGGATACATGCTGAACTAAAAGAGACTGAATTTAAAATGAGACGATAGTGACATCCATCAGGTAATCCTTCTCAATAAAGCACACGCCCACTCTTAGGTCTGTAGGTAGTTGATTATCTGTAGCGGAGGCTGTGGGTCTACCTATCCTTTTTTATTCAGCCACACTGTTAGGAAGGTGCTGACCATGGGTATAAAAATGTAAATGCAAAAGCAATTGATCATTTTCATCCCTAATTCCTGTGATTCTAGCATCCCACTGAAAAGGCCAAGAGATTAAAAACTAGATGAATCACTCTTCAGTCTTTCCTCTACAATAAAAGCATCTGGGAGGCAGTGGATGTAAGTACCACTTTAAAAGAAGGAGCATGAGTGGGGAAGCAATATAATTTCACTGAAAATGAAGCCGTCTTTGAAGTTGCACCTGTCAACAGAATCTGTTTTAAAATGTGCTTGCAGACAAAGTTTAATGGTTTACCCAGTACCAAGAGAAGTGTTATTAACAGTGGATAATGGAAAATAATCTCTGAAAGTATTTGCTCTTCTACTTGAAATGCACTTTATGCAGCATCCAACCAGAGGGGGCATTTTAGAATTCTCATGCCCTCATAATTTAATTATGTTGTTATTTACAGAGTTTATCAAAAGACTTTATGATGTATTCAGAATGTTTTACAGGAAAAGAGATTTTGATTTGTTGTAGTTTATTTGCAGTAAGGAAAAAGTTTACATTACAAATACACTTCTCTACATAGAGGGAAGAACAAGCAGATAGGGGTACAGACGGAATAGTGTAGCTATCAGTCAAGCTAGTCTCAATTGTGCGATAACAAAAAATGACCTGTAGATCTCACTGGCACATAACAATAAACATTTAGTTTATCACTATTTGGGGCCCTACTCAGTGTCTCCATCACCTGTGACCTAGAATGTAGGAACAGCCCCAGTGGGGACACTGCTAGGCTCAAGAGAAAGGGGAAAATAAGAAGGTGGAGAACCATATGATAGCTTGTAAATCTTCTCTTTGGAAATGGCACATGTCAGTTTCCATCGTCCATTTGCCAAAGCTAGTCACATAACTAAGTCTAAAGTCACTGGGTTGGGAAGGGATAGTCCCCCATAGCAAGGGCCCCTGCAGGAGGAGCAGTAGATATTTTGAATAGATAAGAGCACCTACCAGAATGGTCAATAGCTCAACTGCTGGAGTCATAGAAACTTGAATTCAAATCCCAGATCAGCAACTAACTGTGTAACAGGTACGTGGAGCTCTCTAGGTCTCAGTTTTTATTCTATTCTATGATACTTTTATTTATTTATTTATTTTTAAAGATTGGCACCTGAGCTAACATCTGTTGTCAATCTTCTTTTTTTTTTTCCTACCTTCTTCTTCTCCCCACCCCCCCACTACATAGTTGTATATTCTAGTTGTAGGTCCTTCTGGTTGTTCTATGTGGGATGCCTCCTCAGCATGGCCTGATGTGTGGTGCTAGGTGTGTGCTCAGGATCTGAACCAGTGAAACCCTGGGCCGCAGAAATGGAGTGCACAAACTTAGCCACTCAGCCACGGGGCCGGCCCCTATGGTACTTTTTTAATAGAGCTATTATAATATTTAAACAAGATAATACGTATAAAAACTTTGCATAGTGCCAGACAGTTATAAAGACCCAGTGTTAGCTATTATTATAGTCAAGCTCTGTTTAAATTTTTTTTTGATGCTTTTGGTTTCTTTAGCATTATAATAAAATTCTGTAAAATATTTGAAAGAAAATAGTAGTTCTAAATTTTCCCAAGTGGCTAATGGAAACTAATAGAAGCTGTTAGTTTTAAATATTCATTAGCAATTCACATAATATGTCTTTACTTTTCATATTATAGCAAGGACGGGGAAAGGATTTGAAAAGAGAGAGCATGCAATGTCTTTTTTTATAACAAAATCAGAAGAAAATTTCTGGTTAATTAATTATAATAAATTATAAATAGCTTGTGGTCACACACCTTTATTTCACACTTCTATAAGAATTTTGTGATTGAGTTTCTTCTATTCTACACTTATTAAGTTGAGAGAATGTTTTAGATTTTTGCTTCCAATCCAAGTTTTTTCCTTATCACACTGAATTAATAATGCTGATTATTAATAAAACAATATTTAATAAATAATTCCAAGGGAAAACATATGATAAAGGAACCCAGAGAGTGCACCTGGAAGTTTTGTTAAATGTCAGAGAATTAGTTCTAGAAATTACTTTAGCATAGCAAATGGTAAACTTTTAATGATCAATATTCATAAGATCTCTCTACCTGAATTTGACTAACTCAAACACCTGAAAAGTCTTTGTCTGAAATATTAAAGGTTATAATAACAATAAAGGTGAAAGAGAATGGACTATTTTTAAAAACCAAAGGGCATTATTCTCACATTTAAAATTCATAAGCAAAATTTTCATAAAAAACTGCATTTCTTTCGGCTGACATTTGAGTTGGAGTTGGCCTCATTTCAAGGTCACTGACTAAATGTTTAATGTAACAAAGTTTCAAATCAAAATCAAATACTAATAAATACTAACATTAATACTAATAAATACTAATAAATAATAAATAAATACTAATAAATAAATCAAAATACAATACTAATGAATACAATGATCTTCCTTAAAATAAGCTTTTGTTGTTCCCTTGAAACCCTTCACAAACAAAGCAGCAATTAAACAAAATAAAGAAAGTTTTAGTTTAGGTTTTAGAAAAGCAGGTATTTAAAAACATAATCTTTCAAAACAGAGCTAATTCACACTCAAAAAAGAAAAAACACCAATGTGACAGTCTTATTCAAAGCATTACCATTCAGTCACTCAAGCTTTGAGAAACATACACCAAAAGATTTAGGATGTCGTGAAACCTATTAGGTATGAATTCATCTCTCTTCTACTGTATGGCATACCTCTTCCCTATGACACACCTCCCTCACATTTTTTCCCTGGCACCTCAATTTGAATGTGATCACTTTCCAGAACGTAGTTCTGACTCTTGCAGCAGTAAAATTGTGTGGTGCAAACGCCTGTGCAAAGGCCCCCAGACCTGGATTTTCCTCCTTCCTCCTCTGCCCTGGACTCCCCTCCCTTTATCTCTCTATTCTTACTTCATAGTTGTTCTGCTTTTCTCTTTTATTCCTATCTGTGTCTCTTTTCTATGTATTTTTGTCTATGAGAAATGAAGTGAGGTTGGAAAGGCCTGTTGATATAGAAACAGTAAGATGGGGGAATTGTCAGTAATAGTCATGCAGACACTTGAAAAAAGGACAGAAGTGATCTCTTCACTCAGTGGAGTGTGTAACCAGCACAGCACCATAAGCTTGACTTCATTCAGCCTTCCTTTACTGCATGGTCGTGGGTAGCTTTTAACATTTACTTTTTAATGCCTACTTTCTCCCCAAATATAAACATAAATAAATAAGTAAAATAACAAAAGAGGGATCAAACACCAATTCTTCTGACTTAGTGAATATCAAATTCTGTGCTAGGATCTGGCCACACAAATGTGAATAAAGCACAGCCTTATACTCAGAGACCTCTTACTGCATCAAGAAAGATAAACATGAACACAACTACGGTGAACACACTGACTGTTGTAAGAGAGGCATGAACATGTCAGGGATCAGAATTGGCCACCTCAAAATATGTCTCTTTGCCTTGATTATTTTCAAGAACAAAAGACTCTGAAAGAAATTTTGGCCTCCCTCATAACTGCCTAAAAGAAATTTAAGATAAAAAGCTTCTCTCCAGGACAGGCCATCACCATAAATAACTCTGAGTATAGGATCCTTGCTAAACCCACTCTTATCAAAGTTCTGTTTACCAAATATTTGCTTTTCCATTTCCATGTGAATTGCCTTCCTCTCCTTTGCAGTCCCCGAACCACTACCCCCTACATCTTCCTTTCTCTTTAGCTGAAGATGATGTTTAAGCTGGCAGCTTGGCCATTCTGATGAGCTACCCAGTTTTCCTGGGTTTCTCCCATGTATGTATGTTATAAAGCTTTGTTTGATTTTCTCCTATTATTCTGACTCATGGTCAATTTAATTCATAGACCAGCCAGAAAGACCTAGAATGGGTAGAGGAATTCTCTTCCTCCCCTACAAACAGGATCATGAGAACATGTAAGAGGAATGGATCATTCATTTTTATAATATTCATGTAGCATTTTGTAATAATATATGTGAAGCTCAATGTGTCCTTCCTTGGAAGGTCTGATCTTGTAAGCCTTGCATTAGATGTTAAAATAGTTTTCTATTTAGAAATAAAATAATTTCTGTCCTTGTAGATCCTATATTTTAGTAGAAAAAATATGGACAAAGGAAAAACCAGATACTTAGATATATAGTGTGTTAGATGGTACCAAAAGCAATGGAAAAAATAAACCAAGGAAGGTGGCTAAGGAATGCCTATTATATACATTAGGAATTGCATTTCAGGCAGAGGGAACAGCAAGTAGAAAGGCTCTGAGGCGGCAGCAGCAAACTGATGCAGACAAGAACAGCAAGGCCAGTATGCCTGGAGCAGAGGAAATAATTGAGAACAGTAGGAGATATGTCAGAGAGCTAAGGGGTAGCCAGATTGGAGACAGCTTTACAGACCGTGGTAAAAAATTTGACTATAACTTTAAGAAAGATGGGAAGCCACTCAGAGATTTTGGCCATGGGTTTAACATAATCTGACAGCTATGATTAGGATAACTTCAGTTGCCCTGTGGAGGATAGACTGAAGGGTGGACAAGGGGAGAAGCAAGTAGAGAGCAAGAGGTTATTGCAATAATCCTGATGAGAGATGATGGTGGCTTGGATCATGGTGGAAAGAGTACAAGCATGGAACAGGTCTTACATTCTGGATATATTTGAAAGTTATTAATGTCCAATCAAATTAAGATTTTGATGATATACTTCTCTATTTGGCATATAAATATAGTAATAGTTGATTTACTTAAGTCAATAAACACTGTCAATCTTAACAGATATTTAAATACTTTTAATGAATAAACTGGGGTGATAACAGCATGTGAATCAACTGAATGCTCCACATTAAGTCTGTTCTATGTATTTATAGGAAATGTCTCTAATATTCTGGCTTCAGAGAGCGGGCATGGTAGCCAGTGGGAAGGTGAGTATATTTGGCAAGCATCAAAATCATCTATGTTTATAACAGACTACTGTCTACATTTACATGACTACTCTTTAATGATACTTCATATAACGCCTTCACTTACCACTATTTTTTCTCTATTTTTACACTTATTATAGTCAGAACGTTATTTCTACAATAAAAACACAAAGTTATTTTTATTTTGAAAAAGACTTGAAATAAATACTAAAAAATTTGTAAACAATGATTGTTAGGGTATTATATATAAGGATGTGGATCAAGGCTGCCCCAGGGAGAGAAGCCTGAGGCGTCCTGGCCTACATGCTGATCTATGTGACCCGATTCATATCTGAAGTTATACGACCACACAGTAACCAGACCCCACCTGCACAGACACCATCTTAATGACTTTTTTATGTGATCTTTCCTTTGTCTTGTAAAAAAATAACTCAAATACCTATGCCTTATAAATTTAGCGCTACCCTCAACCCATTGCAGCTCTTCACCGCCCATGGGTTCTGTCCCCATGCTATTCTCTGAATAAAAGAGCACTACCATCAGATCTTGAGAGTCCAAGAAATCTTTCTTTTGATTCCTCAGCTCACCAAGCCCACATCACAATAAAAATACATTACTTATAAAGCAACATGAGTTGTTTTCTTTTTCCTATTTTTAAAATATTCTTATTTATATATGTATTTATATATAGTTTTTAATAGATGACATCACCAAAGTGCTACACATATGTAGAAAACAGAAGAGAGAACTCTAAAGGACTCCAATGTTTAAGAGCCAGATAGGCAGTGACAAATAAAGGAGAAAAAGAAAAAAACAACCAGGAGGAATGAGGAAAACCAAAGAGTATGTCTTCTGGGAAATGCAGGAAGAGTTTCACAAGGATAGAGTAATCAATCATGACAAAATTGCTTATAGATCATGGAAACTGAGGTCTGAAGAATTGAACACTGAATTGGGGAATTAAAAGATCATTGGTGACACTGATAACAGTTTCCTAGTAGGAGTGGAAGTAAAGCCTGATTGAGAGAGTTCAAAGGGAAAGGATTCAGCAATTATAGACAAATATTTTAGGAAATCTTCCTTTGAACCCTAAGGAAATAAAAGGATGGAAGGCAGAGAGAACTCACTTTTTAAGATGAGAGAAATCAGAGCCTTGTTCATATGCTAATGAAGAGATTGAGGGTGCGAGAAAGATAAGAGATCATTGTGAGAGCTAAGTCTTTGAGCAGATGAGACAAGATGTGATCTGGTTGAGGGAAAGGGTTGACCTAGGCTATTGATCCACAGCAACAGGAGCAAAAGATGTCACAGATGCGGGAACATGAGCAGAGGCATTTATTAGAACTTGTTTTGAAGTTTTCTTCAGATTGCTTCAGGAAATAGAATGCAAGTTCGTCTGCTGTGAGAGAGAATAAACAAAGAGGTTTTGAAAGTCTAAAGAAAAAGAAAGTATAAAATAGTCATGAGGAAAAGCAGGATAATGAAAGGACCAAGGATATACCATAGTCTCTTTGAGGTCAGTGACCTTGAATTCAAAGTGAGGTCAACCAGCTGCGTGAATAGTTCTTCCCAACCACTTTCAGCTGTGCAGGTTGAGAGTTGAATTTGTGGGGTGTCGGAATTGGCCACCCCAAGATGCCTCTCTTTGGCATGAGGATTATTTTGGACTGGTTACATATAAATTAAAACTGCACACATGAGAGAAACTCTGCAAAGTGGAATTTACTTACCCTTTGTTAAGAGACGTTTACATTTGTAAAGAAAATCTCCATCTGTAAAGCTGTCTCCCTCTCTGTATCAGGAAGAAGGCGGGATGACCTTATCTCTAGAAACTCTTAATCAGTCCAGAAGGCAAGCACTTAAATCTGCATAATAATCTTACTCTAGTTTACTGCACTCATCTGGTAATCTCCCATAACTGACTCCCCCCATCCCCAACATCCTCCTTTGTCTTTAGCTGAGGGTGGTATTTAAGGTAAGAGCTTCTGCCACTTTGGTGAGTTGCTCAGTTTGCCTGAGCCTCTTCCATGTATACATGTTATAAAGCTTTGTTTAATTTTCTCCTGTTATTCTGTCTCATGTGAATTTAATTTGTTGTCTGGCCAGAAGGATCGAGAGCAGGTAGAGAAAATGTCTTCCTCCCTTACAAATCCAACAGGGTCTATTTAGTCCAAGTGAAAATGGAGAAAGAAGAGACAGCCTGAAGGTAGAACACACACATACAGGAAACACAGTGATTGCTCCCAAGGACCTTGAAAAATAATTGAAGTAGTAACACCTATGCTTGTAAAATATAACAAAATATGAAAATACATAAATGTGAAATTAAGGAACTTAAGAGTAATTACATAATGAGTTTTGAATGGAATTCAGTGAAGGGAGAAACCCTATGGTTTGTGTTCAGACGCCTTCCTGGTGGAGGACAGACTTGATTTGGATCTTCATTTTACTGATCCCCCAAAGCATTTTTCCCCCTTATTTGAAAAATCTGTAAAGTATCCCCCCATTTAGAAATTTGACTTATTACAGCTATAATTTCAGGAATATCTTGCTTTAAGAAGGTTTTTATTAAAAAATTTCAAATATATGCAAAAGTAGAAAAAATAGCAAAATAAAACCCCAGGTTCAGATACAACAATTACCAACTCAGAGCCTCTTGTGTTTGTCTTTAACACTCCATCTTTAATTCCGACATTTCTGAAATATTTTGATCCCATTTCCCTCACCATGAAAAAAAAATGAACACCTGCAAGTATAGATAAGTATAAATGTATGATTTATTTACATAACAATGACTATCTATTTACAGAATATAATTATATACAAATTATGAAGATATAATCATATTTATTATAAAAATGTTATATGAATAATATAAAAATAACAATATATAAATAAGCTGTATTAGTTATATAATTCATTTATAAATCAGCTACATGAACTTCTGTAGTAATATACTTATAAATTATATAGTATATATAAATGAGACAAAAATTTCATATAAGATAAATAAAAGACATTTTAAATTACTACATTTCTTTTTATTAGTTATTCTCAAACCTCTTTGCTCTTACTAAATATTATTGAAAATATTTCAGTATATTGAAAAACAAATTTTAACCTGTGTTTTTGAATAATATTTTGAAGTTTTGGCTAGAAGTTCAGTATATTTCAATATTGGAGTTTAAAGGGATGGCTGGCATAGCTGAGAAAGATATATAGATCTACTTGGAGAAGTTCATAAGTGGCCATATTTGATAATTACATATTTTTTTATTCTAATAATGAAGGATGTTTAATTGAAATATAGCTATTAAATTTTTATCCTAACCACTGTTTATAGGTTATTCCTGAATTGTTTGGGAGGTGCTATATTTTTATATTTTAAGCAAATGGCTCAAAGCTCAATGATACTGTCCATTTGCAGAATTTGAAACTGATTAGAAATATCTATTTCCATGTTGTAATGTGCAAATATTAAAGTTTATGTAAATGATTTACTTTTGCAATAAAATCTCAGAAGAAACTAGCAAATACCCAAATTCAAAGGAGAGTCTTTCGAAGTGAAGTTACTTTCATATTTATTATTAAAATATCCTTTTTAACTTAAGGGTACAGTGGAGGTCGAATTTCTTTAAAAAATCTGCTAGGTAGAACACTGCTGATAGCAACTTTTTATCACCAAAAATTCAGTATATTTGGAACATTTATCTTTTTAAAAGAAAAATGCTTAATTTATCTTTAAGCTTCACAACTCTTTAAAGTACTTTGCCATGACATAAACAGTGAACTTCTGAAAGTTATAAAAGTAAATCAGGGTCACTTCCCTTCTCATGTCATTGTCTTGCAAAAACTTTAGCATTTAAACCAATTTAAAAAGACATACATAAACAATTATAATTTAACTTTTGCAAAAAAGCAAATGAAGAAGAGCTGCTACCACTGTCAACCTCTTCACCTAACAAAATTCCCTCTCTTCCCTCAGCATCTCTCCCTTAGGACACCTCATCTGCTGATCTACAGGTTGAGTGAGGGCACTAAGGTTAATCTGCATATTAAATATTAATGTAGCTTGATTTTAAATCATTTTGATAGAAAATAGATACTCAATATTTTTTTTACACCAATTAATCATCTTGTGCATCCTCTGGCACTCACAACCTACTTTGGAGACCATTGCTTTAAATATATGGAGGGAGGCATGCTGCTATTCCAAGAGAAAGAAATGTTGAATCTTAGTCTGTTAGTGATAGTTCCTTTGCTTTTCAGTTAAAGAAATCAGATTTAGCGAGCATAAGCAAATTTATTAGAGCAGAAATTCTAGTGCCTCATAGAAGTCACGGAAGAGTTTTTCAAATAAAACTCAAGGATGGGGCCCAGAGTGGATGATTGTGGACCTTTTTTTATCGCAATCCTATTAATGCTACTTCAGTACCCACAGAATCTAGTCCCAATAACGCTGTTCAGAAATCCATGTTCCTGAGAAGAGGACTGTGATTGCCCAACTTGGACGTTGTGTGTTTGCCTGGCCCAATCTTTTATGGACAGAGAGAAGGGTCATAAGGCAGAAATATAACTGTTTGTAGTTTAATAGGGGACATGGAGAGCTGACCTCAGAGAAAAGGAGCTGATCAATCAAGCCAAATTATGTCCTCTATATCACAGAATGGACTTGGGAACACATGGGAGGGAAAGAGTGAGTGATGTAGTCTGACAAGAGAGTAGTGTTCATGTAACTGAATAATAGAGAACAATCAAGACTGATAGATTAGGGCTAAATTTAGTGAGGTTAAAGACCAGATATGGGAAAGTAGAATTTATGTTACAGGCATAAGAAGACATTGGAAAGTACCTGTTTGGGAAGTAGTGTGATTATAGCAGTCAGAATCTTATTAGGAAACAGTTGAAGAGACTATTTAGAAAACTATGGGCAGAATTAAGGGAAAACCACTCTGAGAGTAGCAACATTAGACCTGGAAAGGCAGGATGGGAAAGCAATTGCCAGAATTTGAAGAGAGTTGAAGGTATTGGAGACTGTCATCCTACGAGAGTTGTGTCCTTACTTTAGAGAAATACAGCTACCACCAAAACACAGCCCAACAGGGTGGTGCCCAGGGTAAAAGGTATACTCACCTCTCTGTCCTCTTACTTCCTGACCTCCTGTTGATGATTCTCATGGGTGAACTCAAAGAAAAGCCAGAGAACATGGTTACTGGTTGATGCTGTTCTGCAGAGGTTAACTTCTCTGGGCACAGAGAAGAGTGCAGACTGGGTAAAATGAATGCAAAGAGGCAAAGACAGAATATCCCAGCCAAATGATCAAAGTACTATTTTAGAAAGATAACGTTTTAACGTTGACTAAGGAGTACTGTAGAAGAGAGATTATAATTAGAGAGAAATTGAGTATTTCATTAGCCTGGGAAAAAAGAATAAGAGTTTTCACTTGTATTACCGAACTAGGTTCCTTTTGCCCATTGCATGATATGCCAATCACCAAGATGATGAGTTTTCAGCAGAGAACGGGTTTATCCATAGGTAGCTAAGTAAGGAGATGGGAGAACAAATCTCAAATCCGTCTCCCCCAAAATAGGGATTAGGGCTACTTATGGGGTCAGGGTGGTCTGAGCTGTGGAAATAGATGATTGGAGGCAAGGAGAAGAGAGGAATTGATGGTCCATGCAAGCATAGCCAATCTTCATGGTTCTTCATAGGATGCATGTTTACAAAATGGTGGCGTTAACAGATCTGAGAGTGGAGTTTTTGACTTCTGATGTCAGGAAGTTGCCTGTTGGACACCTGCACAGGTCCAGTTGGTGGGTTAGTAGTCTCCACCAGCCTGAACCAGACCAAGGTCAACTCTTAGTTCCTGCAAAACAATTCAAGCGTATTACCATGGTGACCCAAGCATCAGAGAGATGTTATCTATGAGGAACCTGGTGGACGTTACATAATATATTGCATATCTATGCAACTTTTAAAAATAAGCAACACAGCTAACAATGGGTGGGCAAACAAATAAAGACTACAATTAATAACCGGAAAAAATAACGTGAGTTACTAGCTACCTAATCATTAATGGCTGTCTACCAGTTTCACTTGGATGATAGGATTGGAAGAGAATAGAATTTACAAGACACATGACAACTCAGAATGTGTCGCCCCAAAATGTGCCACTTTGGTATGTGGATTACTTTGAGCTGAAGTCAATCAAGGCCCAAAAGACTCAGGAAGAGCTTTTTACTTCCCCCTTTGCTGCCTAAAAGAATTTGGACAGAGGGCCTGGTCCAGGAAGAGAACTATCACCAGAGATAACTACAAAGAGCATGGGCTAGGTGTGCTAAGCTAGGGGAAATCTGGCAGGGCCTATTTGTTCAAAGTCTTCTCTGTGTCCCATTTCTCTGAATAGCATAGCAAACACTTGTTTACCAAATCTTTGCTCTTCCCATCTTTTTGTAAATTGTCTTCCTCCCCTGTGAACTTCTAGACCCCACTCCCTTGTCGTTAGCTCAGGATGGCATAGAAGCCTCAGTTGCCTGACTGTTGGGGAGCCTCTCATGTCTTTGTGAGGCTCCAGTACAAATGAAATTAAATTTGTTTTTCTCCTGTTAATCTGTCTTACATCAACTTAATTATTAGACCAGCCAAAAAAATCTAGAAATGTATAGAAAAATTTTTTCCTTCCCTACACACTTAAAGAAGAAAATAATAATAAAGATGACTTAGTAGCTGATTGTATATGGAGAAAGTCATAAAGACAAAAGTCCAGAAAACTCTCTTTAAATTATTTGTCCTCAAGTACTACCCACAGACAGGGATAAAGTAGAAACAGATATAGTCAGTATATGTGTGATGGGGGAGAGGGTGGCAAGAGCCCAATTAGGTGGCAGCCAAAATCATTTCCAGTTTTACAATTTAGTCAATAAGGGAAATGCTGTTTGATGATTCAGGGTCTCTTGTACTGACTTGTCAATAACAAAGTGTACAATGCAGCTAATCAGTCTAGGACTGACCCTGGCTTTAATCTTCCCTGGCCCAGCTCTTTGGGTTTACATCCAGTTTGATTCCATTTATAAAATGCATTGTGGTATTTTATACAAATGAGAATTCATTTTCCTTGAAGAATGGTAGTGGTACCACTAAGAGAATAAATAACATAAAATAGATATCTTTCCTCATCTTGTAGATTGTTTAAATCTTCCTTTCTTTCTTTTTTCAAAATCATTTTAACTACAAGATTGTTTTCCTAACTAAATTTTGATTACACCATTTCAGAACGTTATTCTTGCTCTTATATTCAACGTATCTTAAGTGTGACATACTGTATCGATGAGATTTATACTTAAGGGGTGTGGAATGGATAGGGATGGTGGTGGTGGTTTTAGACTCTTGCGTATAATGATACTTTGTCCAATACCCTAATGTCTTTTTCTCTATTCTCAGAAGGAACTTTTAGACATCTCTAGCAATTAAGTCCAGTTAAAAATGTTTTCTTTTTCTTATAATAATTCCAAGAGAATTGAGTTTATTTTTGAACTTTTACTTAGACTTTGTACAATTGAACCCACAAGGTGAAGTTATCTTTCAAAACCAGGTAGGCAGCAGCTAGGAGGAATGTGAAGCCATCATCACACGGCATTGTTTAATGTCACTAGGACTGTGCGGGAGGGAGAGCCCTTTTCATTTTTCTTGGACTTTGAAATGTGGTCTAAGTTTCATTGATGTCTCCCTTACAAAAACATCATTAAACCAAAATTAAAGACTCCATACTTTCCAATAATAGCTGGATGGTTCAGAATAACATATTGCCAGCTGAAAAGTACCTCCGAATAGCTCGTGGCACTGTTGGAAGTCTTGTTCTCCAACCCCATTAAGTTTATGCATTGGAGCACACTGACAGTGGCAGCTGCCTGACAGATCCCATTGTGCTCAAGGACTAGAAAGAGATAAGGTTAATGAGACTTCGTATTGATGTTGAACCATTTAGAGTAGAGCGGGGCTATGTAAGCACTGCCTTACAGGTTCTCCAGTGATTTTAAATTGTTAATAAGCTCACAATGGTGCTTAAGGGGAAAGGGTCTAATTTTAATAAAAATAACACCCTTACAGAGAATGTCCTTTTTATATTCAAACTTTTAATGCTATCAATCATTAACCTGACTTGGTAAGGTTCTGGGAGTAGTTTTGTTTTCCAGTATGAAAAGTTTGAGAAAATGCTGACTCTTGTATAGAGGCATATTTTTTTCCTCCAGAGATTGGGGGACATCTGTATGCGAGGTCTGCTCATTACCTGTTGTTAGTGCACAGAAATGATCCTTCCTAATTTTCTGGGATGAAGCCAACCAGTCCAGCTTCACGTTTTCCATTACCCCTAAAGGGACATTGTTCAGAATGTTAGAAAGTATTGGGTTTGGGGAGACTGGTTGTCTCAGGTCCTCTGCTAGGAGTTTGACACTGATTATTTCATTTAGATCTTACGTAAACATTTTAATTTTGTGATTGTCCACCCTGCCTGCATGTACACCAAATGCATATGTTTAGCTTTTTAAAAATTGCAAATATCTGGGTCTCATCCTTTGAGATTCAGCAGGTCCAGGGATCTCTGTTGGCACTTGTGATGTTGGTATAATATTTTGCATTATGTAGATGAGAAAAATAATGCTCACAAAGGTACACTGAGCTGTTTTAAGCCACATTGCTAGGAGAAGAGTTAAAATTTATCCCAAGCCTGTATGGTTTCAAAGCCCATGTGGTTCCACCACACACTGATTCTCCCCTCTGCTACCAACTCCTTCTGACCCAAGGCCAGCTCAAGGGAAGTTCAACTGGCTTTGTGTCAGGGGTCTGACATTTAGAAGGTATATAAACTTTAAATTATGATTGTAAGTAAGTGTGCAACTTTGCAATTGCACAGTTCCAAGGTGATAGCATATGCTCTCCTCCACCGTCACTCCATAAGTAGCAATAAGTAAGCTCCGTTCTAGTTGGTGTTAATAAAAGCCTTTCTGAAGGACTCCCTCACTCAGGGACTCCTCTAGGTGTTCTGCATGTATTACATATTTTCTCTCTGCAGCCACCCTACAAGGTAGCCACTAAATTTGTCTCCATTTCTCAGTTGGAGACACTGGGGTCTTCGAAATTTAAGAAATTCCCCCAAATCACAGCTAGTAGGGGAAGATCTGGCATTCAACCTCAGTCTGTCTTTTTCTGGAGCCCAAGGTTATAACTGCTACCCCAAGAACTTGGCAATCTTTCTGGAAAGGGCCATATAAAAAATATTTTAGGCTTCGTCAGCACATGCTCTCCGTCACAACTAGGTACCTCTGCCATTATAGTACAAAAGCAGAGACAATATATAAATGAATGAGTATGACAGTGTTCCAATAGTACAATGAATAACATAAATTTGATTGTCATAATTTACGTATCACAAAATACTGTTCTTATTTTGATTTTTTTCAACTATTTAAAAAGGCAATAACTATTCTTAGCTCAAGCCTTTACAAATACAGGCAGCAGGCAAGATGTGACTTGTGGGCCAAAGTTTGCCAATACCTGGACTGTTGTTTATTGCCATTTCTCATCAGTAAGGTGTGGAGGACTATTGTGTGTTGAAAGGAACATTCACTTCTCCTTTTGCTTTGTTTAACACTCAATTTATTAAGCTCATAAATCATTAGGCAAAGTCCCTATACATTTATATACTACTTAAATTTCTAATGAATAAACATATGCATTTAGAAATCCAATATTCTAACCATTTAAAACTTACTTAAACCCGAGGCAAGTTCTGAATGTCAATAAAAATAAGAATCTAATACAGGAGATCTTTCAAATGCTTCAACCTTTTAAAATAAATCTTATAGACACAACACAGTTCAATGATTACAAATATTGTTACATTGACACTTAAACCATTATAAGGATATTGATACTCTGGATTTGTGGATTTGCAAAACTAGCATTTGTCTTCATCCTCTTGGATAGCATAACCTTAACAGCACTCCTCAAATAATAATAGTCTCTCAAGATAAGATATCAAGTTCTAGTTTAGTGACTGATTCTTGGTGTGAAGATAAGACCTGGTTTTACCCCAGGGGTAATATTCAATTTCAGATCTACACTAGTTGACATGGCTCCCTCCTTTTAGTACAGATTCATGTGCTGTTTCACAAGACTTTCTAAACCCATTCCTTTTCTTGCACCTCCCCTTTTTGCTCCCTCATCCATCAAATTTTGGCCACAGACGCATCAGATAGTTATTTACTTCCCTTTATCTTGTTAATACCTCATTATAATTGAGAGTCATACAGAGATTTCCCCTCCCAGGATGGCTGAGTCTGGAGTCAGCTCTGTCTTACGGCTATTTGGTTAAACTACTGTCTTGCAGTCCACCATTAAAAGCTGGTTCTACCTAATTATTTTGTGTGACCATTTCTGCTGACCACTCTTCTAGTTTATAATATGGTTCTTAGTTTTCTGGTTCAGCTTGGCTCACTCGTGACTCTTGTCAACTCTTCTCCATCACATAGTTAGCAAACAAATATCTAATATCATGCGTATTCTTAATAAAAACAAACAAAACTCTGAGATAAGCACACTCATATATGTCAATCCACTTACACATTAAAACTCATTTTAAAATATGCATTAAACTTGCTCTTCCTTTGCGTTCAGCTACATTTCTTTCCATTTGTGTAGTTTTTCCCCTTTGGAGTATGTTTATAGCCTGAAGTTGTTTCAGTTGATCAGGCTTTCTCAATCTCATCACTATTAGCATTTTGGACTGTAAAATCTCTTTTGTAGAGGAGTTGTTCTGGGAAATGTAGGATGTTTAGCAATACCCCAGGCCTCTATCCATTAGATGCCAGTAGCATTTCCCTATTGTGATAACCAAAAATGTCTTCAGACTTTGCTAATGTCTCCCAGGGGGCAAAATTGTCCCTGGTTAAAAACCATTGGAATCAACCATCATCATCATCATTATTATTTTTGGTGAGGAAGATTGGCTCTGAGCTAACATCTGTTGCCAATCTTCCTCTATTTTGTATGTGGGACACTGCCACAGTATGGCTTGATGAGCGGTGTGTAGGTCTGTGCCCAGGATCCAAATCCATGAACCCTAGGATACCGAAGTGGAGCACATGAACTTAACCACTATGCCGCAGGGCCAGCCCCAAACCATCATTATTTTGTGATGACAATTGTAGCCATTTTATTTGGCTCCATTATCCTTTTAGTAAAATCACAGGCATTTTTGAAATTATACCTGCTTTTTGATATTCTATCTTCATATTTCCCAGCCTTTCTCCCTTAGTGAGTCCCTAGTACAGGTGCTAAAATATACATCAGATTTTAGGAGTGACTTGGTTGAACCCATTGCCGTGAGGCCACTTGGATGCCTAAGCTGGAAAATATATTTAAAATCATAAGTGCATAATGACATTTTAAAAATTGATACATCTTTTGGCTTTTTATTATAACATAAAATTTTTAACTTACTTTTTTTCTATATATTCAGTTCTATTTTAACCCCTTCTAAACCATAATTGTGCTATCCTTTCCCATATGCCTCCATTCTTTAGTCAATCAGCAAACAACAGGAATAATTGACTGCCAGATGGCCTAGGATCTAACTATGAAGCACATCCTGATTGGAGCAAGGGTTCTCAACCTTGGCTCTGTATTTTAGGAGGGCAGGTGGGTGAAGCACAGGCTTCCGTATTCAAAAAATGCTGCCCATCTATCAACCAGAGTTATTTCTGATTTACAAATAATTTTCAGGCAGCTTATTTAGCACTGCTTGCCATTGGAAGCAAACTTGCTGATTAATGTTCTGCATAACCTTGTTTCCTTCAGCTTCATTATAAGTAAAATAGAGACAAAAATAACCGCCTATATCTCAGGGTTTTCAACGTGGCTCATAACTGTGAACACGTCACTCCTTAATCAAAAAAGTCTTTTATGGTACCACATTACTCATTGCAGTTGAGTCAATCTTTTGTGTATGTAAGAATTAGATGAAATATTTTTTAAAAAATATGTTTGCCGGGGTCTCTACCTCTCAAAATGCTAATTGAGCTGATTTGAAGACAAAATTTCTGGTAAATGCTCCAGGCGTATTTAATGCAGGGGGTCTGGGATTTGAGAAACACAGAAAAATAGAAACATTGATTGCAAATAACATATAAATAACTTAACCTGGCATTTAAGAAGCTCCATGATCTGTGTCCATCCTATATGTCTAATTCTATCAGAGACAGAAGACAAGTTGACTTAGGTCTTACTGGAATAGTAAGCTCTAACTCATGCTAAGGGTTCTTTGTTCAATAATAGCAGTGATATGCCACAACCAGAGGGACCCACAACTAAAGTATACAACTACGAACTGGGGGAATTCAGGGAGAAAAAGCAGAAAAAAAAAATAATAGCAGTGAGGGTTAGATGAACCTGAGCAGAACCTAGGTGACAGCTTTCCCTTTAAAAAAGATGGTGATATTACGAAAAGAATAAAATACCTTGGGATAAACTTAACCAAGGAAGTGAAGGATCTATACAATGAAAACTACAAGACTTTCTTGAAAGAAATTGACGATGACATAAAGAGATGGAAAGACATTCCTTGCACATGGATTGGAAGAATAAACATAGTTAAAATGTCCATACTACCTAAAGCAATATACAGATTCAATGCTATCCCAATCAGAATCCCAAGAACATTCTTCACAGATATTGAACAAACAATCCTAAAATTCATATGGGGCAACAAAAGACCGTGAATTGCTAAAGCAATCCTGAACAAGAAAAACAAAGCCGGCGGAATCACAATCCCAGATTTCAAAACATACTACAAAGCTACAGTGATCAAAACAGCATGGTACTGGTACAAAAACAGGTCCACAGATCAATGGAACAGAATTGAAAGCCCAGAGATAAAACCACACATCTATGGACAGCTAATCTTTGACAAAGGAGCAGAGGGCCTACAATGGAGAAAAGAAAGTCTCTTCAACAAATGGTGCTGGGAAAACTGGACAGCCACATGCAAAAGATTGAAAATTGACCAGTCTTTTTCACCACACACCAAAATAAACTCAAAATGGATCAAAGACCTAAAGATTAGGCCTGAAACAATAAGTCTTCTGGAAGAGAATATAGGCAGTACACTCTTGGACATCAGTTTCAAAAGAATCTTTTCGGACACTGTAACTCCTCAGTTGAGGGAAACAATAGAAAGAATAAACAAATGGGACTTCATCAGACTAAAGAGCTTCTTCAAGGCAAGGGAAAACAGGATTGAAACAAAAAAACAGCTCACTAATTGGGAAAAAATATTCACAAGCCACTTATCCAACAAAGGGTTAATCTCCATAATATACAAAGAACTCACACGACTTAACAGCAAAAAAACAAACAACCCGATCAAAAAATGGGCAGAGGACATGAACAGACATTTCTCAAAAGAAGATATGAATATGGCCAATAGACACATGAAAAGATGTTCATCATCGCTAATCATCAGGGAAATGCAAATCAAAACTACACTAAGATATCACCTTACCCCCGTTAGATTGGCAAAAACATCCAAAACCAAGAGTGACAAATGTTGGAGAGGTTGTGGAGAAAAAGGAACCCTCATACACTGTTGGTGGGAATGCAAACGAGTACAACCACTATGGAAAACAGTATGGAGATTTCTCAAAAAGTTAAAAATAGAAATACCCTATGACCCAGCCATCCCATTACTGGGTATCTATCCTAAGAACCTGATATCAGAAATCTCAAGAGTCTGTTGCTCCCCTATGTTCATCGCAGCATTATTTACAATAGCCAAGATGTGGAACCAGCCTACATGCCCAGAAACTGATGATTGGATAAAGAAGATGTGGTATATATACACAATGGAATACTACTCAGCCATAAAAAAAGACAAAATTGGCCCATTCACAACAACGTGGATGGACCTCGAGGGTATTATGTTAAGCGAAATAAGCCAGTCAGACAAAGATGAACTCTATATGACTCCACTCATAGGTGGAAGTTAGTATATTGATAAGGAGATCTGATCGGTGGTTACCAGGGAAAAGGGGGGGGTGGGGGGAGGGCACAGAGGGGGAAGTGGTGTACCCACAACATGACTAACAAAAATGTACAACTGAAATCTCACAAGGTTGTAATCTATCATAACATTAATAAAAAAAAAAAAAAAGATGGTGATATTAAAGGCGAAACCATGCCTAGCAGATCAGAACATGGTCAGTGTTACCCTCCAGGAATAATTGGCATCACTACTTTCCTCCTTTAGTTAACACTTAAAAAATATAGCACGTAAAGAGAAAAGTGCATGAAACATAAATGTATGGCTCAATGAATTTTCACAAAAGAAACACCAATGTAACATCTACCCAGTTCAACATGTTGACCTTTCACATCATCTCAGAAACCATCTCAGAAGCCCTTTTAATCAGTACTGCCTCCCTTCCCCTCAAAAGTAACCCCTACCCTGGCTGTTATGATATTTAAATCCTTGTTATATCCTTTATAGCTGTACCACGTAGTCAGGCATTCCTAAATACTATAGTTGAATTTCTTTTGTTTTTGAAATTTATATAAATTAATTTATATAGTATGTGTCCAGCTTTTTCTCAACATGTTTGTAAGATTTGTTTATATTCTTGTTATAGTTCAGTTCTTTTCTTTCTGGTTTTTTTTTTTTTTTTTTTGAGGAAGATTAGCCCTGAGCTAACATCTGCTGCCAATCCTCCTCTTTCTGCTGAGGAAGACTGGCCCTGAGTTAACATCCGTGCCCATCCTCCTCCACTTTATATGTGGGACACCTGCCACAGCATGGCTTGACACGTGGTGTGCAGGTCAGCACCTGGGATCCAAAGGGGCAAACCTCGGCTGCTAAGGTGGAGTGTGCGAATTTAACCCTACGCCACTGGGCCAGCCCCTAGTTCAATTATTTTCAATGCTATATTGTATTCTATGAGCCAGCCCTGGTGGTCTAGTGGTTAAGATTCAGTACTCTCACCATCGAGGTCTGGGTTTGTTTCCCAGTGAGGGAACCACAACACCCATTGTCACGCTATGGCGGCTGTGTGTTGCTGTGATGCTGAAAGCTATGTCATCAATATTTCAAATACCAACAGAGTCAACCATCATGGACAGATTTCAGCAGATTTTCCAGACTGAGACAGGCTAGGAAGAAGCACCTGGCCACCTACTTCTGAGAAAACTGACCGTGAAAACCCTATGAATAGCAGCAGGGCATTGATACAGCACGAGAAGGTGAGGAGGCCGCAAAAAGACCAGGCAAGGTTCCGCTCCGCTGTACCCATGTAGCTAGGAGTCAGAATCGACTTGACAGCACTAACAACAACAAGTGGTGTTCCATAATATAAATATTCCACATTTAATTATGACTTTTACTGTTAATGGACAATAGTTTTTGGTACCCCTCCCCAAGTTCCTGGCTATTACCAATAACAATGCCATGAACATTCTTAAACTTGTGTCTTGCTGTACAACTCTACACATTCCTCTTTTGTATATATCTTGAGGTGGAAATGCTGTATCATGTGGGAGGTTTATTTCCAACCTCAGTAGATAATTCCAAACTATTTTCCAAAGTGGTTTTACTAATTTACACTCCTACCAGCAGTTTATTAGATTTTTCAATTTTCCATCGCTCCACGTCCTCACTGCACTTGATATTGACAATCATATTCTATTTTAGCTACACTGGATTTTAATTTGCCTTCTCCTGGTATTAATGCACTTGAGAATCATTCATAAGTTTGTGGCCATTGGAATATGGCCTGTATCCATGGTGTATAATAATGACAAATATCAATTGTTTAAATCTTTTCTCCATTTGTCTTGAGTGTTACTTCTTTTTCTTATTGATTTGTAGGAGGTCTTCACATTGTCTGAATTTCAACCATTTGTGAATTATATGTTGTAACCATCTTTGTCCAGTTTTTGGTTCATCTTTTCACTTGCTTAATGATGTCTTTTGAAAAATGAAATTTCTTAATTTTAGTGTAGTCCAGTTTAGCGCCATTTTTTTTCCTTTATGGCTAATGCTTTCCGCGTCTTAATACATCTTTCCCTAAACCAAATCATGACTATATCCTCCTATAATATCTTCCAGAAGCTTTACCATCTTGTCTTTCAAATTTAGGTCAATTATGTACCTGGATTGATTTTGTGTATGGCTTATATCAAGTTTCAATGTTTTTCCTTATGGATTTCCATTTAGCTCAGCACCATTTCTCTCTTTTTTTGGTCATATCTTTCCTTAAATCAGTGTCCCTAAGTATGTGTTTACTTTTCTAGACTCTTCTATTCATTAGTCTTTTTGTTCATCCTTGAACCAACACTACCTTTTCTTTATTGGAGTAGTTTTATTATAAGGCCTTATTTCTGGTGGAGCAAATTATTCACCTTTTCTTCGTTGAAAGTGCCTTGACTATTTGTAATTTCATATAAATTTTAGAGTCTGCTTATTCATTTCTACCAATAACAAGTCTGCTGAGATTTTTTACTGGTATTGCATTGAATCATAGATCAGTGAAGGAAAAATTGAAACCTTTATAATTTTGTCTTCTAACCCATGGACATGAAATACATGTCTGTTTGTTTAGATCTTCTTTGATTTCTGTTAACAATGCCTCATTGTTTTCTTTGTAGAGATCTTGTATATCTTCCATGGGGTTTATTTTTTGGCATTTAATAATTTTGAGGCTATTGTTAAATTATTTTAGATTTCACTTAATTTCTAAAATTATATTTACTGTTTGCTTCTCTTATATAGAAGTAAAACTGATTTTTGTATTATAAGATGGTAACCAGCAAATTTGCTGAATTTATTAACTGTAATAATTTTTGTGTGTTTTATTTTTGATTTTCTTAAACACAATCATATTAGTGAATCATGAGAGTTTTATTTCTTTGTAGCTAATTGTTACATTTTTTTTCTTTTTCTTGCACAATCATACCAGCTAGGACCTTCAAAGTGATGAGGCATAGAAATAGTGACAGCAGCCATCCTTTTCTCATCTCTGATTACAGATGGAAAGCTTTCAATGTTCACCATTAAGTATGATGAATGAAGAAGGTTTCGTGGCAGATAACTTTTGTGAAATTAACAAATTTACCTTCTATTTCTAGTTTACAAAGCATTTTTTATCATGAATGAATACCAAAGGTCAACTTGATTCTCTCTTCTTCAAGAAGCTCTTTTTGAAGTCTCTAATTCTTTTTTCTTGCCCTCATTATTTATACCTACATATGTATCAATATTTTTCATCTTATTCTCATGTTTAAAGTGTGTCAGCCCTCTCTTACTATGAAACATTCATGCACTTTAACACTGGAAATCATGTCTTACTTTTTAAGAATACACTGAATCTCTTAGCAGAGTGTTAAAAACATATCAGGACCCATTAATTACTGATAAACTCCTAAAAAATAGCTTTTAATGTATTCTGGGTTAATGACTGAAATTCTGTGTATTTATTTTAGATTTTCCCCATTTTAAAGTGATAATACAAGCAATATAACCACACTTATGACTTTACATTACTTACCATAATAATAGGCATATTTTTTTCTTTCAGATTGCTGTTAACAGGGTAGCAATGACAATTTTATAAAACATGTTTCTCTAAATGTAGAGGTATATTGCTGTCATAGTCAAAGTTTTTGGATAGATTCAGACTTATTTGATAAATTGTGGATCCTTTAAAGCAGCCAAGGAAAGTGAATGGTCCTGCTGAGCTTACAAACACCAGGAGAGAAGCAGAATTCTGGGCAGCTGGGCTAAGGATGAGTCACAAGGCCTATGTTTTAGAGAACTCAATGGCTCCTGATATAAGAACATGAAGTGTAAGGTTAAGCCTTAGTCACTGAAACTGTGTTTCCCAAACCCCCAATTCCCAAAATGCTCCTGAGAGTCTCTACTTTAAGGAGATGATTGTTTTATACAAGATGAATTGAACCATTAAAATCTCAGCAGCTCCATTTTGGGAACTCCCAAGCAGTCTTGAGAAGCAGAACAAATTTATCTTCAGGCCAGAAAAGGAGAAATTTATTGGAGTTTAGCATTTTGAATGAGATCTATAGACGTGCATGTAGCAACCACAGGCAGCTACATCTCCTGGCAGCCTAGTAACCACAGGCAGAGAAGAGAAGCCCCACGCATTCAGACATCAGCTGTGATTATAGATAAGATCCTTTCTTCCTTTAGGCACTCCTGGGAGGAATAACAGGAGTGTGCATCAAAGGAAAACCAGGCTCCGTGCTAATTAAGCAGGTGGGTAAGAGCATTGAAATCTGAAGCACTCTGCAAAAGAGACCTAGATACTGCGTGTTGAGGAATCTTCAATTATTCCTATTCCACTTTGTGGAGTGTTTTCATCACGATTACATCGTTTGATTCTCTCCACTTACTTGAGAAGCAGGAAGGGGTGCATAATGTTATTCCCATTTTACAGGTGAGGAAACAAACCCAGACACGTGGTTTTCTTTAGCTAACACAGCTAATAAATTATAAATCTTGAATAAGAATCTAGATTTTGTTAATTCTTAGAGTAGTGTTTTCTCCCATTATTTAAATGGACTGTGATCTTGGGAAAGTTACTTTGCCACTCTATGCCTCAATTCCTTTTCGGTATTATGGGCATTATAATATTACTTATAATCCTTAGATGGGTGACAAAAATCAAATGAGACTTTATGTATACATGTGTGCATTTGTGTGAGTGCATGATGCTTAGTATAGTGCCATCTTGCAATTAGTTAGCAGTATCCATTACATAGTAAGAGTATGTAATAAAGAAACTGGTTCCTTTACAGCACGTAGACGAATGTCTTTACTAAAGTCATGTGCCCTAATAATAGCCAGTATTTATTAGGCATTTAAAATATGTCAGGGATTTTTCTAAGAGCTTTATGACAATTAGCTCATTTTATTTTTAGAACAACCTTTGAAGTTCGTCCTATTTTAATATTCACAATACAATTGAGGAAATGAGGAAGAGAGTAGTTCACCCAAGGTGGTTTGCCCAAGGTTAGTGGTGAAGCTGGGAGTCAAACCCAGGCAGGCTGGTCTAAAGCCTGTGCATTTGACCTGTTCTGTCTCTCCTTGCTTGGTATGGACGTGTACGCATCATTTTCTACTATTGTATGTGGCTTAAAACAATTAGATAAATATATTTGGCTATATTTTGATCTGTGGACTGTAGTTCTATGTTTTATGTATATTTTAAAGATATAAACCTTGAAAATTCTATGGACAATTTACAAGCATGATGTTCAAGACATTCTTAGTTTGAATAATCAAATGTTAATATCTATTTCTAATGCTTCATCATCCTAGTCAAAGATATCTTTAACAAGTGGCAATACATGTGGAATTATTACATCATAATACTGGGTCAACCTCTAGAGCTGTGTTTCTTGGGTACATTACCTTGTAATCTAGGTATTTTTCCACTTTCATCAATATTTTTATAAGCTAGAATCAAGCTGAAATGGACAGCAGGAGCACATTGGATTAGGGAAATTAATCACAAAAGGGAGGCTTAAAATTTAAGGACTAATTATAGATAATACCTTTTTAAAAATGTGTGACTATATAAATAGGATGATGGTTAAAATGATAACAGTTCCATGTGGTACCTATGAAAATAGATTTCATTGTTTCGTGTCTCTTACTTTTTAGCACCAGCTGTTGGAATACCTATTTGTTTTTCCCCAAAGAATCACAGAATGCTCTTAAAGCACCAGACCTGAGGCAAACATCCTCTTAGTCTTGGCCTAGGAGAAGCTGCATGCCACCTGTTCTTGTGGAAGCTTGCTGAAATATATCTTCCCTTTGCCTGTCTTATAAAACTCCAGGATACTTTATGAAGTGGACAAGTGTTGATCTGTAGTTTACAGTTTCTCAGATTTCCCCTGGATGAAGCTGAGAGAAACAGCCAGATGAGAGCATGGGCATATGGTCTATAGCTTGTGGAAATGGTCCAATTACTCCGCAGTTCATTTGTGTAGTTTATGTTTTAAATGATGATGACAATATGGTAAGGGGGTAGGAGAAGGTACAGAGACATGTTTAAGATAACTATTGAATTTAGGTTGTTTATTAAATGGAAATGTTTAACAACCTATTTTCCACGAATGCTAAATTTTATTTAGAAGTATTAGGTCATATATAAACTTTGAAAATAACCAAGGAATTGTTACTCACGAAGATTTAAAATTAAATATGAATGATGCCTTCATGTCTGGCAAACCAGCAAACAGTGTAGGGCTTACAACATAATAAGCAATATTAATTTATTTTACAGGGAAAAGAAAAATCCTTTCTCTGGATTCAACTAATAGATCAGATATAAGTTTCCATGAATCTAAAATTGGCTGCCAGAGTCATCTGTTTCTTCCACATCTTCTGGCTGAAATCACTGCTATATTGGGTGCCATGACAATATGTTTGTTTCAGTGATAAGGCAACATACATTTCCCTATGGCTCCTTGGCTGTGCAGTCTCCCTTTTCTGAGTCCTCACAGGTGAGGGAAGCTCTTTCTGCTCTGTAGTTATCTATCACATCTAGATCCCCCATTCTACTGCCTCACCCCACCCCCAAAAGAAGGGCATCTCTGGATCAATGAGGAGTTAGTTTCTGTCTGTGAAGGATGCACAATGAGTTAGAATATAAAATTCGCGTGATATTTTACTATGACATATGGAAAACCTGTAACACTGTTGACTTTTATCAGAGTCCTGTGAGCCTGGAAAACAGTGAAGGGTAAGAAATCTCCCTACCTTTTTGTGTTCTACCCCACAGCTTACTGCACAGAACCACTCTTCCCCTGTAACTTAGATAAGACTCACAATGCCCCTTGTTTCCCTGTGATACTGTCAGCTACAGATACTCCAATTCCTATTCTTTGCCTCATAAATGATTAGATGAACTGCTGTCCCTACTGGTCTTTGGAACAAAATGCTCGTTAAGAAAGCTCTATTAAGCTTGTCTCCTTCCCCCAGGTCGCTAACTTTTGGCCTGCCTTCAGCCTGAGCCAGCATACGGCCCTTCTTAGGAGCCCCACTGGAGTATAGTCTGACCTCAGGATAAAACATTCTCTACCTACTATCCTGTCACACTATCCTGTCATCCCACTTCCCCTCACTCTGCTCTTTCTAGCTTCTTCACTATTCTCTATAAGATGAAAGCCCTTTTTAATTAACCACTAAGATGTTGGGTCACCCTAAGATCAGAGCTTTCTCTCTATTGCAACAGTCTCTTTCCCCCGCCTTGCGATTATCCTTTTGAATAAAGTCTCTTCTTACTAAGTCTGGATTTGTTCTTTATTTGACATATGCTTATTTTCTAGAACCATGGTTAGAGGCCAGTAGTTTACTTATTCTGTTTTTTTAAGAAAATGTCCTAATTTGCTGCAACGTTTATTCGTGAGAACACTTATGGTTTGTTAAATTCCTCATTTTTCAGGTTGGCAGCAGTGTTTAAAAAGTGAATTAGATGAATTTTCTATTGTGTTGCAGTCATCCTCCTTAGCTTTTAGCTAATGACCTCATCTGGACAAAGTAGATATTTCCATTTCTTTTCAGTAATAATTGGAAGTATAACTAGTGTTGTCTCATGACCCTCTGAAAATTCTCCAGGATACTTCAAAGGAGATGACTTTGTAGAAGTGATAAGCAATGAAACAAAGAAATTTTAAAGTAATGGCTTTGATTCCTTAGTGACATGATTGTTTTTAGAGTTTCTCTGACATATAACCCCCTGTAGAATTAACAGTAATGCAGAAAAATGGCCGCTTTGTAAGAAGAAAATTAGATCTTCGCAATTCAGAGTAATTGAAAGAAATAGAGCTAGTACAACTACATTGAAGTAGTAAGAGTATATGGTGTGTGTGTCCGGAACTCAAACCTTACTTTAGCTAATAGCATTGCTCTTCTATGTGTCTAAATCTTTTATCAGACATTCTATATGAACTTAAATCTATTTAGGTGAACTTCATCTCCATTCTTGTCCCTGCTTGTGAAAGTATAGAGAGCAGAGCCATCTTATTAAGAATCAACACATCAATAAAGAAAATTCAAAGGGCTTGGATTCTCAGAAAATCAGTTATGCTAATCAGCACAGACTATAAAAGAATATTCTGTTTTATCATTTTAAAAAACTTTGGACTACTTTTCGGTTGTCCCATCTACAATTAGCATGGGTCTTGTGGCGCACAGCAATGTTGCTGTGTTTTGCTGAGAAAGATTCGCCCTGAGCTAACGTCTGTGTCAGTCTTCCTTTATTTTGTATATGGGTTGCCACCACAGCATGGCTGCCTACAAGTGGTGTAGATCCATGCCTGGGAACCAAACCCAGGCCACTGAAGTGGAGTGCACCAAACTTAACCACTAGGCCACAGGACTGGCCCTTCTCAGTGTTTCTCGTATAAACTTGACCCCAGCACTCCTGAGTCAGAAAGCTTTTTGGTGTGTTCCAATGATCCATATTTTCAAGTCTTCATAGATTATTCTTATGCATTCAAGTTAGTGAACCACGGATAGAACATCATAGCATTAACAGAATATTAGAGAGGCAAAGAAACATATAGTTTGCTTTGCACAGAATCTCGTGAAATTTATTGATCTTCTCTCCAGAACAATGCACACAGGAACCTACACACGATTTTGCATAAAATTCTGGGATATTCTGAGATCTCTTCAAGGGTGAAGCCAACGTATAGTTTGTTAACAAAAGGTCCTTTGTTCTCAAGTTAAAAGAATCTATTTCAGTCTATCCTATATTCTTCTATAGATGAGAAAACAGTAGCCTAGAGTGTTAATATTTTGACTAAGGTCACACATTCAGACTTTCACATTTTCAATTTTTGACAGTTTAAAAGTCAAATTTAACTAGGTCCTAGGCAAGCAGATGAAGTGATTTTCAAATAATTTATTTGAGTATAACTTTTTCTCTAATGCAAATATAAAAATCACGGTCAGTAAATTCAGTTTGTGAATTCAATTTGAAAATAAATTAACTTTTTCCCTACACATCATTCTTATTTATGGAGCTATTTACTACTAACTTTGAAGCCATTAGAATTAATTCTGCCAGTTACATTCTATTTTAGTCTCAATACAAAGTGCATTGACTCGTATTGATGAAAATTTCATTTTCTATTCTGGATGTGGTAGGAATTAGCCTATCCTGCTAAATTCAGTTTTATGGAATTAGAAAGCAAAAATGGATATTATAATTCCATGCATTTCTTTATAATCATAGTTTTTGCCCTATCATCCTCAAATATCTATTCCTCTAAATTTTTTTTCTTTTTAAAGAATTCATTTTATGAAAAGCATTGGCACTTTAAGACATGTATTGATAAATATCCTCTTAGTCCTGTTAATGAAACTTGGTTCTAAAAATCCAGGAGGAAGAAAGAATGGAATGACTTATCTAAATGAGGAAAATGTATGAACAGATCTGGAATAACTTTCAAAGGAGGAAGCCAATGTGGGGAACATCAATGAATTACAAAAAGCACTAGTTAATTTCTAATAAGAAGAGAGACATGAGGAGAGAGGGGGACAGAAAGGGAAAGAGAAAAGGCAAATTGGACAAATAGAATAGAGAACAAAGTAGACACTTCAATCTTCACTGCACTGCAGTTTCTTCTCTCATTATTTGGTTGGGAGATCCTCATATGCCCGCATTCTCCCATAAATTACTTTAAATTACGTTCCAAATTTAAATTATGCTAAATATTCGTAGTAACTGTGTACACCTGTGCTGCACTGTTGGTTGCTCCTGCTCCGATGTTCTTTATAAGCATTTACAGCTTTAATGAGGCTGTTTATTTGTAATTGGTCCCTACAGGAACCTGCTGCTGCATTTCATCCAATTTGAGTTATTTTCGGTTATTCTCTGAAGATGTCATTTGAAATAAAATATATGAAGTTGCTTATGATCTGGGAGAAAGATATAAGACATTTTAAAATGACAGATAAATGACCATCCCACTCTCATCCTGCCTTCACGATTCCACACGATTTCTCACAACACTACTCTTTCCCTTAATTGGCTTCCCTCAAGCAATTTTCCAGAACAAAAGAGGGAGTGTCGGCTCTGGCTGGCTCCGAGTCGAGACTAAGTTTATACCTTTTCTCCTTAACTTCCTTGACATTTGATCTTGGGCAAGTCAATTTCTCTGTGCCTCCATTTAGTTTTCTGTTAAAGAGGAAAAAGGTTACTTCTAATCTCATGTGACTGTTGTGAGGGTGCAATATAAGCGAGGTTAACACAGCTTTGTATTTTGGAAATGGACATACAAGCATATTCTGAAACCCAAGCATATTTTAGTTTTTCAAGGGTGCTCAGTATTTCTTGCCTTTTTTGAGGGCACGGAACCTCTTGTTCAATTGGACAAAAGCTATGGACTCTGATATCTTTAGTCTTTGTCTTTCTCTTTCGTATTCGCTCCGATTAGCACACGTCCGTCTTTGGGGCCAGTGATCAGATTTTCATTCGTGTTTGTTCTAGTATGGGACTCTAATGTAGTTCTCTCAAATGGCTGTCTTGATTCTTAATTTATTTCCCTGGCTCTCACTTTTTAGACAATAATACCTTTTAATCTCATCATTGTGGTCTTACTTTTTTGAATTTGTGTTCTCATTTTCTTCTCTTTTCATTTTCTTCTGATCATTCCATTATGTTTTCTTCCAAAATGAGCTCCCTATTTTGTTTCTTTCTGTTTTCTACATTTCTTTCTTTCTTCTTTCATTTCTCTTTCTCTACCATCAATTCTTTCCTCCTTTCTTTCTCTCCAGCTATAGTCTTTGTTGCACATACCATGTTGCTGTGCAGTACCACTTGTCATTTGCTCATGTTCAGGGTAGCCCGCCCTTCTACTTACTCTATCGTGAAACCAATTTTCCTTGGCATCAAGTGATTCCCACCTTATCTGAGACTGTTTGTCTTCCCTCTGAGCTCCAGTCGGAGGGGTGTTTTATCCTGTTTCTGCAGTCTGAGCATGTGGGAGAATCTCAGTTGGAACTTCTGTTCTTTCTTCTAAGATCCTGGCAAATGTCCTCTACCAGGATTTAAGGCAACTATTTCTATAAGAAGAATAACTTTGGGCTTCTAATCATTAGCACATTGTTGCAAGGAATACTGGAAAATGTCAAAATTTGACACTTTTCTTGCTTCTGCTGAAATCCTCTGTCTTAGTAAAATCTCCTACTCTCAATAAGTTTTTTTCTCATTTTTCCTCAGAGTACCTTCTGTTTCCTTAGTCTGCTTCCTTCCAAATTCAAGTGTAATAGTGGAAGTGCTCACGTTTGTGTCACTCAGTTGCTCCTTCTCTTTCTTGGTGTTAATTCTGTGTGTTTGTGCGTGTGAGTGTGTGTTTGGAGCATAGTATAGAGGCTTGGTTAAGGTACCAGAATCTTTATTTATTTATATGGAATCAAATTCTATCCTTTCCATCTTGGTTACCACTTTGAATTCCTCTCTTTCATGATTTGTTGCTTTATACTCATTTTATTAGGCATTGGGAGCAATAATTCTGTGATTTGAGTTCCCTCCACCATCTTTCTTATTCTCCAGTGTATCTCTTACTCTTTTGTGTATGAACTCAATGATGACAAGTGGGAAATCTATATTCGTTTTATAACTTCTCTAGTATAATTCTGTGGCTTCCTCTGACCTCGTATAGAGCTATCTAGCTATAGAAACAGAGAAAGTTAGTATTGTGCCTGCATGTTCTTTTGTTGATGTCATTTCATACCCTCCTTCTAAGCACTGTGATAATATATTCCACAAAGGTAGAAGGTCTGATATTGATGGGGTTTTGTAAAGAATATCTTTTACACCACGTGATACAAACTAGGTGAAAGTTGAATGCAAAGATAGGGAAAAGAGATGAATATCTTCTCCTTTACAATTGGGAAAGATGAATTATTAAGGGAAATCATCTGAAAGAGAAAGAAAAACTAAGCTTGTCAGTAAATCAAGCATGTTGTTTTATCTATTAATCTGACTAATATGGAAACAAAATAATCTAGATAAATATGTATAAACAATGCAGGTAGTCTAGAAAGAGGGATCTTTTGGCATCTGAAATCTGTTTCCTCGCCACATTTGATTTGCATTATCATTTAAGGTCAAGTGAGCTGGGTTCTCTAATATTTAAAGTAAATGGTAAAAGAAAATTGTCAATATCTCAGCATGGAATGGCTCCTGGCTATAGTGCTTATTTTACCTTCTGACATGATTAGATACCTTCCTTGTATTCTTTGCAATCTCCTTCTTTCGATTTACTAAGAAATGTTGAGTCCATAAGAGAAAAATGTCATTTCTTCAAAACAAAACTTCCATGCAGGTGTTTTGTTTTTTTTTAAATGTCAGATTGACAAGTGCTATAAAATAATAAAGTTCTCATTCATTATACATCCTTTCTCCTTCTCTGAATAACAATGGATTGATGTGATGAAGGATTTAACATTGTTCTCTGAAGAGTGACTATGTAGTTGAGAATAATACTTCACTTTCCAAAAATATGATTGGGAAAGGGCAGTATTTTACAGAGAGTGCAATTAAGCAGCAAGAATGGTTCTTAAGTGACATTTTTATACTAAATGAATCCTTTAACCCTCTTTACCAAATCCACTTATTGATAAAAATCTCTATAACATCATTTCATCGTGTGAAATGTTTCAACCTGAGATTTTTTAATTTACTGTAATGCATACATAGAGTGGCTGCTCATGTCTCTGTTTGACAGCTGAACATGAAGGCTGCCTCCATGGTAGATGATAATATTTACGGCAGCAAGAGGATTGAAAATGGAAGGAATACATTTTAACACTATTTTTAAATATCCAAAATACTGAGGAAAAAGGCTTTGGGAGATTTGTTTGTTTGTTATCCAGATTTCACCCCCATTGTCAATCAATTTCTTATATGCAGACATTGAACTTTTATTAAAGTTCCTTTTTTCTCCAAGAGTGTGTAAAGAATAGATACTTTGCCTATTTATGTAATCAAGCATGAAAATATTTTCCTTTACAATAAAAATAATGCATTTCATTATACTTTTGAGGAAAGAGAGGGCTTAGGACAGCAATTTTATGGAATATTTGAGGAAGTGGCACATTAGGAAGGAATAATTCAGTAGTGTTTGGGAGTACTATCTTTGTGCAAGGCTAAAGGCTATTTGAAAAGCTGTATATTCAGGTTAATCAAGTGTTCTTCCACGGGAGGAAGATGGATGCAGGATGCTTGTCAGTGCCCTGAGGAAAATCTCACAGGTGTGTACCCCTCTTCCTATTTCCTTGAGGAAATGGACAATTAGTATTGGAACTCATAAGATACTGTACCTATTTCTCCTTCCTTTCTCCTCTCCTACTCAGCCTCATGAGGGAGGAATCTATCTATCTATCTATCTACTTCTAATGGTACTCTGGAAACCGTATTTTTAAAGTCCTCGCCTTAATTGTGGTTAGTAAATACTGCCCAGATTTTATCAGCAGCAACTTGTTCACTTGGGCATTCTATTTTTATTCTCAGTGGACGGTTTTCATTACACTGTGTGATCTGGCGTCTCATGTTTTCCATTATCATCAGAAATTCATTATGTGGGTAGAGTCAAAATAAATTAATTCTGATGGCATAGAAATGGGAAAATTTGGGGAGTTGAAGGCAGTACAAATAAGAAAAGTATATATACTTCTGGAAAATTTTATTTCTTATTTATATTGTATCCAATCTAATCTTTTAAAACTTCTTCCTTCCCCCTCTTTAATTATTAATGACATACAAAATGCTTATTATGTGCCAGGCACTGTTCTAAGTAGTTTGTAATGGTAACTCATTTAATCCTTATAATAAACAGATGAGACAGGTATTATTATTGCTATCCCAATCCAATGAAGACACTCAGGCACAGAGAAGTTAAGTTACTTAATTGGACAGCTTGAATATCTCCAGAAAGCAGAGCCCAAGACATGAGCCTGTACGCACATAGTTTATGAAGGTACCAAATTCAGGAAACAAGAGTAAAGAATGAAGAGAATGAAACAAGAAAGAGGGAGAGCCAAAATAAAAATTTATTGCTGAGTTGGCGACCACCGTGGGCTTCGGATGCTAGACTCCACCAGGACTTTCTGAGAAGCTGTGTAATTGCCTGCCTAGGGGAGAAATGGAAGATGTATCCATTAGCTCCATTCTCCTATTCCTTGAGATTTGACCCTTAGAGCATATACTGCCCACACTCATGTAGTGTTTGTTTATGAAAGCCAAGCATCCTTTTGAGGTATCCCATGCCTCCACATCAGAGAAGTCCTGATGTTTACATATGGTACACAGAAGTAAGCTGAAGTCTGCTCAGAATTGTTCACATAGCCATGGCTGGAATCAGAGGATATAAGTCAGTAGAAAAGTAAGATTCACATGGTCCATTCTTGCTTCACTTGGATCTGCCCACAATGTGCCTAAGTCGTTCAGCCAGTCTTCCATATTTAATGCATATTTAAGCTGTTGTCCTTGCTGCTCTAACTAGTTCCAAGGTTACATTTAATATTCTTTATTTCCTTCTTCTACTACCACTCATTCTATATTTTCCTCACATTTGGGTGTCACTTCAACTGGGATGATGTTAGCCTGATTGGTTGACCCATACTTCAACACAAGAGTTTTGAGGCATTAGTAACCTTGTACTTACTTGGCTAAGATTGAATACAATTGACCAATCACTATTATAATGGGGCATAGGAGCTTCATAAGATGTCTTAGTGGACCCCAGAATTCCAGACACACTATTCTCTGCCTCCTTTGCTAACAACATCCCTAAATTTTGTGTTATTTTTCCCATGCATTACATATATATTTTTATATTTCTATGTTAATAAACATATATACTAACAAACATTTCATTGTTCTATGAATTTTAAGACTTTAATCTTTTCTCATGATTATATTGGGGTTATGGATTTGGGACTGGGGTTATGGAATACCATAGAGATAAAATACTTTCCTCATTTCATCCTATCAGGGGCTATATGATTTCAACTCGACTTCTCCCTAACGATGTTATTGTTAATCATTTGGTTGAGGTGGTATCTGCCCAGGTTCTCCACTATAAAGATACTGTTTTTCACCTTCCATACTCTATTCATTGGAAGTAAGTCACTAAAAGTCTAGACCACACTTAAGGATGGAAAAATTAAGTTCTCTTCTAATACCGTCATTTTCCTGTGATAAAAATCGATGGTGACCCACACACAACTCAGCACAAGCAACCTATTTATCACCCAGACATTTCATGAATGAAGTTTTGAGTTACTCCATCAAGCAAGGACTCAGTCATTTGAGATGCTGGCTGATGGCAAAAGGAATATGGAATTATTAGGAAAAGAAAGTTTAAATGCCTGCTACTACCACGTGATTAGTTACATTTTTATGAGTGCTTCTTGCTTGTTTTGAAAATAACATATTTGTATATTTGGGTTTGTGTTATATATACATATATATAAAATTTATTGGTATTATGTTAAAGGATATCAAAGAGGGACTGAGACTCAGCCAGAAGAGGAATAAACATCACCCAAAGAGGGACAAGGGGACATATGAAATTTTGTATTATTTTATGGTGAAAGTTAGCTGTTTTCAATTGTAGAAGAGATTGTTGCAAAGATGAAAGCACAATGGTGTATTTATTTGCAAATTAAATATGTTCTAAAGAGTGATGTATGGATGCCATTTGTAAAGAAGAGGACTGTGGTGAATCCATACTTTGTCAATGTAGCTAAGCTAGAACTATCTTTCCCAGAATTCTTTTCTATCTATGGTTCCAGGTTAGCACTGGCTGCAAGAAAACTTTGCATGAGATTTGGAAGGCAGAATTGAAGCAGCTGGTAGGTCCTAGGCCCCACTACAGCTCTGCTATGTTGCTGGTGACTTATTGGCTCACTTTGTTGGTGTGGGATAGCATTCCGGCCCTTTGCTTCTCCAGCTTTTACCAGATCTCCTCTTTACTTTTTCAAGGTTGTCCTTGAAGCTATTGCTGTTTGGTTACCCTTTGTCCTTGCCTTCCCCTGGTTTGTGTCCAGCTGTTCTAATCAACTATTGTCCTATTGACATACAGCAGTTTCAGGCCATTACTAGACTCAGAGGCAACAGCCCTTCATTCATTTCTGTGCCAGCTCTCCTTTGAGGTCCCTTATTAGTGACTTTTCTTTGGTCATGTGACTCTATTTTATGTTCTTGGCTCCCCCCACAGTAGTGTAAGATCCAGTTATTGTAATACATTTCTTATCTCATAGCACTCATATTGGGTCTGTTTCCATGGTTGACTCTAATATAAGTACCTTCTTATTTTATCTTCCAAGTCTCTCAATCTCATTTGCATATCTGTCCTTTTATCTCATGTGATGCATGCTGTATAATTTTCTCAGCTCTATCTTGGAGTTCACTAATTCTGTATTTGCTGTTAGATAATCCCCAATTTTATATTTTCTTCATCTTTTTTTTACTTTTTAGTTTCAGAAATTGCTTTGTTCTTCCTCCAAGTTGTCTTTTCTTATATTTTGTTTTCTTTTCCTTGTTTTATGTTCCTTCTTGTTAGGCTTTTAATAATTTTACATGTACTATCGTATAATTTCTTTCAGGTGGTCAACTATTTTCTGAAGATTTCTGGAGGATCTTTATCTGCTCTTTATTGTGTCAATTCACCCTGCTTTGTGGTAAAATCTTGTGAATTTTGTAATTTTGAAATATGAATCTTCTTCATGAGTCTTTTTCATGGGAAATTGTGTTTGACTTGGGATAAGATTATGTTCTTTTGCAGTGTGGTTTTTATTTTTTTGTCAAGCACTCCATTGGTTTCACACATAAAGAGGATCATTTTATATTAATTTTTTGCTTTTAATTTCCAGAATGTGAAAGTAGTCTAAAATCTAACCCCATACTCTGTGAAGGGAGTGCTTCTACTCAGGGGAGACTACTCCCCCTAAACTCAATATGCACCTTGATGCGGGTAAGCAATTTCATTATCTCTCCCGACTTCTGGGGGAATTTTTATTGGCACATACTGACTAGCATCATCACTAACTTTTATCATCAATACAAATTATCTTACATATTTTACTAGGGGAATTTGAATAAGTCATTACTTTTGTCAATCATGGACTAAATTCAATAATGGGAAGCAAAATATTTTTAGTATTAGATACTAGCTGATTCTATATGATTTAACTATTAGTCTATGTTAAATTTAGCTCTTACCATAAACACTAAAATTTTATAAAGTTTAAGACCTGTTGGCATTTTGATACGGATACTGTTACATTTTAATGTATTTTATTTATTATTCTTTGATATGTTTTTAGCTAAAACATGAATCCATTTGTACTTGAGCTTAGTGTTAGTCTTGATAAATTACTTAGTATTTCTGAGAAATTGCCACTTGAGAATAACAAATAATAAATAAATAATAAATAATAAATCCAAATATGGAAAACTAATTGATTTGAGGCTTAAATGCTAATGAAAAAGTTTACAACTGCATAATTATATTGAACGAAACAGAGACTTCATAAACCAAAAACATTTTAACTCAATGAGAAAGCTTAATTTAAAATGAATTTGCTCATTCTTTTTTTCAAAAAATGTACTGATTACTTAATAATTAATATATGTCAGGCAGAGTGTTGGATGCTTGGAATTCACTGGTGAACAAAATCTCTCTCTTACTCTTATGACTCACACTAGTGGAAAAGCTAGGCACTAATAGTGTAATGACAGAAAAAATGTAAAATTACAGCTGAGTGATAAATTGGCAATGAAATAAACACAGGAGCTATGGGAGTGTATGATAGGAAGGTACGACCTAAACTGTGGGGTCATGGAGAACTTCTCTGAAGAGGTGATGCTGCAGGTGATATTTAAAAGTGTTAACTAGGAGAAAAAGGGAGGCAATGGGAGGGTGAAATTCTGGAAGATGGAATATCATGTGCAATTGATGCATCTTTAGTTTTAGGGAATTAAAAAAAAAAGGGCAATGTAGCTAAAGCCTGCTGAGAGTAAAGAGACTATGATGCATGATGAGATTGGAAATAGGTGGGGATGTACCATGCAGGTTTTTGAGACTATACTGAGAGTAACAGTGTTTAACCATTAGATTAAAGGAGCTGTTAGGAGCGATAGAAAGTTTTATGGGTGGGAGTGAGGGAGGGAAATTTTAAGAAAGTCTACTTTATATTGACTAATCTTTTCACCTGCAGTGTGTAATCTCCTATTAATCCTATCTCAAATATTTTTATTTCAGATATTGTATTTTTCATATCTAAGTGTTCAGTTTGGATCTTTTAAAAAAAACCATCCTTCTGGGGCTGGCCCCGTGGCCGAGTGCTTAAGTTTGTGGGCTCTGCTTCAGCGGACCAGGGTTCAGATCCTGGGCGCGGACATAGGCCATTAGGCCATGTTGAGACGGTGTCCCACATGCCACAACTAGAAGGGCCCACAACTAAAATATACAGCTATGTACTGGAGGAATTTGGGGAGAAAAAAGCAGGGGAAAAAAAAGGAAGATTGGCAACAGTTGTTAGCTCAGGTGCCAACCTTTAAAAAAAAAAAATCTTTCATGTTCTTCCTTATCATCCTCATTCTTTCCTCTACCTTTTTGATCGTATCGAGTATTTACAATAGCTTTTTTTACTTCATCATCTTCTAGACATACTACTTGTATTGTTTCTGAGTATTTTCATTGATTGATTTTTTTCTCCTCGTTAGTGGCCTTATTTCTACTTTTTACATGCCTAGTGATTTTTATTGAATACCAGACTGTGGATTTTACTTTGTTGGTCGCTGGAACTTTTGCATTCCTTTATAAATTTGGATTCTTTTCTGGGACACAGTTACATTACTTAGAAACAATGTTATGATCCCTTGAAGACTTGGGTTTAATCATTGTTAGGCAGATCCAGGACAACATTTAGTCTAGGATTAGTCTGGCCCCACTTTTGAGGCAATAGTCTTCTGTGGACTCAACTTAATGCCTGTGTGTTAGGAGATTTTTCCACTCTGGCTCATGTGAACAGGAACCTGGTCTTTTGCAATTTCTGGATTTTTTTCTGCCTGATCATCTGGTGGTCTTTCTGTGGGCTTGTGAGTTTCATCTTTGGAAATTCTTTTCAGATAGTAAATGTGGGCAATCATATGACTCATTTATTTGTTTCACTTTCCCTCCAGGATCATTGTCTTGCTCTATCTAGTGAAAAGTGAGGTTTCATACGTCTGATGATTTTTTTTTAGTTGTTTAAAGTGGGACGGTAAATTCAATTCCTCTTACCCCATCACAGCCTGAAGAAGTAGCAAGTAGATTTTAGATATTAAATCTTGCTACTATATATACCTAGGCAATTTTAAAATTTGTTTCTTTTCTACTTCCTCTAATAGAATGTAATCTTCATGAGGGCAGGGACTTTGTACTGCCGTATCCCTAGAAACTTTAATAAAGTTTAGCATATAGTAGGTTCTCAGTGAGTAAAATTGAATCTATTTTTCATGTGAGTTACAAATACATATGGACATTTATTTTTGTTTTATACAAAATTTTAAACTTTCAGCCAAATGAATATTTCCACTGATTTCGCTTTTCAAATTTATTCTGCACTGAAGCTACATCATTCAAAATATATAAATTATAAGAAGTTGTCAGATTAGTTAATTCCAAAATATTATCTCAAATAACTTTCACTTGAGTGTCCTTATCCTCTTCATATTTCTCAAAAAATTCAATAAAATTTTGCCTACTGAGCTATAGTTACAGGTATATCAAATTAACCATGCTCATGAACTTTGATATCTGTTTCTCTGAGTGGAGACTGGGAATTTTTGCTGTCTTTGATTTTCTGTTCTTAGTTTCATTGACATGGCTAAAACTGCCTGGCTTAAACATGTCTCAATTTGGTATTACTGCTTCACTTCAATAGCTGAATTCATACATATCCACATGAAATAACATGCAGAGTGAAATCTGTGTTTCTCATTGTTCTAGGAAATTGCCATATGAGAAAAGCTATTTTTATTGTTGATTAGAATACTGGAGTTAAGTAGAAGATTTAAAAATTAGAGGAATGCTTCCTTTTATATGGATTGTGGAGGGGAAGAAAAACAACCAAATCAAATCTCCTTAGGAAGTAATTATGTCATTCACTAGGGAAAATAGCCTGATAAAGAATTTTATGATCAGTAACGTATTCTCGTGAATGAATATATTTGTATATTTTTTGTGGTAATTGAATGAGATCCTCTTGTATTTCACTGAATATATTCTTGCTAGTACATGTTTTTTTTCTGACAAGGGAAAAATGACCAAATTTGACATTAGACAATGGGAATTTTGCCATGATCTTCAAATATTTCATTTCTGATATAGACAAAATAAGAAAATATCTATGACCTCTTTTTGAAATTTTAATGAATAATAATCATTCTTAAAACTTTGAGAAAGTGCATTATTTTGGCCCTCCTGGTAATAGTGCAAAATCTTTCTTCCCTCTTTAGAGGTTAATAATTGGAATATTTTTTTCTAGGCTTATTAATGCCTGCATAGACTAACTCCAAGTCAAGAAAGAAAATAAGTAATTCTATATCATCACAGATAAATCCAGGTTTCATGAAAGTCACATAAAATAAGTTCATGGATAAAGAGGGATGATTTGTTCAAGGTTACTGAGTTAAGGGCAATATAAAAGTATTTACTACATACTTTAAGTTCTTTATTATGTTTTAAACTATGTGTATTCTCTTGAATTGAGAAAAATTCTTATTGGGACTTAAAGACATGTCAAATAGTCAACATTAAAAATGCAAATACTGACATATACCACACCTAGAAACATCATGTCATTGAGTTTGGGCCCAATATAGGTTAAAAACAAATTTATATACTTTCTAAGTGACCATATAGTTTCACATGGTAAACTATTTGATCCTTTTCTTGCCAATTTGAAAATTTGGATTTGGACGTATAAGTAACAATGGTGCCAAAATTATTGATACCTGTTTCCTATTAAACTGTATACTTCTTGATAAAAAAACTGATAGACACTTCTGTGTTTTACTGTAAGAATATCATATGCCTTCTTAAAGCATAAATATTCAAGCGTTTTAATTATCAAATATTCATAGTATGAAATAGAATGTGAATGATGTCTTACTCTACATGACAAACATTTTTGGATGATACATTTTTTAGTAATAAATCTAAACCACAAACAATAAATTAAGGCATCCTTCTGAGAAATACATTTTTAAAGTAATAATTCTGTCAAAAGCGTACAATTCTTTTGACCTGAGGTTATGCTTCCATTGCAGCAACTTTTCAATTGAAGACATAATTTTTAGCATAAGCGTTTAAAGTAAAGCACATAGACCTCCTTTTTAAAACAAAATATTTTCAGCATTCAGAATAACATATAAAATAATGTATCCTCCACAAAGTTTTGTTGAATATTAACTTCAGATTTCATGTGTATATATTCATAAACTCATATAGCATGCTTTTGAGATTTTTAACTTTTATCTGAACACTGTCATGTCATATATCTTTTTTGGAACTTGCTTTGTTTTCTTTACGTGTTTTTAGAATATGTAATGTTAGTATATGCCATTCCATGTCATTCATTGAAACTTCAGGATAGTAACACTATAGGTTACTTTTCTCTGACCTTGAACTTCATATAACTGGAATCATACAGTATGCACTATTCTGTGTCTAGCTTCTTCCACTCAACTTTCTGTTTGTGAGATTCATCCACATTGTTGCGAGTAGCTGTAGTTTTTATTGATATGACAGCTTTGGAGTCAGGCAATGACTGAGGGTGTATTTGTATGGAGATTTGGGGACTCCCTTCTATGCAGCCTCCTTATGTTCGGTCCTTTGCCCCTCACTTTTCAGCTGCTTTGCCTCCCAGGTCTCTGGTCTCTGACTTCCCTGCCCAATGAGACCACAGCTTCTTCTTGGGTTCTAGACTCCTGCAAGAAGAGCTTAGAAATGGCCTCAAGACAGGATTTATGTGGATTTTACCTCCTATACTTCTCCTTTCTCAAGAATAGTCTTTTAGATACTTCTTTCATTTTACCAATTCCTTTAGACAATTTTCTTTTATTTTGTCCCACTTTAATAACTGCTTTTGCAAGAAAGTTATTCTGATACCAGCTGTTCTATCATGCCTCAATTACAGAAAATCCTTTCTGTATAGGTTTAGGATATACTGTAGGTAAATTTATTTATCTTTTCCTTTCACATTTTTTGTGTCTTTTTAAGGAAATTTAATCTAACTATGCAGTCACAAAGACATTTTACTATTTTTTCTCGTATGATTTTTTAAAAATTTTGCTTTTTGATTTCAAATCTATGATTGACCTGGAATTGATTTTTGTATATGTTTTCTATGTGGATGCTTTTTTTTTCATGTAGCTAAACAATTGTTTAAGCAAACTTTTTTTTTTTTTTTTGAGGACGATTAGCCCTGAGCTAACATCTGCTGCCAATCTTCCTCTTTTTGCTGAGGAAGACTGGCCCTGAGCTAACATCCGTGCCCATCTTCCTCTACTTTATACGTGGGACACCTGCCACAACATGGCTTGCAAGCGGTGCCATGTCCACACCTGGGATCCAAATCGGCGAACCCTGGGCCATGGAAGTGGAATGGGCGAATTTAACTGCTGTGCTACTGGGCGGCCCCTGTTTAAGCAAACTTTTATTACATAATGCAGAGAACTATTTATATAATTGTGCTTAAATACAAATAGGAAATATGATATATTTAATAGAGTAAGTCTTTATAAATATTCATTTACATTACATTTGTTGAGATGCTTATTATGCCAGTCATCGTGCAGACTACGATAGAGAATGCAATTTTGCATTTTGTGGATGAATTGTGCTAATTGGGAACACTCAAATTCTAAAGCAAAGCCATATGGCTGAGGTTCACCTCCTCAAAGACATTCTTAATTAATCAAAAAGTCACTTTGGCTGTATTTGCACAATGCCTCTGTATTAGGATTCTCCAGAGAAGCAGAACCAATAGGGAGATCTATTCCATCTCTATCTAATTATCTATCTACCTAGAGAAAGAGAGAGAGATGTATTACAAGGAATTGGACCATGTGATAATGGAGATGGGACAAGTCCCAAGGTCTGCAGAGTAAGTCAGCAAGCTGGAGACCCAGGATAGCCAGTGTTTTAGTTCCAGTGCAAGTCCACAGGCCTGAGACCCAGGAAAGCAGTGGGGTAGCTCCCATCTGAAGCTTGGCAGGCTCAAGACCTAAGAAGAGTTGATGTCTTAGTTTGAGTCCGAAGGTAAGAAAAAAGCCAACGTCTCAGTTTGAATGCAGGTAGGCAGGAAAGAATTTTTCCTTATTCAGGGGATGATCAGTCTTTTTGTTCTCTTCAGGACTTTGATGATTGGATGAGGCCCACCCACATCAGGGAGGGTAATCTGCTTTACTCAGTTTGCCAATTTAACTGTTAATCTCATTCAAAAACACCTTCACAGAAATACCCAGAATACTGTTTGACCAAATATCTGGATACCCCGTGAAGCAGTCAAGTTGATGCATAAAAGTAACCATCTCAGCCTCCAAGTAAAGGTGGGTGGTAACCATCAGTCATGGTAATTTGTTTCCTGCCCATTTTTATTTGCCATAATAAGCAGCAAAGAATCATTACATAAGTGCCATTAATTCATCTGAAAACATTTTTTGAGCCCCATTAGGTCCCAAGCTTTGTGATAGATACTGGAAAGTCACAAAATACTCTGTGATATTAAAGAGACAGTCATGGGATATGATTAGCTATGACTAGGCCAGGAAGGAACTTTCAAGCAGAGGGAATGGCCTGCCAACATCTCTCAGGTAGGCGAAGAGTTTGATCATTCAAGAAACAAAAAGAAAACCAACATGGTGAGTCATAGTATAGATCAAGTAAAGATCTGGGTCCACATTCTAAGGAAAGTGAGAAGAGATTGACAGCTTTGAAGCAAGAGAGTAACCCCTACAATTTTCATTTTTGAAAGATCCTTCTGTCCTCTATGTGGAAAATAGATGAGATAGAAATAGGGTCAAAATTGGAGGACTCAAGTAGAGTTAGAAAAGACTTTGGTGTTCTGGACAACAGCAGAGATATAGGGAACTGAATACATATACAAACAGAGAAAGAATTAATAACAATTGATTTGATTTAGTGTAAGCGAAAGAAAGGTGGCAATAATGATTCTTATGCTTTTGATCTAAGGAATTGTTCAAGGAATTCTAAGGAATTACCATTTGCTGAGGTGTAGAACCCTACAGTAGAAACAGGTAAGAATAAGAGAGCTCAAGAAGGTGATATAATGAAAAAGTTCCAATTCGCTGTGAGACATCCAAGTATAAGCTCCTTGGGGTGGATCGAAATATATAAATCTAATACTCAGTAGAGTGGTTTTGGCTCTGTACTTATATATATGGGTGAGTAATATTCAATGTTATGGGAATAAATGAGATAACCCAGGAAGAGAGTGTATAGTTCAATGAGAAGGGTAGATGGACTGAGCACTCACAAATATCAATATGTTATTTCAGATAAGGTCAGATAAACTCTATACGAGCTGAGAAGAAGCCATCAGATAAATCATAGGAAAACCACCTGAATGTGGAGCAAAAAAGGCAAAATGAAGAGAGTGTTTGTAGCAGGAGGGAAAAATAATAATGATGATGATAATTGCAACAAATTAGCTAAAATGTATTATTTTCTATGTTACAGGTACTTTGTTATGAACTTTATAGGTATTACCTGATTTAATCCTCACAAAATCATGTGTGATTGGTTTTATTATTGTCACTATTTTAGATATGGTGTGAGCTTCAAGAAGTTAAGCACCTTACCCAAAGTCAACAGGAAGTCTGACTTTGCAATGCTAATAGTTATGTACTCAACTATGCTAACTCTCAAATGTGAGGAATGGTCATATTATGTAGAAACTTTTCATTTGTTACTGACAAAGACAAAAATCTAAGAAAATAGGAGATTCACTTGGAAATATGTATATTATAGTTTTAATTATGGTGGTATCTAGGGCCTTAAAAAAACAATACAAAGCAAAAAATAGAATCCTATCCCTTTCTGTCTTTTCTTCCACTCTCCATGGCAGTGACACACAAAGTAATAAGCAAGTTTACAGACAGAGACAAAAGTCAGAAGACAAGTTAATGAAGATTTCAACCCAAATAAAGAAGTAAACTGAGGCAAACTCAAATTACCTGAAATTGAGTTTCTTCAGGAATAGCAGAGGAATTGCAATTCAGGAAACATATGCTATAGCAAGCTTCAGGCAAGTCTCTTTAGAATTTGGGGCGGGCTGTATTTTTGGGCAAGAAGCACAAAGAGTGTGGAGTCCATCCAGAGTCCAAGCAGTAAGTTCATTGGCTTGAGGATGGTGAGAGATTCTTGGTGGGTGTTCATTGGTCAGGAGGTAAGTCTTGGTCTTCTGCAAGTCAAGTGTTTACGGGAAATCAGTCTTTCAGTTCCTAAATTCTATTCTTCTGAGAGCACATGCATGAAATTCTCCATTTCATATCCTCCAGTTCCATTTTAGACTGAAATCCTTTTACAAAGGTCTTATTGAAGCATTTGCCCTCTATTATTTGCTCCATTCTCTAGGTTTACATTCTCTTTTCCTTAAGTCTGTGGAAAAGGAATTGCCTCCTGCCTGACCACTAAATCAAAGTTCTTGGAATTAGTGCTGATGTCACTCAGTTTATGTGTCAACCCAAAAACCAATTACTGATGCCAAGGATATTATAATTATATACTCTGATTAGTCAGGTCCTGGCTACATGTCTTCCTTGAGAATTGAGTTACCCCCCATTCAGCTCCATATAGACTAAGAAAGGCAGAGGGTGTTATCACCTAGAATACATGGTAAATTGTCAACTATCCTGTGTCTGAAACTTCAAGTCAGATGGAAATGGAAATGTGTCTATCAAATTTAGCATCAGTGAGTTTACTCTTGTTCTTAGAGCACTTTTAGTGAAGCAGTAAATGTGGAAGATAGACTGTAGGGGGATGAAGTATTAATGGAAGGTGAAGGAGATGGATGTGTAGACAAAGAAAAATGTATGTTTGACTGAAGCAGAGGAGAGAAATCAAACATCCCTTTGTATTTGTTGAACACTTTTGTATGGAAATCAATGGCCAATAATGAAGACATAATGATCTGATACCTTGCTGATCATCTCAAAACTCAAAATAAAATGCCCTGAAACTCTAATTTGAACAATAAACACACTTCTCTTACAACCACACACACACCAAACACACAATTTTAGCATAAATCATTCTAATTGTTTAATTAAAATATGCCCTTGGATGGCTCTTGTCATTTTCATTTTTAGTTTCTTTTATATACTAATATATTTTACTCATTTCATCCCTTAGCTTATCACACGTGCCCAGTATTTCCCCATCTTCATTCCATCCTCTGTAGTAGAAGAGCCTTACAGTTGGCCTTTTTGATTGTAACGCAGGTACGTGACATTAAGCTTTTGATTGTTGAGCCATTCACTTCAAAGACAGCTACCTCTAAAAACTTATTGCCAGCTACATGACTAGATAAACAGTCAGGCCACCCCACTCCTGAAGTTGCCCTTTGTTTTAGAGATCTCTGTGTGACTTAGATAACTGGCCATTTGATGGCTTATTTTGCCCTTCCCATGCTTTAATTTCCTCTTTTATGTCTTACACCAATAAAGAGCAAACCCTTGAAATGCTAAGCACGCCACCCTCCACTCAATAAAGGCAGAAGCCCAGGTCCCTGTGCTCTCTCTCTTGCTACCTGTGACCTTGCTATGTGGCCCCAGCATGGCATGTACCCACCAGGCTTTGTAAGTATTAAGGCTTGTGTTTTTTTTTCAAAATTCCTTGATGGTTGTTGTAGAGGTGTGTCTTGCAATCATAATAGGAACCACAAGGGCCCATCCAGTCACAGCTTTGGCTCGAAAAGGAGACGTGCCTTTGGGGGCTCCTGGTGGGCACAGGTGAGTGCTTCCTGGCATTTCTAGCCTATAGCATCACTATTGACAGGCAGAGACTGGCACAAAACAATCCTCCCACCACCTGGTTAATATTTGTTATTCTAGAATCTCTCTTCACTGTCATCTTGATATTTCCAACATGTGTCTCACTTGTTGGAGTCCCTATTTAGTTGGTTCCATGTCCTCTTGATTTTGGCTATTGAATCACTTTAAGAGCAAATCCTCCAGAACCTTCTTTCAGGTGAGTACATGGGAAAGATAATTTTTTCAGACTTTGCTTGTCTAAAAATCTCTTTATTCTACTCTTACACTTTATTTATAGTTTGGCTGACAATGAAATTCAAGATTGAAAATAATTTTCCTTCAGTTTTTGAAAGTTTTACTCTAGGATCTTATAGCTTCTTGGAAGCCTGAAGCCTTGTTGCCTTTTTGAATGTTGATCCCTTGCACGTGAACATGAGTTTTCTTTCCCCCTTAATTTTTGCAATTTAATGAAACTTCTCTTGATCTTCCATGTTCTAAAGTTTCGCATAATATGCCTCAGTATAGGTCTATTTTTATCCACACTGCTGGACACTCTGTTGGCCACTTCAATCTAGAAGGTTATCTCTCAGTTATATTAAATTTTATTGAATAACTTCTTTGATAATCTCCTTGTCCTTCAATTATTTTTGCATTCCTCACTCATTCTTAATCAAAATAATATTTTTTTCCAAAATATTTTGGCCAAACCAGCAATAGGAAGTAGGCCAAATAGTTTCATTTTCATATAACTTTGAGATTCTTACTGCAGTGAAAGAGATGAGTGATGTTTGTTCTTAGTGCAAAACAAGCAGGCATCTCTACTACCCTACGCCCTTCCTTCCCTTACAAAGGTGGGAATGGAGTAAGATATCAATCAGAAACTCTGCGGGTATTCTACAAACAACACTAAAAATATCCCGGAACAAGTGATAAGATAGTTAGGAAAATAAGATAACCTTTTATAGTGAATTTGTTGTCAGTCGGTAGACTCTGGGAGTTATATAGAAGGAACACTGGCTCTCAGCAAATATAAAAAAAGAAAATCAGTTTGAATCAATTGTCTTAATTGGATAGAATTACCAGAATTATGTGTAAATTCACTTTACTGCCATTGAGTAAATGAGACAGCTCATCTGGTATAGTGGATAAGATAATCTATAACTTATCAGTAACAAAGCCAGACTTGCTCTTCAGAATGTTTTGTGTGGTTTTTGAAGTCTGTCCAATAAGTAAAACTAAGTAAAATCATGAATCACTTAATGATGGGGATACTTTCTGAAAAATATGTCATTAGGTGATTTTGTTGTTGTGCAAACATCATAGACTGTACTTACACAAACCTGGATGGTATAGCCTACTACACACTTAGGCTATATGGTACTAATCTGATGGGACCACCATCATATGTGGTCCATCGTTGACTGAAACGTCATTATGTGGCGCATGACTATAATTATGAATATAGTGCTTTTTTTGATTTGGTTAACTGAAGAAGAGTCCTCAACTTTCTCTTTAAAATTACTGAAGCAAAGCATTTTGCTTTTTTATGCAAAAAAAGCACATTTTGTTATGCACATAAACAGTACAACATGAGATCACTGAGTAGTGGTCATCCAGGGAAGCTGTTAGTGGCATATTCAAATAAAAAATGACTGCGAAATTCCTCAAAAAGATCTGGAAGGCATGGAATCTAGTTTTCTTACACATTCTGAGGAATTCAGTATGAAACTGCTCTTGTAGATTCCAATCAGGAGGATGATGTACAAGCTTTAAGATGGCACATCCAAAGCAAATTTCTTAGAAAACATTGTGTTGTACATCCATGGGCAGAGGAAGAAGATCCAAGCCTTTTCACTGAGGCTGCTTTGGAAATAGAATGTTAAATATTAACACAGGATTTAGCCCAATTAACGGTTTTTCCCTTCTTGTTTTTGAGAGTTTTCTCCATGGCACTGAGAAGTGTATTTTATGCTCTTGCTATATCACATTGCATGTCTGTTCAAAAATTTTGATAATCAAACAAGTTTCTGATTAATTTTATAATCGTTTAAAGGCTAACATTTTATTTGAAGAATTCAGAGCAGCTAGTGTCTGTGTCTCTTTTTTTCAGCTCATCATACAGCCTTATTAAATTGCCTTTAACTTAGAGTTTAAAATATTACAGATTTAGGTCAGAACTTCAAGAGTTTTCAGTGTAGTCTCCATTACTGAACTGATACAGTATTATTTATGAGGTATTTGTGTGTATGTGTGTTTTAATTACTTGCAGTAAAGATTCTTTTAGTAGTTTTTAATTTTTAGATTTCAACTTTTATCAAATCGGGCTTCTCATACTTTCATCTGAATTTACTATATCAAGAGCAGTAATCTCTGGACTGCCTAAAAAACATGCTTAAAGGCAGAAGTTTATTCACAACCAATAATTTTTATTTCTGGCTCTAATTTTTCCTACTATCTTCTGATTTAACATTATTGCAACCCTGGAATGTATGTCTGTGGCTCTGGCCATCAGGAGGCTCAGATATAAGAAGTGACTTAGCCTCTCATGGCCCCACAAATGTTTACAGAAAAGTGAGAACTAGAACACAATTTTATTGATTTTCACTTATTCTATCTAATTAATATTCATCTATGTCATTATTGTGATAAGGCTCTGATCAAAGTCATATCTGTTATTGGGACTAATTGATAGTTTTTCCATGACTCATGCAACCAATTAGTAATTCTCAACCCTCATAACTTCCAGGCCATGCTCTATGGCATGGTCCTGACTCCTGAATGCACACTGGAGTCACTTGGGCACCATTTAAAATAATATGATCATTCAGATTCTGTCCCTGGAGATTCTGGTTTAATTAGTCTATAGTACTTAAGCATTGACATTTTCTAAAAAGCTCTCTTAGGAAATCTAATATGTAGCCAGGGTTAAGAATCTCTGTTCTGTGTTATGCAACACTGTGTTTTCAACTGCGTACATTTTCAGACACTCAAAAATTTATAAATTTAGAATCAAGAAGAAAAAGTTTGGAAATAAGCTTAGAATTCATTAATTTATTCTCCTCTTCAGACAGGAATCTGTCTTATTACATTTTTGGTGGGTAATTATACAGTGTTGGTAAAGTTTCATTACCAGTATTTTTTTTTTTTAAAGATTGGCCCTGAGCTAACATCTGTTGCCAATCTTCTTTTTTTCTTCTTCTTCTCCCCAAAGCCTCCTAGTATATAGCTGTATATTCTAGTTGTCGGTCCTTCTGGGTGTGCTATGTGGGACACTGTCTCAGTGCGGCCTGATGAGGGGTGCCATGTCCACGTCCAGGATCCAAACTAGCGAAACCCTGGGCCGCTGAAGCAGAGCTCGAACTTAACCACTCGGCCACGGGGTCGACCCCTACCAGTATATTTCTGACAACACCCAACTTCTTTCTTAGTCTAAGCAGAAACATCCTTCCTTTTCTCTCAGAATTACCTTTGTAGTTCTGTTTTTTCCAGAAGCTTGGGATTGGATAGTTTTACTGATAGTTTTTTCTTACATCTTCGTAATTTCCCTGTGAATACTAATGGCTTTATCCACTGAATATCAATGTTAAATATTTTTTCAGTGGATGCACATTTTAATTGTTTGATTGTTATTTATAAAAGATCTGCCTGTCCCTTTTTGAATTTAAACAGGTCTGAGTGTTCTGCTCTTCAAATTGTAGAGGACAACAAACTTCCCTTTACCAGGATTCTAGTTCCAAAGATTTATAACTGGTTGTAAGTTGTGGTTTCATTCAACTGAATTGGAAAATCAAAAGCCTATGTTTAAGTTCTAGCTCTGCCATTGATAAACGAAAATGGAGCTCAGCGAGTACACATTATATATTCAGTACACTGGTATCAGCAGAGTATGCGGAAGCATAATAATAGAAATGACAACTTACATTTGTATAGCATATTATCGAGAACTGTAAGTTCCTTACCTTGAAAGAGGTCTAAATGAGTTGTAGAGATAAGAATACAAGAAAAAATAGTGAATGATACAAGGCAAACTGTATAATAATTTCCATGATAGACTATGAGTTCTGTAAGAGTTGAATACATAGGGAAATTAATAAAGATAAGTATTTATGAAAGCTTTCATGAAAGAGGAGAGCTTGAAAATGACTTGAACTTTGTCTTGAAATATTTAAATAGAGAATATGAAGGATAAGGAACGAGTTCGATATAAGGAAGATGGCATAAGGAGGGGTGTGTGTGTGTGTGTGTAGAGAGAGAAAGGGGAGAGAAGGAGGGTAGACGGAGAGAGAAACACAGATAGATGAAAGATTGGGGAGAGAGATTCTAAATGTAGGGAAAATGTGTTGACCCTAGGAAGAAGTGAAGCTGAGAAAGTGGTGTGGGAACAATACAGCAGAATGATTAAGAGGACTAAGTTTGAAGTTAGGTTGATATGGGTTTAGTTTTTTGTTGTTGTACTTTTTTTTAATCAGCATATAACATTGTGTAAGTGTAAGGTATACAACATGTTGATTTGATATATTTACATATTTCAGTATGATTACCATGGGAGCATTAACTAACTTCTCTATCACATCACGCAATTATCATTCCTCTTTTGATATGGGTTTAAATACTTACTCTACTTTTACTAACTATGACTGACCATGGGCAACTTATTTAATCTCTGTAAACTTAGGTTTCCATATTGTTAAAATAGGAACATTACTACATTTGCCACAGTCTCCGGTAGTAAATGAGATAATCCCTGTCAAACACTTAGCTCAGTGCTCAATAAATATTAGCTAAAACTTAAATGAAGTCAAGCAAAGAAATAATACATTTAATGTAGTTGGAAATTAGCTCTCCCTAAAGACTGCAAATCAGGCAACCATATTTGAGTTAATTTAGTCCAACAGTAGAACACAGAATAAAGACAGAGAATTTAGAGTTTGAGAGACCATCAAATTGAATATTTCAGCAATTCAGGCTTGAAGAGGTAGAGTACAACGCTAGTGGCAGTAGAAATAAAATGATAGGACAGCTGAAAGAGATTTAAAAGAAAGTTTCCAAGTCTTCCTGACTCATTAAGGCTGCATTGATTCTTTGGAGGCAGAGAAGCTTTGGTTACTGTTGAGTTTCAAAAGCCAGGAAGATACCAAACAAAAGTCTACCAATTGAAAATAATGGCTGGAGTTTGAATGGGAGAACAGGACTGAGCTCACAGATATGAAAACCATCAGTAATAAAAGAAAAGTTGAGTCATAAAATAGGACGAGCTTTCTGAGTAAGAAAATATAGTTGTTGAGCTTTCTGGAAAAAGCTTGTGATGGGCCACTCCATCTGTCTGATGGTTTTTGGTTTCCTCTCTATTGTAGGCCCCCAAGAATTATGTACCAGAGCATTATTGATTATTGGTATTTCCATCCATTACTGTTTCCATTTTTTCCCTCTTCTGGATATCCTTCTCTTCCATCATCTTTAGTTTCACATTTGCTGAATTGACATAGGGAGTTTCTCTTAAGCAGAGATGGAAACTATCAACTATATCTTTTTTGCATTTTTCTCATTTTATCACTTAATCAAGTGATCTTTTCAGAGTAAAAATGAACATAAGTCAAGTCAAAGACAGAATTGGACATCATGCTGCTGCTTTTAGTATTCAATTCTAAAAGTATGTTAGCACATATTGAAATTCTATGGCTTAGTCCTTATATGAATATATGAATGTCAATTATACGTTCATTTCTTTTCACTGACTAATATTATCTAATCCGTATCATTTTGGTTCCTCCTGTAATGAGAAAATGGACAGAAAAAAATTCCATGCATAGCTTATTCCCCAAAGAAATAATTTGGCCTCCGATGATGGTTAAAAGGATAGTTTACCTTTGTTGGTATGCCATTACCTAAGACATGGACCTTTTCTCTTCATCTTCATGCCTTGAGTCTGTGGTTGTGTTTGAAGAATAAAACCACTGGATTTCCAGGCTGCAATCTGTACTTTCCAGGTCAGCAGAGTCTCCAAAGGTATGTTACTGCTCCTCACAGTTTGCCTTTTCCATTCTGCATAATTGAACTTGTTCCATGCTATCTTATTCCTTTGGCTCAGAGGATATTGGTGGCAGAAGTAGAAAACAGTGAGAGAATCTGCTTTTTCACCTTGTCCTAGGTGGGCCTTCTGGAAGTATATATTTGATGGTAAATTAATGTTTATGTAGTTACAAGGAGAAGGAAGTAGCAACAAAGATGACTAGCAGATGGTATACTTCAAAGTCTACGTGGTTGTTAAGCCAATTTAATGGTTGTTACTTGGGCGCTGGGCCAGATAGAAAGTCTGCATGGTCATTTTTATTACCGAAGTGATGAGAATCACAACCTGTCTGATTCATAGTTGACTTCTACCATGCACAGCCTATATTATCGTGCACCCTGAGTGGTATACAACAGATGCAAATGTGGAGTCATTATGGAAATGAACCTTCACTCTTATTAACTCACACAAGGTGTTTATGAGGGTCATCACGCCTTTCATTTGGCACCTATGTGAGGTCTGCCTCTTTCAGACATGGTGCTAATTCATTTTCAGCAGTGATTTTTACTTTATTCACAGTCTGCTCTTCTGAAAACCTCCCAAATGAATGTGAGAAAAACAGACATAGTTTCTTAAAGATTTAGTAAATGACAAATGGGAATAGAATCATTTCTCATGTGCATAACAGAAAGGGTGTCCATTGTACATATACACTCTTGTTATTATTCAGGATAACTATTATGGTATCATTTACATAATTTAGTAGTCATTATATATATATAGATATAAACCCAATAAATTTACATTTATACATAGCGTTTTAAGTTTTTCTATTTTGGAGAAAAATATAGTTTGGCTTGACCTATGCCTGCTTCAGCTAGGAAAAGCTAACAATCTAATCCTGCTTCAAGTGAAAATGCATGTGTCTAAGAGACTTTTAAAAAATAAATGATAATTAGATAAGTAAATTGATTTATCAGAATAAGTAATCAGCACTTGCCTATCTGCTCATTACTGGTGGAGATTAATTTCTAAACTTCAAAGGATATGGAAACAGGACATTTTCAAAAATCAAAAGAAAACAAGGCTACTTTATTTTGAGCAAATACATTTTAAAGGCATATTTTTCCTTTTGACTTAGATATTCTTATGAAATGTAGGACATTGGTAAGGCATGAAAAAATGAGGAGTTGTGAGCACAGTAATAAGGAAACATCAGTTTAGATTCTTCTAATGATGTCGAGGGAATTTTTCAGTTGCCAGTATAATTTTAAATGCTGCTTTTTACAAATTTTATTTTCAGGCATTAACTTTGATATTCATGCATGAGAAAATGATAAACAACTCTCATTATTTTTATAATTCCACTAGGAAAAAAAGGAGTATTTTTATTATAGTGTTCTTTACTGTGAATAATGAATTCTTCCTTCTTATAAGATAAAATGCCATAGTTTCTATCTTTAAGAGAGAGAAATGTGTGTTTCATAGTCTTTTTGTAAACAATAATAATTTCAAGCCTCATCAAATGCTGTTTCAAATCCCTGACAAAACTATACTCTTACCATCTTTGTAGTAATCATTCTATATTCATTTGTTAACATTCATTTCTAGCATTTTCACAGTGTATGATGTCAATAATAAATCATTTATTCATTGTATTGCTTTGTGGAAGGGAAAGATGAAGTGATGAAGACAGTAATGATGGAATTTATAGTTACACATAAGATCTCAGTTGATTCAATCATTAATCAGTAGTTTAAGATGAAATTGGATTAATAAAAGCATAAAATTCATAAAATAGTTTAAAAAATTCAGCATTGAATATTTCAGTTTCAAATTTTTGTAGACTTTATCTAAGGTTGTTCATATTTCATTAAGTTAAAAATGTATTTGCCAATTTCAACACCCACTAATTATGAATTTTTTGATCACTAGAATAATGTACAGATTTAGCCTACTTTTCTATTAAAAGATAGAAATTAAGGTAGATGTGGTTCACTTCTATAAAAGTTATCCTGTCATGAAAACACGTTTTTTTAATACTTCCAGCAATTGATATTTTCTATCTAACTCTCCTTCATTAATTAATTAATTCTAGAAGCAAGTTTTTGGTCCCCTACCATGTACCAGCTCTAAAAAGAACTTTCTCGTTAGCCAGGACACCAGCAGGCGGTTTTTCTTGGGTAGGTCTCATTTGTAAAATGCAAATGTATCATTTTACTTGCACTAATCTGAATTAGCTATTTCCACGCCCAAATACACGGCACATTTTGCAACTCAGTTTATTTTTGAGTTTACAAAGATATCACACTATTTTAAGTTAGACATTAGCAAGTTTCTTTTGAGATTTTTAATTTGGGGAATAAAATATTTGAGGCTGTAGTCAATGTCCTAAAACCCTGGGGCTTCACTGTCCATTTGTCCTAGAGTTAGAATGAACTAGAAATGATTTTCTGAGTTAGACTGGAGTCAGGCTCATATTTGTTGCCTTGGCCCACTTCCATCTGAAATTTGGGTAACCACATATCTTGTCAGAGATTCTTCTCAGCCTTCTGTATCTACATAAGATAGTAACAACTTTTCGCCAGAATCGCAACTTTCACTAAATTGTGACAGTGTCTCTCTTTAATCATTAAAATATAATATTGATATCCCATATACTATTTTACGGCACAAAAACTCAAGTTCATTTCTGTTCAATATCTATCAGGTTTTATTATAAGAAACAGAACAGGTAATGTGAGATTCAAATTCGCTCAAGGTCAGTATTTTTCAATCCATAGGTCACAAGCCATTTGTGGGTCAGGAAATTAATTGAGTAGTTCCTGGCCTACTTTTAAATATTGAATGATATCAGAACAGAATAGAAAATGTCAGAGTCCATCTGGCACAGTAAGCATATAGACGGTTTCATTATATATATGTGAGTGTATTTTTAATTTATATATACCAATATATATTTTACTGTGATTTGTAAAATATATTTTATCTTTATGTTAATCTATAACATCATTGAGTGATATACTTGGACCGTATAATTCTGGCACTATGTAGAAATTATTCTTACTGAATTCTGCTTTGGAATTGTGTTATCGGTTTACGACAAAGCGCATTATAAAACAAGAACTACATGAAATCCATTGTTTGTTTCATGAAGGAAGCAGTGGATGCTCCTGTTCCCTGAGCACTTGGACCGTAGCCACTACTTTACAAAAATCTATAGGAGAAGTTTATTTTTTTTCTCTCTGCTAGCAATAATTCCTCTGACAAATTTACTAATTGTCTTTTATATATATATATAAAACATGAGACTCTTGGAACAAAGTTTATAGACTCTTTTCTAACAAGTAGACAGGATCTTATGGCTTACATATTATGCATTAACTTAATATTGATTTCATTTTACCTTTTGAACATTTATTTTAGTTTTTCTCTGCTTATTCATTTATTTTCTAAAATCTTGGCTTATGGTTAGAATTTTAAGAATTACGCATGTAATAAATATGTCTGTACATGGATATATCCACAAATCAATCATGAAGAATAAAAACGGTGCTTTACCTGTTTCTTATGTAGTTATTATAATAACCAGCTAATGATGGGACCAATAATTTCATGTATGGTCTTGAATACAAATTATGACAAACTAGATGACCTCAATGTGTTGGCCAGGAAATTATTTTTACACACCTAGATTCAATCTTTAAAGGAATAATAAATATTTTATAAAATGTATTCAACATACAAAAATATTATCATTTAGTATTTAAAATATGTTTAGCATAAATATTAAGATTGTAGATTCTCGATCCTAAACCATGGAATTCACTTATTCTCTGTCACTTCCTAGCTATGTCACCTAGAGCTTCGCATTAACCCCACCGTGGCTGAATACCTTATTCTCAAAGTGGGGCCAACAATAGAACCTATCTGTTAGAGTCATTCAGAGGATTAAAGTATTGAATACATGCAGCGTTGAGAACACTATTTGGCTCATAGAAATAGCTGTGAAGTGTTAGCAATTATTTCCATCCTATCTCTGTCCACAGCTATAGTGCCTTTCATAAAAACAATTTTTTTCAATTCTTTGTCTTTTCGTTTACAATTCTCAGATCCTCCTTTTACATTTCAGTGATAATGCCTTTCAAGAAGTTCAGAAAACCCTGCCGTTTAGTTCAGTACATTGGTTTCCTTAATCCTCTTTTTCTTGTTTTAGGGAACTTCAATGGAGCATTGCTTTTGTTGGAGAAAAGAGAGAATCTTGGGTAAGTGAGACAAAGAAACGATAAGAACGATTTCCAGCTGGGAAGAAGATGAGCTTGCTCTGTGCGGTCTGTGCACTTTGATGTGAGCACTTGTCTTTATCTTCTGCTTTTAAACTGAAGAAACGTCTTATACTTAATAATTCTATTGATAGATCTTTCTTTTTTGCCCAAGATAGTACTCAGAGTACAGTGCAGGTGTGTATGTGTGTTTTCCAGTTTTCACTAACACTGAATATTAGAATTCATACTTTTATAGCATTCGATGGAATGAATATGATGTCCTCTCTAAAAGTTTACTCTCTCTCCTACCTGTTTACTTTCATTCTCTCTTCCGATTTTCTCTCCCTTCCAATTTTCTTATTCCATTTTCTATGTTTAATATCAAGATAATAATGATGTTGTTCATCCTAACACACAACTCTCCCCTATAATATTGTGAGTGTATACATTAGCTACGGCCTTGTTTCAGGGACTCACTGTTGCCCTGAAGAATCCAGCCAGTAAGCACAGTACTCACCCTTTGTGAAGGAGAAATCAGAAAATTATGAGATCAATTTAAGATGCTGTCTTTGAAAGAGACTAAAGCCAAAGTATATAATAGGCACCATGTGCTAAAAATGTCCAGGAGAGGCTGTTCAATTCCTCAGACTGTTCCCCTGAGAAAAACAGAGCTATTTGTAGATCCCTAGATGTGATATATTCTTTTATTGGAAGTCTATATCTACTTTTCTGTCTACTGGTCTTTCAGGTATTAGTTCAAACACTGCTTTCCTTGTCTAAGCAGACTTGACGACTCGAGGCAGAGTTAGTCTCTTCCTCCTCTGCGATACCATGCTGGGCGCCACTGCAGCAGTGTTATCCAGTATTCGAGAGAGTCGTTGGCCTGCCTCCTCCCTGGCCTAAATTTCCATAAGAACAGAGTTTCTGACTTTTCATCATTGTAATCAAAACTTCTATTAAAGTACTTGTAATATAGTGGGGCTGTTGAATTGGCTGAATTAGTGAATTAAATATGAGTAGAATAAATGTAGATCTTCCAACCTTTCTAACTGAAGCCAATAAATATTAGTGGCTGGTGGAGAAAAAATAGCATTGGAGTTTTTTTGACCTTTTTACATGATTCACTCTTTGGAGTAACATATAACAATAAATAAAATTAGGGAACTTGGTTCTATGTATCAAGTTTTTAAAGATTTTATTTTTTTCCTTTTTCTCCCCCAAAGCCCCGTGGTGCGTAGTTGTATTATATTCTTTGTTGTGGGTCCTTCTAGTTGTGGCATGTGGGACGCTGCCTCAGCGTGGTTTGATGAGCAGTGCCATGTCCACGCCCAGGATTCGAACCAATGAAACACTGGGCCGCCTGCAGTGGAGCGCACGAACTTAACCACTCAGCCACGGGTCCAGCCCCTATGTATCAAGTTTTCATACAAATTTTTGAAATTCAAATGGAAAATGAACTGGCTTGTACTGAATAAAGCTCATGGGCACTTACTACTAGTGCAGTAATTTACCAAAGGTTTTGCCTGATTGAATTAAAAACTAGATAATAATTAAAAGTTACTGGATGGCTGCCATACAGTGTATATAGTGCAGGCTTTCCTATTAAATGTTCCACAAACTGTTCAGAGAGGACTTGAAACAAAGTAGCAAATAAATTTTGGAAATGTCTACATTTTCTTGTCTTGCAGACTCACTATTTACATTAGCTTATTAAAGCCTCTGAGAAGTCTTACAATAAAGAGGCATATAACTTTTAAAATATATTTCTTAAATGTCTTTGACCATATTAACATCCAAGGGGTTAGTGTTTCAAGAAAAATACTTCTGAGAACACTGATGTGGTGAACAGTTTGTGTCACTTTTATGTACATCCTGAGGAAGGAAAATAGAGGATTCTTAAGAGGAATATGGCACTCTCTTGCAAGTTCTATTCCTCATATTAGAAAACATTAAAATTGAACTTTTAACACAAACATTACCCATAGGAGTTGTTGTCCTAGAGTTCGGCATCTGGGAAAGTAAATATAAAAGCAGTTCGGAAACTATGAGACCAATAAAAGGGGAAATGGGAAGGATGAATCTAACGGTGATTGCTTTCAAGGAGGTAATCATTAAATAAAATGAAACAGAACTGCAGGAAAAAAGAACCAGGCATAAAGGGTGGAATCAGCTTGAACTGAAAGATATATACCCTTTGCTCCAAGTGTAAATAACAGAGGGCGGATTCTGTAACTCTGCCTGATTGTCTTCCTCATCTATTTTTCCAATCAGCAGATGCAGAGTCATTTCCTTAACCTTACACCTTGAAAGATAGGAAGTCTGAGAGGCGTATTAAAGCATCACAAATAAGAGATGTTTTCACAAGTTTTGAGTCTAAGCATCCAGCTATTTTTGAGAACAGATTGATGGCCTTTGTTCATCAGGTCTGCCAGATGGAAGTCCTAAGGACTGAATTCTCTCATTGTGGTGTATATTTTAGGAAAACGTGATCTCTTAAGTGCTATGGAAGGTTTGCAATCTCAGTGTGTACCATTCTAAAGTTGTATATATTTTTTACTACATTCTATATCATATGCTAAACCTCTTTAAAGCACTAATGGAAATTTATTTCCCTGAAGTTGTTTTCCAAAAGCCCAAAGGGAAATTTTGCTTTCATAGATAACTAATACTAATTGTTGGGAAAGTATTGTTAAATTCTAACATTTATAAAGAGTTATCACAATGTAACAAGTAGAATAGAATTGGGAAACAACATCTAAGAGATCTGTAGTTGATCATTATGAAATTCTATTATTAAAAATAAAATCAACCAACAAAAAAGCTTCTAGCAGCTTCCAAGGAGAAGAATCAGAATGTCTGATGTCCTGGAAACTCTAGCCAGAATCTGTTGTCACTTAATAATGGCTTATCAGGAATAAATAGATTAGGAGTTCATTTATACATTCATTAATTCATTCAAAAACTGTTTATTAAGTAACTCTGTGATGATCATCAGGCTAAGCACAGAGAATATAATAGTTAACCTGACGGACATGGTTCCAGAATTCAAGAATCTTACAATCTAATGGGGAATGTAGAAAAGAGGGCAGGAAGATAAATTTTGTAGAATATATTGAATGATAATCATACGAAATATTTTCTATTGGAGGAGGATGTGGGTCAGAGAAGGACTTTCAGAGAAATTGATGTCTAATTTACAAACCAAGGCATGAGTAGATGCTAGAAAGATTAGGACAAGAAGAGAAGATGGATTAAAGCAGAGAAAAGAAAATCATGTTAAAGCCCTGAAGGTAAGGGAAATCAGAGTGTAACAGATGGGAGCATTCAAGAGTGAAAACAGGAGATAGAGTAGTACTAAGTTATTGCAGTGTTCCAGTAGAAAGGTGAGTTTGGTTAACCTATGGGAGACGCAGAAAAGCCTGAATGAGTAGATGGGTTTGAAACATATTTAATAATAGTGATAATAGGTATAAAATAACTAATCTTTATTGAGTACTGCCTGTTAGGCATAGTAGTAGTTGCTTTTCACACATTATTGTATTTATTCCTCCCAAATTTCTATAAAGTAGATAATCCTTTTATTAAGACAATTTTTTAGACCAGTTTAAGGTTCACAGCAAAACTGAGAAGAAAGTACAGAGATTACCCCTTGTTCCCACACATACATAGCCTCTCCCATTATCAACGTTCTCTACCAGAGTGGTGCATTTCTTACAATCGATGGACCTGCATTGTCACCCAAAGTCCAAAGATACATTATACTTTACTCTTGGTGTTGTACATTCTATGGGTTTGGACAAATGTATAATGATGTGTAAGCAACATTATAGTATAATACAGACTCCTTTAACTGCCCCCACAATCCTCTGTGCTCCAACTGTTCACCCTTCCCCCTGTACCAATCCGTGACAGCTACTGATTTTTTACTGTCTCCAATTTTGCCTCTTCAAGAATGTCATATGTTGAAATCACACAATATGTAGCCTTTTTTAGATTGGCTTATTTCACTCAGTAATATGCATTTAGGGATTCTCTGTGCCTTTTCATGGGTTGGATAGCTCATTTCTTTTCAGTGCTGAATAATATTCCATTGTCTGGGTGTACCACTGTTTATCCATTCACCTACTGAAAGACATGTTATCTTGGTTGCTTCCAAGTGCTGGCAATTATGAATAAAGCTACCATCAATATCCATGGGCAAGTTTTTACGTGGACATAAGTTTTAAACCCCTTTGGGTAAATACCAAGAAGCACATTTGCTGGACCTTATGTTAAGAGTATGTTTTGTTTTGTACAAAACTGCCAAACTGTCTTCCAAAGTGACTGTACTATTTCTCATTTCTACCACCGGTGAAAGAGAGTTCTTGTTCCACATCTGCACCAGCATTTGCTGTTATCAGTTTTCTGGATTTTGGCCAATCTAATAGGTATGTAGTGGTATCTCATTTTAATTTGCATTTCTCTGATGATATGTGATGTGAAGCGTCTTTTCATGTGCTTATTGCCATCAATATATCTACTTTGGTGAGGTCTCTGTTAAGGTCTTTGGCGCATTTTTTGTGAGTTGTTTGTTTTCTTATTGCTGAATTTTAAGAGTTCTTTGTACATTTTGTACAACAGTTCTTCATCAGATGTGTCTTTTATAAATGTGTTATAACAGTCTGTGGCTTGTCTTCTCATTCTCTTGACACTGTATTTTGCAGAGCAGAAATTTTTAATTTTAATACCGTCCAGCTTATCAATTATTTCTTTCATGGATTGTGCATTTGATATCATATCTAAAAAGTCATCATCATGCCCAAGGTCGTTTGGTTTTCTTTTGTGTTATCTTCTAGGAGTTTTATAGTTTGATATTTTACATTTAGGTCTGTAATCCATTTTGAGTTAATTTTTGTGAAGGGTGTTAATTTTTGTGAAGGATGTAGACTAATTCTTTCGTATGTGGATATCCAGTTGTTGCACCACCATTTGTTGAAAAGGCTATCTTTTGTTCCATTGTATTGCTTTCGCTCCTTTGTCAAAGATCAGTTGACTATATTGATGTGGGTCTATTTCTGGGCTCTCTATTCTGTTCCATTGATCTATTTGTCTATTCTCTCACTAATATCACACTGTATTGATTACTATAGCTTTATAGTAAGTTGATATTGGGTGGCATCAGTCCTCCAACTTTCTTCTTCTCCTTCAGTATTGCATTAGCTATTCTGGGTCTTTTGCCTCTCCATGTAAACTTTAAGATAAGTTGGCCAATATCCACAAAATAACTTGCAGAGATTTTGATTGGGGTTGCACTGAATCTATATATTAAGAAGGGAAGAACTGACGTTTGACAATATCGAGTCTTGATATCCATGAATATGGAATATCTCTATTTAGTTCTTCTTTGATTCAAGTAGATATTTTTAAATGACAAATTTTATTTTAAAGTTATTTTTTAAAGACATTTAAAAATAGGGAATGTAAGTCTCAGAGAAAATCAAGGTGAGGGATTTAACTACAGATTGTCTGATTCTAAAGCCCATTCACTTCTCCACTGGTTTAGGAGAGAAGCAATTAATTTGATACAGGCAGTGGAGGAGGAGAAGGGCTAAGGTATTGTGTTTAGTTTTCTTGTTTGTGTAGCTAGGTGGATAATACCAGTAAATAAGATACAGAACATGGGAAGAATAGTAGGTTGGAGAAACATAATGAGTTTAAGGACAAGTACTTCGTATGTCAAACATTCTCAGGATATACAAGTATAGATACAATATCTAAACAACATCTATACAATATAGATAGAAGTATGCAAGTATAAATTTTTATTTGATAGTTGAAAAATACATCTGGAGTTCAGAAGAGAGAATGTAGCTGTAAATGTAGACTTGGGAATGGTTAGTATAAATAGCAGAGGAAAATCAGGATTTATTTCCATTGTTGAACCCAAAATACTGGCATCATATAAAAACAGTGACGAGGTTGGAAATGTGCTTTGACTGATCGTAGCTAGAAGGAATCGGCGTATGTTGTACCTCCAAGTGTTCTCACCAGGGTCTGTCATTCAAAAGCATGGTTTTACAAAACACAAGAGATGTCCATTTATACATTTATTAATTCATTTAATCGTTCATTCATCTACGACACACATAAACTGGTGTAGTAAGCTAATTCAAATGCACAATTCATTCAGAAATCCTACCACAGAGGATTATATGGTGCAAGAATATATTTCCATGATAATTTTTTATTTATTATTATTTTGTATTGAGGTAATATTGGTTTATAACATTATATAAATTTCAGATGTACATCATATATTTTGATTTCTGTGTAGACTGCACCATGTTCACCACCCACAGACTGATTCCCATCCATCACTGTACACAGGTACCTTTTACCCCTTTCATCCTCCTCCCTCCTCCCTTCTCCTCTTGTAAGCATTAATCTAAATTGTATATCTATACATTCATTTGTTATTTTTATCTTCCACTTATGAATGAAATCATAGGTATTTGACTTTGTCTGCCTTATTTCTCTTAGCATAATATCCTCAAGGTCCATCCATGTTGTCCTTTGCTTTCAGATCCAGAACAAATGAGTTTAATTCTTTTCTGAGACTAGCTCCTTTATAATCATTGTTTGGGGAGCAAAGTGACTCAATGAATCTATATACATTGACAAATAGGCTAGCATGATTCAAAAGGAAACTAAGCCTGGTTGATATCATAGAGGACCAATTGATTAGCTATCCACACGCAAAAAGCACTTTCCCAAAAAAGGGACATCTCTGAGGGTTACGTGTAGATTCCAAAATGCCACACACACGCAAATATCATGCCAGTGGTAGACCCTCAGAAAATGTTTGAACTTCTGTTAAAACGGAGGGAACAAATACACTCTGTTGTTTTTTTTAGGTCTTGTTGGTATTGCAGAATTTTTCCATAGCTATTATCAGCTGTTATCATTTATTTGTCTTCTAATCTTTTGTATGTTCATAAATAGAACAATAATTTAAGAATACCCTAAATTACAAAGGACATAGTTAAATAATTCAACCAACTTTCCTGTTGTAGTTTGGATGACAATTTTTCTCTACTGACAGTTTAGTTTCTTTTACATATTCAAACTTTATATTATTGAATTACAGAAGATCTGAATATGATATTTGACTACTTTTATCCACTACCAATGTCAATGTAATTATTTTTCTTGCTGATATAGATGAAGATTTTGTTCAGACTGCATGCACTGTTAATTACATGCTTAATACCATTATGCAAACACACATATCACATGTCCTATGTGAGAATTGAACACATTCATAACATTATTCTTGAATAAGTTGAACACGCCAAATTAGGATCGCCTATAGATTTTGAACTTGCTCTTCCAAATTGACTGGGAACAAAATATATTTGGTTACTGAAAGCTGCCAAGAATATTTCCTTGAATTAAAAAAAAATCTCTAAATTGTAACAATAATCTTAAATCACCATTGCTAGCGTGAACACATTATTCTATTTGCTTTGGTAATAGTGCTGGGGAAGAGCTCTTACTCAACGGTTCTTCCATGTGGAGGGTTGTCTATTAAAACAAAAATCTTGGCCTCTCTCTACCCTCTCACTCATTCATCTATTAGCTGACTGGTAAGGTTGAAAAGAGGAAGTGGTCATGAGTAGCTTAATTCCTTCCTCTTTTTTCATCTTAGTAGTACATGCACAAGAAGCATCCTTCTGTGCTGCTTTTCTGTACTTTATGGTTTATAAGAAAAACAGAACATAGAGCAGGTCCCTTGAGTGCAGACTCCCAAAAACAAAAAGACAGGAAGGAGCTGGCCTACTCGTGACTAATCAGTCTAATAATGGGGTACAATCAGAATTAGGAAACTCATTTTGTCTTAATACTCAAGCCACATGCCAAGATATCTGTTTCATTGGTAATGAAGATGAGATTTTGTCCTAAATATGCTGTTTTTTTTCATTTCTCAGTTCAGAAATTGGGTAGAAAAAAAGTGTTATATATTGAGGTTTCTCAAGTTTTACAATGATTAGAAAAAATAAATTCAATGAGAATATATGAGCATTTGTGCTATATTCATCACTGCCCTAAATACTGTGGGGGAGAAAACAAACTATCATATTTCTTAAAAAACTTATAATTTGGGGAAATAAAGCTAACATGTGTGAAGCAAATACAGATTGAGGGGTTACGAATGCAATAAGAATTTAGAGCAAAGAGGTAGTTTGAACTGGAGCAATTTCATATAATTTTATAGGGGTGAGTTAGATAAGGCTAGCATAGATAGAGGGCAGAAGGAACATCTTTCGGATTGGAAGAAATTATAGGATCCCAGTTAAGGAGCAGGGAAGACTACAGTTGATTATTCTGGGGAGATGGACACCCTCTCTCTGAGGGCAATGGAATCAAGCTTTAACTCCTGGCCAAAGATGGTTATCAAAATAAAGAACTATGTTTTTTTAGGAACATGAAGTGAATGCACAGTTTATATATATTTTATAATTTCCCCTTGGCTCTGAATTGGATTCACTGCTGTGATATGATTAATCATGTTTCTACATTATTCAGTTGCATTTTTATTTTGTGTTGCTTGACGGTAAATATTCTATCTTCACAACACCTTTTCAAAAAGACATTTACCTAGGGCTCTTTTCTAAAATGAGACTAGGGTGAAATCCTAAGATGACAAAATACAACATGCGAAAAAGATTACTATGTGTGCATTACTACCAATAGACTTAATGGGGTGTATTTCCCTGTCATGGAAACGTATGATAGCACTGAAGAAAGGGAAGCCTTCGACATTATGGTAGTGTTGTTATTTTCAAACTGGAACAAATTCATTCTAACGTGTACACCTTATTGTTTGTTGCACTTACTGGTCCTGCACAATACTTCTATTTAAGTGAATTTAATTTCGATCACTCCAGGCATTAGCACGTGTATGATGAAGTGTTATCACAGATGACAAGATGGTGATAAATATGAAATTAAAGCAGGCTTCTAATTTTGTTGACAGTTTTCTATTATGCTTCCTTGGCTCACGGCACTGCAAGCTCCTAGAACAAGTGGCAGCCTAGTTAATTATTAGCATCATGGGCTAATTTGCTTTGACAGAACACCGTGTGTGCTCATTAGATGCAGTGACTTCTTCATCCCTTTAATCTTACTTACTCCCTTTTATGATTCTTGTCTACCAAACCTGAGGACTATACAACAACAGAAAGCAAGACTTAATAGCCAGGCCTAACATTATATAAAAGCATCTGGAGATTTTTTCTCATTAAAAATTTGGCAAACATAAATAATTTCAATAAATGACACTGAGATTATCTACATTTATAAATCATAAATTGACATACTATACATTTAATTACCCACAAACAGTATGTTTATGATGAGACTATTAAATAGCGTACATATTATCATCATTTTTACTAAAACTGAATTGTTTACACTAAATTGTACGGGCCATTCTTCACACTACTTAGACAAAAACTCAAGTATTTGTTATAAAATGTAAGAATATGAACTCTTTTACATTTTATATCTACTTCTTTTTTCAGAACTCATAATTTACTTTTGGTTTTACTTTGGCCTTATTAATTCTTTGATCAAGTAGTTTAGTAGCTCTCCTTGGACCTTTAGGGATTGCAATTACCTCGTGCGTTTCTTAAGGCAATCCACTGTAGCTGTGGACACGTCCAGGGTTAGTTTCAGACAAACCCGGCTCTGAATCCTGGCTGTATTACTTAACTATTTAACCACTAGCAAGTTACTTAAGCTCTAAGAAGGCCTAATATTCTTCAACAAGAGTATTATAAGAAGCAATTCTCTCAAAGCCATAACATCTATAAGATAATCACTGTCCAACACTTTGCATTTTTGGATATTTTTAAATAAATGATAATTGTATACCTGAGAGAGAGAAAATTTTTAAGGAATAGTTTTGGTTGTTAGTAACAGAAAATCAGGAAAAGAATAGGAAAAACAAGTATCAGAATATATTTTTGTCTCAATTAAAAGAACCCCAAATTAGGCACATCAGTGCTGGGGCATCAAGAAAAGGACAATGAAGACACAAATAACCATTTTCAAAGGGGAAAAAATGCTTTCATTCATTTATTTATCTTTTAAGGAAGATTAGCCCTGAGCTAACATCTGCCTCCAATCCTCCTCTTTTTGCTGAGGAAGATTGGCCCTGAGAGAACATCTGTGCCTATCTTCCTCTATTTTGTACGTGGGACACCTGCCACAGCATGGCTTGACAAACAGTGTGCATGTCCACACCTGGATCCGAACTGACGAATGTGCGACCTTAACTGCTGCGCCACCAGGCCAGCCCAAAAAAATGCTTTTATTTTAAGAGCTGAGACAATAAAGCTAATAAGATGATGTTATAAAAATTATGTCAATATATTGATAATTTAAATGAAGTAGAACAAATTACAAGAAAAATAAAGAATATAAAAGTGACTCAAAAAAATAGAAAAATTTAATAGTCTCATTATTAAAATATTGATTCAGTAACCAAAATCTGATCATCATGAGAACTTATGGCTCATTTTTCTCCAGTGGTAAGTTCTAACACATATTTGAGAAATAAATAATTTCAATTAAAAAATTGTTAATGAGTAAAGGAAAAAGACCATTTCCTAACGTATTTTATGAAGGTAGACTTTTTTATGATAGTAGAATCTGACAATAACTATGTAAGCACGGGAAACTACAGACCATCCTCAGTAGTAAGCATATATATAAAAGCCCTAAGCAATATATTAGAAAACTGAACACATAAAGACATAAATTTTTTAAATGACCAATTTTAGTTTGTCCAAGTAATGTGAGATGGTTTAATATTAGGAGAGCAATCATTTGACATTATATGAATTGGTAAAAGAGCAAAGCAATGTTTATGATTATCTTACTAGAGGCAGAAAAAGCTTTTGGTAAAATTAAATATCCATAAATGATAAAACTATTAAACTATAAAAAGAAAAGAATTTCCCTTCTCTAATAAAAAATATCAGCAAAAACAACTTATAACAAATATCACATTCAATGGGAAAATGTTCAAATGTATCCCTTTGAGATCTGGAACAAAACAAAGATGCCATTTATTGTCATTTGTGTCTAATTATATACTGGAGGTCTTAGCCAGAGTAGAAAGGAAACAAAAAGAAACAAAAGGCTTAGCTGAAAGTCATTATTCTAAGAAGGTAATATATGAAACACCTAGAAATAAATTTAAGAAAATTTTGCATAACTCAAAGAAAAGATTTATAAAAATATATTGAGATGCATTAAATAATTCTTAATAAATTGAGAGATATCTTGCTCGTGGATTGGAAGTCTCAATATTATAAAGACATCAGATCTCCTCAAATTTATTTACAAATTCAAATCAATCTCAGTAAATTCCAGTAGGCTTTTTTATCCTCCACAGTGGAACTAGACAAATTCATTTAAAAATTTATTGAAAAGTAAAAAATTCTGAAAATAGGCCTAGTGTTCTTGAAAAAGTAGAACAAGTTAGAAAGATGCGCCTTATAATAATTAAGACAATTAGGAAAAAATTAAATAGATGAATGGAACAAAATTGAGAGTCACTGCACAAAAGAGAACTCAAGTGGTCAACAAACATGAGTTAAAATTCTCAATTTCATTAATCATCAAGGAAATTACAAATTACAAACATATTGAGATGCTATTACACACCTGCCTGACAGACAGAATTTTTCAAATCAGACACTACCAAGACTTGGTGAGTTTTTGTAGTAAGACTTGGAGAGTTTCTGGAACTCTCATACACTGTTGATAAGAAAAAATTGGTACAACCATGTTCAGAAACCAGTGTGGCATTATATAGTAAAGTTGCATATGCTCATATTTTAAAACGCAACAATTTCACTCCAATTAAATCTAGGGAAATTCTTGCTGCTATGGACTGAATGTTTGTGTCCCCCTAAAACTCATATGTTGAAGCTCTAATCCCCAGTGTGATGGTATTTAGAGGTAGGGCCTTTGGAAGGTAAAGGTTGTGACAGGGAAGCCTCATGAATGAGATTAGTGTCCATGTAGGAAGAGAAGGAGACTAGAGCTCTCCCTCTTTCTCTGCCATATGAGGACACAAGGAGAAGATGGTTATCTGCAAACCAGCAAGAGGGCACTCACCAAAACCTGACCATGCTAACAGGCTTCCAGCCTCCAGAACTGTGAGAAACAAATTTTCATAGTTTAAGCCAACTTGTCTATGATATTTTTGTTATAGCAGCCTGAGCTAAGACACTCACATACAATGCACATAGCAGCACTGTGTATTAAAATCCCAAATGGAAACAGCCCAGATATTTGTTAAGATTAGCACAAATAAAATTGTTGTATAGTCGTAAATGGTATACCATAATTCAGTAAATATGAGGGAACAACAGCTATGTGCAATCACCTGAATGAATTTCAATAACCACACGGGTTAGAAGGAAGCAAATCGTAGAACAATAGGTACAATATAATTCCATTTATGTATGATTCAAAAACAGACAAAATTACATACATAAATGTATGTATGTATGTATACATGTGGGGAAGGTGTGTATGCAGTAAACTTGCTTGAAATAGTAAGGGCATGATTTTTCCCAAGTATGTGTATGCGCACATATGCATGCGTATATGTATGTATGTGTATTTGTACCTACGTATGTACATATGTATATACACATCTATGCATACACAGATATTATCTTCAGAAAAGGATGTGTGATTAAGAGGTATACAAATGGTACTTTTAAGCTGCTAGCAAGGTTTTGTTTTTTTAAATATGTTTTAAATACATTAAGCATTAACTTTGTTATTATTCACATTTACATGCTTTTCTGTATCTATATAAATTGCATGCATTAATCTGTATGCATGTTTCACTGAGTTTGCTTGTTTGTTTTGAAGAAAGAAACCTCCGGGCCTTAATTGCTGCTTCTCTACAGTCTGTTTTTAGCATAGTCCTGAAGGTCTTCGTTTTATTCCATCCCAGCCTACAACAACAGAGAAACTAATTTTTTTAATGTTTGGGATAAGAGCCAGACAATCACATTCTAAAAGTTATAGATAAAAACACAGAATTACAAAATTAAGCAGATACAAGTAATCACCGAAGTACAACAGTCTGGGAGAATTTTGTGTTTTGTGTAGACACAGATAGCCTTCGAACTTTCAACATTTCTTTTGGGGACAAGCAATCTTCATACTTGCAAAAGTATTGACAGCAATCAGGAGTCATTCAATAATGACTCCACGATGCTGATCACACTTTGATTAACAAGGTCAGGAAACATAACGTATTTTAATAAAATATCCACAATATCTTTAAAATGAAAAGAAAAAGCTTTAGTGCTTTATGAGGTAACCTTAGGTTATCTGAACAATGTAAGCTCATGAATACACAGATAGGAAGGCTCTTGGCTACCCCAGCACCACTCTCACTCTGTAGAAGAGGAAATTAAGACCCAGATGAGTACTGACATCCCACGGTCATTGTGCAAATTGAGGCAAAGCGAGTTTTAGATATCAAATCCCAATTCCCCGGATTTGCACCACCTCTTACGTTTTATTCCCCCAAATTGTAGATAAAGGATACGTTATTAGAGTCATACTTACCATCCTTAAATATTAATGGCAGAAGTAAAAAAAACGCTATGCTGATATTAATGAGCGCTTACAATGTGCTGGCTACTGTCATGCGCATTGTAGAAACATTCACTCATTTAATATTTATAGAAACTTCATAAATTAGTGCATCAGTTATTGATGGCTGTGAAACAAACCAGCCCCTAAACAGGGAAGCTTAAAACTCGTAATCGTTTTCTTTGCCAATGGTTTTTTGATTTAGCAGCTTGAGCTGATCTCACTGGGTGAATGGAGGTAAGTATGTTGATTTAGTGATTTCGCAGAGCCTGCTTTGTTTAAAATGGCCTCATCCATATATCTGGTAGTTGGTGCTGGCTGTGAGCTGAGCCTTGTGACTCCAGTAGTGGGCCTGGAATTCTTCACATGGCAGTGGTGTTCCAAGACGGCGAGCTCTAACTCACAAACTCTATTTATTTTTGGTTCTTGTGTATGATGAAGGCAAATGGGTCCCTATCAAATTACTTGGTTTTACTAGTATGATTAGGATCAGAAACCTGTTTTTTAGAAAATTAGCTTTCTTTAATCTTTTTGTTTGTGTTTTTAATAACTATGTCCCTTTAATCTTTGAGTTTTGTAAGGATAATCTGGAAGATGTCAAACTGTCTCAATTTGGTTGAGTGAAAATTTGAAACAAAATGTTTTGTTTGTAATTAAGAACATTGCTTTGGGGCCGGCCTGGTGGTGCAGCGGTTAGCTACACATGTTCTGCTTTGGTGCCTGGGGTTGGCTGGTTCAGATCCCGGGTGAGGACACGGCACCGAGTGGCAAGCCATGCTGTGGTAGGTGTCCCACATATAAAGTGGAGGAAGATGGGCACGGGTGTTAGCTCAGGGCCAGTCTTCCTCAGCAAAAAGAGGAGGATTGCCGGATGTTAGCTCAGGGCTAATCTTCCTCAAAAAAAAAAAAAGAAACAAGAACATTGCTTTGTTTCTTTTCTTTCAGAAGGAGGAAGGAGTAAGCATATTTTTGTGGCCTTTGTGCTGATGTCACAGTAAAAAACAAATGAAACCAAAGGGAGAGAGAAAAACACTGGGTGAGTGGCAGGGTAAGCTGCTTCACTTCCAGAATCTTCACTCTCAGAATCTCCTCTCCATCTAAAATTAGGTTCAAATCATAGAATTATTTTGCTTTATTTTAGTAAGCATAATTATTGTCATTTAGTCAGGAAAACTTTTTTTTGGTAAAAATTTCTGACACAAATATTATAACCCAAAGTAGAAGTACATCAAGATAATTCTCAGCATAACTTTTAGCCACTAGACTGAATGAGTGATATGTCAGACTAATAGACTAATTGTAATCAATCAAGCCACTTTGTTGGGTAATTTTTAATCCAATCGTCTTTTCAATTTTAATTAGTATGGACCAGGCTATAGCAAGACATAAATTGTTTCTGAATTTTCCTTTTATCACAAATGATCACATAAAATTGTTTAGTAGTTATGTCAAGACGATGTAAAAATTAATTAGTTTTAATGATTGTAAAAGTGGGGTAGAACTTATAACTGCAGTGAAATGAAGACAGTGAGATGTAACAACTTTTTACTGTAATGTTTGATACACATGAGTTAGAGTAATGGAAACATTTTGGTAAATATTCTAAAATAGTAAATGATGACATAAAACATTCTATTCCTGTAAGAAAGGGATTCTTCAGTCTTTTTAATTTATCCTTTGCTTTTGTACTTTTGTAATTTTGCTCATTCCTTATCATCTCAACAATACGATTGGTTCCTTTCTTTCTCTGCACCTACTCTTCAGAAACTTTTTTCACATCCATGAAATCTCCTAGAATCACTAACTCTGTAGTGAAGTTTCCTTTTCTTTTCTCTTTCTTTTTATTTTTTTTGAGGAAGATTAGCCCTGAGCTAACTACTGCCAATCCTCCTCTTTTTGCGAGGAAGACTGGCCCGGAAGCTAACATCCATGCCCATCTTCCTCTACTTTATACATGGGACACCCACCACAGCATGGCTTGCCAAGCGGTGCCATGTCCACACCCAGGCTCTGAACTGGCAAACCCCAGGCCGCCAAGAATCGGAACCTGTGAATTTAACCACTGCGCCACTGGGCAGGCCCCACGGTTTCCTTTTCTTGAGTGTATTGTGTTCATCAATTTTTTTCCTATTCCAAATTCTTATATAACTAACACAAAGCCAAATGGGTATCACAGTATCAGCTCTATTAATAAGAAAGATGGATTTCTGAATTTAGGTTGAACCTAAGGGCTACCTTCTCATCCTTCCCTCAACTGAACGTGCCCATTCAGTCACAGGTGCCACTGATGGAGTCCTTGGGATGGAATTTGAGGAGGAGACTACCTGGCTTGCTTATCACTTGGTGCTAGGAGGCAGAGAAGAGCTCTAGTCTTTGTCAGTGCACAGCAACAGCAACAGAGAACGCAAGCCAAGAAACCAGGCTTCAGCTGTGCACACCTGTGCTTCTCTCCCAGTCTCACCACTCATCTGGTCACATATTTTAGCACAAAATATATATTGAGTATCTTTTGCGTGCCTGGCACTGTTCTAAGTGCAGGAGATACAGCAGTGAACAAAACAGACTAGGTCCTTGCTCTCATAAACTTTACAGCATACTATGTGTCAGAGACAATAAAGAAAGAAAGGTGCTAGTCATCAGGAAGACGGTCTGAACAGAGCTATCAGGGAAGTAAATTACAGTGATGAGGTAGCATGGAGGAATAATCTAGACTAGGTGGTCATGGCAGAGTTTTCTGAAGAGATGACATTTAAGCTAAAATCTAGAGGACATCTTGGAGCCAGCCATGCAGAGATCAGAGGAAAAAGAATTTCAAAGTTAGGGCAAAGCTAATTCAAAGATCCTAAGGTAAGAACAACAGTATATGTGAATGTTACTGACAGAGGAGTCCTGGGACTCGGCGTGGCAGGCTTGATAGATAGGGTAAGGCATTTGGATTTTTTTGTATGTGAGAGGAAGATGTGGGAGGGTTTTTATTAGGGGGTTAAATTTATGATACTTACATACTAAAAAATGATCATTCAGCCTGCCTTGGGAGGAATAGATTTTAGGACTGTGTGGCTACGGCAAGCAGGAATGTAAGTTTGCTGCTATTGTAACATTCTAGAATAAGGATGATTGTGAAATGGTCTATAGTGGCGTTGTTGGAAATGGAGAGAAGTTGGTTCTAATCCCAAAGTAAAAAGCTACTCCAAGGATGGAGAAAAGGGCAAACCTTCTCCCTTAGACTTCTTAAAAAGCTGGACACTTGGCTGCTGCTTAATAAAATATTGCTGGTCAATTGATACATAGTGGCCAAGAAAAAAAAGGGCATGTATCCATTTCCTCTTTTGCCTCAATTTTAAATTGAAGCTATACATGTGAAAACGTCAGTCCAATACTCTAAAGAAGATATTGAGATAACGTTCTATTGGTGTATTAGAAATTTTGAAGAATTTCCAAAATACAGGAAAAGTTGGTTGGATAAGATTGAAGAAGAAACCAGAGCAGAGAAAACTGCTGTCAAGGATGCTTGAAATATAAGTCCACTGCTGAATTAAGAACTTTCCACTACAGAATCCCAGGGGAATGTCAAGTACAAAGAAAAATTTCAGGAGAAGGTGGGAGCCATTGGGGCAATCATAAGAGCAATTAACTGAAAGACCACATTCTGAGTAGCTGAGTCCATTAGGACATTACTCTGTAAGTAGTATAAGAGGTGTAGCAAGGGCACTTTCTCAAAGGCTACAGCCCTAAGAATAACTTTCTGAGTAGAACAATCTGCTCAGGTAGAACTCCGACCTCACAGTTGGTACTTGCAAAAGATGCCAGCAGAGCCTGGGATGCTTAGAAACCTTCATAGAAGAAAAGTAAGTAAATGTCAATAGCAAGTAGATTCTGGCAGTTGGCCCAAAGTAAATCTGCAAATTCAACTTCTGAAGTGGGAGTTCTATCCCAGGAGACAGCCAGTGCAGGTGCTTTGGCTTGGAAAGTAGAGGTGAGCATAAGATCGTACATTTGCAGGTGAATTGAGTCAAACATCCAAGCAAGTTATCTGCACACCCTCCCCAGCCACAGGCCTGTTTATAACAATATCCCCATGCAAACACCCTCACACACGCACACACAAGGAGTAGGATTTTGAAGACAGGACCTGCTTTCATGTACAGGCAAACAGGTATTCTCATTTGAATTGGGGAAATATGCAATCTTTTCTCAACTTTTGGTAAGCGAAGAATTACTGATGATTTGAGAAGAATCACCATGAGGAGGGAGCTACTCCCATTATAAAAATTACATTGATAATATTTGTATTTATTTGTAAAAACTCTTGTTATATCAGTGAATTTTAGCATCTATTGGTGTTTAAAAATGGTACATATTTTCCTCACACATCGTTTATATTTTTACTTTGTTTATGGTGTATAGAAAGTTTTATATTTTTATGTACACATACATTTCCTTTTTTATTTATACTTTATGCATATAGCATTATGTTAAGGAAATCTTTGTCCATATATTAATATAAAAATCATATTTCCATATCGTATGTTCCATATTATATGTATCTCTTGCATTTTAATCCATAATTCATATAGTGTTAATTATTTTTTGTACTATGTGAGATAAAGCTCTAGCTTTCTTGAAAAGGTTAACATATTAGTACAATGAAATCTGTTGATTAACTTCTTTCTTGGTCACCAATGTTTCATTTAACATATATTGAATTCTCCTTTCTGAATCTATACTTTATTCTATTCATTTATTCTTCAAATTTCTTTAGAACCACTTTGATATCTGAATGATTATATTAATCTTAAATTAGTCTATACAGGCGTATCTCGGAGATATCGTGGGTTCAGTTCCAGGACACTGCTATAAAGTGAATATCACAATAAAGCCAATCACACAAATGTTTTGGTTTCCCAGTGCATATAAAACTTATGTTTATGTTATACTGTAATCTATTTAGTGTGAATTCTAAAAAAAAATAATGTACATACCTTAATTAAAAAATACTTCATTGTTAAAAAATGCTAACCATCATCTGAGACTTCAGCAAGTTGCAATCTTTTTGCTGGTGGAGGGTCTTGCCTCAGTGTTGATGGCTCACGACTAATCAGGGTGGTGGTTACCGAAGGATGATGTGGCTGTGGCAATTTCTTAAAATAAGACAGTGATGAAGTTTGCCTCATCAATTGACTCTTCCTTTCATGAACGATTTCACTCTAGCATGCGATACAGCATTTTGCCCACAGTAGAACTTCTTTCAAAATTGAAGTCAGTCTTCTCAAAGCCTGCTGCTGCTTGATCAACTTAGTTTATGTACAGTTCTAAATCTTGTTGTCATTTCAACAATCTTCACCAGAAGCAGACTCCACCTCAAGAAACCACTTTCTTTGATCATTCAAAAAGAAGCGGCTCCTCATTCATTAAAGTTTTATCAGGAGATTACAGCAATCAGTCACATCTTCAGGCTCCACTTCTAACTCTAGTTCTCTTGCTATTTCTACCACATCTGCAGTTAATTCCTCCACTGAAATCTTGAATCTCTCAAAATCATCCATAGGGGTTAGAACTAGCTTATTCTAAACTCTTGTTAATGTGGTACTTTGGCCTCTTCCCATGAATCACGAATGTTCTTAATGGCATCTAGAATGGTGAATCCTTTCAAAAAGGTTTTCAATTTGCTTTGCTCAGATCCATCAGAGGAATCACTATCAATGGCAGCTAAAGCCTTGCAAAATGTATTTCTTAAAAATAAGTCTTGAAAGTTGAAATTACTCCTTGATTCATGGCTGCAGAATGGATGTTGTGTTAGCAGGTGTAGAATCAACATTCACCTCATTGTACATCTCCATCAGAGCTCTTGGGTGACCAGGTGCATTGTCAGTGAGCAGTAACATTTTTAAAGGAATCTTTTTTCTGAGCAGTAGGTCTCAATAGTGGGCTTAAAATATTCAGTAAGCTATGTTGTAAACAGATGTGCTGTCATCCAGGCTTTGTTGTTCCATTTCTAGAGCATAGGAGAAGTAGATTTAGCATAATTCTTAAGGGCCCTAGGATTTTTGGAATGGTAAATGAGCATTGACTTCAACTTAAAGTCACCAGCTGCATTAGCCCCTAACAAGAGAGTCAGCCTGTCCTTTGAAGCTCTGCAGCCAGGCATTGACTTCTCCTCTCTAGCTATGAAAGTCCTAGATGATATCTCCTTCCAATAGAAGGCTGTTTCGTCTACATCTGTTGTTTAATGTAGCCACCTTCATTAATGATCTTAGCTAGGTCTTCAGGATAACTTGCCACAGCTTCTACATCAGCACTTGCTGCTTCACCTTGCACGTTTATGTTACGGAGGTGGCTTCTTTCCTTAAACCTCATGAACCAACCTCTGCTAGTTTCACACTTTTCTTCTGCAGCTTCCTCACCTCTCTCAGCCTTCAGAGAATTGAAGAGAGTTAGCACCTTGCTCTGGATTAGGCTTTGGCTTAAGGGAATCTTGTGGCTGGTTGATCTTCTATCCAGACCACTAAAACTTTCTCCATATCAGCAATAAGCCTTTTTCACTTCATTATTATTCCTGTGTTCACTGGCAGAGTGCTTTTAATTTCCCTTAAGAACTCTTCCTTTGCCTTCACAACCTGGCTAACTGTTTGACACAAGTGGCCTAGCTTTTAGCTTCTCTGCTTCCCACATGCCTGTCTCACTAAACTCAATCATTTCGAATTTTTGATTTAAAGTTAGAAATGTGCAACTCTTCCTTTCACTTGCTACTTAGAGGCCATTCTAGGGGTATCAATTGGCCCAGTTTCAATATTGTTGTGTCTCAGGATGAGGGAGGGCCTGCAGAGAAGGAGAGAGACAGAAATGGCTGATTCTTTCAGCGGAACAGTCGGAACGCACACATTTATCCTTTGTTTGCCCTCTTATGTGGGCACAGTTTGTGGGGCACCAAGACAATTACAACAGTAACATCAAAGATCACTGATCACAGATCACCATAGCAAATGTAATAATTTTGAAAAAGTTTGAAATACTGCAAGAATTACCAAAATGTGACACAGAGACATGAAGTGAGCAAATGCTGTTGGAAAAATGGTGCCAAGAGACTTGCTCAACACAGGGTTACCTTAAACCTTCAATTTGTAAAAACTGTAATATCTGTAAAGCACAATAAAGCAAAGGCAATAAAAGAAGGTATGCCTATATTATCAAACTCTGTCATTTGTGTTACTGTTTTGTTTTCGTTGTTTGGTTTATTGGATTTACTGTATAGATAAACATGTTATTTGCAAATAATGATTTATTATTAAAATTCTATCTGTTACATGTTGAACAAATAAGATGCTTCTTCACAAAATGTTTAATAATAAATACTTTTAAAATCCAATTTTTTTTCTTGATATTAATGTAAATGTTTCTATTATTTTAGCAGTAGATATGATATATAGTTTTATATAAAGAAAAAGTTACCTATTATAGTATACTGTAATAAATTTCCAGGCCCAAGATGGAGCCACTCCTGCCTGAGTGCCAGGTCAGCAAATTGGAACTTAAATAACTTTCATGTCCCTGTAAATGTTCTGACTGATCAGAAACATAATACATCCAGTCAGCCAATCTCCAAAAGCCAAGCCAACTCTGGGCCTTCTACCCCAAACAAGGGTGACCATGTGGCCCCAGTCAGTCAGACAATTTCTACTTTTCTCTTCCTTGTTCTTTATTCTTTATCCTAGAAAAGCTTTCTGCCTCTGCCCCATTTTACAGTTCTCCGAAAGCGACTGTCCACTTCATGAAGTGTCAAAGTTTGTTTGTATCACCTAAATTGTCTTTTCTTTTGATGAGGAAGATTGGCCCTGAGCTAATATCTGTTCCTAATCTTCCTCTTTTTGTTTGAGGAAGATTGTCCCTGAGCTAATGTCTGTGCCAATCTTCCTCTATTTTTGCATGTGGAATGCCAACACAACATGGCTTGATGAGAGGTAGGTAGGTCCTTGCTTGGGATCCGAACCTGTGAACCCTGGGCTGCCAAAGCAGAGCACGCAAACTTAATCACTACACCACTGAGCAGGCCCCTGTATCACCTCAATTGTATTCTTTAATCACTTTTTAACAAGTATCTTAAGAGAGTTCTGGTTTATTTATTTATTTTTGAGCAGTAAATTTTCTCTTCATCATTTGATCAAAAGACATTTTGGATTCTCTTGAGGTTATCATATATTTTTCCCTTTAAATAATTATTATAATAAATTACATAAATGAATTTCCTAGTATGAAATCACTTACATGCTAAAGTAAACTCCATTTGGTCATAGTATATTAGTCTTTAAAAATACAGATGGATTCTGTTTGCTAATATTTTATTTAAGATTTACGCATCTATAGGCTAAAGTTGATCTAAAGTGCTATTTTCAAAGACATATTTCTTGGAACACTGACTTTCTGTAGTAGCTTTTAAGTTTTAAAAAGTGATCTTTTTTTTCAGCTTAGTTCAGGAAATTTGAAGATACTTATAGGAAGGAATAAATAGTATGTTATAGATGTCTGATTATGGCAAGGGAGTAAGATAAAAGAATCTGAAGTCTGTTCACATGCAAACACCCCTAACAGCTGAACAAAATAAAACCATAATTTAAAAATAAGTCTGTGCTTTAAAAAGTGAAACACTGATGAGAAATTTATCCTCAAAAATATTAACATGTACTATAAAGCCAGAGAAATGACAATGATGTGAGATGGAAAAGACCAAGACAGATGCACAAATGAAGTGTCCCAAAGCAGACTCGTGAATTTCTGTGAATGAAAAAGACGCTTGTATGTATGGGTATTTGATAAATTATAAAAGGAGAGCAGCGAAATTTGGAGAAAAGACAGATTATTTAATAAACGATGTGAAGTAAGCTGCTACACTATAACATGGAGAAATAATTGGTATCAGCTTCAATAAATTCAAGGACTATATGTGGAAGCTCAAATAAAGATACTAATAGGAGAAATATCAAATAACAGCTTTATAAGGTATGTATGGACAACAACAATGTAATCAATGCCCCCAAAACATGTCAAAATGTAGATTTCAGAAATACTAAAAGTAATAGAATAGAAAAAAATATGAGAAAAATATCAATAAAAATAAAGCTTATATAAATATTTTAATACTAAGTAATCAGAATTGACTTTAAGCCAAATAGGGTTATTAGGAATAAAGAGGATGATTACATAAAGGAGAAAGTTCACTAGGAACATATAATAGTTTTGAACTTGCTTGCAGCTAGTACCTTTCAGGCAATATCCAAAAAAAATATACACTAAACAATATGAATGGCACAATTATAAACTATATCTAATAAACATAAATTTCTTCACATAATGTTTCAGTACACATGGATATTTACTAAAATTGTAAATAGGATTAAGAGATGCAGAAAAAATAGATAAAACACTAACAATAGGAGACTTTGACATACCACTCTCAGTAAAAGACAGATTAAACAGACAAAAACTAAATATGGATACAGAAGACTTACACAACACAATCAGCTAGATGAATCTTTGCATAAACGTAGAAACTTACACCCTAATACTAGAGAACACAACTTTCTCCCATCCACATGGGACATTCACAACATTGGTTACATAGTAAGCATAGAAATATTACAAGCTACTTCCAACCATAATGAGTCTAAATAGAAAGTATAAACAAATTTTTAAAAGGCCCTCAACATGGAAATTACAAGGTCTCCATTAAACAACTCTGAATGAGAGGGGAAAATGCAAATTGAAATTACAGAATTTCTAAAAAACAATGAAAAAATATTACATATAAGAATCTGTAGGCTATATTAAAAGCAATGAAGAGAGAAAAATTCATAGCCATAAACACTTATATCAATAAAATGAAGGAACAAAAATGTACAAATTAATTTTCCAATTCAATATGATATGTGGGAAAAAAAAAGACAAAGAAATACAATAGAGTCCAGGGAAGAAATAAAATTTAAAGTAGAAATTCATGAGATAAATATTAAAGAGTATATTTAAGTATTAAATTAAAATTCATTCCTTTGAAAAAAATTAACAAAATATATGTATGAGCTAGGGTTCTCAAGAGAAACAGAACCAATAGGATATATTTTTATAGAGAGCGAGATTTATTTTAAGGAATTGCCTCAAGCAGTTGTGGGGACTTGCAAGTCTGAAATCTGCAGGGCAGGCTGGCAGGCTGGATAGTCAGGCAAGAGTTCACGTTGCATCTTATGTCCAAAGGTGGGAAACTCAGGCAGAATCTCTATGTTTCAGTCTGGAGGCAGAATTCCTTCTTCTTCATGGTACCTCAGTCTTTGCTCTTAAGGCCTTCAATTGACTGGATGACACACATCTACATTATGAAGGGTAATCTACTTTACTCAGAATCTACTGATTTAAATATTAAACACGTCTAAAAAAAATGCCTTCACAGCAACATCTAGACTGGTGGTTGATCAAAGCACTAGGCACCATAACATGGCCAAGTGAAGAGATAAAATCAGCCATCACAATAGATAGACATATCATTAACTTGATCAAATCAAAATTATACAAGATAATACGTCACAAGGCACATAACTAGGAGAAGGAATTAGGAAACAAAAAAAGATGACTGGAGTTTTTTCTTTTTTTTTTAAAGATTGGCGCCTGGGCTAACAACTGTTGCTAGTCTTTTTTTTTTTTTTTCTGCTTTATCTCCCCAAACGCCCCCTGTACATAGTTGTATACCTTAGTTGCAGGACCTTCTAGTTGTGGGATGTGGGACGCCGCCTCAACGTGGCCTGACGAGAGGTGCCATGTCTGCACCCAGGATCTGAACCCTGGGCCGCCGCAGCGGAGAGTGTGAACTTAACCACTCGGCCACGGATCCGGCCCCCGACTGGAGATTTGAAAACTGGAAATTGCAAATTATGAAAATAAATTTGGAAAGCTAGATTAAATGAATAACTTCTTAAGAAAGTATGAATTTCCAAAACTGATCCCATGAGAGAGTTTATAGATCTAGCCTCTGGAATCTGCCTATCACATATAACTGCCAATTTGGCAATTCTATACTGACATATTCCGCTTTTTCCTCCTTGAAATAACCTGAAATACTACCTTATGATATCTCTATGGCACTAAATAAAATTGTGAAGTAGACTTTGTTTTTCGTGCCCAAATTCCCCTATCCATCTACCCTTTCACTTCCCTCAGTGGAGCCCTTCCTACTCTCAAGATCCTTCATGTTTAATGGTATCACTTGAGTTTTGTTTTTATTATAACTATTTAAAAAACATTTTAATTGGGGCTGGCCCAGTGGCATAGCGATTAAGTTCATACTCTCCATTTCTATGGCCTGGGGTGGGGGGGTTCACCGGTTCAGATCCCAGGTGTGGACCTACACAGCATTTGTCAAGCCATGCTGTGGCAGGCATCTCACACATAAAACAGAAGAAGATGGGCACGGATCTTAGCTCAGGGCTAAGCTTCCTCAGCAAAAGAAAAAGACGATTGGCAGTGGATGTCAGCTCAGGGCTAATCTTGCTCAAAAAAATTTTAAAAATAAAATATTTTGATAAAAAAATGAGGCTCTGCCATTGAAATTCTGATGTTAAGGCATAAGGAGGCCATTGGGAGACTGCATCTGTCATCCTGTCCTAGATCGTATCACAGTGACTATTTCTCACCACCACGTCCCTCTGGTCTTGATCTATAAGTGAAAAAGTGCACCATAAGATAATGAAGGGAAAGTACCAGCCTGGGACTTCTAAAATGCTGCAGAATGGGATTTCAGTCCTCAAAAATGGGAAGTAGGCCTTCATTTCTAATCTTTCATTTTAAATTCTGTAACATATGTAAAATTAAAATTCTGGGTTAGAGGAGAATATGTACCTTTTCATTTATATTCACATATTATAAATCGTTTATGGAAGCTTCAAATTCCACTGCTTATATGGATTTTTTTCAGAGACGAATGCATGTTAAAAGATGATTGAACTATTTAATAATAAAATTTCCATGCAATGCATATTATTTTTTATTACTTTACTCAATAAAGACAAACTTTTAAGAGCATTAGCTCCTGTATTATTATAGATTGTTTGCAAAAATGGAAATATAAAAATATAATTCTCTATTTTTATTGGGTGGCAGTCAGATAATCTAAATCTAAAGTGCTCAGTGGGTTTTTCCTCAACTTTTTGGCATGAGATGCATGTATTTGTGTTCCATAAGGCTAATAAAATCTTTAATTATATGACATGTCTGCATGATTTAGTTTTTAATCATATTACAATATTCAAATATCACTAAATAATAAGCTACAAAAGGAATTATTTGCCTCCTCCGATAATTTATATATAGAATATTTCTTGTCCTCAAGCTGTTCTCTTTTAGACAAGCTTAATTGAGAAATAAAGCAGGATATTGAAGAATCCATAGAAAACTGTGGAATTTTATAGCCCATAGATTATAACATGAAAAATAACCTAATCCATCTCTAAAACCTGCCTATTTTATATTTGAAATATCTGACAATCTTAAATTCTTTTTCGTCTTCAACACCACCACTGTAGTTCATTTATCTACTTATCCATCTTAACTTACTTATCACTTAGACTGCTATTAACTTTTTCCTGCCTCTTTTATCTCCACAAGTCGACTAGAGTAAACACTAGAATGTAAATGTGATTGTGCCATCCCTCCTCCATTGTACTGGCTGTTGTTTGCTGCTCCTCACCCTTTTTCCCACCCGTCCAGAGCCTGGAAAATCCTGGATGCCCTTGCCAACAGGGTTCCAGATATTGCTTAGGGTCTACCATAATGATGCAGTCTTACAGGATGAGAGAATAGCAGAAGACATAATTTTTATGATAGAGGCAATAGGTAAGTGCATCTTAGCGTGCATGAGCTTTTGCAGTGATTAGCTGGACCTTATTTTCCTTTATTAGGGTCATGAGGCAGATGAGACATTGACTCTAGCTTCCCAAATTTTCCTGAAGTCTTTGTTATGTCTGACTTTGTTATCTTTGCAGTACAGCTGGAGAAGGGCGACTGAAAACTAGTGGTGGTCCTTTTTGGATTTTACTTCTTCAGATTTCCCAACAGATTTATTAGTCCCATTCTCTTTTATGAAATCTCTTCTGCTTGAAATACAGACTGTTTTCTATTTTCCTGACTTAACTTGACTAATATATCCACTCCTTAAATTTTTTGGTGGCTTTCTCCTGTTCTATGGATGAAGAACAAAATACTCTATAAGGTTCTGGTCCAGCATCTGTACCACTCATCCCTGTTTGGGGATTCTATAGCTGCTTAAGTCTTCAAAAAGGCAACGAACTCAGTTCCAGTTTTCTAACATCTGGTAATGATCAGCATACATAACCCTTCCAGTGCTGAAATAAATCACTACTTTTTAACATCTTCACTTTCAGCTCAATCTTTACAAACTCTTTTAATAATGCTGCCAGAATTTTCTTCTTAACCGTCCCCTGATGAGAACATTCAATGATTTCCTAATGTCTATCAAAGAAAGCACAAACTTGGTCTTCAAAGTGAAATCACTGCTCTACATTCTCCCCTATATGCATTATGTACATATGTGTATGATGCTTGTTGGCTTCGTAAAACACTACTATTACAAACTGCTATGCATCTAAGATATCTCTTCCCCTCCAAAGCTCCTCCAAAGTCGATCAGTCAAAATTGTATCCATTTCTCAAGAGACTTCTCAACTGTGATTTAAACTTTTCTAATGCTTGCAACCAGATATATATTCTCCTTGATTTAATTACATTTGAAATTTGGTTTCTGAGTATTGTGATCCTTGTACTGAGAGTCCTGGGTTGACTATTCTTGTCAAAGAGCACAACATAAGGGAAGTTATTATCCTTTGTCCTGAGAAAATATTCTGATGTTACAGCAAAAATCTACTATCTAGGGCAAAAATCTGCAATCTGATTTTAAGCAGTAAGATGTAAAGTAACTTCACTAATCATTTATTTCCAAGACTGTCAAAGATAAAAGATTGGTGGAGAAAAGATATGCCAGTCTTTGCAGAAGTACCAGGACACTCTCTGCAAAACGTTGGGATCCAAGTCTCTCATTTCTAAGTGTCTTCATATCTTATCAAGAAAAATCACATGAAATGCAATAATTAATTGAAGGAACAGCAGAGTACCAGTCTTAAGTGAAGTTCATTGTTATTTGCATAAAACATTAACACTTATAAATTGAATTATAAAAGCTTTCAAATTATATAACATTAATTCTGAAAACAGCTCTATAAGATATATATATTTTTTTTTGTCTGTTTGTTCGTTTTAGATAAAATACCTGAGATCTGGAATACTTCAATGTCTTGTCTAAGGTCAAACATTGTTGAGAATTAAGCCAAATTCTTCTCATTCATATTTGGTTCACAATATAGTCTTATAAATTGGTTGACTGATTGAACATAATACCCATTGGATAAAGTATTGTACAATTTAAAGATTTTTAAAATTTCCTTTATATTTTTTCTATAGCAGTGAGAATGGTACAAGTGATCCATTTCCTATGAAGACACACTTTGCTACTATAGTCGAATGTGGCATTGTGATCCAAATATACGGGTTGCAGCTCCAGCAGTAGTATACATCTGTTCCACATTTATAAAATGAAATGCTGAGATTCAAACAGATGCAATCATACAGGCTTTTGTGAGTGGGAAAAAAAAATCTATTTCCGTGACTACCAAGAAAATAATGAAGCTAAGCTCACTAAAATTCCAGTAATGGAGTCAAACTCTAGGTGCTCTGTATAATCAAATTCATAAGCCAAATGAAGTAATATTATGAAAATAATAAGCGAATAAACTATATACTGAATAAGCTGCATAGTCTTGAAATTTTCGTACAGTTTTACAGTGACACTTCAATTGAACATTTTTGGCTTTGTAGTTTACCATTATCAACCAGTGAGGTGGCTGCTTTATTATGCTTTGCATCTCCCTGAGTGTGAAAGGAAAAGGAGGTTTGTGAGGGAGACAGCTTTATTTCTATATAGTTGTTGGCAAAAATAGAAAGCGGAGGATAGAAAATTACTAGTTAGGTACTGTACATCCTGTTTGTGAAAAAGGTCTTTTTTCAAATGAATGTCAATGACAATTCTCTTTTTTCCCTAATTTTCTAGCACACAGTCTCAATATATTCTGATGTTCATTTTAACAAAAGAAATATTAAAAGTATAATAGTTTTTCAATAAAAATCCTTCTATGTACTGGTCCCTCTAAACACATATATATGTATTCCTTTTTTCTTTGCTTAAATTATACTTCTTCATGATGAGCATCAAGCACTGATCTAGTTTGCATTATTTTCCTTGCTTGGGGCCACCAGAGTCATTTAAAAGAGATCGCAACTTGTTTCTTTTGTCTGATCTTCATCATTCTTTTAGGTGGCTGACTCCATTTTATGCTGCACAAATTTCTTAATAAAATGCCCTTTGCTTTACACTTTACCATTATATTTTATTGTGCTCTAAGAAAAATGGGCTTATATACTATACAAATATATTATAAGGTCAATTCCCCACAGTGGTAAAATATTTTTAGAATATGACTCACAGAAGAGGCTTACACTAAACAACTAGCTTTATCGATCCTGTGTGGCTGTATAGCGTGATGCCTGTATTCTCAGTTACTTGGTTAAAAAGAGATTGTATAGCGATGCAAACTCATGATAGAAAATCTACTGCTGTTTCATGTGATGCATAGGAGGATACACAAATTTATTTGAAAAGTCGGATATCCCTTTGTACCTAGATAGAAAGCAGATGAGCCATAAAACAATGTGAAACATCTGTAAAACCTAAGAGCATCATTTTAAAAAAAGCTATCAATGATTATGTTTTCCTGTGTTTTATTTCCCTACAGGCATGCAATTAATGTTTGCTTTCAAGAATAATCTTCAAATTAAATACTAGTCTGAGGCTAAACACACACAGACAATTCTTAAAATAAATAAAAACATACACACCCCCCCCCCCACACACACACACTAATATAGAGTGCATTCCCAGGAAAAATGCCATCTCCTCTCTGTAATCCTCATTTGGCTCAATCAAAAATGATATAAACGTGGAAATTTCCATAAGTATTGGCTATTAGGAAAATAGTCTTATTTAGATACATGAAAATATACTTTCCCCAAAACTGTTTTCTGAATATATTGAATTAAAATGTCAAGTACTAAAATAAGGAGAATAAAAAGTGTTGGGTGCACAAATTTATGGAGTAGCCATGTCCTTAAGAACTTACAAAAAAACAACCAAAGCATTTTTACAACATCCACCAATGTACCAGACTCCCTTTCCCTAGTGTGCCTAAGCAAAGACCAGTGACAATGCCGAGCGCCAGAATCATGAGAGGAATACCAAAGCGTTTTCCACCAATGTTGAGAGGACTTAATCTTCCCTAAAAGTCCAATTCATATGTCTCAACATAAAAATATGCAATGAAACTGGGGTATCTAATGCCAAAATTGATAAATATTTCATTTTCCATTGGCTATGTGCTTATTCCACACACCATGATCTATTTCTTTTGTCCACGTGACTAAAAGTTAAAGAGACTGGTAGAGACAGCAGGGCAGAGAGAGGCGACTGCATGAAGCAGTCTGTCTGCTCACCATTTGGCAGAGTGAAGGTGGTTAGTTCCCCCCCGGGTTAAATGGCCATGAAAACTAGCTGAGCGTGAGATGTCTTGCTGGTCCCCTACCTAAGAGCATCAAGCAGCAGGAGATTGTGTGGTGGGCTGCCAAAGGCAGGAGCTGGGAAAGGGGGCAGAATATGAGCTGGAGTGAATTTGCCTCATTAAGGAACTGTGCTGTGAGGAAGCTACTTAGAGTTTGCCCCGAAAGAACTCCTACATGGGAGCTGACATGTGGACACCTGCCATACATGGGCCTGGAGAGGTAGCCAGGTTAGGTCGGAGCCCAGTTAATGTATACTAGTTACGCAATATGCACATGTCCTTTTTATATCTCCCATCCCTCCTGCTGCCTCTGAACCACAGCAGCTAAGAACTTCTTTCTTTTACATATTGGGTTTCAATGCATGCTTTTGTTTTGAGAAAGCTGCCATAGATACATTTTTAAAAATACATCAAAAATTACAGAATTCATTTTCTGTAAGCAACCAGCTCCAAAATTACATAATTCCATACAGTTAGAAATCACACAGAGTTGGGGGATATGTGTAAGAATTCAACAATTTAGACAGAGAAAGAAGTTTGATTGTTAAAAGGGGAGACTCACCTCTAAATTTCTCGCTAAAGTTACGCTAATGTCTGGGCCTACTGCCCTGTCACAGTCACATAGCACATGTGGTGGTGTGTATATGCATACATATATGTATATGCAGCATAAATCTACAATATTATATAACTATATGCATGTTGTGTTATGACTCAGAGAAGGGGTGAAAGTTTAGCAAAAATACCAATTTTACTTTTTATTTACAAAAATTGTTTTTAAAGATTGGCACCTGAACTAGAAACTGTTGCCAATCTTTTTTTTTCTTTCTTTCTGCTTTTTTTCCCCAAATCCCCCCAGTACATAGTTGTATATTTTAGTTGTAGGTCCTTCTAGTTGTGGCATGTGGGACACTACCTCAGCATGGCCTAATGAGTGGTGCCATGGCCGTGCCCAGGATCCGAACCAGGGAAACCTTGTGCTGCTGAAGCGGAGCACGCCAACTTAACCACTCGGCCATGGGGCCGGCCCCTAGACAAAAATTATTTTTAAAAATTAGATTTATTCCTTTAATTGGTGAATGCCAGCTACAAAAGAATTGTGTGAAATATAGGCCTTCTAGGAATTACAGAGATTTATGAAATAAAAGCTTTTGCTTACTAATAAATATTCTTGGGCCAAGTCTTAGCCCAGTCACAGCTCTTTACATTTACACTTATATTTGCATCTCAGCTCTGTCAAAGCGTTCTATACATATGTTTTCCATATACTGAACATGTAAGTAGGGACAGAGATCCTAAAGGTAGACCAAGATGTCTATAATCATAGAGACACAAAATATGAAACTTTACAGTTTGAGCAGAGACAGATCACTGATTAGTTGTTTGGCTTTTAAAGAGTATGGCACAAATATATTCCATTTTCCTATCTGTGCATATTATTTGAATTGATTTTTGTTCCATGTGGTTTATAGCAATATGTCCAACACTTAAAGTGTCCAGAAAGTCAGCCTATGGAATGGGAGAAAATAAGTGCAAACCATATATCAGATAAGGGGTTAATCTTGAAAATATATAAAAATTTCTACAATTCAATAGCAAAAATCTAATAACCTGATTAAAAAAGGGGCTAACAACTAGAATAGACATTTCTACGAAGAAGGCATACAAATTTCCAAAGAGTTTATAAACATATCCTCAATGTTGCTAACAAGATAGAAATGCAAATCAAAGCCACAAAGACATCACCTCACATCTGTCAGGATGGTTATTATCAAAAAAACAAAGACAATTAGTGTTGATGAGGAAACTTTGTACACTGTTGGTAGGAATACAAAATGGTGCCGCTGCTATGGATAACAATATGAAGATACATCAAAAGGTTAAAAATAGAAATACCATATGATCCAGCAATCCTACTTCTGGGTATTTATCTGACAGAACTGAAATCAGGATCTCGAACAGATATTAGTTCTCCAATGGTCATTGCAGCACTATTCACAATAGCCAGGATGTGAAACAATCTAAATGTCCATCGATAGATAATGGATAAAGCGAATGTGATAGACACACACAATAGAACGTTATTCAGCCTTAATAAAGAAGAGAATTATGCAATGTGTGACAACATAGATGGACCAGAAGACATTATACTAAGTGAAATAAAGACTGTCACAGAAGGACAAACACTGAATGATTCCACTTATATGAGGCATCAAGTCAAATGCATAGAATCAGAGAGTAAATTGGTAGTTGCCAATGGCTGGAGAGAGGGAAAAATGGAGACTTGCAATCATGGATGTAAACCCTCAAATATATAAGATGAATACATTATAGAGATCTGTTATACAGAAATGCCCCTATAGTTAACAATACTGAATAGCACACTTAAAAATTTGTTAAGAGAGTACATCTCATGTTGTGTCCTTACCACATAAAATAAAATATTTTTTAAGAAGTGCCCAGAAATGCATGGGGGTGGTTTTTTTTCTATTTTATTTTTTATTGAGGTTATGATAGTTTACAACCTTGTGAAATTTCAGTTGTGCATCATTATTTTTCAGTTGTATTGTAGCTTCACCACTTCACCCTTTGTGCCCACCCCTCACCCCTGCCTTTCCCCTGGTAACCACTAATCTGTTCTCTTTGTCCATATGTTTAACTTCCACATATGAGTGGAGTCATACAGAGGTTGTCTTTCTCTATCTGGCTTATTTCGCTTAAGATAATACCCTCAAGGTCCATCCATGTTGTTGTGAATGGGAAGATTTTATCCTATTTTTATGGCTGAGTAATATTCCATTGTACATATATACCATATCTTCTTTATCCAATCATCAGTCGATAGGCACTTAGGTTGCTTTCACGTCGTGGCTATTGTGAATAATGCTGCAATGACCATAGTGGTGCATGGGTTTCTTGGAATTGCTGATTTCAAGTTCTTTGGATAAATACCCAGTAGAGGGATGGCTGGGTCATATGGTATTTCTATTTTTAATTTTTTGAGAAATTTCCATGCTGTTTTCCATAGCGGCTGCACCAGTTTGCATTCCCACCAGCAGTGTATGAGGGTTCTTTTTTCTCCGCAACAACCTCTCCAACATTTGTTATTTTTTGTTTTGCTTATTTTAGCCATTCTAATGGGTGTAAAGTGATATCTTAGTGTAGTTTTGATTTGCATTTCCCTGATGATCAGTCACGATGAGCATCTTTTCATGTGCCTATTGGCCATCCATGTATCTTCTTTGGAGAAATGTTTGTTCATGTCCCTGCCCATTTTTTGATCAGATTGTTTGATTTTTTGTTGTTGAGTTGTGTGAGTTCTTTATATATTATGGAGATTTACCCTTTGTCAGATATATGATTTGCAAACATTTTTTCCCACTTGGTGGGTTGTGTTTTTGTTTCAATCCTGTTTTCCTTTGCCTTGTAGAAGCTCTTTAGTCTGATGAAGTCCCATTTGTTTATTCTTTCTATTGTTTCCCTTGTCTGAGAAGACATGGTGTCTGAAAAGATCCTTTTAAGACTGATGTCAAAGAGTCTACTTCCTATATTTTCTCCTAGAAGTCTTACGGTTTCAGGTCTTACCTTTAAGTCTTTGATCCATTTTGAGTTTATTTTTGTGAATGGTGAAAAGGAATGCTCGATTTTCATTCTTTTACATGTGGCTTTCCAGTTTTCCCAACACCATTTGTTGAAGAGACTTTCTTTTCTCCATTGTATGTTCTCAGCTTCTTTATCAAAGATTAGCTGTCCATAGATGTGTGGTTTTATTTCTGGGCATTCAATTCTGTTCCATTGATCTGTGTGCCTGCCTTTGTACCAGTACCATGCTGTTTTGATTACTGTAGCTTTCTAGTATATTTTGAAGTCAGGGGTTGTAATACCTCTAGCTTTGTTCTTTTTTCTCAGGATTGTTTTAGCAATTTGGGGTCTTTTGTTGCCCCATATGAATGTTAGGATTCTTTGTTCTATTTCTGTGAAGAATGTCATTGGGATTCTGACTAGGATTGTGTTGAATCTGTAGATTGCTTTAGGTGGTATGGACATTTTAACTATGTTTATTCTTCCAATCCATGTGTATAGAATGTCTTTCCATCCCTTTATGTCATCATCACTTTCTTTCGGGAAAGTCTTGTAGTTTCATTGTATAGGTCTTTCACTTCCTTGGTTAAATTTATTCCAAGATATTTTATTCTTTTTGTTGTGATTGTGCATGGGATTGTGTTTTTGAGTTCTCTTTCTGTTAGTTCGTTATTAGAATATAGAAGTGATAATGATTTATGTAAGTTGATTTTGTATCCTGAAACTTTGCTGTAGTTGTTGATTACTTCTAGTAGCTTTCCAATGCATTTTTAGGGTTTTCTATATATAGGATCATGTTGTCTGCAAACAGCTAGGGTTTCACTTCTTTATTGCCTATTTGGATTCCTTTTATTTCTTTTTCCTGCCTAATTGCTCTGGCCCAAACTTCCAGTACTATGTTGAATAAGAGTGGTGAGAGTGGGCACCCTTGTTCCTGTTCTCATTCCTGTTCTCAAAGGGATGGCTTTCAGTTTTTCCCCACTGAGGATGATGGTGGCTATGGGTTTGTCATATGTGGCCTTTATTATGTTGAGGTACATTCATCCTATACCTATTTTCTTGAGAATTTTTATCATAAATGGATGTTGGATCTTGTCGAATGCTTTCTCTGTGTCTATTGAGATGATCATGTGGTTTTTGTTTCTCATTTTGTTAATGTGGTGTATCATGTTGATTGACTTGTGGAAGTTGAACCATCCCTATGTCTTCAGTATAAATCCCACTTAATTATGGTGTATGATCTTTTTAATGTATTGCTGTATTCGGTTTGCCAATATTTTGTTGAAGATTTTTGCATCTATGTTCATCAGTGATATTGGCCTGTAGTTTTCCTTCTTTGTGTTGTCCTTGTCTGGTTTTGGGATCGGGGTGATGTTGGCTTCATAGAATGTGTTAGGAAGTGCTCCTTCTTCCTTAATTTTCCGGAATAGTTTGAGAAGGATAGGTATTAAATCTTCTTCGAATGTTTGGTAGAATTCTCCAGAGAAGCCGTCTGGTCCTGCGCTGTCATTTTTGGAGATTTTTTTTATTACTGTTTCAATCTCTTTACTTGTGATTGGTCTATTCAGAGTCTCTAATTCTTCCTGATTCAGTTTTGGGAGGGTGTAAGAGTCTAAGAACTTATCCATTTCTTCTAGGTTGTCCAATTTGTGGGCATATAGTTTTTCCTAGTATTCTCTTATAATCTTTCGTATTTCTGTGGTATCCATTGTGATTTCTCCTCTTTCACTTCTAATTTATTCGAATCTTCTCTTTTTTTTTTTTCTTAGTGATCCTGGCTAACGGTTTGTCAATTTTTTTATTTTCTCAAAGAACAGCTCTTTGTTTCATTGATCCTTTCTATTGTCACCTTTGTTTCAGCATGGGGGTGTTTTGAGAGAAAGAAAAACATTCTCATTATGCAGAGATTTACAATTGCATCTTCAAAATAAAAATGACAATATCTGGCTTTTTACAGTAGAGAAATAATTTATAAATAAATGTAGGTATTGTAAAAAATTGTTAACTCTTTGGATTATAGATTACTATAGCAGTCTTTATTAAGGATTGACTATAAAAAATTTCTTTCATGAAATCTGAGGTTCCAGTGGTCACCTGAATCTGAAGAAAAGCTAAGTCTATTTGCAGATGACATGCTATACATGACAGCACTAGGAAAAACCTAAAGAACCAATTTTTTAAAAAAAATGAAGCAATGAAAGAATTTAGTAACATAGCAAGATATAAAATTAACATGCATAAGTCAATAGCCTTCATATAATAACTGCTTAGAAGATACAACAGAAGGAAAATCTTTTTAAAAAATCAACAGAAATATAAAATGATTCATAATAATCTTAACAAGAACTGTTCAAAATCACTTAAATTTACAGAAAAGTATTTTAAACTTATAGAAAAGTTGTAAAAGTAGCACATTTATCTTTTTCCCAGCCCCTTGCAATGTTAATATTATTGCTTAACTATAATACAATTATCAGAACCAGGAAATTAGCACTGGTACAATATTATTAGCTAAAGACTATTCAAATCTCCTCAGATTTCCCACTGATGTCCTTTTATGGTTCCAGATTCTCATTCAGACTCCTACATTGTATTTAGTTTTTATTTCCCCTTTGTTTCTGGCAGTCTGTTATAGTTCCCAAGTCTTTGTCTTTCACAATCTTGACATCTTTGAAGAGTACTGGTCAGCTATTTTACTGAATATATCTCAATTTGGGTTTGTCTGGTGTTTTCCTATGATTGGACTGAGGTTATGCACTTTTTACAATAGACAGAAATAGTCTTGTGTCCTCGGTGTACCATATTATCAAGTTCTTGATGTCAACATCTTATTTTTGATGATATTGACCTTGATCACCTGGCTTTCTCCACTATAAAGTTTCTGCCAGCTGTAGAAAAAGACTCTTCCTGTGAAGTTTTTATCTTTCCCCCCGAACTCAATGCACATCTTGGAGGAGAGTCTTGTTCTTCTCAAATGTTCACTTACAGGTTTTAGCATCCATCAGTGGATCTTGTAAATGGTGTTGAGCAACTCTATAACAATTTGGAAAAATACAAAAATTGAGGAAGAAAATACCAAAAAACCTTAGAAAAATGGGTAAAACCATGATAAACAATTCACATAAAAGTATAAAAATGTCCTATCTTTAAATAGAGTAAGAGAAATGCAAATTAACTCTCTGATATACTATTTATCGCTCATCATATTGGCCAAAAAGTCAAAAGCTTCACATTACTCTGTTGATGAGGTTCTGTGGAAATAACCTTTTTCAAATTACTGACAGTGAAAATTTCAAGGTGTTATAACATCTGTGAGTCATAGTTACATCACACGGTAGACTTTGTGATGTAAAAAGTCTACTTTTCACAGATGCAAAGTCACAAAGAAGATTTTGCAGCTGTAAAATTAGATTGAAGTAATTATTTGCAAGATTCATTAAGTATAAGAATAACATAATGAAGGGCAAAAGATTAAATATAGCGTGTTATGTTTCATGTAAAGAAGAGAGAGAAATGAAAACAAACTAAAATGTATCTATCTGTATCTAGAAGGCATAGGGAGGATAAACCAGAAAGCAATAAAATCCGTTGCTTTCTGAGGGCCCCAAGGAGAGCAGCCTTCAGGTATGGGGGAAGAAATGGCACCACTTTGGGTATACTTTGTTACAGAAAAATGCTAGGTACTTTTGATATTATAAAATTTTATCCTTTAGGGTTTTTTACCTTAGCTTTTTGATGCTTGAAAGTATGTTCATATTCTACATATTAAAAAAACAGTAAACCATAAAGGGTGTTGGCAAGTAACTAAGACTGAATGCCAACGCAAACAGGTGAAACAAGCAGCATTTCAGAAGCTAAAGAAATGTAAATCGTTAGTGCGAGTAACTTAAACACAGTATTTTCACTACATTCTGTAAGTCCGGAGAGAAAAATAAAACAGAAGCGCAAACAAGTCATGAACTCTTTTTCACGGTTTGGTTTTGCACAGTGATATGAAAGTAGCAGTTCTGAAACTATTTTATGTGAGATTAAGCAAATAAAAAATGATATCCACATTGTTGGAAACCAGAGATTTCATTATAAAAAAAAAGGAAATAGGAAGAAAGAAGGTAGTTAAAGAATAACCCTGAAAAATTTGGATTGGAACTGGAAAGTCAATATGAACTCATGATTTCTAATGTCATATATGCATTTCTAACTCTTCCTGCGTACAAAGAAAAGTAGAGTATTGAAGTAAAAAAAAAAGAAAAGCTAAGAGTCAAAACTCCTATGGTCTCATTTTTGCCATTTACTAGTTCTTTAACTATGAGTAAGCCAATAACTTCTCAGAGCTTTATTTTGTCATCTGTAAAACTGGAAGTCACAAATCTTTGAAAACACATGGCTATTCCAAAGCAATAGCATGTAATGGTGATCTTTCTGTAGAGACATAAGTCCATACTGTTATAAAATAAAGAGATTAAGTCGAAGGAGACTGTCTGTTCTAAAGCTTTTTACTAGAGTTTGTCCTCTGGCCACAGGCCCCTCCTTCTAATAAATTGAGGTGTGGGCAATGATCAATCAGAAACATACATCATCACTGGTGCACCAGAGGAGTCCACCAAAACTGATACCACAGAAGCACGTTGTTTAAAATCTTACCACTCTCAGTACAGAACGGCAAATAAAACAAGCCTTGGGAAAATCCCTATCAGTTTCAAAATAACGTTCTTAAATTTTTTGCCTATTTTCCTACCGTTATGGACTGAATGCGTCTCCTCAAAATTCATATTTTGAATCTCTAACTCCCAACGTGATGGTATTAGGAGGATTTGGGGGATAATTAGGTTTAGATGAGGTCATGAGGGTGAGGCTTCATGATGGGATTAGTGCCCTTAACAGAAGAGGGCAGGGAGCTTAGTTCTCTTTGGCGTGGAAGGGTATATCCAGAAGGCAGCCATCTGCAAGCCAAGAAGAGAGTCCTCGCCAGACCTCACCCATGCTGGCTTCCTGATCTCGGACTTCCAGCCTCCAGAACTGTGAGAAATAAACTTCTGTTATTTAAGCCACTCAGTCTATGGTATTTTGTTATCGCAGCCTGAGCTGACCAAAACTCCTACTAAAGAACTCATACGCAGTTTCTTTTATCTGCATTTCTCACAAATTTGAAATAATGTCTTAAACATATTATTTGCACTTTATAAAATCACGTTTGAATAGCTTGATTGAAATGATTAGCCATATAAAAATAACTGTCTCTTTAACTAATTTTTAAACCATAGGGTTTTTTTAAATAATTCTGTCTTTATGTTCCCACAGGTACAATTGAAAATATCTCTTCCATTATATAAGTCAAAAATAATGAGATCTCTTGACGAATTAGTGGCACTTGGGAAATTTTACAATCTATTAAGTCAAAAGATCTTGTGTGTAAGTGAAATTGATTCTCTTTGAAATAGTAATGTCTATTTGAACCTGCACTTATAAAATACTGATATAGTGCTTCCTCCACGAAAGGAACTGTTCTTTTATTCCAGAAATCAACCATATGCTACTACTCTGGATCTCCTGTGGCTTTTGAGACATGACTTCTCACCCAGTGTCTTAGCAAACCGCCTTTTCAGTGCGTGTTAAATCAATCACGGGAGAAATATTGTGATGACCATGGTAGTCACTATATAACCTCCACATGTAGAAAGTGAAATTCCACTTTATTATCACAATTCTTCTAACACTGAGGTGTCAAGTTTTGGGTTTTTTTTTAATAACTTCTTTTTACTGGAGATACCACCTATAGTTAAGATTGAGGCCAGTGTGTGTTTTAGCGAAAAGTAAAGAGAGGAGTGTACGTGTGCATGTGCCCACATGTGTATTTCTTAGAGTAGATATGTTATATTTAGGATAAATCATTTTGAAACATTTAGAATAATAACACTTTATTGATCATAAACTCCTACTAGATGAAAAAAATGGTGCAAATAAACACTTATTTCATGATATCCAATTGCAGTAAGCTAAAAAATATTTGAATATATATTGATTGTCACTATATTATGAAGGAAATCCATTCTTATGAATGGGAATGTCTCAAAGGATTTTTGTTTGACCATATAGCTATTGAGAGAATTTTCCTGACATCTCATATTCTATTTCTTTTTTATTCTCAAGTTTAGAGAGAAGTTCCCTATTACACCAAATGCATATGGCCAGGGAAATGACAAGGCCATGCAGGAGAAGGCAGGCTTGTTTTCCAGAGATATTACACCAGTGAGACTCTGAAACTAGAACCATCATAAGAAAGGATGAAACCTGGGGCTGAAAGAGGGTTTTATGAGAAAATCTGCATCTTGAAACATGGGACCACGAGGGCTTCCTCTGCCTTGATCTCTGAAATTAGATAAGGTCATGGCCTTTACCCAGGCAGGGGCCTGTATCCACGAACTGATTTAGACATATAAAGGCCTAGACTGCTTACCCCCAAGTCAAGATGAGTCCGAAAGCAATCTCAATCTCCAGGTTCAGACTACTAATTGTCAACCAAAAAGAGTCTCTGAAACACAGTGGGCCTGGATGGAGAACTTTAAAAGTTTCTCTCCCACCACAGTTCCAGGAGAGTTTAGGTTGAAAATCAGGCCCAGAATCTTTTATTTTTATGTCCTCTTTAAAAAGGAATGCTTAATCCAAAGTCATAAAGATATTTTCTTATGTTTTTATTTTTCTAGAAGCTTTATTGTTTACCTATCACATTTAGGTCTATGATCCATTTAAAATCAATGTGTAAGAGGTACAGATTCTGGGTTCATTTCTGTTCATATGGATATCCTATTTGACTAGTACTGAAGAAATCATTGAATCACCACTTCACTGTACTGTGTTTTATTTACGTTTATTAAAAAATGTTAAACACATCTATAAGCCAGGTATTAGCATTTTTTGTCCAAATAAGCAAGCTTTGGATCACGAGGGGAAGAAGGCACATAGCCAGTAAGGAGAAAAGGAATCGCTCCAAGATCTTTGGACTACCAAATCCATATTTTCCTACCTTGACTGATTTCTGTGGTACTCTAGTATTACCTCAAAATCACAGATATATTTGTTAAATTAATAACTAAATGAGGAGCATGCTGTAGATATAAGGAATTTTCTACATGATCTGAAAAGAAACAGTGTCTCTGAGAACTCGTTTCTGTTGTGGAATGGGAGCATGCCTTGGAATGGTGTATGTCAGAAGTGTGTGCGTGTGTGTGCATATGTGTATGTCTTAAAGGATAATGGTGATACACATTTCAAGATAGAGTGAGGAGATTCTCTTGAGATTAAAGTGGCATTTCAGTAGTAAATTTTTTATAGAAATAGAAGCATAGTCTTAGATGAAAGGAAAGTAAAAGTAGGGGTAAGATTATCTTAGTTATATGATCGTACTTATATATTATTGAAGAACGACCAATAGTGGATAGGAAAAGGATAACGTTCTTTTCACTGCAGCACAAACACACAGAAAAATAAAGTCTAGTTAATACATCATTTGGGAATGTAGCCACGATGCAGCAAAAACCAGAGGGAGTCTTTTATGCGGAACTTAATGGAGATTACAAAAATATTTGTTAAAAATGCTTGAACGTGCATTGAGAACCAACAGTCACTGTACGTATTTCACTAACCAATAAAATTTTGTAATAACAAGAGTTTTTTAAAGAGCCCTATCACTTCAGTTTCATCGTGTTCACATGTCAGCCTTCAGGTTCTCTTTGCGTTGATGGGACTCTGCACCAGAGAGGCTAAGGAATCTACTCTGGATCCTCAGCTATTGCTGATCTTCATCCCTGGCTCACTTTGTTCTTGTTTCAAAAACTGTAGCAGCGTTTTCCTGACATCTCTTAGTGTTTGCAGACTTTTCATATTGTGAATTAAACTGATTTTTCAAAATTCACCTCAAGAAACAAGTTTTTAGCCCATTGATTTTCTATATTCTTCACTAATGTGGTGTTCCTGCTTGATGTGTTAACCCCAAAAACCACATGGTCAGTTTTTGTGGCCCAGTAGCATCTTTCTCGCCGAGAATCTGACTCTGCATCTCGCGCTGTTGGCAATACCAGCATTTTCTCTGCTGTAATGATCAGAGGTAATATTCCACTCTCTCTCTCAGAAAGAACCCCTTCTGATTGGAGTCTAAGCTGAAAGTGTATTCTCTGTTGTACAACTGAACAGTACTTTCTGCATAACACTTTATTTGTTATGAGACTCAGGTATATATTTGATGTTAATTAATGTTTATTGGTCAGTAGATAGATTTCAGAATTTATAAGATTTAACTTGTTTTTATATTTTCAACTCTCTCATCTCAATAATACTAATAATAGCAACAGTAATAAAAAAAAAAATGTGTTCTTCGTAATGTCTCCAAGTGCAATGGGATATGTATTTCCAAAGTTTTATATTATTAAACCAACGCTCAGGGACAGTCATGATCATGTTGCAACCTCATTTCAATGCTTTGGTTTCTTTATTGTCACCTTCTCTGAAGAACCCTAAGCACTAAAGTAGAAACAACCAGATAGCTAAGGGTATATTGAAGAAAGGTACTTTGGGCTAACAGAGTTGTGGCTACCCAGTGGGCTTGTAAAACATACACTCAGGTAATAATGTCAGCATTCAAGGAAATGAAAGTGTCATGGAGAATATGAAGGCAAATGGATGTCAGCTGGCGTGTAATACTGATGGGAAAATTAAAAGAGAAAAGACCAATTCAAAGGAGAATAAACCTAAGTGATCCAAATAAAAATCCAATTAAAGAAATGCTTACTAGAGATAAAATGTGCTCCATAGAAAGATAACTACACTTCCTGTTGGTTCTGGAAAAAAATGCTAATTGCTAATGCTTACAACTTGGGGCCAGTGACTAGATGGAACTTCCTGAATAAACACACACATAAAGAAAAATAACTTACTGCATCACATCAAGAAAGTTATCCAAAGTATGTGTTTACCTTTCAAAGTACTTAGAATTATGATATGTTCTCCTAATAACTCCAGATAATAGTTAAAATCAATATAGAACTAAGAAAAGGACATAAAGTCATTCCTTACATACCAAGTCACTCAAAATTAGGCCAGGTCAGTTTCTTTCTTTCTTTCTTTTTTAAGATTGGCCCTGAGCTAACATCTGTTGCCAATCTTCTTCTTTTTTGTTTTTCTCCCCAAAGCTCCAGTACGCAGTTGTATATCCTACTTGCAGGTCATTCTAGTTCTTCCATGTGGGTCGCCACCACAGCATGGCTTGATGAGCAGTGCATAGGTCTGTGCCCAGGATGTGAACTGGTGAACCCAGGCCACTGAAGTGGAGTGCAAGAACTTAACCACTCAGCCATGGGGCTGGCTCCCTCTTTCCTTTGTTCTTCAATGTGGTAAAGTATATTTGACCTCTATATGTAATTACAATCTGAAAATTCAAATTTGACTTTAGTTCAAACTGTCTAAAAACATGTATCTAGATCTTGCCATATTTAAACATTTTTTTAGACCAAAATGAAAGACAATTGAAGAGAAATTAGGGAGACATAGGATAAAGGAAAGTTGTTTGGCTTGAGATCCTCTGAAAAGATGTGGTGCAGATGTATCTCTATAGATATGTAGAAATTTCCTTTTCTAAGAAGCGAAAAGGAAAGAGTCAGAAGAAAAGGGTATTTTCTAGGGAGTAATCAGGTTCAAAAATGACACGTGACATAGAAGAATGTTTTCTGAGATTAAAATGCCTGTCTATGAAGGAGTATTTGTTATCCAGGGAGCCAGAACTAGGCAAAGCTCTAGTGACAGTCACATTTCCAGAAATTGAGCTTTCATATATATTTACGTCCAGAGTAGACGTTTTCTTCTTGTGTGATTTTGTAGTTAGAAATAAAAGAAGCCATGCTATATGAGATTATAGCTAATTAGAATGTAGGGGAGAACAGGGAGAAATTCCTCAATCTTTTTCTATTCTACTAACGCAGTTTCCAACATCATGAGGTCTGGGTAAGAATTCCTATAATTGACCAACACTGGGGTTCATATCGTTATATAAATAAAAAATATCCAAAAATGATGAGAAAGAAAATAGTATGTGAAGAGGAAGATACTATAACAAATGGCTGAAATCTAGTGTTCACCTTCCCAATTACTTTCATTTGAAAATGGGTCACTAAAGCATTAAGGTGCACCTGGGGCTGTGGCTTTCCTTGCTCCCCTCCCCAACATACCTGTAAGGCTCTTACTTCTCATATACAGGTTAGCCTCTTCTCCAGACTTTAGTTCAGAAAGTCATTGAGAAATAAATGAAAGCTAGAAAGGACAATTTATTTTAATCCTCTCATGTTACAATCGAGGAAACTTGAGTTCCACATAGCATATGTAACCAGCAGAAAATTAACGGCCAAACCTATACTAGAATATTGAATTTTTGCAAACATGTTGCCTTTTGTATACCTTTGCTTTTAAAATGTGTATAAATGGTTCTCAGCTCATTATTATCACCTTATTTTTTCTGTCTCTCAATTTTAACAATCCTTACGTATTTATTCATGACAAACAATTGCTTGGGGCTTTCTACATGGTTAGAAAATAATGATAAATCAGGTCTATAATTAATCAGACTTTCTCTTTATTCATTGAAAAACAAAAATTTTAATGGTACCTAGTAATCTACTAGTGAAACTTTCAAGTTTTAACGCATACATGCACAGCATTAGAAATTGAAACAGTAGGGTTTCTAAAGGTCAAATGCAGTGTTTAAAGAACTTTGAATTTCCTTCCATACATTTTCATACATCGTGTGTATCTATGCTAATTGATTCTCAACAGTTTTTATTTATGCTAGGAACAATGACCTGGATATATGGAATAGCAAAATATCTGTATTGAATTGTGAAGTGTGGTTAAGAATATGGGCTCTGGAGACTCTTAATGGCTGTGAGATCTTGGATGGGTTAACTTAACCTCTTAGTTTTCTCATTTGAAAAATGGGAAAATAGTTCCTCTCTTGTCAGGTTGTTATAAGCATTAGAAATCTTTACACAGACGATGCACTGAGCATGGTGGCAAGCACAATAAACTCTACAAAGTTGTTTGCTATTGATATTATTATTACCATTAATATGTTTTTAGGCTTTAAGACTGATAGTCCAGACTTATTACAGGTTATATTTTACAGTCTTACATTTGTTTTCCAATTTTCTCTGACTGTTGTTATATTATTTTGCTATATTATATTCATATTATAAGTAATTTTATACTCCATTTGGAATATGTAGATTATACATAAAAATGAAATAAATCCCCCAAGAACAAAAATACAGAAAACAGTGGGTCAGAGCTTAGCATGGCACCTTGCACATGCAAAAGTGACCATGCTCAACTGGCGACATGGACTTTGGTCTAAAATATGTCAAGGCATATCACCAAAACTCTACAATAATATTATCTAAATACACACAAGTAGGCATTAAATACACAGGAATCCTTTTTGCAAATCTTAGTTCTTTCCTGGATATTTAGGAATCTATACTAAGGGCAAACAAAATTTCTTATACTACTGCATTAAAACAAGACAAATGTCCATAGTGAAAGGAGCAATTTACTTTGGGTGGGGAGGTAAAAAAAAAGGACAATTCTTAAATTTTACTATTGTCTCTCTTATTCATTTTATTCTATATTTTAGTTTAATTGTTGGCTTTAATGTACACTTAAATATGGTGAAAAGTAATTGGTTCAACTTGTATAATCTTAAAAATAAATTTATGGGACTTCATCAGACTAAAGAGCTTCTTCAAGGCAAGAGAAAACAGGATTGAAACTAAAAAACAGCCCACTAATTGGGAAAAATATTTACAAGTTACTTATCTGACAAAGGGTTAATCTCCATAATATATAAAGAACTCACACAGCTCAACAACAAAAAATCAAACAACCCGATCAAAAAATGGGCAGGGGACATGAACAGACATTTCTCCAAAGAAGATATAAGGATGGCCAATAGACACATGAAAAGTTGTTCATCATCGCTAATCATCAGGGAAATGCAAATCAAAACTACACTAAGATATCACCTTACACCTGTTAGAATGGCAAAAATATCCAAAACTAAGAGTGACAAATGTTGGAGAGGTTGTGGATAAAAAGGAACCCTCATACACTGTGGGTGGGAATGCAAACTGGTGCAGCCACTATCGAAAACAGTATAGAGATTTCTCAAAAAGTTAAAAATAGAAATACCTTATGACCCAGCCATCCCACTACTGGGTATCTGTCCTAAGAACCTGAAATCAGCAATTCCAAGAGTCCCATGCACCCCTATGTTCATCGCAGCATAGAAGACATGGAACCAACCTAAGTGCCTATCGACTGATGATTGGATAAAGAAGATATGGTATATATATACAATGGAATACTACTCAGCCATAAAAAAGGACAAAATCATCCTATTCACAACAACATGGATGGACCTTGAGGGTATTATGTTAAGTGAAATAAGCCAGACAGAGAAAGATGAACTCTGTATGACTCCACTCATAGGTGGAAGTTAACATATAGACAAGGAGAACTGATCGGGGGTTACCAGGGGAAAGGGGTGGATGGCAGGAGGGCACAAAGGGTGAAGTGGTGTACCCACAACATGACTAACAATAATGTACAACTGAAATTTCACAGGGTTGTTAACTATCATAATCTTTATAAAAATAATAAATAAATAAATTTAAACATATGAACTAACGAGTGGTGTAACTAAAAGGATAAACCAGAACATTTTCCATCATGTGGAAGATTCTAAAACAACCATTTTAGTAAATAAGTCAAGCAGACAAAAAATAAAACACTAAAAATCATATACAAGTTGATAAACATAATTAATAAGCTTGATTTACCAGACACAGGTAGAAATATGTGCAACAATCATATAACATATTTTTCTTAAGCACACCAAAATATTTTTATCAAAGTTACATGCACTAAGGTATAAAGCAAATTCTAAAGAATTAGTATAACAGGGACCATGGACTAGGATCATGAGACAATTCAGTTCCATATCAATAACAATGACAACAAAACTAAAATTGTCCTGTAAAAGCTTGCAATAAATTCAACACCCCTTAATAACAGAAAAAAAATGCCCATAAAATTAAACAAAAGGGAGTATCCAACTAAGGAAGCCAACCAATAAGCAACAGAAGAGAAAAAAACTAATGGCAAAATGTTAAAAACATTCTATTGAACGTCAGGAACAAGACAAGTATGCTTATTATATAAATATATAAATAATATATATACTCCATTACAAATATATTACTTATTGTATTGGAGTCCTAGCCATGACAAAAAAAGTCAAAACACAAAAACAAGATATCTAAGTATTGGAAAAGAAGAAATATAACTCTGATTATTTACAGTGATATGGTTGCTTACATAGAAAATCCTAAATATTCTACAAATAAAGTATCAGAATTAATATGAGAGTTTAAAATGAGACAAGTTATATAAAAATTGGCTGTATTTCTATAGAGAAGCAACAAAGAGAAAATATTTAAGTGAAATACAGAATGTAAATAGCATAACATTGTGAAATCATCTAGGAATAAGAATAACGCTTAAGAAATGGTGTAAGATATATTTAAAGATCATTATAGAACTATATTGAAACCCATGCTCAAGACCTAAATGAAGGAGAGAAACACACCATATTCATGGCTATCATAAGTAGGTCAGTTTATTTCAAATTGATTTATAAATAAAATGTGATTTAATTAAAATTCTGACATTAGTTGTCTGGGACTTGTTCAGACTGATATAAAATTTATGTGGTAAAGCAAAGGGCTCAGAATATACAAAATATTCATGAAGAATGGCATATGGGAGAGACTTGCCTGCTGGATATGAAGGCTTGGTATAATGCTATAGTAATGCAGAGTAGATGCTATTGATGTAAGGATTAAAAGAGAGAAACTGAACAGAGGAGTGAGCATAGAAATATTTCTGCATAGTATGAATACTTCATTTGTCACACAGGTGGTATTGCAGTTCAGTGAGAAAAAGATATAGTTTTCTTTAAATAGTGCTCTGATAACTGACTATACTTATTAAAAATAAACAAACAAAATATTGCACACCATAAACAAAAATTCAATTTCAGGTAAATTAAACACTTCCATGTGGAAAAAGAAAAAATATTCAGGAATTTTATTTAGCAATGTACTTAAGGTCCTAGGAAATGCCTGGACATAATTGATGCTCAAGAAATTACCTGAATAAATATGGGACTATATGAAACCAGAGTAAAGAATGATTTTATAAAACACTTGTGTCTATAATAAACCATAAAGAAAATGATTGATAAATTCTGATAAAGTAAAAATTTCTGTTCATCAAAAGACATCATTAAGGGCCCAGCCTGGTGGTGTAGTGGTTAAATTTACGTGCTCTGTTTTGGTGCCAAAGGGCTTCACAGGTTCTGATCCCGGCTGGGGATCTACACACCACTCATCAAGCCATGCTGTGGCAGAGTCCCACAGATAAAATAGAGGAAGATTGGCATAGATGTTAGTTCAGGGACAATCTTCCTCAAGCAAAAAGAGGAGGATTGGCAATGGATGTTAGCTCAGAGCCAATCTTCCTTACTTACCAAAAAAACAAACAAAAAAGAAACCATTAAAAAGTATAAAAACAGGGGCTGGCCCTGTGGCCGAGTGGTTAAGTTCGCACGCTCCGCTGCAGGCAGCCCAGTGTTTCATTGGTCCGAATCCTGGGCGTGGACATGGCACTGCTCATCAAACCACGCTGAGGCAGCGTCCCACATGCCACAACTAGAAGGACCCACAAGGAAGAATATACAACTATGTACTGGGGGGCTTTGGGGAGAAAAAGGAAAAAATAAAATCTTTAAAAAAAAAGTAAAAATACATAAACTACAAACTGAGAGAAGATATTTGCATTGAATATAAATTAAAATATTAGTATTTTGAATATATAATAAACACAAATCAATAAGAAAATGACAAACAATTCAATTAGAATAAACAAAAGACATGAAGGGGCATTCTTGTGCAGAGACAATAGAAATCACTAGTAAACATACAAACAGCACGTAAGGCAATTGTATTAGTAATATTTTATTTTTTTAAGCAGTAGGTGGAAGCATGGGTGTTTAAATTATCAATCATATTTCATTTATCTTCCATATAAACATCTAATGTAGATAGGTATAATTTTTTGCAGTCTGAGATATAATGAAAAAAATAAAATTAACAATGAAAAGCAATGTCTGGGTAGGAACTCTTTAAAAAGATAATAATTATGAGTTAATAATAACATTAAAAACAATGATAGCTGGGGGGGGATGTGGCCCGGAATACTGGGAGGATTGGGCCCGGGCAGCTGCAGGCAGGTGCTGGCGATGAGACCTCGCCTTGCTGCTCGCCTGTAGCGGAGCCTACACGCGACGGCAGCTCGGCTCTCTGGCTCATTCTCGTCGTGGTGGGACAGGCGGGTCAAGGCGACCGCGCCTATGACATCTACTCACGGCTGCGTCATGGATGTGATTAATGACAGCGTCACCAGCCTAGTTACCGTGCTGCTGCCGTTCCTGCATTTGGAGAACGATAAGAAGCCCATCTACATGCACATCAACAGCCCTGGCAGCGTGGTGACGTCGGGCCTGGCCATCTACCCCTCGATGCAGTACATCCTGAGCCCCACCTGCACGTGGTGCCTGGGCCAGGCCGCCAGCATGGACTCCCTCTTTCGCTGCCTGGACCCTGCGCATGCTCCACTCGCTCTCCAACTCACGCACCTTGATCCGCCAGACCTCTGGGGGCGCCCTGGGCCAAGCCACGAACATCGGCATCCAGGCAGAGGAGATCATGGGACCGAAGAAGCAGCTCTACAACACCTAGGCCAAGCACACCAAGCAGAGCCAGTAGGTCACTGAGTCGGCCGTGGAGAGGGACTGCTCCATGAGCCCCTTGGAGGCCTAGAGTTGGGCATCTTAGGGTTCTGGTATACCCACCCCAGAACGGCAAGGACGAGCTTGAGCTGGTACAGAGGGAGCCCGTGGTGGGGGGCAGCCCCGGAACCTACCCCAGCAAGCACCTGAGAGTCAGACCTCAGCTATTGGACGAAAGGGGAGGGGCCAGGGGCCCGCCGGACGCTGCCGCTGCAGCCCTGCTCACCCCTCACTGCTGAGCCTGGAGGAGCCCTTTGAGGAACTCTGGATTTGGGGGTGCCTCTGAGGGCGGGTATCCTAGCTGAGACACTGTGCTTTTAAATTAAATCTTCGTAGTCTTTGCAAAAAAAAAAAGATAGCTAAAATTTGAATGCTTCTTATTTATCTGACATTTGCCTGATAAATTTATATATATTTTACATAATTTTTGCATAATTATCACATATGTGTTAATAGGTCACATCCTCTGTCTAATAAAATGAAGATTTTAATAGGTAGACTCTGTCAAACAATGGACATAATTTAAGGAATAAGAAATATACCTTGCTCCAACTTTTTGGAATCAAGATAGAAAAACACAAATAAAAATGGCTGGTGGTGCACATTACCTCAGTGAATTTCAAGGGCATTTTCTCACACAAATAAATTCTCTCAATTCTGCAGAGCGGAAGTACTAAAAACAATCATTCATTCTTCCCTTCAATATCGGACATCTGCTAAGGGCCAGAATCTGTTCGAACACATAACAAGCTCTCCAGGAGTTTACATTTAATTACAACGAGCGGATTTCATTTTTTCACTGTTACCAAGATATTATTCTCCATCGCATATTCCCTTCTATAATAAATTTTGTTGGGACCAATTTTAGACATTGCACAACCGTTCCAAGAAGCAAAACTGCAGGCACAAAAGAATTAGGTCAAAAGATCTGCTTTACTACAGCTCGTTTGCTTAACCAGAGCTCCCGATACCACAGCACTTTTTCCCATCCACGGCCCTGGAAATTCACTCAGGATTCTTTCTGCGCCATGTCACAAACAACAGTTGTTCAGTCAATCCCCTTCTCTAGTCTTTCTGTAGTAGCTTCTGCCTATGTCACACGGCCATGTTTTTTTGTTTAAATCACATTTTGGTCTAGATGATTGACCATTTTTTTACCCTGTTGAATACTGTATAGTTTATAATTTTGGCATTTAAAATGCTTCTCCTTAGGAACCCTATCAACCAGCAGGGTGAATTTGAGCCACATGTGCATACAATGTGGTGGATATCAAGGTCTGTCGCAGGGAAGGTTGGATTCATTTTTTCTGCCTATCGACACCACTTGCAGCTCGTCTGAGCTAGTATCGCCATTTCTGAACCCCTGCAAGCTAGAAATGCTGAACAATTTATCTGCGCTCTGTGTTGATGCAGCAGATGGCTAGCTGGTTGCTTTTGCTCAGAAGAAATAAGTGGAAGCAGCACACTGAATGGTCTATAAATAAACAGTACATTAGCACCCTTTTTTCAAGTACTGTATGGAGACTTTTTATTCTAATATGGAAGTAGATCCTGTCACAGGTTTTCTGTTATGAATGCAAATTTAAGTCATAGTCATGGTAAAAATAAGATGATTAGGACAAGAACTCATTGCCTGCTCTTTCCTCTTTAGCACTAAGCTGCTCTGTGTCTTTGTTAGACGAATGAGAGACCTGCTCAGCTGGAAGGAATGAACCTCACTAGGTTACTTTGTTAATTTCTCTGACTAGAACAATCCAGTCCCTTGGAAGAAATAACAGGTGTTGTTCTCACGTGTTGACAAATGTCCATGATAATCTGTTATAATGACTCAGTGGCCTCGGGTCAATGTTTAAACTTCCCAGAATGATTAAAGACTTTTGTATGAAATACTATGGTGGGAGGGGGCACAAACGATCAGGAATGCAGACAGTAAATTATAACCATAAATGCTTCCTTGAAATAAGATTTTTTGAGTCTCTTGAGGAATTACAACAGCAGCTAAACTGTTCACTGAACTGATTTAAGACTTACAGCAAACCTTCTCCCCCCAAAAATTGTTTGTCACTAATTCTGATAATGGTGACAGGTGTTGAGAAAACCTCTTATAGGCATGTGGTACCCACATTTTCCACATGGTTATACTACTTTAGATTGCACTTATATTTAGAACTGCTTCCTAAGCAGAGTTTAATGCTCAAGTTATAGACAATATTCATAGGTACAGATAGATATTAGCACCTGTGTGTGTGAATGTGTGTGTTCTCTGCATTCGCAATGGGTCTTTTAGAAAAGTTCTAAAATGTAAAATTGCAAGCTAATGAATGAAAAGTAAAAATGAGTAAGCTGGTGGCAATAGTGATCACATTTGTAAAGAAGGCAAATACTTTTGAAATAATGTGAAATTGTAAGGTTTATTTGAAAGATAGTGACCTGTGCCATCATTAGTGTGTCAGCCTGTGATTTGGCCAAGCAGGAAATCTACCACTAGTTAAGTTTTAGAATAAATTGTAAATTAATATTTTTGGAGAAAAAAGAGAAAAAAACACAACAGACATGAGAATTAGTGTGATTGCTCCTCAGTGATTTTTTTTGGTTCACAAAGCTCATCTTGATTTTATGTATTTTCTTGCTGATATGAATCATGGTAGATGGAGGAAAATTTCTCAGTGGAGAATGATTCTGATAGGTATAGTGCAAGAAAATCAAGATTTGGCCTCATTAATAATGTGCCAGTGTAAGTAGCAATTGTCAAGAGCCTTCATCGGTGAAGGTGATGACCCAAACTTGTTGGGAACTGATACATAATAAAACTTTCCATAATGCAAGTGAAAAAAGTGAGCATTGGAGCTTCCCATAACAAAGAAGGAAACCAGGCATTTGTGGGTGGGAGAGCTATATCTGACAGTGTTATTATTTAATTTACACATCTATTCCATGTATTTCTCCATGTTCCACACCCCAGGACATTTGCACATTCTCTTCTTTTTGCCTCCAATACTCTCCTCTACCTGCACCAGTTTACTCATCTCATAGACTTCACCAAAACAGTTGCAGATCATTGTATTCTCCATGCTAGTTGCATATTGAAGTCTTTGTACAGATATGTTTGAATTAATAATTACATTCTAATTACTGGGGACCAAAAATAATCCAGATAGGATCCCTGCCTTGAGAAGCTTAGAGAATGAGACACTTGAAGTGAACTTCCACTAAGGATTGCTTTCTTAGATTGAAACAGTCTTCTTTTGTACACAGATTTTTGGTTTGTGAGTCTGATAAAAGCATTTAAAAGGATTCTTCATGTACAGGACACCCTCCTGGGTGTAGAAGAAAGAGAAGCTAGACTATTTTCCCAGCCAATGTCATTACAGTATCTCCAGTGGAACCTCATCTGGAAGGAAGAAACAGGATGAGAGCTGCCACAGCATCTTGTACAATCTCCCCATGAGTGGGAAGGAGGGCCGCCCCAGGATATGGCGCCTCTGCCTGCCCTTCAGCAAAGCTCAGCTATTGGATTCTAGGATCCTTTTAGTAGCACTCAGACCCGTCCTATTAATTCCTCATGTTTTACAGAATGGAAATTAAATAAAATTAACCCATGATAAAGAATAAAAAATGAGGGGAGAAAGGATAAAATTTTGCAATCAAAGTCTACCACTCATTTTTCTAGGAAAAACATTGTAATGTTAGCAGAATTCTAGATAGCAAAAATCCCATTTCTGTCTGTTCACTATGAACAAGAAAGAATTAAATGGTGATAATAAATAAATTTGAAATAAATATTTCAAAGAAAGAATATCAAAATTAATTTCAATTTTAAAATCCCATTTCCTTATATGTCAATTGTAGATAATTGTTGATATATGAATATTAATCTATATGTCAATAAATAAAATTATAATGAAAGTGCTTTGGTAAAAAATCACAAAATGAAAATTTTTAAATGTGAGTCATTATTAGTATGGTAATTAAATACAGACTCTGAAGTCAGATTGCCTGGTTTAAATCTTGGCTCTGCCACTTACTGTATGAACTTTGGGGGTGTTACTTAATTGCTGTATGCCTCAGTTTCCTAATCTGTAAAAATGGGAAACTATTAAATGAGCTGATTGGTGAAAATTGTTTTAAAGAATATTTGCCCTCATTAAAGGTAAGCTATCATTATTATTAAAATATGTAAATTATCTCTATTATTATTATTAACCACAGGATAGTAAAACAGCAGTCGGAATAACACTATCTGATTCTCCATTGTATTTCATTTCCTGGCTATTCTTAAAATCGTTTAATGTTACTCTGCCTTCTGGAGAATGTTTATCTTCCTGAGTAGGCCATGCAAAGAATCTCATGATCTTGCTGCAACTTGCAGTTTTCAAATGACCCAGTCACGATCTTTCTTGCTCCAGGTCTTTGCTCACCTTTTTTTCTGTCCTTGATGTCCTTTTGCTCACCATTCTTAGCCCCCTCCTCTATCTCCACCAAGAACCCCCTGTAGCACTTTTGTTTGCTTTTGTAGCCAAATAGTCTTTAATACTGTGAAATGTCCAACATGTAATTAAAATAAAATCTCAGCTATCTAAATATATGTATTTATCAAAGATTTACTCTTATTCAACTTTTTGGTTGCATGTTTCTTTTTCCATATTTTAAGTGAAAAGTTGAGTCAAAGTTTACAATTTTTTTGGGGGGGGGACAGTTGTAATAGATCAAATATTGTAACGCTCAATAAATGCCTGACAAATCAGGTTAACAGAACTTAATATAAATAAATAAATATATATATACATACACACATGTACGTACATATATATATACAAGGGGCTTTTAAATTTTTAAGCAAAGGTAAACTTTTGCCTTAGGACATAGTTCATGCTGGTCTCTGTGCCTCTTGAGTTGATGCATTATTTTGGTGCAGTGTAAGAGTTTATTTCATCCTGAGTTACCCTGTAGCATATTCTTAACCCTATCCTAACATTATATTGAAATCATCTCTTTGTGAGGCTGGCTCTTCCACTAGAATGTAAGAAGTTTGAGGGTAAGGATTATGTTTTCTTTTTCCCTCTTATGCCTTCTGAACCTAGCCCAATAACTTCACATTTTAAGTGTTCAATATATTTAATAAATGAATAATTAAGGTTTTCAACTGATAGAAGCACACTGCAAATAAAGTTTGTCATCTTTTTTGAGAGAGACACTCTCCATTATGTCTAGACCACTGGTTCTCAGGCATGGGTGCGCATTAGAACTTCCAGAAAGCATTTTAAAAAATACCAATGCTCAGGGCCCAGTATTTTAATCATCCGAATCCCTGAGAGGTGGTGCCCAGACATGCACATCTTTAAAGGTCCCGGGTAATTCTGTTGAAACACCTTAATCGAGAACTCCGGTCTAGAACAACAGATTTTCAGTATGCCATTCACAAGAATATTTGTAAACAAGTCTAAAATCCTCTAATCTGAATCCTTACCTCTAGTAGTATGCCTTTAAAAAATTCTGATTAATAACAAGTATTTAAAAGGTTGTGAAATTGTAGGTATTATTAATCAATTTTCCAGTCATTTTATGGAGCTTTTCCCCTACAGCCGTGGAAATTATTTTTTGTTTCCGTCAGGTAACCTGGATGAGTTGAGCACAACTGTGCCTGCAGGGTTTTATTTAGCTGCAGAATTAGGTTGTGAAGATGTCAGTCCTTGGATGTCCTAACTTCCATTTGGGTCATGGTAAAAAAGTCCTGGGTGAATAATAAATTTGAAAATTTATGTAAAATTCTCCTCTCTTGAATGTTTGATATGCATCCCAGCTTCCCAACTAAGACTCCAGTCACTGAAACCTGATTGGTAAGGTCAAAGTTAGAAATGTCAGCTAGACCATTAATTATGTTTATGTTATAACAATATTTTGCATTATACAAATATTTAAGTCAACATAGCAGAATTCATTTTTAATCCTTGAGATTTTAAAGATATTAGAGTCATAGACTTTGGTTTAATTTGTTTTTAAATACCATATCTATTTCTAGAAGACTTAATTCATGTCAGCATTTTGATAGAAAAATACTGCTATTATATAAATTCTTATATTCTGGAATTTTTGTCCTCATTTTCTTTCTTTCTTTCTTTTTGGGTTTTTTTTTTTTTTTTTTTTTTTGGTGAGGAAGATTCACCCTGAGCTAATATCTGTTGGCAATCCTCCTCTTTTTTTGTTTGAGGAAGAAGAGCCTTAAGCTAACATCTGTCTCAGTCTTCCTGTATTTTTTGTATGTAGGATGCCTGCACAGCATGGCTGAGTGGAGTAGGTCCATGCCTGAGATCCGAATCTGCAAACCCAGGCTGTTGAAGTGGAGTGCACAGAACTTTAACTACTCAGCCACGGGGCTGGCTCTCTTTATCCTCATTGTTTTACTGTTTATAAAAGCTTGAATGTCCTACAAAATAAAACCAATGAAGCTATTGTAATAGCTTCGATGTCCTTTATTTTTGGAATTTGTTCATTTATTGATCAATATCAAATTTTCCCATGTTTTCTATACTCAGCTGCAAAGTTGAAACTAAATTTAATTTTTTAAAGTGTCACAAAACTTGGGTGAATAATGTAAATATTAGAAAACGAATTGTGATAATCTAGTTTTATTATAAAAATGAGATTTTTCTAAAGGTAGACCAGAAAACTCTTCTAAAATTGAAAGATAAAAGTAACTTTGGGACCAAATGTCCTGAGAAAACTGGAAAAGTTAAAAAAAAAGTTAAACGATTCTCACCATTTCAGTGCTAAAACTTACTACTTGTATGGGGGATCAGAATTGGCCACCCCTAAATGTGTCTCTTTGGCTTGATTATTTTTAAGGACAGAAGACTCTGAAAGAAACTTTGATGTTCTCCCTAACTGCCTAAAAGAATTTAAGATGGAAGGCCTGTCCCCAGAACAGGCACCACCATAGATACGTCTGGGTATAGTAGACTGAGAGGATCCTTGCTAAGCCCATTTTTATCAAAGTTCTCTCTCTCTGGTTACATTGTCTGTAGATGGCCGAGCAAACATTTGTTTATCAAACATTTGCTTTTCTGTCTCCATGTAAATTGTCTTCCCCCTCTTTGAAATCCCAAACCACCACCCCCAACATCCTCCTTTGTCTTTAGCTGAAGATGGTATTTAAGGTGGCAGCTTCGGCCATTCTGGCGAGTTACTCAGCTTTCCTGGGTTCCTCTCATGTATACATGTTATTAAACTTTGTTTGATTTTCTCCTATTATTCTGTCTCATGTCAATTTAGTACTTAGACCAACCCAAAAGACCTAGAGGGTGGAGTAATGATTATTCCTCCCCTATACCTGTTAGAGAGCAACAGGCTTCCCACAAGACTAGCCAAAAAGTCAGGAGGCAAGTCTGTGGAATAGAAAAGATTTATTCATTTTTGCCAGCAAAGATGGAGGGTGGTGGACTAGTGTCCTTAAAGTCTATCCTCCAGAACAAAGACTATAGGCCAGTTATATAGGGGCTGGTCTCTGGGTGGGGCAGACATCTGGTCTTCGTTCTTGATAATCTTTTGTTTTTCTTCCCTTGTGACTGATGTTCCTGTTTTCAAGAGACTGGATATGCATCAGATACTGGAGCAATGCCCTATATCCTGATTTAGTTTAAAGATAATAAGACCAAAAGCTTTAATATCTATAGTAAATATGACTCTTTAGGTGAGTGGCCTCAACACTTCCAACTTAGATACCACTATTTTGTTTATAAATGTTTAACGCATTAAAAAAAAGGAAGAAGGAAGAATATAGGGGATTTCAATCAGCCAAGCTGTCAGTCAATCTGTCAGCTATACACTAAGTTACTTCTTTTTTTAATGTTGTCTTCTGGGTTTGAGTACTATTGCTATTGTTGAATCCTAATGCCCAGTTTTCAAATTGTGCTTTGGCTTCAGAAGACACGAACACTAACAAGTCCATTCATATTTATATTCACATCATACTATATAGTCTCTGAAGGAAGTGTGCTAGTGAAGGGCTGATTGAGCAAGCAACAGTTTGAATATAATAATTGAAATTGTTTGAAAACTTATTTTAATTAAGTTTTCTTCACCTTGTATAATATTAGAGGACTTTTCTCTGTATAATTTTATCATTTAACAGTTGGTGAGGGCCAACCTACACACATTTTTCTCATAGGCTTCAGAATCTGTACTAGGTTCCAAGTTATATTTCAGGACTGCATGACTGAGCTCAGGAAAACTTGAACTTAACTAACGGTATGACTTTGCAGTATTCTCAAAATATATTATGCAGTCAAACCACCTGGGTATGTTGTTAAATAAATATTCTGATTCAGTAATTCTAGAGTGTAGATGAGATTCTGCAATCCTAACAAGCTCAAGTGATGTCAATGCTACAGGTCCATGGACCACTCTTTGAGCAGCAAAGAGCAGACTATCAGGAGATTTGCAATAGCCTGAATTTTTCAGTCCCAGTGCTTCATTACACAGATGAATGTCTTTTTTTAGATGGTAAATTTGTTAATAAGCAGACAACGTTCACATTCTGTATACATTTTCTTCTATAACATGTACCAAGTAAGAAAATATCTTTAGAAAATCTTTGAAGTAATGGAGAAAGAAGAAGACCATTACCATTTACATGTAATTGATTAACTGGTGACAAGGATGACTATTCCTAGTTAATTCCAAACATAATATAATTGCACTGCTTTTAACAAAGGTTGTGACTCTGCCTCTACCACCATAACCTTCAAGATATTTATTTCAAGATATTATAACCTTCGAGATATTTGGCAATCAACAATAAGTTCCAAGTCGTAGTTAGACAGCATGAGTGATAAAACTTGGGTTTTGGGATAGATATTGTACTGTTAAGTCATATAACTAAGCCACATGATCCAGGGTGGGTGGATTTTAAATCTCTAATCATTTCAAACTTTTATATCAAATACATGTATGAAAAATTCCTGCAAAATTCTTTTGACATTTTCCTGTAAAACAAACGCATCATATGAGATGATAATCTTCTGTCTTTTCACTAAACATTATCAGAAGGCCATTTTAAGGGAAAAAACCCTGTTCCCTCCGCACCCCACCGTGTCGGGAAAAACCCAGTTCTTCCCACTGTGTTTCTCTTCTGTGAGTCTTTACTCTCACACGGAACACTTAACTGACACTTCTGGTTACCAAATTTGTGGGTTCCACCCCCCAACAACAAGCAAGTCTCTGAAACCATCTGGGTGTCCTACAATTTCACTATCTACTCAGAGATACATAGCACAAGGTCTGGGAGGATCTTGAGCACAGGAGCTTCTGTCCCCATGCAGCTGGGGTGCATCATCTTCCTGGTGTGGATGCATTTGCCAGCTTGAAGGCTCTCTGAATCTCGTACTATTGGGATTTTATGGAGGCTTCCTCGTGTAGGCATGATCTATTATTAACTCCATTGCTCTCCCCTCTCTGGAGGATGAGGGGCGGAGCTGAAAATTCTAGGCTTCTAATCATGGCTTGGTCTTTCCAGTAACCAGCCCCCATCCAGGAGCCCACTCAGAGTCACCTCATTAGAATAAAAGATGCTCCTAGTCTTATTATGTCTTAGGAATTTGCAAAGGTTTTAGGAGCCCTGTGTTACGGACAGGGTCAAAGACAAATATTAGAACAGAAGATGCTTCTAGTGTTCTTATCACTAGGAAATTACCAGAGTTTTAGGATCTCTGTGCCAGGAACCAGAGACTGAGGCCAAAATATATTTTTTCTATTATCTCACAGCTACTACAGCTGTGTAGTTTTCCTCTAATTATAAAACTCTGATTTCATTCAAACAGTAAGTGTTCTCTCCTAGTACATGGATGATAAATAACAAGTTCCTTTGTTTTCAGCTTTATTGGAGTATAATTGACAAATAGGAATTGCATATACTTAAGATATACAACTGGATGTATTGATATACAGATACATTGTAAAATGATCACCACAATCAAGTTAATTAACATATTCATCAATTCACATACTTATCATTTTCTTTCGTTTTGTGTATGTGCCGTAAAAACACTTAAGATTTATCTTCTTAGCAAACTTCAAGTATACAATACAGTATTGTTAACTATAGTCATTATGCTGTCTATTAGATCTCCAGAACATATTCCTCTTGCATAAAAGAAACTTTGTATTCTTTGACCAATATCTTCCCATTTACCTCTCCCTTCAGCCCTTGGCAACCACCATTTCACTCTCTGCTTCTATGAATATGACTAGTTTAGATTCCACATATAAGTGAGATCATGCAGTATTTATTTTTCTGTGTCTGGCTTTTTTTACTTAACATAATGTTCTCCAGTTTCATCCATGTTATTGCAAATGGCATAGTTACCTTATTTTTAAGACTGAATAATATTCCATTATATATATATATATATATATATCACATTCTCTTTATCCATTCATTAGCTGATGGACTTGGCTGGTATGAATAATGCTGCAAGGAACATAGGAATGCAGAAATCTCTTTGAGATCCACAAATTTACAGTCAACTGATCTTCCAAGAACAAACAATGTGAAAGATACTCTCTTCAATAAATAATGCTGGAGAAACTGGATATCTACACTTAGAAAAATGAAATAGGACCCTTTATCTCACACGTATACAAAAATCAACTAAAAATGGATGAAAGACTTAAATGTAAGATCTAAAATTGTAAAACTACTAGAAGAAAACTTAGTGGGAAATCTCCTTGACATTGATCATGGCAATGATTTTTTGGATATGACCCCAAATGTACAGACAATAAGAGTAAAAATATACAAGCGGAATTGCATCAAACTAAAAAGCTTTTGCACAGCAGAGGAAACAGTCAACAGAGTGAAAGGCAACCTATAAAATGGGAGAAAATATTTGCAAACCACATATCTGATAAGGGGTTAATATCCAAAATATGTGAGAAACCTACACAATTTAATATTAAAAAAGCAAATAATTAAAAAATGAACAAAGGACCTGAATACACGTTTTTCTAAAGGAGACATAAAAATGGCCAACAGGTCATATGAAAAGGTGTTAACATCACTAATCATCAGGAACATGTAAACCAAAATTAGAATGAGATATCATCTCAGATCTGTGAGAATGGCCATTAGCAAAAAGACAAAAATAAACACGTTGGCAAGGATGTGGAGAAAAGAGAACCCTCAGACACTGTTAGCAGGAAAGTGAATTGGTGCAGCCACTATGGAAAATAGTATGGAGATTCCTCAGAAAATCAAAAATAGAACTAACATTTGAGACAGCAATCCTACCTCTGCATATATATCCAAAGGAAATAATGTTACTTTTAACATTTGTATTCATTTTCCTTATTCTGTTTTAATTAAGGATAATGCCATAAAGTAGACTCTAAAATAATTTACATAATAAATGTTGATTATCTTATATATATTTTTTCTGTATGTTTTCCAAAAAAAAGATATATAAATGGGTGTGCAATTCCCTCTTTGACATAATTTTGTTGTTTTTTTCCCCTAAGTGTCCTGAGTACGTTTACCCTCTTCTTTGCTCTTTCATATGTTTTCATTATACTGCTTCTGTTTAAGAAAGATTTACCAAATAAGTACGTGAACGTGAATTGATGGGGAAGCAAAACAATAAAATACTAACTTGAATATGTAACAAAAAAATTAATCACATTTACCCCAGTTTAAAACCAGTAATTGGAGATCAAGAACTAATACTTTCACATTAAAGTTATGATTATTTGATAAGTAGGATTAAAATTGAGTAAGATTTAAATGATTTGATTGCTAGTAAATGGGAAAATATTTTTAAACAATTTAAAGATTTCGGTACTAACATCAACTATAAGCAATGAAATAATGCTTATGAAAACAAAACTATAAATCTGAAGTATTTAGGATAGAAATAGAAATGTAATACAAACAGACTCTGGAGTAACAAATGAGCAGTATTTAGATTTGGGGCAAAATTTAGAAATAGCCTATCTTCAAATAATAAGACAAAATGTTTAGATGGCCCCAGACCCATTATGGAAGAAAAACATCTATTTTTGTAGCAATTGTTGCTGCTTTTCTAGCCTTTTAAACAGTCATAAAGTGCAGATTATCCCAAAATCCCTGGGGAAATGCACATCTTTCCCTGGCTTTGGCTGTTAAAAATAGATAAATATTGTCATATCTTAAAGAAGCAATATTTTTGTATTTAAAGTTTAGAGAAAAGGTCAAAATTCCAATATTTTGAAGGTAGACATGTCTCTCCATAGTAGTAATTAACTTCTAAGAGTTGTCTTATTAATTATTTTACAATGTGTGTTTTCCCTCTGCTTTAACAGATTTGGAATATGCAGCTTAGCTGACTTCCTGACGCATCACAGCTAGAGTGGCAAGATACGGACTGAACCGTGGTCTGTCTCTGACACCCACTGTCATAGCTCTTTCCCTATAAATCAAAAGAGAGGAATTTATTGATAAAAAAGAGGAGCAGTGGTACATTGAGTATCTGTCATGTTCTAGTCCCTGTGAGAGCAAAAACTTTTTTCATCATTACTTCTTTCATTGCAGCGCTGTATGTTATGAACTCTCTATTAAAGCAATTATCATCTGGTGCAAACTTACTTAACATTTTTAACTTTCTTTGTCTGTGACGTTAAGTTTTAAAGTAAGTTTTATGAAATCTATGCATTGAATCTTCTGAGAACAAATGAGACAATATATTTAAAATATTTATTAAAGAATCTGGCACATCACAAGCCTTTAATAAATGTTGGTTATAAAATTACAATTCCAGTATTGTTATGATTATTATTTAATTCTCACAATAGTAATGAGGGTAGATATAATGCCTATTTTTGTTGACAAAGAGCTGAGGTTCACCTTTTAAGTAAATTTTCCAGAATTCTCAGAGCACAAGGGAAAAGTCAGGATCTCAACAGAAATCCATCTAATATCAGTTCCCTACATGCACTGGGCATAAAGGTTAATGAAAAACTCCAAACCCTACAAGTTGTATATCTTTGATTTAAAACTTCTTCTCTTTTTTTCAAATAACTTTACATAAAACACTGTATTTACTTTATTTTTCACTTCTAGCCCCTAAATACTTACAGAGGTGTATGTATTTGATTAGGAAAATAAAATGAATCTAGAGATACATTATAAGTGGGTGTCATCAACTTTCTGTATAGCAAAGATATATGTGTTGCAGTTTAGAGAAACTTGTAGATATTCTGATAAATGCATTGTGAATAAATCGCCAATTTTTAGAAGTAAATATCTTTGAAGGTTTTAACTTGGCAAGCGCTTTTGAAATGATTTTGTGTATTCTACAAATACATTTTTGGAAAGTCTTAATAATTTTTAAAGAGCATTTATAGCCTCCTTGAAAATAGAAGTACTAGAAATTATATGATAAAGGTTTCATGTGACTTCTATGTTTATTTGCTATATCAAACATATTAAAATAGGTGCAAATATTATTATTTGATTTATTCATTCTCATTTGTTTTAATATTTGTATAGTATATAGTTAGTACCAAACAAATAAGTGCATTACTAATAGTACAATTTAATCTTTGCAATTTTGCTGGTGATTGTTAAGATTTAAAGCGATATTAACATAGAGAGAAGTTGATGTGTGATGGAATGAATATGTACTAATTTTATATTCGTAAGCCATGCTTATGTAGCTGACTCTAATACCCAGAGAATTTGAGAAATTCATATATCAATCTAGGTAATTCAAAGCAAAAGAAATTTTGCAAGTCATTGAGCTCTGTCTCCTTTGTCTATGAACACTTCGCCAAGAGATACTGAAAATATATTCAATCGAACATTATTCCACAGACAATATAAGAATTCTACATGGCAGGACTAAATGTATATTTTTGTGATCTTTCCATACATTTTGTCTTCTAGGCTTAAATTTAGTTCCTTGTTTTGTTTCGTATCATTTTGTTTTACAGTTTCTTATTTGTCCTTACTGAATAAAAGAAACCTCCTCTTCAAGTGAAATGTCCAGGGCTAGTCTGGGATTTCTATCTGGACTATAATTATGATTGTTTTTAAGTGCCAAGGATGGAAATATAAAATTCAGCATCTTTCCCACTGTACAATATTCCCATTATTTGAGTAAAGACTATAGCTCTAAAGAGTTATGATAAATATCTTTTTGGATTTTCATCAGCTCAAACTGCATTGTCTCTGCTTTTGTCACCTGAACACCTGCTATAGACATAGTGACAACAGAAGCTAACTAAAAGCACACTGCACATTTCAAATTGAAGATATTTTTCATCATGAATGGAAACTGAGGGGGCTTGTATCCAAGAGATGCTTTCTGAATTTTTGTTCTTTTATGAAGACCCTTCCAATAACACTCATATGGGGAAAATACTTATTGGCTGGATTTTTTTTATGACGATACTAATGTTGGACTTCACACAAACAATATACTTAATCTAATCTAGTTTATGGTTACTGTTCCCCAGAGAAAAGAGAATTGATGATAGAGTCAGATCTGAATATTTGCAGAAAATAGGACTGGCCAGCAGCAAGGAGGCAGCAGATGAGGAGACCTTTTAAAGTTGGTTTCCAAGGGAATGTAGGAGAGGAAGGGAAGAGCTGGAATGAGTTACTGCCTTCTCTATTTTCCTACCACTCCCACTGCCACAAGTGGATAGAGGAATAGCCAATAAAAGAAGTAAAATAATTTTTTATTGAGTAATAACTATAGCCCAGGACTTGTGATAAGTGCTTTACATTTATTATATCATTTAATATTTTCTAGTGAAATTTATTTTGAAGGAGAGGAAGGCAGATTTTTCCCAAGTAGATCAGGACAGGATAATTAATTTAGAGAAAGGAAACTAGAAGACAGATACCTGTTACCTTGAAGTAGGGCAAAGTTTAGGATTCTACCCAAGCTGAATTCATCCCCTTGGGTTACCAAGTTACCTGTTCAAGTTGGTAGTTCTAAGGTTCAGGAACTGGCCCTGGGGGAGGAAACAGGATCAAAACATACGTTCCTCCCTTTCTTCCGCCTTCTGTCTCTCATTCTGTCTCATCTGTCTTACATTTCTCCTGCCCTGAGCTGTTGATATCTTAGAGACCGCCCAAGATGTGTAGATTGGGTAGTTTGTTTTCACCCTAAGAATTGTCTGTAAGGATAAGCACTAGTTAGTATGTACTAAAATATTAACTAAAATCTGTCAGAACATTTTTCAGTTAATTCTTATAAAACGTTCATGCAGAAATCTGGCCCTCTCAGAAAAAAGAAGGCAAACCAAAATGCTTGGCTCAAGAATCCTAATAAAACATCAGCTACAGTATTCAAACAGGTCAAACTAGCAAATCACAAATCAGAAACTTTGGATAACAATACAGAATAATGAAGCTTAATGTCAGTTACTCGTTTGGCTTCATAAAGATTTTTTAGATAAGAAAAAGTAAATTTAATACTTTTAAAAGTCTCAAGTATTAAAAGAAGAAAATTTGGAAGGGACTTGAATCCCTGGGGAATACTGACAGTGTTTTATATCTGTCACAGAAGCTCACTCATTAAAATTATGAAAATGACAACATGAATGTAATGGATTTTGACATCTGGTGCATCGCACTGAAAAAATGTTTCTAAGCAGAATGTCTGAATAATCACTCTTAACTATGACTTTTATGTTATAAAAGTGTCATATAAAGTATTAGAAAAGAAAATTATTATATTTTTCCTCTAGATATATAAAAATTTAAATTCTCAGGGTTTCTTTTCCAGTTCTTTTCTTAGACATTCAAAATATTTTTTGAATGCCAGCTGTTTAGTATTCACAACTAATAAAACAAGTGCCCTGGCTTCAAGGAAATTATATTTTTAGCATTTTATTTCTCTCATTGGCAAAGTATAAGGTTTTGAGATGAAGTATAAAGTTGCTTCTTTTGATCTGACAGCATTTCCCAGATTGGAATCCAAATATACCCAAGGTTCTAAGAATGTCTACTCTGAATACATAGGATCCATTGGCAGCAAAGACAGTGACTATGATGGCACCAGGCAAAACAAAATTGGTTTCAAGGAGAGACGATTAAATTTAATTATGATGGCAAATTATTTCTTCATCATTCATTTGTGGATTTGAAATTCAGTTATTTTAAGTCAAATCTACAATGTCATTGAGAAGTGAAACATATTTGGGAAACTGACACTTAATATCTCCTAGAAATTTGACCTTGATGCTAAAGATTACCTGCAGATGCTGTGTGAAGTTTCTTGCAAATGATTGCATGAAACAAATATCCATGTAATAGTACCCTCAAATCTACAGTGAAATATTTTCTTAACCTCTTTAATAATCTTGTGCTAACATTTAATTCTTCAAATCATTTTATCTGAGTAGGAAAAATGTAAGTATAGCTGTATATATACATTTATACGTCTACCCAGTCTCTCCCTCCATACACACACACACACACACACACTCAGACACACTTATGTACAGTGCCAAATGCATGTTAGATACTGTATTAGCTATAGGAAACATAAAAATATATATGACATATGAATCTGCATTGTTTTTTCACATAACTTCAAAATTAAGAAAAAAATCAGATCTATTAAAATGCATGGCAAAGATCTTTGCATGCAAACACGACATAGTAGCTGAGTCAGTTGTACCTTCCCACTGTGAAGCACTATTTAGGCTAGACAAGCTTTAAAAACAATGCTAGTAGTTTTTGGACAGCAACCAATATGGGCCTATAATGCTTGAGAAAAGAACACATAAAATGAGCCTTGTATTTACACAGACGTTATCTCTGACAGTATTTTCCAAACCATGGCACAAGGAATGAGATTGATAGGCTCACTGAGTAGGAGAGAGAGTGACACGAGTGTGAAGATTCCAAGGCAGCTGGGATTGGGGGGCAGGATGCCAGTGAGAAAGGAGCTATAAAAGTGCTCCCAAAATCTATGCAAAAATTCTCCTCAAGTCTTTAGCTAGCTTCTACAATGCACATACACACAATGAGGTTTTAAAAGATCTAGCTGAAAAAACCTAAAAGCAGAGATTTCAAGAAAATTTTGAATTTTAAGCATATCGAGAATACATCTATCTTTCAGATGAGAACCCTGAAAGGGTACTCCTAAGAATTACAGCTGTGCACTAGGAGAAAAAAACCATTCTGTAGAAGTAAGGGAAACTAAAAGAATGCGGTTTAATGAGGCTTAGAACCAAGACTCAATAGGATCTACACAATTTGACTGATAGTCCTTCGTAGAAGAAGACTTCTTCACTCAGACTCTCCACAGCCTTTCATGTGCAATTTGGACACAACAAAAAAAGATTGTTAAACATACTAAGAACTAAGAAAAGGTGACTGATATTTGAGAGATAAATGAATCAATGGAGGCAGACTCAAGGATGATCCAGATATTAGAGTTAGCAATCAACGACTCCCAAATAGCTAAAGAAATAGATGGTTAAAAATAGATTAAAACATAAAGTATTTCAAAAGTTGAGTCAATTCAATAAAAATAATCAAGTTAATATTCTAGGGCTGCATAATACAATATCTGAAAATCAGAATTAACTGAATATGTTTCATAGCTCACTGGACACAGCAAAAAATAGACTCAGTGAACTCAGAGAGAGGTTAGGAAAAAAATATCCAAACTAATACAAAGGGAGAAAAAGAGGAAAAAAGATACATATAAATATCAGAATTCAGGTGTAACACGTGGACATGCTTAAAAAATGTTATAGGACAATGTACAGTTATAATACAAAAAGAGGAGACAGAAAGAACTGGGAGACAAATGTACATCTCAGGAAATAGTAGGCAAGACTATTGAAAATCTAGTGAAAGACATCAAGCTACAGATCAAAGAATCTCAGGAAATGTCAAGCTAGTCCACTAAGAACTTGTCCACTTTATATAGGGCCTCTTGTTTAAAAATAGTATAGGCAGCTGGGAATCATTGTGGTAGCATTGTAAAGTACTTAGTGAGTCCTATTTTTGATTTTATCACTAAAAATAGAATTGTACAACAATCCTTCAAATGATCATAGAGGTCACAATGTTTGTGTATACCACTGGCTATCTAGCCCCCAAAGGTGTCAATTAACGGACCCAAAGGTAACTTACCTTTGGCATAAAAGTGGTGATACTCCTCCAGTAAACTGTGATTAATATGATTGACTACTTTTCTCCGGGTTTCCAAACATTTCAATGGATATTTTAGTAAATAGTTTTATTGTATCTTTTATATATGAGGTATATAAAAGTTTTAGATATTCAAAACTTTCTATTCAATACAAAAGTCATGCACCTGAGGTGGAATGGCATAAAAAAGCACTGGAGCATGGACTCCTACTTGAAAAATTACCTCTAATGTAATTACGAACTTTACCACCTTTAGTTAACAAGGATATGTGTACCCCAATGCCTTTAAAAAAATTATAATAAAGGAATTAAGATGCTACCTAACACAGAAAATTAAAATAAAATATGAAGAGTCATATGTGGATTGCGTAGAGTTGTACTGTCTAACATGATGGCCACTAGCCACATGTGGCTACTGTGTGCTCAAAATCGGTATTTTTACCATTTTCTGTCTGCCTGGAACGAATATAACCCCTATGTTCATTGCGGCATTATACACAATAGCCAAGACACGGAAGCAACCTAGGTGCCCATCAAGGGACGAATGGATAAAGAAGATGTGGTATTTATACACGATGGACTACTATTCAGCCATAAGAAATGACGATATCTGGCCATTTGTGACAACATGGATGGACCTTGAGGGTATTATGCTGAGTGAAATAAGTCAGAGGGAGAAAGTCAAATACCATATGATCTCACTCATAAATACAAGATAAAAACAACAACAACAACAAAAAACACACATAGAATTGGAGATTGGACTGATGGTTACCTTCGGGGAAGGGGGGAGGGGGGAGGGCAAAAGGGGTGATTAGGCTCACATGTGAGGGGATGCACTATAATTAGTGTTCGGGGGGTGAACATGATGTAATGTATACAGAATTCGAAATATGATGTACATCCAAAAAAAATAAAAATTAAAACAAAACAACAAAAAGGCGAAATAACAGGTGTCGGAAAGGATGTGGAGAAAAGGGAAGCCTCATACATTGCTGGTGGGAATGTAAATTGGTGCTGCCACTGTGGAAAACAGTATGGATACTCCTCAAAAAACAGAATAGAGCTAGCATATGACTCAGCTCTTCCACTTCTGGGCATTTATACAAAGAACATGAAAACACTAATTTGAAAAGATGTATGCACCCCTATGTTCATTGAAGCGTTATTTACAATAGCCATGATGTGGAAACAACTTGTGTCCATTGACGGGTGAATGGGTAAAGAAGATGTGATATGTATATATACAAGGGAATGCTACCCAGCTATAAAAAAGAACGAAATCTTGCCATTTGCAACAACATGGATGGACTTTGAGGTTATTACGCTAAGTGAAATAAGTCAGACAGAGAAAGACAGACACTGTATGATTTCAATCAAATGTGGAATCCAAAAAAAAAAAACCAAAGGAACAAACAAAAACAAACTCATAGATAAAAAGAACAGATTAGTGGTTACTAGAGGAGAAGGGAGTTGTGAAGTGGTGGTGAAATGCGTGAAGGGGGTCAATTGTATGGTGATGGATAGTGACTAGATTATCACTTTGTAGTGTATACAGATGTCGAATTATAATGCTGTACACCTGAAATTTATATATTACCGTATATATATATATAGACACTTCCTTCCTTTTGGTTGTGGTTAAATGGTACACTTTTATCTGTTCTTTCCCTTTGAACCTTCTGTAAACTCATGTTTCCCATGTCGCTTATGAACAGTCAACAGCTATTTTTACACAGTGTTTGTCTTTAACTAGATAATTTAGTTCATGAATATTTAACATAAGTGCCAATTTTTTTGAGATTCATATCTGCTATTTCACTACATACTTTCCCTTTGCTTACATATTCCATATGGGTTTTTTTTTTACCTTTTATTTCTTTCATTGGGGTTATTTATCGTTTCATTTTTATATGTTTATCTTTAATCTATTATTTTTTATCTTTGCAAAAGATTGAGATCTTTGCTAATATTTCATTAGTAATGAATTAGTAGCTGCCCTAGAAATTACAACATGCCTCTTTGACTTATCAAAATGTGTCAATTGGTACTTTTCCTGATAGAAGGACCTCAGAATACTTCAAATTTCTTTAGTCTTTTCTTTTTTTATGTGGTATTTTTATAAAACATTTCTATCATATAACTTCATGAGATATCTTATACAGACAATATTCATTTATATTTACTCAGGTATTTTCCTCCTTTCATTTTTCTTCTTTCTTTCATTTCTTTACTTATTTATGGTCTTATATCTTGAACAATTTCTCCTTTGCCTGATAAAAGCATCTTTTAGTATTTTCTTTAGTGTGGTTCTCCTGATAGTGAATTCTTTCAGTTTTTGCCTGTCAGAAAATATTTTTATTGATATTATCCTTGAAAAATATTCTGCAGGGAATAGAAGACTAAGGGCATACTCATTTTCTTTTATACCATTAAAAATATGGTATTGAGACGTCATACGTTATAATATTGAGATATTTGTGCTTTCCAGAAGTTAATGTTTATATTTCCTTTGGTTGCTTTTGAGATTTTTCTATGTTGGTTTTCCTGTAGAGTCATTGTAATATGTCTTTGTGTTGATTTCCTTTTCTTTATCCTCTTGGATTTGTTAGCTTGTTAATTCTATGGCTTGTTTTTCTTGAGTTTGGGGTAATTCTCTGATATTATCTCTTCAACTTTGTTCTATCACAATTTCTCTCTCTTCTCCTTCCAAGATCCAGTTAAACACATAGTAGAAGTCCTCATTTTCTTCTGTATAAATTTTTCTTACCTTCCATGTTTCACTCATTTGGTTTACCTTTGTTATTTTGGATAGTTTCTTCTGATCTGTATTCCAGTTCCTTCATTTTCTTTTTACTTGTGTCTGATATGCTCTTAAACCATCAATATAAAATATAACATTTGTTTTTATATTTTCCAGTTTTATTATTTCTATTCAGGTATTTTTCAACTGTAAAAATACTTTATACGTTTTATTTATTTCCTGAAAGAGAAAGCTTCACATTTTTATATCCATGAGTTTTTTAGTCTGTATCTGGTGATTCCATTATTTGGAGGGAATATAGTCTGTTTCTGCTAACTATTATTTACTTTGGTTCTCCTTCATGTCTTCATATATCATCATATATCTAGATTATTTTTTATTGTGTTCTAGACTTTATATTAAAAAGTCATTATTTTAAAAAGCAATTCAGGCCTAGAATGATGTTATCATCTTCCTGAGAGGATTTATATTCTTTCTGCCAGATGCCTAAAGGAACTATAAATCTGGCATCATCTTAGTCGAGACTAATCTTGAGATTTACTAGGCCACTCAGATGATTCCAATCGGGGCTGTGATATAGCAAGGGATGGTGTATTTCTAGTTTACCCTTTCTCTCAGGGCAGAGCTCTTGAGGTTTCCAATCTACATCCTGGGAGGCCAACTAGGGCTTCACTTTGGGCAGAATATGGGCCTCCATTTGCTTTTCCTCTAACCAAGTGAGGTTATGAAAAGTGTTGTTCAGCCTCTCAACTATCTCTTCTGGATCAGCAAACAGACCCAGGGCAAAAATTGTACTTATAGCCAATTTACTCGACCTCTCCGTGCCTCAATTTTCTCCTTTATAAAATGAGATAAATATTAGGACATAGCTCCTAAGATCGTAGTAAGGATTAAATGAGTCAACAATACATAAAACACGCAGTATCTGGCACATGGCAAGAGCTTAAATTTTTATCTATCAATATTATTTATAATGTTACCTCCTCAGAAGTAATTTTGGTAGTCCCAGTTTACTACTGCTGCCTGGACAGCTGCCAATATAAATCAGACTGATTTATCAGTTTTATTCTACAAATATTTATTGAACAATTTTATGGATTAAAGTGCTTGTCAAGATAGACATGGGAAGCACATACTCTGATGGATTTTACAGACTAGCGATAAAGATGAGTATACAGAGTACTGAGGGCAGTGGAGGAATTATCAGTGAAGGCATTCAAACATTTCTTGAGTAAGAGACTTCTGAGAAGCTTGTTTTCTTGATGCCATCCAAATAAATGTGAACTTTATATTTCAAATCTCAGTTGTTTCTGGGGGAAAAGTTACTATTTACAATGAAATAATGAAATTTTGGTGGTAAGGCTTAAATCAATTGCAGTTGACTATCAGGCACAGGCTAAAATAACCAACGTTGGAATAGTAGAGTTTTTTGTTTTGTTCTGCATTTTCTTTCTGCTCCATTTTGCTGAGTATGAAAGTTCTTTGGTAAATATACAGTTAAGTTAGATAAGAGAGTAAATACCAACTCAATCATTAGTTCAGATAACTAGTTATATTTGAAAGCCTTATATTAATACATTGTCACATTAAAATAAAGAGTAGTCCCAAGAGGACAGAAAATTGTCATGATTAAGGGTGCTTTGGATGAAATGTTAACTGATTAGAACCAGATCATATTATATGCTGATATTAGGCACAGTATAATTTTTCATCCTGAGATGTTTTATTCTTCAGAACTATTATCCACTGAATATTTTAGTCCTACTTTACATGCTATATTACCAACATGATGAATATTCCAATCGTCTCCATGCAGATTGTTTCTTCAATCCCTGTGGAGAGGAAATCAACATTCTTTGTTAGGAGAGCTCTGAGTATCCACTTCAATTTTACAGTTAAATGAACTAACATGAATGTTTATGTCACCTGTATGATAATCAGGAAAAATTATTAATGTATTCTGTTAAATTGTACATTTATTAAGGTTTCTGAAATTGTGATTTTAAAGTCGTTAACTTGTGAGACGTTGAAGGGCCCCTACAATTCAGTCCCTTCCTATCTTGGAAACTGAGTGCATACATTTCCCTTCTGCCTTCTGAGGAACCTGTATCCTGAGTAAATGAGATCTAAGATTTTTCACCACACCAGCAGGGACATAACAATGTTGAAGTGATGGGAGCTGCTCCACCCAGAGTGCAGGCAATAAGGAGGGAAATTGTCTAAAGAGAATTCAAAAACATAATAAAGTCAACCCAAATCAGTCTGCTTTTTATTATCACCATGTATTGGCAATTCTAAATAATGTCATTACTAGTATTTTCCATACCCAAATGTTTTTGTTAGGATAAGCTCTAAATAATGGTTGTGATTGTTGCTATATTGTCCCATAACACTTAATAGCATTCTTTGCACATTGCTTGTGACTAATAGTTTTCATTAAATAAAAACATACAAGATCAAGTGAATAAAATAATTTTCTTCATGTCTACTATGTGTTATTTACACTACAAAACATACAAAATAAAAGGAATTCTATAGAAAGGAGAAACAGACTCTAGAGGCAGGAAATACTATTTGGATAATACTAATTACTATTTTTAAAATATTGTGAGCAAGATCGACTCTTTGGTAACTTTTATCTATACTTTTATGAAAATACACAAAAACATCAAAACTTCTATACCTTAAGATACCACTAGAAACTATACCTCAGGCTGATAATAACCAATAAGTAAAGTTCTTTGGGAAACTTTATGAATGACCCTCGCTGTTCCACCTTCTAGGTTAAATTTTTTCTTTTTTGTAGTAAGATTAGCCCTGAACTAAGATCTGCTGCCAATCCTCCTCTTTTTGCTGAGGAAGCCTGGCCCTGAGCTAACATCCATGCCCATCTTCCTCCACTTTATATGTGGGACGCCTACCACAGCATGGCTTGCCAAGCGGTGCCATGTCCACACCCTGGATCTGAACTGGCAAACCCCGGGCCACCCAAGCAGAACGTGCGAACTTAACCGTTGCACCACCAGGCCAGCCCCTAGCTTAAATGTTTATAAAGAAGTTTATTTTTAATGCTTTTTGTTATTCAATTCATCCTCTTAAACCCTTTCTTAATTGGATGTTCTAAAGGAGTTTGTTTTACTGAAAGAACAGATTAGTGTGCAACTAATGTAAGCATCGGTAGCTCTGCATGCTTTTACATTTTAAATCAATGCCACTCATTACCTCCCACAAATAGTAATGATTTTTTTATGAGCTTTGTATTAATGAAAATTTATAATAGTTATTTACAGTACTGGCTAATCAAAGTAATTAGAAGAATAAGATTAAGTTCTGGGGCTGCAAGGAATAAAATGATATTAAGCACCAGTACTTAAAATTTTGAAATAACTGGCTTCTTAGTGAGAAATATTATACTGATGTAGAAATGGAGACACATTTTTCAAAGTGCTTCTAACATCACTAAGAAGGGTTAACTTTTGTGAGCAACGGTTTTATGTCAGAGATTGTTTCAATTGCTTTATTTGATTATCTTTTTTAATGTTTATTAACAACTGCATGAAATGGGAACATCGCAATTCTCATTTTACGGAGTAAATGAAAATGATAGGAAGTGAAGAATTTGCCCAAGGCAATACAGTCCCACGTAGCTGATACAAATTCAGTTAGTCTGACTCCAAAACTAAGTATGTTCTGAAACCATTCTGTAATAAATATGACCTCAAAGTTTAACTGCTGACATACGTCAGTGAATAGAAATTAGTTTGTTAGTATTTGTATTATAGTTATTCATCATGGGAAAAATAGTCATTCAAAGCACTGGATAGAAATCATTAATTAAATTTCAATACTTTTAATTATGACATATTGAAATTAGAAATCAAGATACAGTCATGCACAACATAACAACGTTTTAGTAGTCAACAATGGACCGCATATACAATGATGATCCCATAAGATTAGTCCCAAATAGCCTAGAAATGTAGTAAGCTATACCATCTAGTTTTCTGTAAGTGTATCCCATGATGTTTGTACAATGATAAAAATCACTTAATGATGCATTTCTCAGAATGTACCCCTGTCATTACATGACACATGACTGTATATTGGTCTTACAGGTAGCTGAAGACATTGGTAATTGCCCAAGACCACATTTCCTGATATTTTCTCCAAAAATAAAATAGAACAAAAAGAACAATTAAACATCCACACACACAGGCATGTACACATGAACACAAGCGTGCCCTCAGCGTAATGTGAGGACAAAGAATGTGCAAACTTCAAAATAACTATAACTTTAAAAAAATCACACCAAATTCCATCAAGCAACCTCTCACATACCTATCTTGCCACATACCTTTGCATAGTACAAGGACAGAGTAAGAAAAATTGCAGAAAGGAAGAAGAAGCTAACAACAGGCCATTGGTTGATACGACATCACAGATACAAAGAGTAAGTCTACCATAAATGTGAAAACACAAAAATAGGTCCCAGGAGAACAGAGTACAGAAGACAAAGAAGAAACTGAAGGGTACATGTGATTTGAAACATCAGTCTTTGAAAAGCATAGCTTCTCAGAGAGTAAAAAGAAAGAAGAGACACTCATTGGCAAATGGGTAGTAAAGAGGTAATGAAGTGAAAAGAAAAATTTAAGTTTCAACAAGATGAAAAGAGAATGAAAAAATCAGATAACACAACACCCGTCACCACCACCAAAAATACCAAACTCAAGAAGTTGACTTTGCCACATTACAGAAGAGGGTCTCATTGGACAAGGAATCCAGGAAACAACTCAAATTCAAAAAAAACATAAACAGAAAAGAACTTAATAAATATCTGCAAAGGTATAATAAATTTTTAAAAAATGAAATTCAACACTCTTCAACTAAGGAATCCCCCTACCCTGCCCCCAAGAAAACAAAGATAAAACAGAATAAACAAAACACAAAAAAACTGCGGGACACTCTATTTATCTGAAGACAAAAAAACAAAAATACTTGAGCCAGAAATGCAAAAATTAAAAGACAAAAGAATTAAAACTAAGATATGAAGAAGAATGAAGTGCAATAAAAAGACAAAATTATCTCAGAAATAATACTAAAGTGTATGGTGGCCAAGGGATAATGGACGCAGATGAAAATCTAACAAGATTGTTGAAGAAATGCAAGAAAAAACCCGAGAATGAAATTGTGATAAAGGAAAGACAAAAGCGGGAAAAAACAAAAGTGGGGGAAATACAAGACAAGCAAAGAAGGAATAATATTTGTAGAACTGCAGTTCCATGAAGAAGAACAAAACAATTTAACGTTTAAAACTATAATCCAGGAAAACTTTGCAGTAATAAAAGCAGACCTGAATATAATTATTGAAAGGATCCACTGAGTAAATGAGTAATTAACCCAAAACTATCAATTCTGAGACATAATCTAGAAAAATTGTTTGACTTCAACAATGAAGAATAAATCTTCAACACTTCCGTGTATGTGTGTGTGGGTGTGCACATCTGCGTATACATGCATGTGTAATATAAGACTAAGAAATGATGGGAACAAGAGTAGAATTCTCATGTATGAATATTATATATGGTAACAATGTAGAAATATTGCAATTAAAAATAGAACAGGAGAGAAGAAAAGAAGAAAGTGAAAGAATCTCATTGATTGTTGTGGTATAGGCAGTAGGTGTGAATTAAAGGACAACATTAAAAATTGAGAAATTAAATTGTCAAATGTTAAATAATAAAACAGAGGACTAAGAAGAACATTAAAAATCATGTAAATACTAGAGTAAAAATACTAGAGTAAAAAAACCAGCAAGTAGATACCATGTAAATAAAACAAAATACAAATCTTAAATATCAAAACAGTTAAGTAAAAAAAATCTACATCTTATAAAAAAATAGCAAATATAACACAGAGTTGAGAACACATACTAAAAGAAAAAGCTTTTCAATTTAGCTCACAATGCAGCACTCAATATTATGCTGTGTACTAAAAGTATACTTAAATGAATTCTGAAAGGCTAAAAATAAAGAGAAGGACAGAGATATATGAGCAAATGGAACAATAAGAAAGCAGGTAGTATAGTGATCCTGAGTAGAAATCAATCCAAAAAATATATTAAACATGACAAAGAAAGGCATATTTTAACATTAAAAGTTGCAATTCACAATGAAGATATAACACAAAAACTACAAGAAGGAGAGTTGGCTTTTCTTTTTGTAACTCAAGTGCCCAACTCAAGCTTTGATTACTGAGGCAACCACTTCAAAGATGACCATCTCCAATAAACACATTACCAACCACACAACTAGATGAAGAGTTAGGCCAGCTGCCCTCCTGAGTCTCCTTTGTTTTAGAGATCTTGGTTGAGTTCTATAACTGACCATTTGGGTCACTTGCTTTTTTCTCTTTCTGAGCTTTAAATTCCCGCTCTTATGTTTTGAACTCAACAATAAAGAGTGAGTCCAGAAACCCTAGGCCCCACTCTCAACCAAATAAAAGCAGAACCCCAGTCCAGTGCTGGCTTTCTCTCTCTACCTGTGACCTTGCTGTGTGGCCCCAGGTATGCCATGTGCTTTCCAGGACTTGTGAGTAATAAACCTTTTTTTTTTTTTTCCCAAGGTTTCCTAACAGTTGTTGCTGAGGGCAGCTTGCAATCATAATAAGAACCACAGGCTGGTCCAGCCACAATAGTGGTTATCAATCAGCTGAGAATGGCACAAAACAAAGATGTAAGCAATATACTTAATATGATGGATTTTGTGGATGTCTATCAAACTTTACACTCTGATAATTAAAAAGATACCTTCTTCATAAGCACTCATGTGACATTTACAAAATTTATCATATTTTAGGTCAGACACACACAAAAATGGAGTTCCATAAAGTAGGTTTATTAAAAATAACAATCTCTCATCAAAATACAATAAAATAAATTATTAACAAGACTGGAAGTCATTAACCAAATCAAAAGCAAAAACAAAATTTAAAAGCCTAATATTAAACAACTCAGGTAAAAAGGGAAGTAAGACTGAATCATGTGTATTTATGGTATATATCCAGGCAATGATCAGAGGAAAATTCATGGCACTAAATAATCTTTTTAGTAAAAATGAAGGCATCAAAATAAACTCAAAATTTTTAGAAACTTTAAATTAAAATTTTAATTTTTAATAAATTTAATATAATTATGAGCTCAAAAACAGGAAAAGAGATAAGTAAATCAAAAGAAAGCAAAATGGAGGAAATAATATAGATAAAAGCCAGAATTAATGAAGTAGAGAATAGAAAAATAATAGATATAATTAATACATTAAAATCCTCTTTTGGGTTTTGGTTTAAGTTAACCAACTAGATTAATTACCACATAATTTGATCAAGAAAAAATTGGGAAAGCCCAAACACAAAAATGAGAAATGTCAAAGGGGAAATGACCATTGAAAGAGAATATATTTTTAAAAATCATCAGAGGCTACTTCAAAACACACTGCAAATAACTTAGAATGAATGATTAAATAGAAATCACCATTTGGCAAACACCACAATAATTGTTTCAGGCAAGAGTCATCGATGGACACCGAACTTCATGGGTTAAGTAGGATGAAAAACAGGATATTTACATAGTTTCAAATATTTCCCCAGTACATCTTTATTAATTGCAAAGGGAATAATATAACTTTATACTGGAGAAACTTGGACCATACCCCTTACACAAAGTGGTGAAAATTAACACCTGAAATGAAACAAATCATCGTGTTGCTATGATTAATGGAGAAAGGGGAAGCATCACTTCTGTTGTGTCCTTGTCAGAAGTACATAACCTGAATTTGGTCGTGATGAAACATCAAAGAGTAAATTGGTGGACATTCTGCAAAATATCTGTCAGAACTTATAAAACTAAGATGGTTACGAAAGACAAAGAATAAGAAACTATCCTAAATTAAAAGGAAACATACAACTAAATGCAGCGTTATCCTGGATTAGATTCCGATCTAGAAAAAGAACATTAGAAGGACAATTGATGAAATTCAAGTAAAGTCTGTAGAACTAGTTTATAGAATTCTTTCATTGTTAATTTCCTGGTTTCGATAACTGAACTGTGATTACGGAAGACATTAGTATTTGGCTAATCTAGGGGCAGGTATATGGAGACCTTTTGTAATATTTTTTGAAAATTCATTTGTCTTTGATTTTATTTCAAAACAAAAAGCTAAAAATTAAAAACATAATGAATAAAATAAATGTAAGCAAAATAATCTTTGCTAAATTTTTAGAATCTGGAATCTTATAAAAACAATAGATTAATTTTGGACTTGGGCAAGCCGTCTTTTTGTAGATAAACTAAAGAATCAGACAACTTAACTATAAGGTAAACATAAATATTGATTTTTCAAAGAAACTACTTTGATTTCTGGGATATAATTCCAGAGGAAAATATAATTTTTTAAAGAGAATGTGTTAATAGATAGATAAATAGAATGTAATAACTTGACATAAGCATAAAGTTCTGTTAGGAGATATAAAAATAATTCACCTGAGAGAAAAACGAAAATTGATGAGCTACATTTTAAGGACCTTTAAATAAAGACTGGATTTTTTTTGTCAGTTAATTAGCCAATGGGAGTTTAGATCATCCATTTTTATCTACATGCTTATTTTATGTTGTTGAGAAGGAATATTTTCTTTGGGGCAGCTGTATCCTATGAATTTTTACCTAGCCATTGTGAATTTAAGAAAACTATACAGTTCTAAAACAATGAACAAAGTGAACTGCCAACTTAAGTAGCAAAGCATCTTAAATCTATATTTTAAATCTATATTTTAAAAAGTGTTAAGAAAAGGTTATCTCTAGCGGATCAATTCCTGTATGCCAGCTTTAAGCCAGTTAACCATACTGGAAAACAGCCCTCATCTCATTTATACTGACAACCCACCTGTGGGTAATTGAGTTTAGCTTCCACTGTTTCTCCTAAGATTTAGAGGATAGTGTGATATTAAAGTTGATGCCATGCAATTCCATACACATAAAATGCAGTCAGAGGATTTAAAAGTAAATCACTTGAGATAAAATGAAGATGATTTTTAAATAAATCTTGTTTAAGAACCGTGAACTTACAGTAAAATCGAAGGTGCACAAGACAAACTATGAGCACATAAAGTTCGTCTATAAGGCCAAGCTATGAAAATAGGCAGCATGGAAATCAATATTTCTTGTGGAATTAGGAGATATCGCCTATGGGTGGTAAACATCCTGGGTAAACGAACATGACGACAGGCCACAAAATATATTAAATGCACCAGTAATACTACGCACGTAACCAGAGCAGCATCTACCTGTACATTTAAAAAGAGATAGCTATCATCAGGACTGAGGCTGAAGAACACCCACCAAGAGTCAAGCAAAACACATCAGATTTTAACTTGAACATGGAGAATAATAGTCACAATTTTCTTAGTAAATATAAGACAATTTCAACCCAAAACTTCAAGAAAATTACTATTTCAATCAACTATCTATTAGAAAAATTGAAATAATCTCATGCTAATAATCCCACGGAAGTTTTAATTATATTTTTTACATGTTTTCAGAAATACAGAATTATAAAGGGATATACTTTTAAAAATTCCTTTCTATCCGAGGGTAAATTTTTTTAAATATATGAGGAAAGAAAGCAACAATATTTATAAGAGTATAATACTGGGAGAGAACAGCAGTTACGTGGGTCATTTTTCAAAATTAATTTTTTATATGGTAAAGCTGAAATAAATTACCCAGGTTTCTTTAGCATGTTGTCACTCTTAGTAGGGTGAACATATCTGTATTTCTTGAGTTGCTTGCTGTCCCAGTATAGTTACGAAAAATGCCTCTTTTTGTTCTCAAAATGTTGCAGTTTAGACAACAGGTTAATTATGTGATCTGCATACTATAACCTATGGAGGATACTGTAACTCATCAGGGTTAAAGAATTGCCAATTAATTGACAGACACTCTGTTATCATTCTCATTAGCCCACCTGCATGTTTAAGGCAAGTGCAATACATTTTACCTTATGTCCCCTAAGGAAAAGAAGCCCATTTATTGGAGAAATAAAAAGATATTTCCTTTATTCCATTGAGAATCTTGTTACTTACATTACAGTCAGCCAACTAGCAGTACTGGCATCACCTGGAAGCTTGTTAGAAATACAGAAGATGAGGCCATCTTAGACTTGCTGATCCTGCATTTTAACAAGATTCAAAGTGATTCCGATGCATGTTTTAATTTGGGAGACACTGGTTTACAGAGCCTCTAGACAAGAAACTGCCTGAATCCAAGCTTAGTTCCCCTCTGGATGCAAATGGACTACTGACAACACCAAATTAATGGCTCCTTCTGCATCATGGTTGGGCAGAGTTGGTACCCATCATTTCCAAGCCAATCAATGGAGAAGATTTATTTTCAAGATGAATTCCTAACGAGATCAACAAAGAACATACAACTGCCTGCAAATGCCATAGGGCCTCTTTCAGCTCCTGTGATCGGAGTTGTCATCTCCCTCAAAACAACTGTATAGGAAACTAGGATGAGGAAGAGTGTTAGGGTGGATCTCATTGGCTTCTTTCCCCAAAGACTCATGCATGAGTGGGAGTGCTCTAACTTATGGTGGATCAGAGTGTTTCTTATTTAGGCAAACATAATTTATGAACTAGATTATCCTTTTGGATGGATAGGATTAAATTCAAAACATGTTTTATTTTTGTTCGTGGTACATTTTGAGCTAGAGCCACTGTTTAAGTGTACCATTGGAATCTATTTCCATCATCATTTCCCAGGATGGATCCGGAATGGGTTTGTAGGGGTCAAGTTCAGTAGATGGGGCATGAAAATTGTTATCTGCAAAGGAATATTTGCATAAAAAGCCTTAAACTAGATTCACTCTTTTCTTTCCAATTCTCTAAAATAATCATAATAGCAGATTTAAGAAATGATCTTAATAACAGTAAATTTGCAAGCTACTGTTGTTGCTAGCTACTTTTTGGATCTTTCCTTCTTTCAGGCTTCAAATATGGAGTAGCTATCTATAAAGAGGCCTTAAAATGCCTCTCATTATCACCACATGCAGAGAAATCATCAAAAGAGTGACAAGTCTAAATGAAGGAATTAATAGCCAGAGAGCACAAAATACTTTCTTTCATCAAATGCACATAGAAAAGCAGCTAATAGAGAATGTAAACCTAGCATTTGCAGAAACAATAGAAAGAAGCAATACTTTTCTTTTTTTGCCAAAAACTCATCACAACACCTTAAGAAAAGAGATGAGCAAAGAACGAATATAGGTTGAGGTCCTGCAAAGATGATCTTTTCCAGTGGGTAAGAGTTACTACAGTTCCTTAATAAACAGGACCTGAGCACTATTATTTAAGTTGTATATGTGTATAAAATTGTAAAGTTCTGGTAATCTTTTTAATCTAGGTATGATAGTCATCAAGTCCTGGGCTGGAGCTGCTAGTAAATATTTGATCATCTTTATCTGATTAGCATCAAGTTTCAGGTATTGAGAAGGAAAGAAAACCTCTAAGTAGCTTGCCTTAGAGAATTCAGACTGAAGAAAGTTTATTTCCTTCTGAGGGCCCCATATATCACATTAAATTATTGGAAGCATTGTATTATGCAAATTGGAAAAATCTGCCAATATCAGAATCAAGGCTGTCAATATCAGAATCAATATTATAGTGCATTCTTTCCCAGTTAAAACATCTTCCCTTGTTCTCTTTCGTCAGTTTTTCAAAAGGAAGGTGAAGGTGGTAAAATCTATGGAAGAAAAAGAAGAGGAAGACATGAATGATGTGAGGATATTGGGAATGAGAAAAGCAATATTTAATGCTTAAAATAACATAAATATCAAAACAACAATTAATCTAAATAATGAGGCTAAGAGACTGATTTATTTCAAGCTACAGACACCATATGAAAAATCAGATATTAATGTTTCCCATCTCATCTACTTTGACTCCTTTAAAGGAACTTTGATGATTTCTCTAGTAGAATTCTGTGCTTTAAGAATCAGCCATGTGTTGAAGCAGTGTAAGTTCCCTCCGGTAGACTAAGAGGGACTATATTTCTACTAAAAAAAAAAAGAAGAAGAAAAGCAGGACAACTGAATTCTAGGTCAACTTGGACTGCAATGTAGGTTACTAAGAATTTCGCTAGCAGTGTGAGCTATAAATAACAAGCCTGGCAGAGAGAGTCAGGGCCTGAGGTCTAAGAATTCCCCTTCTTTTGTTGCACCGCTTTGGGAGACGTCCCTGTCCCACTTCTATTCCCTTTCCTGTATCTTTTACTCACAATCATTTTTCCCTACATATCTCTCCCTCCTCCTATTTCTTCTCATGGTGAATACCGCTGTCTCCTCTTACACCTTATGTTTGGTGCCAGTTTCATGCTGGCATGTGTCCTCCAGTCCCATCCTGTACTCCACTTTCAGTCAAAAATATATTTTTGTAACCCCAATAGGAAAATGTATACCCGTAAATGCAAAGAATCAATAGCTTCTACCCTCCTCAAAGCTTAATCCATTCCTTGGTTTCTAAAATGTGGACTGAACTCTATGAAGGGCTAACTAGAAATATGGGATAATAAGAAAAGATCACAGCCAACAGAGAGAAAGATTTCAATATCAATTGATGAAAGTGCATTAAGTTTTCCATTTTAAGGAGACATAATGATTCTATAAAGCTATCAAATAACATTTAATAAGCTAGTTTTTTCTAGACACTACATTATCTCCCTGTATATCTAAAATGTTAATAACCTTAAAAATGAAATCAAACATTATTTTTGCCTTTTTCTTAAAAAAATATTAGAAGTTATCTTTTTCAATTTCTTTTATTATATTCGGATGTCTATTACTTCACTTCAAACTTGCTGTTTAGTGATTTGAAGGATCTCCTCTCTTTTAAAACCCCTTCTTTCCAAAGATATAATCAAGCTTATCAATATATTAGTATGTTCTTTTTAAAGTACAATATCTTTTGGAATTTAATATGATAAATGTCAGTTTGGTATTTTATAAATATTAAAGATACAAACTCATTAATTTTGACACATTTTTTAATTTAAATCCCTTGTGTAATTTATTATTAGACTAGAGATGATATTTATGAATTATAAATATATTCTTTTCATATTAGCATTTTATTTTTCAAGCATATTTTGAATTAGAGTTATATAATATTCACCTTCCTCCTTATTTATATTGGAGAAAACAGATTCAACAATCAATTTCCCTATCCTTGAGGAGTTCACTGTGCAGAGGACAGATGACATAAAATACAGCATGAGTGCTATACCATTTTAAACCATGGTTCAATCCGACACAGAGGAAGACAGAAGTCAGCTACAGAAAACAATCATGGACGACTTCTTGAAGGAGGCAATATTTGTCCTGGGTCTGGTTAGATGGGTTCAAATATTAAGAGTGTTGAGAGCCAGAGGGTATTCTAGACAGAAGGAAAAGCATGATTAGATGCATGGAAGTATGAAATGATACAATATTTGGAAGGGAAAAGCAGGAGTTTTTTGTAAGTACGTTTTTTGTGAACTATATTTGGATTTTGTTTGAGGATGCAACTAAAGAGAAGAGATGAACTTTCTGTATCTTACTAAGGACCTTTTCTCATAGAAAAGGGAATGTCAGTAAAAATATCTGAGGAGAGAGATACAAATTTTTTTTTAAAAAAAAGATATCCGAGGGAGCATTTTGAAGAACTGATCAGACTGAGAGGGCAGACAGTGCAATCACAAGATGGCTGCAAAATCCCGTGAAGGATGAAGGCTTCGAAGGGGAGGAAGTGATGTAAGAGGCCAGGGGGAAGAGTGAGGCTATCGACCTGACGGCTGACGTATTACATATTGTGAGAGAGGAATGTGACACTGGGTTGATGATAAGGATAGTAATCATAGTTGAGAACACAGGAAGAGGAACAAGTGAGAGAAGTACTTTTTGGAGAACTTGGCTACCCCAGATACCTCAACCCCATCGAGAGGTGTCAAGGGGAGCTCTCAGAATAAGGCGGCCCTTCCCTTGAGAGTGATCAAGAGAAAGTTTCAAGCACTAGAACTAAGACGATATTCCCCTACTTCTTCACTTTCATCAGCAAGATCAAAAGGGAGCCCCAGATACCCTATCATCCTATCACTCAACCACACATCATAGCCATCCCCGTCCATCTTGAATCAACCAGGATCAAGTTCGTTATGCCCTTCATGTCTCTTTTTATGTCAGTCACAAGAGAACACTTGACACCCAGGTCACTCCTCACCTTCTGTGCACTGAGTTCCTTAACACTCTGGACATTGCCTATGTGGTTCCTTTCCACTGTGACCCTAATTGCTGAAATTATCTATGCTGCAGAGAATTCACGTTCCATCATGAGTAAAATCTATTTTGCAAATGTGTCTTGTTCTTTCATTTTCTTACTCTAATAGGAATGTGGTTCTCCTCTAAAGACACCGCTTCTCCTGTTGTCTTCTCAACTGCTATTTTTTTCTCCTACAGCCCTCACACTATTGTCACTTTCAGATCAATTCTTTTCTTTCCCCATAAACTCCTCCAGCTTTGAATCTCGTCATCCATCAGAATTTATCATCCACCACCACTTTTTGTTGCTGTCATCTACCAAGCCTCATTTTCTGGGCAATTTTTGTTTCTGGTTCACTGTCACTCGTTCCAACATTCTTTGAGATTTCAACATCCTCTAGATGATTTTTCTAATAGCCTGGTTCTTAGTCCAATAACTCTTCTGCTCCAAAGATCATGTCCCTCACATTACCTCCACCATTCACTTCCATGTCATGCTCATTACCAATAACCGCAATACTTCCTAATCTCAGTTTCACAAATGTTCCCCACACAGCTCACTCATTATAGTCTATCAATTTCAGTAACACTTCTATCTCATGAGAACATCCAGTCTGCTGATCCTATTAGCATTTCACTATCATTCATACAATTTGCATCCTCTTCCCTACCTCCTTAGCTTAAATCCATGACCAGTAAGTCTAATTAATCATTTGCATTCACCCTCAACTATCCTGAATTTCTCTTGTTTTGTTAATATTTTTTTGGCAACACCTCAAATCTAAGTCCAAATTTCCATCTCATCTCTGTTCTACCTGCATGTCTATAAAGAAAAACCCAACCATACTTACTCTCCTTGCTTTGAATTCATGATCATGATGTGGCAATTTTCTCTTAATGATGGATAACAATCATACTACATTTCCCTAAGCTGTTTACTTTCACATCCTCTTAGATATCTATTTCACACCTTTTCCTGTTGCCTTGAACCTCTAAAACCTCCTCTCCATCCTCATTCTCAAAAAATAATCTTGCTTTCTATTTCATGAAAAAATTGAAGCAGTCAGGAAAGAACTTCCACAAACTCCCAAATCTACTTATCTGCCAGTATGTCTATGCCCTAGCTTCACATCTGATTTCACCACGTGTACATAATCTATTCCTCCATCCCCTCGTACAACGACCTTACAGTATCATCCCCTCAGCAAGTCTCTCCTGCATCATCAGTTATTCTCACTGTCCTGGACCATCTCCACAAACATGCTGTCATTTCTCCCATTTTTGCTTTTTGTTTTTTCTGTCGAACCAACTTCTCCTGCCTCTTTGCCACTTTGCCAAACAAAATTCAAAACAAAACACAACCTTAAAAATGTACTATACTTACTCTCCCTAATTCCTCCTCTTTTATTCCCTCTCAAACTCACTTCAACCAGACTTGTGCTCTTTCCTTCCACCAAAAGTGTTATCATCAACTCCTCCTGTCACTGTCAGTGTTTGAGTGATAAGTTCTATCCTATTGCTCATCAGTTTTGGGCACAGTTAATCGCTTCCTTCTCTTTGGTGTACCTCTTTTACATTGCTTCTAGGACGCCAAATGCCCTTGGCTTCTGTACTACCTCTCCTGAAGGTTCTTTCCATTGATCTTTGCTAGGCCCTTCATTCTTCCTTACCTCTTAATGTTAGAATAACCAAGGCTTCAAGATCTCATCAAATCACATGGCTGTAATTGCCATCTTTTTGTTAATGATGTCCAGACAGCCCTCTCAGGCTTGAATTTACAACTGCCTGTGTGGCTCTCTAGTGGATGTTTTAAAGTCATCCCAAACTTAATATGCAATCTCCTAAACTCCTCATCTCCTTCCCCCTGCATTTGTTTCACCAGAAGTCTTTTCCAGCCTAGTCTCAGTGGCCAATATGTTTTACCTGAATTAATGCAATTCTTTCCTAAATTATCTCTTTGCTTTCACCTTTATCTCCTAGAGTGTCCTCACAACACTGCAACCAGAGGCTTTTAAAGTAAAAATCAGGTCATATCAGTTCTGTGATCAAAGCCCTGCAGTACTTCCCTTTCCCTCTGAGTAAGTGTCAAACTCTGACAATGACTTTAGGACCCTACACCATTTGCCCCTTAATTATTTCATCTGTTAGTAGCCCTCATGTTCTTCAATATTCTTCTGTGTGTTAGCCTTCTTGCTGTTCTTAGAACATACCAGACCTTCTCCCGTATTAGTCTCTGTGCAATGGCTATGCTCTTTACCTGGATGCTCTTCCCACACATATCTGCATGGTCACCTCCCTAATGGCCCTCAAGGGTTTATTCAAGTATTAAATTCTCACTGAGACCTAACTTTACCATGCCTATTAAAATTACACCTCCTACTCCTAGCAATATTCTTATTCCCTTTGTCCTGCATTTTATTTTGTTTTCCTAACCATACATGGCCTTCTAACACACTACTTACTTATTATATTTGTGTTATTAGTGACTTTCTGTCTTTTCTTCCTTAGAATGTAAGCCTCATTAAAGCAGGAATTTTTGACTGTTCACTGATAAAGTCCAAGTACTTATAACAACGACAAGAACAAGAAAAATCTTAGCATTTGGTATTTGATCAAAAAACACTACTTGAATGAATAGACAGATTTTAATACAAACATTTAGGACTCTATGTAAAACAATATGACAAAAAATATTTATTAGAAGTCAAACTAGGTCTTTTCTATTGAAATACAAATTCTAAACTATTTATAGATATTTTAAAATGATTTTTGATAATGTTCTAACCAAATCAAGAACAGCTTCTGGTACCTTACTTTTAAAGCAAAATGAAAGAATGTATATAAATATTTGGCTGCAATATTGAGGTCTAAATAGAAACATTCTAAAAGTTATGTGAAGATATTTTGTGAGACTGTAGTCTTTCAATTGTATGTACACCACTAAGAAATGTGTCAAAGTTAACCTTAATATTAAATATATGAATAAATTTGAACATTTAAAAAATATGGAAATAGTTGCCAGTCAGAAATATTACAAGTCAAAGGAGGACTCTGTCCTTCCTTCAATTACTTCTCTAAAAGTAAAACTACTGCCAGGAGTCTAAGCAAGACAGAGGGGAGTGGGCGTGCCTAAGGCCTCCAGTCTGAGCTGGAAAAATAGAGGGAATAGTGGGAAAAGGACAGGGAGGAGAAACTCTAGCTGAAACTGCAGCCTTCCCCAATTCAAGTTTAATGTTAGCAAGAGAATCCGAGCTCTGTGAAGCATAACATCAATTTTAACAGATAGCTTTGACCTTTCCTCATCAATAAATCTATGTGATTTTATTGTTTTTAAACTATTGTGAATATATTATTTTTACATGTTCAGGTGACCTTTGTAGAATAATAAACTTGTTTCTAACTACTGGATATAATTTTAACTAAATAAGTTTATATTCAAACAATTTGAAGACATATAAACTAGTATTTTTTAATTGCTATTTGTTATATGCAACATATCTTCCTATTACTCTGGCTAAAACAAATTTTACTCTAAGCAATTACTTCTTAACATAATGTTATTTTTATCCCATATATTAAATTAGGTAAAAGCTAGCTAAATTATTAATTTACATTTTGAACACAATTACTCTTTAATAACCACAGCAAAGATCAATATACTTTCATTTAATACATTTGTGGAGCACGTATTATTTGCAGGGCATTATTTTGGGTACTGTTTGGAATATGAAAGCCACATAGTATATGGCATTGAATTCAGTTTTGTAGAGGAAATGAAATACATATAAATATTTATTAAAACAAAAAGGTTATCTAGGGTATGAGCCAAAGAAGAGAGATTAGTTATGTACTATGGATGTCAGGAGAAAGGCGGTGCTTCTGGCTAAGGAAACCAGAGAGGATTCACACCTATGGTATTCCAGAGCATTTTCTTATTTTACATAAAAACATTTCTAAAAAAGGTAAATGTTAGACCTATTTTATTACTAACAGTTTTTTAAAAATAATCAGTTCTTGGGGGGCTGGCCCCGTGGCCGAGCGGTTGGGTTCGCGCGCTCCGCTGCGGGCGGCCCAGTGTTTCGTTGGTTCGAATCCTGGGCGCGGACATGACACTGCTCATCAAACCACGCTGAGGCAGCGTCCCACATGCCACAACTGGAGGGACCCACAACGAAGAATATACAACTATGTACCGGGGGGCTTTGGGGAGAAAAAGGAAAAAATAAAATCTTTAAAAAAAAAAAATAATAATCAGTTCTTGGGCTGGCCCCGTGGCCGAGTGGTTAAGTTCGTGCACTCCGCTGCAGGCGGCCCAGTGTTTCGTTGGTTCGAATCCTGGGCGTGGACATGGCACTGCTCATCAAACCACGCTGAGGCAGCGTCCCACATGCCACAACTAGAAGGACCCACAACGAAGAATATACAACTATGTACCAGGGGGCTTTGGGGAGAAAAAGGAAAAAAAAATTAAAAAGAAAAAATAATCAGTTCTTGGTCCTAATCTTCTTTGCTAATAAGTGGGATATGTTGAATTCCAAAAGAGATGTCTCATTTCAAATGCCACATTCTTTCACCTATTACAGTTTGTGGAGAAGGGACTATTTAAATTGATTATGAAAGAAGAGTGAAAATTTAATGTGAAGAATGGAAAAATGAGAGGGAGTTTCTGGTTCGGGGAGGGCATGAGCAGATCTGAAGTCAGAAAATTTTAGGAATGGTGGGAATAGTAATGGATGTTTTTCTCTAGTTGGATGTAAGATATATGAAGAGAAGTAGAGCAATAGATCTTTGAAAAGTTGATTTGTGCCTGGATCATAAATCCCTTTGCGTACTGGGATGAGGACTGTACTTGATTCCAGAGGTAACTGGAAGTTCTTGCAAGTTTTTGATTAGATAAAAGGAAATCTGTGGAACTGTACTAAAGAGTACAGCAGAGAAAATGGAGGTAGGTAGATCCTGAAAGAGACATAATTAGGACATGAACCAGAGTAGCAGGAATGCAGTGGTGGGGAGCAAAGAGCAGAATTTCAAAGGAACAGATAGTTTCAAATAGAGAATGGGGCATATTATTGGACCTTTGTCAGATACTGCAGAAAATGAAAATTGAGAGTTAATGAATGGTTTAAATCTAGATTACTAGGAATCAAAAAAATTTTTTAGTTCAAAAAATTTAATAAAACTATAAATAAAAAAATTATTGAAAACAATGATTATCTCAGAAATAAAACACAAATATAAGGAGGTATCAAAAAATGTTAATAGCTGAGCTCCTTAAAAGAAAAAAATGAATAAATTTTTAAAAAACATACACTCTGTTTATAAGAGAGATTTGTTGGATGAAATAATGCTTAAGGCTTACAAATAAATATTTGGAAAAGATATTGAGGGAATTGCCAAAAACACATAAAAAAGACATAAAAAGAAAGCGAGATAAAAATATTAAAATTATAAACCATAAAATCTTTTCAAAATGTACACGTGAAAGTTGTGAGAATTTCAAATACAAATTTCCAAAGATATACTTTAATGGGTAGTGTGCTCCTCTGTTCTCAATTTTGAACATCATGTTAACTACCAACACAACAAAACTATGACAAATATCTCCTCAGAAAACCTGATTTTCAAACACAGTCAACTATTGATTATTTAAGAATAAATAGGACAGCTGGAAAATTAACCCTAGTTTACCTAGAATAATATATTTGAACTGTGTAAAGAAATCAAAATAGCTTCCAGTCAGTAAAATTACTGTTCTTTTTCCTGTCAAGTCATTTATATCAGCAGAGTGTTGTAAACTGAATTCTTAACCTGGGGTCAGGAAACCTCACTCTTACCTCAGCTCTGGCTTTAATTAGCTGGTTATAATGATCATGCCAATTTCTTTGCAGTTTCTTTCCTTTATTTTTAAAACTTGGAGAAGTTGAAATAAAAAGGTTAAATATCAATATAATACTTTCCGGAAAAGAGGTTAAAACTATCTTAAAACTTTTCCAACTAATTAGTAAAGTTCAAGAGGGTACTTACAGATAAGAAATTCAGAAAGTATCTGTTTTATTTCTCAAATAAAAATGAATATCCCAATTTGGTCATCAAAGGAAAATTCTTCGCATAATGGGCAATTCATTCTCATTGATGCATGTAGCTAGTTATTTCTTTTTTTCACTTAATATTACGTTCTTACGATCAACCATGTTGATGGATATAACTATAGATCATTCACATTTTCTGCTGCATGTTATTCAATTAATGAATATACCATAACGTATCCATTATCAAATTGATACACTTGGTAGGCATTTGAATTGCTTCCAGTTTTGACATTATACATATTTCTGCATTAACCATGAATGTATCTTCTGACCATTTGCAAGAACCTCTTTGGATTTTTTTTTTTCCCTTTTTCTCCCAAAGTCCCCCCAGTACATAGTTGTGTATTTTTAGTTGTGGGTCCTCCTAGTTGTGGCATGTGGGATGCCGCCTCAGCATGGCTTGACAAGCAGTCCCATGTCTGCAACCAGGATCCAAACCTGCAAAACCCTGGGCCACAGAAGTAGAGTGGGCGAACCTAACCACTCGGCCACAGGGCCAGCGCCTGCAAGAACCTCTTTGAATGTGTACCTAGCTGTTGAATCATATGGTATGAATCACTTTCAGTTTTTCTAAATAATGTCAACCAATTTTCCATAATATTTCTACAAATTTACAAACCAGCAAAAAAGTAAAAGTAAACATATCTTTGCTCCACATCCTTATATTTGTCAGACTTTTTAATATCTGCCAGCACAGTGGTTAAATGATGTCTCCTTCTGGTATTAAAATTTCCAATTTTCTAATTCCTAATGAGGTTGAGAATTTTTCCTGGCAACCTATTTGCTTGCTCAAGTACTTTGCCCATTTTTCTACTGTATTTTTTTCTTTGTTATTTATAAGATACACATACACACATCTATTTAGGGCTTCTTCAATGTTTTCCTATATTTGGAATTTTGTCCATTAAGATATTGTATATATTTTGTTAGATTAAGTCCTCAGTATTTAAAAAATTTCATTGCTAGTATAAATAGTGTCTCTTTAAAAATTATATTCTTGAGGCCGCCCCGTGGCTGAGTGGTTAAAGTTCCACATGCTTTGCTTCGGCAACAGGGGTTTACAGATTCAGATCCCGAGTGTGGACGTGCTCCACTCATCAGCCATGCTGTTGAGGCGTCCCACATACAAAGTGGAGGAAGACTGGCACAGATGTTAGCTCAGGGCTAATCTTCCTCAAGCAAGAAAAAAAAAAAAACAGGAAGATTGGCAATGGATGTGAGCTTAAGGTGAATCTTCCTCACGAAAAAAAAAGAAAATTACATTCTCTTGTTTTCTGGTGGATGAAATGTAACTAAACTGAACTTGTACATTGTATCTGAAACCTTTGCTATGCTCTCTAATGAATCTTAATTATTTATCTAGATTTTCATTTAGATTTCTATCAAAATTACTATACCATGTTAAAATAATAATTTGATGTATTTTTTAGTATTTTAATATTTACTAAGTTCATTGTGTGATTAAACCTAACTTGGCCATGATGTATTATTTTTCAATAAATTGTTACGTTTGGTAGCTAATGTTTTGCTTAGGATTTTTGCATCTGTGTTTATCATTGAGCTTTATTTGTGGTGCTTTTATCTCCATATTTTTGACTGATTTTGATATCGATGCAATACTAGTCTCATAAAATAAGCTGGAGATTGTTCAGTTTTTACTTTGAATAACGTGTGTGGTATACCAATTTATCTAATCTTTAATTGCGTTTAGAACCTCCTGGTAAATAGGTAATGCCATTTGTGGGTTTTTCATTTGTGGGAAGATTTTTAAACTACTGATTCCATTATTCTAATAGTTATCTACTTCAGGTTTCATATTTCTTCTTCAGTTAATTTCGGTAATGGAATTGTCCATTTCATCTAAGTTTCAAAATGCATTGACATCAGGTTATTAATATCTTCTTATCACATTTACCTGTGTAACATCTGGCATTATGTCCTTTCTTCATTCCCAACAAAGTTTATTTATATTATCACTTATTTTTCTCCGATGATCTCTGCCAGAGTTTGATCTAGTTTATTTTACACTTAAGAATAAAATTTAGCTAATAGGATTATAATTATTATATGTTTGCTTTATAACTTATTATTCTCTGTACTTTTATTCTTCCTTCTTTTTAATTTCTTGCTTTTTATTCACTAATCTTCAGTCTTTTTCTTTTCATATTAAACCTATACATTTCCTTTTAGCACTACCTTAACTGCATCTCACAAGAATTGATATGGAGTACTTTTATTTGTCAGCTCTAAAAATGTCCTCATTTCTATTATGATTTTATATTCAATAAGAAATTATTTCGTAGTATATTTACTTTTTAAATTAGTTAGGATATTTTTTGACTCTCTTATTATTTAATCAGCCTAAGTATATTGTTATCAGTAAACATCATCTGAAGGATATCAGTCTTGAAATTTGGTAAGATTTATTCGATGTTACAAAATCCATCTTGAAGAAGCTCTCAGATTGCTTGAAGAGAAGGAGCAGGCTTTCATGTTGCAGGCAATATTTTATATATGTTCTATCAATCAATTTTATATTTCGTGAATTCTATTCTTCTATTTATTACTTCCTTTCTGCTGCTTACGTAGTGTATAAATTGTTCCTTGTTCTCTAGGTTCTTGCGGAGGAAGTTCAGATTACTGACTCCAGACCTCTCTTCTCTTCTAATACAGGCATTTCGTGCTCTAAACTTCCCTCTAATAAGCATTTTAGCTACATTGCACAAATTTTGATTTGTTGTGTTTGTGTTTTTATTCTGTTCAAAATGCTTTCTAATTTTTCTTTTCATGTTGTCTTTGACCTCTAAGTTATTTAGAAGTATGCTTTCTAGTTTATAAATATTTGGAGATTCTTTTTTAGTTTTCTTTCTCTTATTGATTTTTATTCCAGTTAATTTGGTCAAAAAAGATTCTTTGTATGATTTGAATCCTTAAAACTTTTTTCATGGAAAAGATATATTCTGTCTTGTTATATATTCCATCTTCACTTTAAGAAGACGCATTCTGATTTTTTCGAGTGGATTGTTCCGTAAATGTCAATTAGGTCAATTTTGATAATTGGTCAAGTCTTATATGTGATTACTGAATTTCTAAATAGTTTTTCTTTAAACTATTAAGAGCAAGGTGTCAAAAATCTCAGATTATAACTGTGGCTATGTCTATATTTCCTTATAGTTCCATAAAGTTTGCTTCATTTATTTTGAGACTGCTATAAATTACATACACCTTTAGGATTATTATGTCCTCTTGATGAATTGATCCCTGTATTAGTTGTCTATTGCTACAAAACAGATGACTCCAGAATTTAGCAGCTTAAAAAACAAAAATTGGTTATTTCATAAGCATGTGAGTCAAAAATCTGTGCATCTCCTAGTTGGATGCCTCGGTCTCAAGATCCCTTATGAATTTTCAATCAAACCTTAATACAACTACCCCAGTGGTCTCTTGTGAAGGCTTGACTGATAGAAAACCCATTTCAAAGCTTACGCACATGGTCATCGGCAGGTGTTGGCCTTACACTAGATGAGCCTTCCCACAGGAATGCCTCATGACATAGCTTCTGGTTTCTCCATGGATAAGTGAGCAAGAATCTGAAACATGAGCAATTATCTTTTTAACTCCTAATCACAGAAGCCACATTACTTCACTCTGCCATGTTCTATTTTATAGAATCAAGTCAGTAAGTCCAGCCCACACTCAGAGGGAGGTCGTTACATAAAGGCATATATACTAGGTGATGAGATGATTGAAGGTCATCTTAGTGGCTGCCAAGCTTGGTCTTTAAAGTGATCACAACATAAGTCGATGCCCTTGGGGAACAAAATAGCCGGCAATCATTAGTTTAGCTCAGAAGATCACTTTCCTCACTACAATTTTAATTCATCTGGTCTTTGTGGCTTCTCCAGACTTCTGATGTCTTCAAAATATCATTTTTGTAATGTATCTATGTTTTCTAGTTTTTGTGCTAAGAACAATATCCGCTATTACCTGCTACATCCTATCTGGAAGTGAAATGTTTGATCTTAGTTAATATATTCTTCATTTCTAAAGGTTCAAATTGGTTCCTTTTCAAAACTCTTTGTTCATTTTTATAGTATCTCTTTCCTTAATTATATTTTCAATTTCCTCATATTTCTGAAAATATATTATGAAAATTCTATTGATAATATCTTCTGAAAGTGTTAGGGGAAATACATAGTTAATGCTTCACTTTACCTGTGAAGAAATTCATAATCCTCAGAGATTAAATATTAAATGAAAGCAGACATCCATAAAAGTATATAAACTCTAAAGCTGGCTTTTTCTTAAAAACAGATCAAAATTTATGTTTTAATAGCTTTCATTCTATTGTATCAATTACAAGGAAGTAGAAAATATATGTAAGAAAAGAGTGTGTGAAAAGTGGATTGAATGAGTGGGAAAATATTTCTTCTAATCATAAAACAAAATATTCAGAGATACAGTGTCTTTCATATGCCACCTCTTCTTAAGAGGAGCATTCTGATCATTCATGGAACAAAATATTTTGGTTTTGTAATTAAGACCCTCTACCCTCTACATTGTAGCCTCTGTCTACCTATTCCATTTTTCTAGTTGGTTCCTCTGTTGTACCTAGTGCTGTAATATCAATGTTTATATTTTTACACACTCCATGCTATTCTATATCCCAATACCTTTGCTTGCTGTTTCTTCAGTCTATTTCCTTCTTCCTATTTCTCATGCATGATTTATACTGTGTATGTGACTGCTTATCATTTATTCCAACCTCTCTCTAGTATGCCTCCTTGAATTGTGGAAGGTAGAAAGTTAAAATGACCTTTCCCTAACTCCCTTGCTTTCTCATGTAAGTCTGGTAATCATCTAAGTCTTGAGTTCAGAACTTAATAACTGGGGAGAGCAGGAGAGGCAGAATGTAAAACATTGATTTTGTTACACCACAAAGGCAGATTCAGTTTCCTGATTCGGGCAGCTTCCTGACTGTAGCAGAACAGTATATTTTGAGAGCGAATACCTGTGGTGATAATTTCTCAGATCAGCAGATGGCTTCCTGAAAATGGCAGGTAGAGCAATTTGATTCACAGCCCAATCCTGTAGTGTGGTTTTGGGAAATTTTTCTGGAAGCTCAGACTACAGTCCATTTCATCAGTACTCCTAATGATTAAATGTCATTTAATGGTCCATTACAAATCCCTTTCTCTTTGAACAATCCAGAGAGTATTACATTCTCTGGATAATAACCCTGATTGGCATACCCATGCTTTAAAATTTGGCTCACGTAATATCTCATCTCACTCAATATTTCAACAAATTATATGATTAGCTTTTATGTAAGTCCTTCACAGAAAGCCATGCTGTTTTAACAGTGCATTAATTTCTGTCATTGCACTTATATATTTGTATTGACGTTATATCTTTTCAAATCTGTTTCCCCATTCGACTCTAAACTCCTTGAAAGTATACTCCATTTCAGATTCATACTGGGAAAGCATTTAAATAAACATAGGTTGACTCTCACTGTGGTAAAAGTCCTGGTCCGCGGCATTGCCTTCGCTTTCTCTCTTTTTTAGTCCTTTATATTTTGTTAATGGACTATCAAACACTAACGCTTACCCTTCTTTCAGTTCATTTCTTCAAATTTATTTTTTCTTTAACTATGTATTCAAACTTATAGGACAAAACCATTTAAAATAACTATTTTATACAGAACTTTCCTGCCTGTATTTATAGTCAATTTCCTCCCTAATATTTAAAAGTCATTGTGTTGATAGAAAAGCCACTAACTGCAATTATCATATTAAGTATCAGATATGTTGCTGAATTATCTGATTTATCTTATAAGTGCTATGTAAGTTTTTATTCACTTTATTCACAAATCCCTTATAAGTTATATATAACTTTATATATGTAGGTTATATATATACATATTTAGATATGTTATATAAACTATAAGTAAGTTGTACTATTCACATTTTACAGATGAGGAAACTGAAGTTTCTGGAGCTTAAATAATTTTAAGTCAATACGCAGTAAGAGCTTAGGAGAGAATTTAGAACTGTTGGCCAACTACAAAATCAGCGTTCTCAATAACGATCAAAACTTCTTATACAGACGGACCTCTGGAATTTCTACAGATGGACCTCAGAGACTACCACAGGGGGAGAGGAGCTGAAATGGGTGGCTAATCACTCCTCCCCATCCCCTGGTTCAAACAGCTATATTTTTTATCTATTTTATATTTTGGGTCTTGACAAAGACTCCCTCCTTGACCACACTTTAGTCAGGCTCCTCTGAATCCTGTTCTCAATGAGGCCTTGACATTTGGACTTCTGTATTTGTTTTTGCATTGTCCAATTTTAGCAAAAATCCTACTAAGTTATGATTTTTTTTAGTACATATTCCCCCATTCTCCATATCTGATCACCGTTAGATATCTGATCAGGTTCCTCATCCCCCACTCTTGGTATCTCATCACCCTGGTCTGCCTTCAGCAAGAACCCTGTCAAGTCAGTTTAGCAAGTTCCTCCTTACCCCTAAAGTTTTCTCTTAGTAATTTTCTATCCACTGACCCCCTCCCTGCTTCTTGACTATACATCCCCACTTGTCCACACTGTATTCAGAATTGAGCCCAGAGCTGTACTGAGGTCTCTTTTCCCCTATTGACATAGTTCCTGTATAAAATCTGTCTTTACCAATTTAACTACTGTCAGGCTCTGATTTTCTTCAACAGTCTCCACTTAAGATGTCATAGAAGGAAAGCATCATATAGCTAAAACTTCTAATCTATTGATGTTTGTTACATATGCAATATTTCTTAATGTAGAGTATTCCTAAAAATAATTGTCTTGTATATTAGCTGCCTGTAATATTTGTAGCCTTTGATTATTGACTTTAGAGTCAATAGTCTTGGATTTTTTTAATAACATAATCATAAGTAATTGAGATCCAAAAAGTAATGTGCTACCTTGATTTTTTTTTCTTGTGGAAAATGCTTTAAGATAGTCCACTAGGGAAAAGGGGCAGGCAGCCAGGTGTGAGAAGCTTTCCATTTGCCAATCAAGCTTAGCCATTGGGGTTATTAACATAACAGATCTCAGAGCTTTGGACATCTGCTTGTTAAAGGGTAGCCTTTATTGCTGATTCCCTTGGAAAATACCTCGACAAGTGACTGCTACTTTTATGACTGTTGTTATGTGGTACACATATTATTAAGAATTATATAAGCCATTAAGATGCATAACATGACATTGCTGAATTACTCTTGAGCATTTTACTTTGAGGATGATTTGCTTAGTATTTTCTATTACATTTTGCTCTGAAGATCATCACATATAAATATTTATGAACTACCTAAATTGAGGAAGCAGAATTTATACATAGGCCTTTTATTTAAGATTATAGTTAGTTTGATGTAGTTCTATATTAGCCCACAAAGTCAACATCAGACTCATTATCTATTGATGAATTCTTTTAGGATGTGTATCCTTAGTCTGTAATGAATATTCTATAATGGAAAATTTGAGGCAGGAAGGAGGAGTATAAGCTGTAAATTTTGTCAGATTTTGTCCAGGGATCTAACTTTCAGACTTGGGTCTGCTTATACAAGTGTCATGAATTGGTAAGTTGGTCAAGCTCTGCAATGTGCTGAAGAGATTTCAAAAGGGCAGACTACCATTCAAGAGAACAAAAAAGCACATGTACCATTGAGAAATTATTTGATTGTTTACTACTCTCAACCAACCTACACCAAGTAAGCAAGTAATTCTTCAATGTTTGTCATGGTGGAGATTGTCAATGGCTCTAAAATATTTCTGTTACTAGTTGCATCTCTGTTTACCCAACACAGTTTAAGTCATTTCATGATGCTCTGAACCAGCACAAAGACTAGTTAAAAAATCAGATTCCTTTGGTTAGGATGATATTCATTAGGACCTTAGGTTGCAAAACACTAACTCAAGACTAATATGGTAGATCTTTTCATTTAAGTCCAGTTTGGAAGATAAATCAAGGATTCAAAGTATCTTAACATGGCTGGTAGTTATCCGACAGTGATGCCAGAATTTGCGATCCATACAACTGAAAGACTAGCAAAGATTTAATAGATTAAAAATAATCTGCTTTCTGGTTTATCATAAGATTTTCAATTCCTTTGAGAGCTGAATGGAATTTCATTGGCACTACATTGCTTTTGACATGTACTATTTTAGCCACCAAACAAATGTTATCTCAATTAACACACTGGATGGTATCTATTCATGTCTCTATTTTGTAGATGAATAAAATGTCTCATGAATTAAGATTTTTATCTCATAGATCCCAAACACCAAAAATAAGCAAACTCCAATGGGTTTCATGAAACTTGGAATTAGGTTTACCCTGTTTTGTCTCACAGAAGATCATAGATATCTCCTTGTTTCTCTTTTTCTTCTGAATTTTCATGATAAATAAAAGCACAGTAGGATGGTTATGCTGACAGCTCCAGAACCAGACCATGTGGGTTCCAATCCTTGCCCTTCTACATACTAGAAATGTGATCTTAATACAGTGATATAAATATTCCATGCCTAAATTTCTTTATCTGTGAAATGGAGAAAATTCCAATCAAATAATGGTAGTTGGGAGTGTGCAATGAGTTAATAGAGTTCACACAGTAAAGCACTTAGATACATATAAATTAAAATTGTAGATAACAGAGAACCTGATTGATTTACTTTGCTCAATAAGAGGTTAGAGGTGGACGATGATGCTATCAAAGATCCATTCTCTTTCTAACTTTTTTGCTCCCCCATTCTTTGTATGTGATTTCTGTTATTATCATTGAAGGATGAATACTGTATATCACTACAGATGTCTGCATGTCTGACTTTATTCATAAGAAGAAGAGAGGAAGGCAAACAACAAAAGGAAATCCTCTACAGAGACTAAAGTTTATATCTCATCAGCAAGAACAGATTTAAATGTGTAGCCTAGGTGCTGAGAAGCTGGGTAATAAATATTTTAGTTTTATAGCTTCTATGAGAGAGAAAGACAAATGAATATGTGATATTTAGACTAAGTGTTGAATAAGTCAATTGACAAAATATGCTACAGGTACATAGTAAGAATTCAAAAAATGTTAGTAAATAGAGTCATGTCTTCTCCCTGCCCATCTCTTTGCATTAGATTGCTAAACTTATTCATCAGGTCCTAGTCCAGGGTTTATTTGAATTTTTGATTCAGTTAATTAGCTCAGTCTTTCCTAATTCCAATCCAAATTTCTAAGAGAGCAATATGACAGCTCTGTGGTTGTCAAACTTCTTTTCCTAAACTGGATATGTTAAGCCAAGTTTGTAGAATATGGGTCTAATGCTGTTGCTAAACCAGCCATGTATGTTGGGATTGGCCTTGGTTGGTGGCGGGGGCAGGGGGATACCTGTAATCAAGGCTATATGTCTCCCACAATCCATACAAAATTGAGTATAATTTCTGTTGATAATTTCTAAGATATCAGAGAACAAGTAAATCTAGTTTAACATGCCTGGTATAGCACAGAAAGGGTAAGATAAAAGAGCCATTAGAGTGTTTGTTAATATTATTTCTCCAATATAATCATAAAACTTTTTCTCAGACTCTAATAGATAGTGCATTGACTATATGTGAAAAAGTATATTACTGCAAGCTTATTGAGCTTATGCAAAAAGTAGTTCCTTGAAACGTTACCTATAGATTTAATTTGTGCAAAATATTTCATGGTAATTAGATGCCTCTCTAAAAATCTATGCTTTCTCAATGCTAAATAACTCATATACCTAAAAGCATATTATTAATAATTAGTAGTATTGGAGGAATCTGACCACACATTTCAAAATCTAATCTAATATGTATAAGGAAATTTCCATTATATTTCACTAGTTTTATAATCATTAAAGAATAATATCACTCACATATCCAATATATATCATTTTCTTAAATAGCTAATTAAACATAATCATTTTGCCAATACTTATTGAGTATTCCTAATATGCCAGATACCTTTTCCAATGATATCACTAGGGAGGACTTCTGACATATTGGAAATACTCAATAAATGTTAGCAAAATTTTTATTATTTATTGTTTAAGGAAATCGTATATAGGATATGAGGATGACATTACATATTTTATGGATATATGTGTATTATGGATATATGTGTACATATGTGTATATATATATGTACATATGTACACATATATATACACACATTTGGTCCTCCTGACAGCTCTGTGGATGCATAAAATTATTATACCTATTCTATGGTTATAATTCATCCAAGGTAACACATCTAGAAAGTGATGGATCCAGTTTTAAATCCAGAGGGTCTAGCTTCACAGTTATCATTCTAAAATGCCATGCTCTATAATCTATAAATGTTTTTCTTTTAAATTTAAATGATTGCATAATTATTAATAATGCCACCAGTGAGATTTTAGAAAAAGCTCTAAATCTTGTCCATTTCCAGCATTTTACTGCAAGCCTTTTGAGAAAGGAATTATGTTGTATCCGTGCTTTGTGATGTCTAGCTGAGTATTTGACACATAACTTCTGTTGTTGAATGTTTTTCTTTAATTATTAATAGTCATGTCAAAGAAAGTACAATGTAGATAATATGGATAAAAGTGAAAATATGTATCTCTAAAAGAATGTATAATGAAAAAACTTTTAGAAATATGTTTAGTCATCTGTTTCTGTATCTACTATAGACAAAAATTACAAGATGACAATAATGTTTCGGATATTTCAGTTTAGTAATGATCAAAAGCAGATTTAGTGTGTAGGTGTGTATGAGTGTGTTGGCAAGGGTAAGAAGTAGATGAGACAGGGTTTGTGATGTAACAATCTATTTGCAAATGCAAAATGAGAAATATAAAAATTAGTTATAACTACAATGCGAAGCCAGGAGGACAGTCATTAGCGATATGAACTAATGGCTAGGCTGGGGAAACAAGCAGGGCTATGGTTCATAGTGAGTGTGTGTTACTATGTTTTACACTTTTTTGTTTTAATTATGGTTTAAAGTTACAGTGGCAGAAATTGTTAACTATTCAATAAATATTATATCCTTTCTCTTAACTAACAGAATCTAAATTTTGTTCAAGGTCCGCATGCCACGTTTCTGAGTATAATTGAACCCCAAATAAAAATAGGTCTCTGTTAGTAAGAAAGAATATGAGAATGGATATAGTAGGAGCACAGAGGACATGTAAGGCAGTGAAAATACTCTGTATGATGCTATAACAGTGGATACATATCATTATACATTTGTCCAAATTCAGAGAATATACAACACCAAGAGTGAACCCTAGTGTAGACTATGGAGTTTGGGTAATAATGATGTGTTAATGTGGGTTCATCAGTTATAAAAAATGTATCAGCATGGTGGGGAATGTTGATAATGAGAGTGGCTATATATGTGTGGGGGCAGAGGATATATGGGAAATCTACCTTCCTCTCAATTTTGCTGTGAACCTAAAACTGCTCAAAAAAATAAAATCTTAAAAAAATTGTAGTAACCACAATGATATGAAAGTTTAAGCTTAAATTTATGAGCTGAGCTGCTAATATGCTAAATACAAGCCAAAAGAAAACAAAATCCCATTGGCCATTTTGGAGGATTCTACGTCAGAATTTGGAAACTATGACCCATAGGGTCTAATCTGTCCCAATGCCTGATTTTGTAAATGAAGTTTTATCGAAACAAAGCATGCCCATTTGTTTGCATATTGTCTATGGCTGCAATTCTCATTACAACACTACAATTGAGAAGCTGTGACAGAAACTGTATGGCTTGCAAAGCCTAAAATATTTACTATCTGGCCCTTTTCATGAAAAGTTTTCTGATCCTTTTTCTAAGTAGTCAAGTCATTATTTTGAAAACTAACATATAAAAGGAAAGAATCGAGCAATTATCCTGCCCGTCCTTCATGAAGGCTACCTCAAATTTACCAAATGTTGAGGGGACAGTTTCTTTAGAGATGTATTTTAGCTTATAAATGAAAATGGAATGATAAAATTAGAATATCACTATTTTTCTACTTCCAATGGAATAATGCATCAAATGATATAATGATCATCAGAGGCTAACACCATTGAAAAAGACACAACCAGACCTCCTGTGCTTTCTGATAGAATTTAAAGCATCATCTGTGAAGTAGATTTGCAAAAAATCAACCCTAAATCTGATCAAAATTCTAGATCTAACTACCATTTACAAGAAAAACTGCAAGAGAAGGAACATATGAAACCACACCAAGTGGACTCAATTGGCAATATCAAGAGTATGGGAGTCTCTGTAGGAAAAACAACCTAGTTTTAAAAACGACGAAAATGTAAGAAAAAATAATAGAGGAATATTAAAAAATCATTATTTAAAATGTTAGATGGGAACGTGAAACTGTGGCTAAGTTAAAAAAGAGAATTTTTGTATTTTAGAGACATGTTAAAATGTGTAGATAAACTAAAATGATGCTGATGTTTGAAATTTGCTTCAAGATGACTCAGAGAAAGAATGAAGAGAAGAGTGCACCAGATAAAGCGATACTGAGATTTGCTGATGTGGGATAATTAAATGATGGTTCTTTATACTATTTTCTCTATGTTTACAATTTCCCATAATTAAAAGTTAAAAAAAAGAGAGAATAGGAAGAAATTAAGTCAAACCGGGACCTATAGAAAGAAGCTTTTTTAGGAATTGTTGGTTAACATTTCATTCTTATATGATGTCTGTAGAACATGGAATTTTGCTTTGGACCAAGGGTTAAGTCAATAATGAAAGGGAAACTGGCCAACATGGCTGTGAGAGAGTGAAAAAACTTATTTACAAATGTAACACTGCCCAGTTATAGTCAGTTCCAAATATCTGTCATTTACTCTACCCATCTGTTTAGTTTTTACATCCAATATTCTCCACATTAGAGTAAGGCAGAATTTCTGTTCTAAAAAGTATTTGGCATATGATGATAAAATGACTCAGTGTGGATGACTTAGGGTACCTGATGGAAGTATGGACCTGGACCAGCTAGTAATTGCATTAACTGATGTTCACGTAGGGTCAACATAACACTTCCTTAAATAATAAAAAGATTTATTTTTCTCTTGTGAAATTCAGAAGTACACTGTCTAAGGATACAGCGGCTGTGCCACTGTTATCACTATTGTCCCAAACTACATCATCTTTCTCATCCAACCATCAAGTCTGTACACTGAGCAGGAGGAAAAAAATGTTTCCCAGCTTAGCAGCCCCCATGTTCACGAAATTTTCTTGAGGTCCCAGGCAATCATCTCAATTTCCATTGCTGTGCCCACCCTGATCTGCAAAGCAATCAAAAACAAGGTAGTTTATTAACTCAGAAGATTCCCACTTGGAATAATACAGAAGTTTACTTATTGAAAAGGAGGGAATGTATATTGACTAGGCTACTGATCTCTGAGCCACGAAAACTCAGGCTACACTCTGATGTGAGATATCCACCTTATGTTTTGGCTACTGCCAGCAAACTATCTAAATCAGTACTTAGAACAGAGAACTTTCTACTTGCATATCTTTCCAACATCAATATTGATAGAAACTATGGGAGACAGAGGCAACGCTTTTTGGAAGTGTAAAGATACAGAATTGTATGAAATATTTTAATACATGAGAATATGGGAGAAATAACTTTTATTCTAAAGAATGTAAGTGTGACTTAGTAACTGAGTGTCTCTGAGATGGATTTAACCTCATCATAATGCCCTTTCAGGAAAAATCATCCAAAACTTGGAAATGTGTAAAAAAAAAATGTTACTGAATGTCCTTTCACCGGAATGTTGTCTGTCTAGTGGAGCCTCAAAGAATTAGCTGATGCTCTAAGAGCTGTACACTTCTGAATGTCTTTGCATCACTTAATGATTTTGAAGAGCTAGAATTCAAGTTGTAGCAAACTGGCTACAGTGCAAATGTTACCCGTCCATAGCAAGGCGAATGATTCCTGTTCTTGGCAATGCAAATGAAATTCGTCTGGTAGAGAATATAAACCCCTATAACTCATGTTCTCATTGAAACTAGTTTTGACATCTGATTGATTTCCTAATTAATTAGTGAGTTAAATAAAACCTTTGACAGGTTGTCATTTTATATTTGAATGACAGCTATGATTTTACCTTTTTGAAAATCAGTCTTCAACAATTTTGGAGATGCCACCAAGATGCTCAAATGGACTCACTTGATAGATCCAAGTTAAGCGTGTTGCTGGAGAAGTGCAACCAATCGACACATCTTATCTTGGTTCCCAGAGTGAATCCTGAGTGTCAATAGAACTTTAACTATAATGGTCCTGAGTTTCTCTAGTATTCTCTCCTCTCAACAAAATTTTTCAGATTAATTACAAAATATTTTTCAAGTTATTATGTTCCATGCTCGAACAATTTCAGTATTTTCCAGTGAAGATACTTCTGTTTTCTTCCAGGAAGCACATTTGAACATTGTAAAGAGTGCTAGGTTAACATGTAAAGCTGGGTCCATTTACATAACATTTTCAAGGGGCTAGAAACAAACTTCAAAGGAGAAATTTGAATCCTTTACATTTATCACAATATCCAAAAGAATAACCAAATATATCATTAGTTTATCTCTCTATTTCCTCTTAAGGTGTATTATTTTTCTTAACAATTGGAGGAATTATTTCTTGTACCAGGCATGAGAAAATGCTGAGGACAACCTCTTACAGAGTTTATTTACACATTCTGGTTGCCTTATGTGTATGGCAGTAGGGTTGGAGATGGCTAAAAGGAGTTTAATTTTTCTATTTGTGTCTATATGTTTCAGGCTAGTAAAGGTATGATGTGAACCAGTGATTTTAAAAGAAAAAGAAAAACTTTAAAAAAAAAACTCTGCAGTGAAATGTTTAACATTAGCCAACTTCTGAATATTTCATTTATGCTTACTCAAACATCTTAAACCACATTATCATAAGTAATTCATAGACCTTTTCTAAAATATGAAGGAGTTATGAGGCAACTTCTCACATTTGGAGAAAAGTAAAGAAAATGCATTCTTATAAGTAGTATGCTTTGTTTTGTCAACCACGTCTTTACAAACGTTAAGTAAGATTATACATTACTCAGGACACTGCAGTCATTATCTGGTTTTGTTTTCCTGAAGAAAAAACTTTTGTGCCAGAGTTGATAGTTGTCATGATGCCTTTTGTCCCATGTATTTAAATTATCCATGTTACTTCCCCAGCTCTTATCTAGCCTGAGAACAGAGTTAGGAAACATAGGGTGTACAGGACATGTTCTGTTTAACCCTGAAGATCTGTTTTCCACCATTCTCCAACCTCCTTTCTGCCTTAGAGGCTGGTCTGTGGACCAAATAAGGGGCTCTCTTGATCTCTCACTTCCAGTTGGGTTTGGCCAATGGGATGGCCCAGCAGGAGACTGAAATTATGGAGTAACATTGGGTATTTATTCCTCTGGCTCCCTTCATGCACAGGCAAGCTATGTCCATCGGTGAGGCGGGGGGGTTTCTTCGTTTCAATTGGCTCTTTCTGTAGCATTCTGTCTTTCAAGGTATAGTGCCCACTTTTTGCTCTTTTCATTTGTACCTGGGGTGGGAACTGCTCTGCTGTTCCAGACCATGGATCTGTAATATCCTTTGTGGATTCCTAATGCCCTGTTTATACCTTTATATGTGGTTCTTTTAATAAATTATTCTCAAAGTATTTATATTTGAGCCTGACATCTGTTTCCTGCCAAGCTTGCCGAAGAAACAAATGAAAAGGAATCTCTAATAACAGCCTAAATATCTACAGGTAAGGTTTATTCAATCCACTTCTAGTCAGTGAGCATTTAGTGAGAGCTTTTGAAGCAATGGACTTCTTGGAAATGGAGGAGAGGATGCAGAGGTAGAAGGTGGAAAAGCAAAACAGTGTCCGGTATGTACTCTCAAGAGAGCACAAAGCACCCTTTACATTTCTCCTTTTGAACTGTATACTTTTTCTACAACTCCCCTTCTATGTTTTCTTTAAGATATTTGCCTTCTTTTCTAAGATATAAAGTCTCTATTGGGAGATAATATGTCTTTTCATACCTTACAAACCATTGTGATGATGTTGGTATTGGTGCATACTTGCTATATTATGGCTCCAAAAGATGTTCCTATCTTGTAAATGTGGTGGTTCTGCACCCAAAACCTAAGGTTCACAGGTCACATTAATGTAAAACTGAGCCTTTCCTTCCAAATGTGCCTCTGCTCCTCCGCTGTCCTTGCCACCACCAGACTCCCTCACCCTGGGACCAGAGTGTGACTTGAAAATGTTTTTCTGGGCCGGCCTGGTGGCGCAGCAGGTAAGTGCACACATTCTGCTTTGGCGGCCTGGGGTTCGCCAGTTTGGATCCTGGGTGCGGACATGGCACCACTTGGCAAGCCATGCTGTGGTAGGCGTCCCACATATAAAGTGGAGGAAGATGGGCACGGATATTAGCTCAGGGCCAGTCTTCCTCAGCAAAAGGAGGAGGATAGGCAGCAGTTAGCTCAGGACTAATCTTCCTCAAAAAAAAAAAAGAAAGAAAATGTTTTTCTCCCTTCTGATTAGTGAATGGCTTCTCCTTCCCTAGTGTAATTCTTCATTTCTATTTGTTCAGAAGTTTAGACTAGCTATTACCAGAGCTTGAAGCAAAGTAAGTAAACAAAGAAATGAATAAATAAAATAACACATACATATTCAGAAATATTCATATTTCATACTCATTATGACATGACTCTCTAATCAGGCTTTTACCTTACTCTGATCAAGAGAAGTAAAAATGAATGTTTTAAAATAGGAATATCTATAAGTAAGGGAGATTTTTTTCAGAATAGTTCATCCCTATTGGCAGGTAGAGGAGTGGGATTATAAGTAGAAACACTAAGAATATTTATTAATAAGTCTAGGAAAAATATAATCTCGTTATAGATTCTAAGAATTTAAAACTTTGACATCAGGGGCCGGCCCCATGGCCGAGTGGATTTCAGGTGCTCTGCTTTGGCAGCCCAGCGTTTTGATGGTTTGGATCCTGGGTGCAGACATGGCACCGCTCATCAGGCCACGCTGAGGTGGCGTCCCACATAGCACCACCAGAAGGACCCACAACTATGTACTGGGGGGCTTTGGGGAGAAGGAAAAGAAAAAAAAAAAGATTGGCAACAGATGTTAGCTCAGGCGCCAATCTTTATAAAACAACATCAACACACTTTGACATTCATTCTTCATTTTAAAATACTCAGTTTTGAACCATGATGGCAATTCTTTCAACATGATAAAAACTTTTCTTATTAAGATTAATGTTGTACTTAATAGTGAAACATCTGAACACTTTTCTACAGTCAGAAACAAGAAATAGCACCTATAACTGCTTTTATTTAACACTGTACTGAGATACTATTATCACTAATTATCTAAGATACTAAGATTAGCTTACCCAATTCGACAAGGAGAAAAAATAAGAACATGAAAATTGAAAATGAGATGACACCATTTGCAGATTATGTGATTATATATTGAGGAAAATAACCCTCAAAATATACAGTCATTTGGAATATAGTAGAGTATAATATTAACTTACATAAGTCAATTGTAGTCAAACATAAAAACTATAGGAAATGCAATGGAAAAAGACTCAAAAAAGATAAAATTCCTAGGCGTACATAATGAGACATATGCAGCGCCATATTAAAAACTTTAAAACTATCCTGAAGGTAAATAAAAAAATGAAACAAATAGGGGCCAGCCTGGTTGCATAGTGGACGAGTTGGTGTGTTCCACTTCAGCGGCCCAGGTTTGCAGGTTTGGATCCCAGGTACAGACCTAGCGCCACTCGTCAAGCCACGCTGTGGCAACATCCCTTCATAAAATAGAGGAAGATTGGCACAGATGTTAGCTCAAGACCAATCTTCTTCTCATACACATAAATAAAAAACATACACAAGAAAGAAACCAATGGAAATAACAGGAAAACTAGTAATCCCTCATAAATAGATGGAGGATCCCAATTAATATACCATTTATTAACTACATGAATTAATGCCAAATTTATATGGAATTTTTTAAAAATTAAAATTCTGGAGAAGAAAAGCAATAAAGGAGACTTTTCCTAACATATTTAACAAAGCACGTGAACTGAGTTCTGAAAACTATGAAGAGACAGATCAATGCAATAACACAAAATTTTCAGGCAATGACTCTAACACAAGACTTTCAATCAATCTGAAGCAGACAGATGTATTAACCAACAAATGTGTTTTGAAACAACTGTGTTTAGCTCTGGAAAAAAAAAGCTGTTGTCGTATTTGCACAAAGATGAATTTCAAATGTGGTAATGATTTAAATATAGGAAGCCATAAAGTAGAGAAGAACACATGGGAGATTTCTTTCATGAACTCAGAGTGGAAGACCTTTTTACATTTGACACAGATATTCAGAAGTCATGAACAAGACTGATAAATTTAATGCTGTGGACATCAAGAGTTACTATATAACAACAACGAAAAAATGACCAGTCAAGAAACAAGGACCAACTGGGAAAATACCATGACTAACATCATGTTCAAGTACTCCTAAAAGTATAAAGAAAGCCTACAAGGAGATAAGAAAGCCATTAGAAAAAACAGACAAAAGATAAGAAGACACCAGTCACAGAAAAAAAAAAGTGTTTTTAAGTATAGGAAAAGATGCAAAATCTCACTCATAAGAGAAATACAAATTAAAACTACAGTGTTATTCCATTTTAACCCATCAGACTGACCAACCCCTGAAAGTTTAATAACCCACAATATTGGTGAAATTGTGTGCAGAGCCAATGGATTATCGTCTTTCAGGATGTTGACTCATATTGGAGTGTTGTGAATGGCTGTTCACTATGCAACTCCGGTTGTGCAACAGGGAGGTCTTGAGGGGCAGGGCAGTTAGAGTGAGACTGGCATTCTCATACATTATTGTGGAAGTGTAAGGGGTACAGCCACTATGCAGGGCAACTTTAGAGTTTTCAGAAAAATTTAATATGTATATGTTTTTGTGACAGCAATTCTTCTGGAGTTCCTTGTTCATATACACTAGTGGATAAGCAAAATAGCTTATGTACAAGCTTTTTAATTGTAGCATTATTTCTAATAGCAAAAGGTTAATGCTAGTCAAATGACATATGAGATTTCCCTACAAGAGATACCAATCAGCCACAAATAAAGGATCAGAAAGCTCTCTATGTCTTGATAAGAAAAAATGTCCCAATGTACCATTAAGGCAAAAAAAGCAGAAAAATGAGTAATATGTCATCGTTTGTGTAAAAAGGAAGAGAGAACAGAATATATATATATATTACATGTGTAAGGTTTTCATGGCCAATTTTTTCCAGAAGTGAGTGGCCAGGTCCTTCTTCCTAGTCTGTCAGTCTGGAAGTTCTGCTGAGACCTGTCCACCATGGATGACTGTACTGGTATTTGAAATAGTAGCGGCATAGCTTTCAGCATCACAGCAACAGCAGCCTCCATTATATGAGAACCCACAGACGGGTGGTATGGTGCCCTGAGTGGGAAATAAACCCAGCTCTTGGTGATGAGAGTGCCAAATCTTAACCACTAGACCACCAAGGCTCGCTCTCTCTCTCTCTGTCTTTCTCTGTCTCTCTCTCTACATATATATATATACATATATATGTGTGTGTGTGTGTGTGTGCATATATATATGTATAATATCTATACTGGTTCATATATATGTACACACAGAAAAAAAGCACTAACAGAAAGAAAAAAGTAAGTAATACTAGTGGGTGACCTGTTGAGTGGAGGTGCTAACTAAGCGGATTTGGACGGAGCGGGGAAAGTTGTCTTAGTGAATTTGGGCTGTCAGAACAGAACTCCACAGCCTGAGTGGATTAAACAACAAACATTTGTTTCTCCAAGTTCTCGGGCCTAGGAAGTCCAACATCAGGCTCTAGCGGATCTGCCATCTGTGAGGGCACCCTTCCTGTTTTCCAGATAGTCTTCTTCTTGTAGCCTCATGTGGCTGAAAGAGAGAGCTCTGGTCTCTCCTTCCATTTATAAGGGTGCCAAACCTATATGACATGACCTCATCCAAACCCAATTACCTCCCAAAGGTCCCCCTTCCAAACACCACCACACTGGGGATTAGGACCTCAACATATAAATTTTGGGGGACACAAACTTTCAGTCCATAGCAGAAGGGAACTTTGCACCTTTCAATATTTTTTGATGTTTAAAATTTGTGATTGTTTGTTACCTATCCAAAACTTTAAAATGCAAATATTTTCCAAGGATAATAGAGATGAGTGGTACCACATCAAGAATCAAAACCTGAATGAATAGGTGACAGAGAAGGGAAGCAAGAATTTCAACAAGGGACAATGGTATATCCCATTCTTTTGTAAACTAATGTTCCTGTTGAACTTGTTACCTGCTTTTAGCCACCATTTCAAAAGGGTTAGATTTCCTTTGTGGATAGCCATTTTCTCCTTCAAATCTTCATATTTCTCCAAAAGCCTGGAATTTTTATTAATAATTTAAATTATTCCAAAATTTGTATTTAAGTGATTCCATAGATTATGAGACCCAAATATCTATAATATTTTAAAGATGCAAAGATGTAGAAAATGCAAATGATGAGTGAATTATAAAAGAAAACACTCCCTCAGAAAGCAACACCCCAAAGGTAACAACAGACTGTTGTGTTCTCCATGAGCTGGAAGCCCCAGATGGCCCAGCATTCTGGAGAGGGTAGGTAGTGCTGAAGAGTAGGAGGTGATAGAAAGTGGTATTTTGGGGAATTTGAACCAAGGGAAAGCACTGAATCATTTGGCCCATGGCATTCCTTATGCATATGAGTATAAGTAGTTCTGTCTGCCATGAATACAGAGAGGACAAGAGAGAATTATTTATTTCCAGATTTTCCATGATAGATATGGTTAGTCACGGGGATTTCCCTCTCTTCTAAAATGGGAAATGCATTGAAATATGCACCACATACAAACTTGAAAGTGCACATTGGAAAAAATGAAGAGTTTCAGGGTAAAATGTCTCCAGAAAGAATATCTGAGCTGGGAGACAAAAGGTATGCTAAGTTAGTTATTTCTGAAAAATTTATTGAAATCTCAGTCTTCTAATATCAAGCGAGAGTCTTGGATTCATAAACCTAAAAATCTAGATGTCAATAAATTCTGAAATGTTTGAAAATAATTCTCTCCATAGTCATAGCCTCTAAGGTCATGAGACTAAGACCTTTGCCAGCAAAATCTTAGGAGACTTTGGGATGTATATATAAACATGTGTATATTTATATATATTTAAAATTTTACTACAAAAGTCAAACAATATCTTGGTTCAAGCCTTACTCAGAGAGAGCAATTTTATAAAAAATTTAATCAGCCGAATGTTTCCATTCTGCTGTCAATATTATCCTCCTTCCAATATAAAACAACAACTTCCAAAGACAGGTGGAGGTTAAGGGCACCCGTCACTGAGAATAAATCTGTCTGTAGCTGGAGCGTTTATTCTTTTTCATGAGAATATCCTTCCAAGTTTGCCCTTGAGAATTCCTCCTACTTTATGATCTTTAGGAAATTCCATTAAACAATGAAAATCTAGTTTTTATTAGACATTTTCTCACTGGGGTCATTACTCCATGTCTATAATAGGGCAGCAGGTGAACAAATCTCAAATTCATGATTTAATACAACTCTTTTCCTATGTTGTCTGTAGACTAGAAATTCTAATGTGGTTGACAAAACGTACACACTCCTGCTTATTGATCTAAATTTAAACTCATGACTGCTAACTTCCAGGGGTTCAAGAGTGCTACATTCAATTTCACCGTGTTTGCCTAGTCTTTGGCTACCCTCCCCCAACTTTTTTGCCCTTGGTTAGATCATTTCCATCATTATTAAGTATGCTGTATCTGCATCTTAAATGTCCTCCTATTATCACAGAAGAGTTTTCCAGGCATTGCCTAATGTCCTTATTACCTTTATAGCAAAATGTCTTGTAAGAGTTGTCAGTTTCCTGTCTTCATTTTCTCTCCTTCTATTCTCTGACCCAATGCAATAAGACTTACCCTCCACTGATACTTCTCTTATCCAGGTCACCCATTTTTCTATTACCAAATGCAAGGGTAATTTTCAGTCTCCCTACTCTATGTATCAAGCAGCAGTTAATGGAGTTTATCATGTTTTATTTGTTAATGACTTTCTTTCTGTGTTCTCTAGAATATCACCCTCTCTTAACTCTCTTCTTACATTATTGGCTTCACTTTCCTCAACTTTCTATATCAGAAAAGATCAGGGCTCAGTCTTGGATCTCTATTCTAGTAAACTCACTCTAAACATAATCTATGTCCCATGATTTTATATTCCACCTATTTCTGAGGACTAAAATTAAATCAACAACCTGGATTTCTACCTAAAACTCAAGACATAAACTTCTACAATACCACTGGATATCTAAGCGGTATTTAAAATTTTAAATGTAAGATGCACAAAACCAACTTCTTGGTTTTGATTCTCACTTGCTCATAAGGTAGTTTCTGTCTTGGTCTTCCTCATCTCAGTAAAGGGAAACTTCATTCTGCCATTTGCTTAGACCAAAATTGTTTGCAGTATCCTTGATTCTTTTCTCTCACATGTCACAGGTAATCCTCTAAGACACCAAAAATAGAGCACAAGAAGAGATGCAATGTCCTCAGAGCCTCTCACTGTCTCCTCCTTTGACTATAATGTTCTCCCCGATAGACACACAATTCACTCTGATATTTCCTTCAGGCTGCTGACCACATAATTCACTATCAGAGTTCTTTCCTGAATGATCTGTAGGTAACTACAGCTCTCTAATCTTTCTCCAGTGTCCTTAGACTCCTTACCTCCTAGCTTCTTTCCTTTCTAGAAAATATAGAATAAGAGTGAGACACTAGTGTGCACCAGAACATAAGCCCCAGGAGGAATAAGTAGACAATTTGGAGAGGTTTGCGTTTCTCTAGCCATTTGGATTTGGGGTTTTGAGACAATCTTACATAAATTTCAAAGTTCAGTGAAGACTCCATTAACATATGAGCAGCAGTTATAGAAGGCTTTTGACTTTTATGTCCGGTTTTACTTCCAAGATACAAACCTGTATTCTGCCTTTCTTCTTCCTTTCGATTTGAGTACCCCACATCCAATTTGAGTACCACTCAACCCACTTTTCTCTCTGCCTTGAGTTGCTTTCTTGTTTTGTCATTCCTTTATGCTTGGATTTTTTTCCTCTGCATTAGCAGTACCAAGCACGTGGTAGGCAGATTGAAATGAATTGCACTCTCTGAGAGTTAGACTTTGATAGTGTTTCAAGTAGATGAGGTTGTAGAAAATGTCTGTGATTGTAAAACCTACGTGAAATATTCTTTCCAGAGACTATAAACTAGCTATTAACCTTGGCCAGACATCTTGTTTCTAGGCTCTTGGCACATTGGAAAGAAAGCACGCATGGTTTAAAAATATCACTGCCATTAAGAGCACTGTTATCTTTCTGGTAGTAACAAGGTAAGAAGAGAGATCACCCTGTCATCTGGATGATAAGTCTTCCCTAGAATAAAGGCACATTCTACACCAGATTTCTGGCTTGGATTGATATGTTTGTTACTCTTTTAACATAAAAATAGGAAATTAAGGTCTTTTTGTTCTGAATTTTTTTTCTTTTTCTTTTTCTTTGTTTTATGGCAATACAGGCAGAAGTGAAGCTCCTGCAGATGATGCTGTGGGGTAAGTCTCTTGATTCCTTTGTAATGCAGCAAGAGTTTACAACTGTACCTCGCACTGGCAATTTATCAAACCACTTCCACAAATGCAGCGTTTACTTTAATGGATTAGTGCCCTGTGGTGAGCCAATCAAAACATAGCTACAGAACACTTTAATTTGCTTCAGATAAGCTTATTAAAACGGTGGCATGATCATTTCAAAGAGACAGACTCTGTGACCATATTATGTGACCATAATTTGTTCTGCCAAATAAATGAATCATTTTAGGGATCACCACTGACCACATGTTCCATGTTGCTGCTTAAGAAAGCTAAAACTTTCTGACAAAGAAATAATTTTTATAGAAGCAATCTTCTCAAATACTGTAAAAGAATTATCTCCATACCTTACTTTGGGTAATTATATCAACTGAATAATCTATCATATTGAATCCAAATCAAATATAATATGCAAAAATACTGAACCCTTATACCAAAATGAGCACATACAGAAGGTCAGTGTTGCTGTTTTATGTCAATCACCACCTGTCCTAAAACAGGACCTATTTAATAACAGCTTATCTTTAAACTTTCTGTGGTAGAGAGTGGAAAAGAAGTTTTCCACTATCCCATTGATTTGCTAAAAGGAAAATTCAATTTAAGCAAAAGAATAAATTTAAACACTTAACCCCCTTTTGCTGAAATCTGTCTAGTGCAATGGTATCAAGCTAGGTACTAGTTAGTACTGAAGGGTCTATATTTAAGCTGTGCCGTGACAAGCATCCCACATACAAAATAGAGGAAGATTCGCACAGATGTTAACTTGGGGACAATCTTCCTCAAGCAAAAAGAGGAAGATTGGCAACAGATGTTAGCTCAGCCATTCGATGATCTGAAGTTGATAAATCTCCACAATCTTTTCAATGTCTCCTGATCTTTAAGAAAAGATAAGAGTGCAATAAACAAATTTCAAAATGTGACGAAAAGTTACAGTAAATTATTTAAGCCATGACACTAAGTAATGTCTAATTCTGGGCTTTGCTAAAGTGTCAATTTGGAGAGGAAATGTAAGCATCCAATTTTAGCTGCCTAATGTAATTTGAGTAAAATGATAGAACCACTGATTCAATACCATTACTAAATTAGTTTGTCCTTAATGTCCAGCATAGCACTCCATTTAATTATGCACTTATTAATGATACACTTAAAAACGTGCTTGTAGAAAGAATCCTCGCACAATTTAGTTACAAACCACGATTTAACCTTACAGTCCAATATTACTTAACATGCATCCTGTGCTGATCCAGGCTCAGCTGTTGCTGTTACACGAATACCCAGAGTGCATCCCTTCCGTTACACCCTCCATTCCCTCATCTGACAGATATGTTCTCCATTAACCATCTCTCCCTAGAACGACCCTTCAAGCATCAAGTCAAATTTCACCCACGGTAGAAGGATCATTGCAACTACAAGTGACTTTCCTGCTTCCACCCACTCACCCACTTCTGTTCACCACACCTTCCACTCGGACAGCTACTAGTAGTGTCACCCTCTCCTCACTCAAATGTTTAAAGTCACCTCCCCTCATGTAAACTCCATGCTGGCCAATCATAAGGCAGCTATGAGATTGTTTCCTAATGATTTGCTCCAGAGATCACTGCCGTCTTCCCCTCGCTAATTCCCAGATTCTGTGGCCACTAATCCACTAATCATATCTTCCTCCAGTTCTGAAGCTGGACTGTGTGCCCTCTGTTTGACACTTACTTCTCATCTTCAGAAATTAGTATTTTTACCTGCTGCCTCTACTATTTAAATTTCAGTTTTTCCTGTTGACTTTTGCTCAGTTTACTCAAACTTCTTTTTTTTTTTTTTCATTTTGCCTCATTTTCCCTTACGTTAGTTAGTTGATATGATATAAAATCATCTACATACTTAATATGAAATTTTATAGAAAAACATTTTTTTCCTAGCTTTACCTTTATATATATATGTGTGTCTGTGTATTTAGAGTATCAATAGCAAAATATGTTATCATTTTTTTTTCTTTTTTGAGGGAGATTGGCCCTGAGCTAACCTCTGTTGCCAATCCTCCTCTTGTTTTCTTTTCCTCCCCAAAGTCCCAGTACATAGTTGTATATCCTAGTTGTAGGTCATTCTAGTTCTTCTATGTGGGATGCCACCACAGCATGGCTTGATGAGCAGTATGTAGATCCACACCCAGAATACGAACCAACAAACCCCAGGCCGCTGAAGTGGAGTGCGTGAACTTAACCACTCAGCCATGGGGCAAGCCTCATGTTGTATGATTTATAAATTAACAATGCTACTAATATAATACTCTGGTCAGAAAAATGCCGGAGGCTTTATCTTTCTTTCTGCCAGTCCTCTGTGCTCACAGTTCAGTTGAAGGCTTTAATTAAAAATATGAGATAAAAATCTTCAGTCTTCAAGAACAACAAAGGAATTTCCAAGATTTTGTCACTTGAATAACCCAAAGTAGACTCTCTGATTTCTACAAAATCTTTTAAATTCTTTGTTTTCTCTCAAATCACTTATTACTTAGCAGTGATTTATTACTTATTTCTTATTAGTATTTATTAATTAAAAAATATCAAATTAACATAGGACATATTCTTAAAAATATTTTTTTATCTTACATTTAAATTTTAGGAATTAAAAATATTCTTGTTCTTAATTTGTATATAATACTAGGCTAAATTTATAATGTGGAAAGAAACAATTGCTTTCTAACTATAGCCTAATAAATCAGTACATTGCAACAGCTGCTACAGGCAGTAAAGCACTGGTAATAAATATAATAGTCATGAAACAATATAATCACTTTAATTATGCCTCACTGTTCAAGGATATCATTTTTTTCACAGATCCAATTTTAAAAGAGAGTGATGATTGATACTCAAGGTAGTCAGCTGTCAGTCTGACAGTTTATTTAAAAAATAAAAAGCTTAATATTTACTGATATACAAAGATATTAAAAGCATATAACTGTTGCAATATTTGTTAAAATATTTAACTCTATACTGATTATAATTTAAACAATTATAAACTAAAAGTGAAATAGTCCTATATTTTGGCATCTAATTCTATTTCCTAGGTATATAATTTGTTCTAGAGTCTATGTTCTCTCTCTCTCTCTCTTTTTTGCTGGGGAAGATTCGACCTGAGCTAACATGTGTGCCAGTCTTCCTCTATTTTGTATGTGGGGTGCTACCACATCACGGCTGCCAACGAGTGACATAGGTCCACATGCGGGAACTGAATCCAGGCCACCAAACTTAACCACTAGGCCATGGGGCTGGCCCCTATGTTCTCTTTTTAATGAGAATTTTCTAATATCTTAGTGATTTTTAAAGGAATGATTTTTCTCTAAGTAGTTTTAGGACTTTAAAAAATGATCAAGACCAATTTTTTTACTATTATTATTTTCACTCAGCTTGTCTCCAAAATGTATGCATCGCAACAGGCTTTGGATCAGACAGTCCTAGGTTCTTCTTTTGGCTTTGCTGCTTATTAGTCATGTAAACTCAGACAAATGTCTAAACTTCTCAAAGTTTTATTTTCTTACTTTATGAATGAAAGATAATAAAAGCACCAGCCTTATGGTATAGCTGAGGTTATTTTTAAAAATAAGCTTTGTAATGCATTTAGTACTGACACATAGGAATACTCAAAAAGCATTAGTGCTGTTTTTTAAGTTGTCACAAGCATCTAATTATTTAATTGTCCCCTCAGTTCTTTAATGGCATGCTCTTCAGAAGCATGAGCTCTTGAGTGATACATTAGAAGGTTTAAAGAATAATTTTGCCTTGTTTGGTGTTTTTCTCAGGGGAAAGGCAAGGACACTGAATGAGGTTTTTTGGATTTCTTTTTGCTTGAGGAAGATTAGCTCTGAGCTAACATCTGTGCCAATATTCCTCCACTTTATAGTGGGATGCCACCACAGCATGACTGACAAGTGGCTTAGGTCCATACCCGAGATCCAAACCCACGAATCTGGGCGGTCTAAGCAGAGCACATGGAACTTAATGACTACACCACAGGGGGCTGCCCCTCTATGAAGGTTTTTTAATATACTATCTAGAAGTGAGTAGTAAAACCCTCTCTCCTGATAGTACAACTCCTGGCAATACTGTTATAGCTAAGAACTGACTAATATCTGATCATTTAAATGACCTTTCAAGTTCTTGCCTCACTGTTCTTCCCTTTTGCAATTTCCTTGTTTCTCGAATGATGACCTTCCCTACACCACCCATTGGTCAATGACTAAATGATAAAGCCATCTGTAGGCAATAAGGATCACAGAACCGACAACCGCTTCAGCAGATATTTCAATCATCTTAATAACTGAGTTACATTTGTAAAAAAAAATGCTTTTTTTTTTACCAAAAAGACAAAACAGAACCCTATATCTAATTTGAAAAGAAATTATAGAGAATATTTTTCTGTTAGTGACTTTATTCCCTGTACAAGTTGTCCAAAGAATAGTTTAAGTAATTTTTAATTCAACCTTATTTTTGCCCTAAATGTTAATTTATTTAAAATTGCTCAAATAATATATGAACGCATGCTTGTTGTTAGAACAAAATCAAACAATATAGAAGTTACAGTACAAACCCACCTCTGCACCAAACCCCAACCCTCATCCCCCACCCACACACCTCAGTCTCATAATGGCCCTTTGAGAGATAATTATGAACGACAGGTTTGAATGCTGCCTTCCAGGCTGTGCCCACACATTTCTGTTATCTATCTGCGCTGTTGTTGGGTGCAGAATTCCCACTTCATTGAAATGGGAGGATGTAAGAACTATATGAAAAAAGTTTTTAGGAAAGATTAAAAAGGAAAGAGAGCAGCAACAGACCACACGTTTTCTACACGTTAATTAATTGATTCCTCACCACAGCCCTGGGAGGCACATGGTGTTATTCCCGGGTTCCACTAGAGTCAGGTAAAATTCAGGCTAAGAGACATCCTCAAGGCACATTATTGGCAAAAGGCGGAGATGGAATGCAGCCAATTTCTTTCTGATTCCAATACTTCAACTTAGCTGTTTATGACGCTATTTCTCACTATTTTTTTTCTTTTGGATCTTTGATTTTTTTTTTTGACAACAGGAAATTTCTTCTACGTATACATGAACACATACATATATGTGTACATACTTACATACATGCATATGAATCTTAGAATACAAAGAAAATAGAAATTATATCTTTGCAGAATAGAGATAAGTAATCACAATAACTTTTTGAGATTATTGATTAAGACCATCTCCAGAGAACAGAGGGAAACAGGCCTTTTTTTAATATGTCAAAATCCAACTAATAAACAATTAAATACCTACTCATATTTATGAAAAATTTTGACACAACAAATAGTTGACTGTAGGACATCATTACGGAGTGACTGTAGACAAGGCATTCAGATTTCCATTTCAGTGTCTTGATGTTTTCAGAGCTGTGAGTATTCAGTCTTGGTAGAAACTTTCAGTTGCAGCTGATCGGTAAGTACCACTGGATACTTTCTCAATGAGACAAAGAAACAAGCTGATTCCAATATGTTTCTAGTCACGGTTTTGGTCCTTCACATTCAGGGTCTCCCTCTGGCCAGTCTGTTCTGCTCCTGCAGAGCACCCTACAGCTTTGGGTATAGGCATTCAGGCTATTTCTTGGCACTGTCTTGGCACCTTAGTGAAAGGTGGTAGTTAGTCTTTCAGAGATGGAAATTGGATCTCTCGCTGAGCTTGAGCCTACAGCATACAGCTAAGAAGAGACGATCGTGTCCACTGCAAGTTTATAGCTCCAGAGCCCTTCTCCTATGTATCGTCTTGTGTTCAACTCTATTAACAAACAGAATACATCACCTTTTGGTTAGCTCCTCTGTATGTTTCTAAATGAAATGGCCATTTATCAGGTATGAGACCTATCTGAATGGTTTCGGCAATGTTCTGGATTTGTGAAAAGTAAGAAAGATTCTCACAATTACCAAGAAAAAGGACAAAGGAACATTTAGGATAGATGAGTTAAAAACACATTTACCTTCATTAATATAAAGGTATTTTTCCACTTAATATACATATTAATGGTTTTTGAGGGCAGAGGAAACAGGATGAGAAAACAAAGGTAGAGGAAAATAATATTCAGAGAAATTTTGACTATGTAATACGAATTTAAAGTATACTTGAAACATATCTAAGATATAAACCTATATAATTTTGTCCTGCATAGTTTTCAGAATTATTGAAAATTCCAAGTATTTTAGCTTTTGACAAATAAAATTCAACTGAATACTAGAATATGTACAAACACACTTTGTGATTAATAAAAACTTGAGTCACCATCATTATTGTTTTTACTTCACAATATTTGCTGCTGACAGAAACCAGTGAGAGTTCTTCTACTGATTAAACATATTATACATATTTCTAATGATTGGCTGCACTTAAATTATTTAATAAAAATATTTGAGAATCTCAGTTGATAAAATGCTGAGTTCAAAATACAATATGTGATTTCTCATAACTAACACACTTTTTGCTTAAACTCTTTCTCTTATGAAATATTTAGTGGATTATTTCTTATTCACTTTTCTTTTGAAAAGCACACAATCTTTCATTTGGATAAGGCCTTATGGAAATGTCTAGAAGGAATAAATGCATAACATATCAAATGAAGTCCTGTAGGCAATGCGTAATTCAGATCAAAAAGTAGAGCTTCATTTTAAAAATTCAGAGATTTATTTGTTGTTTCATAATGATATTCTTCTTTTCAGTTCAGTGAACCTGAGAATTATTTTTAAAACAATTTAGCACCTTTCTCTTCTGTTTTCTAATTACAGTGCGCTTTTACTAAAAATTACAGTGAATTGATATTTTGCACGTGCATATATACTCTCTGGAATGTGTACACATTCTCCCTAATCTAGCACATACTTTCCAGATCTGAATACATAAACAGGTGCACTTTAACAAGGAAAATAAGCACACGCATTTTCCCAAGGCAGCAACTTGCTTCCCATCTTTTATTTCATTTCTACGTATGCCTAAATATGTTAAACATAACATTTTAGAAAACGAAACTAACGGTAACCTATGGTTAGGCTTGTAATTCTCCAATTGTTTGATCATTTTTGATTCCAGGACTTCTTCAACGCATCCATACAATTAATTAACTAGTAATCACTGGCACATGCTTCTTCTCTTCACCATTAAAATAGCTGGAACATGAAAAAACTAAAACAAACAAACAAAACCATGGAGAATATATTTGCCTTATTACTTTATGACAGGGGGCAGACCACTTTTTCACCTGGCTCACATTTTAAGCACCTTGTTACTGATCCATTTGCTCATTTCATTTTCTTGATGACACTTATTACCCTGATCACTTTATTTAAAGTTGCCACACTTCCGTTCCATTCCTTGTATCTTGCTTTTCTTTTTCTTTTTGCCATAACACTTACCAACATTCTCATACCCCATTAGAGCAAAGATCTGTGTTTGGTACATTGATATATCCTAGTCATCTAGAACAGTGCCTGGCATATAGCTCACTGTTACTAAATTTTTGCTGACTGAATGACTCTTCATTTTGCCAATGAGAAAACCAAGGCATAGAGAGATTAGAGGGTTTTCCAGGGTTATACAACTCGGAAGAGGATCCTGGTTCCAAAGTCTCAGCCTCTACGCTAGAGCATCTTGTCCTTGTGAAGAGAAAACTTCACCTGTTTAAGCAGCCTGGCACTCCACTGCCCCAACTCCCCACTGGGGCACACAGAATTTTGCATTGTCATGGCACAATATTAAGAACAGATTGATTAGAAGAATGAGTATTAGCTTTGAGGAAAATCAGTTCTGATGAAAGTTTCTTTCTTAACAGAATAAACTGAGGTAAGTTTTCTTCGAAGTCTGTCTACCAGTGGCATACCTAGCATATTTCACAACTGGGCTGGATCATTCTTTCAACACCTGCCCCTATTATGTGCGAATGTGTGTCCCACCAAAATTTGTATCTTGAAGTCCTCACCGCCAATACCTCAGAATGTGACTGTGTATGGAGACAGGGCCTTTAAAGAGGTAAAGAAAAAAGAGGTCATAGGGTGGGCCCTTATCCAATATGACTGGCGGTCTTATCAAAAGAGGAGATTAGGCTGTGATACACACATACCGAGGGGTGACCGAGTGTGGACACTGTGAGAAGGCAGCCAAAGAGAGAGGCCTTTACAAGAAACGAAATCTGCCAACACACTGAACTTGGACTTCTAGCCTCCAGAACTCTGGAAAAAAAATTCTATCGTTAAATCACCTCGTTGGCAGTCCTAGCAAGTCAATCATGAAATAAAGTAAATAATTTTAGCAAAAAAAGAAACACAGAGAGAAAATATTTTTCTGCAATTTGCATGTATATGTGTGTGTGTACCAGTAAATAAAATTTTTTTTTAAAAAAAGCAATGAATTAATACTTTTTCCAACATTAATATTCATTTTGAAAGAAAAGGGAGAGATATATGAAGAAATGCTTCCAAAAACACAGAATTCTACACAGTCCAGGGAACTTTTTGTACAAAGATTGCCAGAATTGAAGTAAAGTTCTGTCTTTTCTTCTTTAGAATCAGGGCGCTATTGTTGACTTCAAATCTACCATTTAAATATAGGAATGCTTAGTAGCACAGGGATTGGAGACACAAGCTCCACCCAAAAATAGTTCGACTGATTCAAAACTATTAGAAGCTTACTCTCAAAGCTAATGCATGTCGCCGATTTCGTGTGTGTCTACATTATTGGACTTCAGACCAACAACAGATTTTTGGGGGGAGGACTATTTTATCACTCATATTATTTAAATTTGCCAGTGCATTGTGATGATAAAAAGGCCAGCTTTTAACTGATATTATAATTATTTTTAAGTTTTCTATTGATGTTGCAGCTCTAAGTGCTGCATTGCCTCCTTCCCACCTCATTTATTTTATTTTTAATTATATCTTAATGTTTCTCCTCAACAGGAAACTTTCCTGTTTTCCATTCTGGAATAATTTTCAAGTAAAATTTGCTTTGTTTGTCTACATAACATATGATGAATTTTACCAGCATAAAATGAGGATGCAGTGGCTTGAATATTGACAAAGTAAATGATTCCTTTTGGCTCTGTAGTAAGATGGCCTATTTTATCGTGAGTTATCTTTTCCCAAGAAATTTTGAAAATTCCGAAATGTGCTGTGCGGGGCATTCTCTCCTTCCCAGCTGCATGGGAAGTTGTCATCGCTGTTGCCTTCCTGTCTGTGTAGAAGATTCTCAGATGCCTCAGGTACCCCTCTTCCTGATGATACGACTTCTCGGAAATCACTTTGAAATAAGAGAAAGAAAGCTCTTTCATTCTGTGTAATGCTCAGGCAAAAGGCAGAGCAATTGAGACTGAGAGCAAAGCTGCATTGACAATAAAATGCTACAGTCCTTTATGTTTGTTTATTTAGTTGAGAAATATTAATGTGCCAGGTATTACTCTAACTTAATAGTAATGTATTTAGTATCTGTGACAGCAGTATGAGACAGATAGTATTCCTATTTCCATTGCACAAATGGGAAAATTAAAGCACAGAGCTGTAAATTAGTTTGCCCAAGGTATACAATTAATAGAGACCTAAGCCAAATCTGCAACCAAGCCACCTGTCTCTAGAACTTGTGCTATTGGCCTCTGCAACTTTTCACAGGCACACAGCCATTTTTCCCAATTAGCCAAACGCTTCTCTAAAAGGTGAGTTGAGATAGTTTCTGAAATCATGCACAAATTCCCTCTAAACCTTTACAACTATCTATTTCCTGGTTCTGAGTCCAGCTCACTGTTCCTGACTCCCCATCTGCTACAATCTGCCCTCTTCTTTTTAGAGACATTTCTCTTCCATACTCTGTGTCTTTTCCTGTCATCTAGGCTCTACTAAGGTCACCCATGACCATCACATGTAATACCTGCCTGACTATGAGTAGAGAAAGACACAGGATTATGGGATTGTGTGGGAATTTAGGTGAATAAGGTCTTAGAATACAGTTAGATATTTTTGAAAATAAATTTCTAAGATAGGAGGAAGTTACTAGATGTCTTTGGGAGATCAAGAATGTTGTTGGGGATCCTTTAGATCCAATGCAATAAGTGTTGGAATCTAATCGTGAATATCTCCAAGACTCATTTACTCCTTCAGTGTCTCCAAGAACACCAAATCTACGTGGTTTTTTTCCCTTCCTTGACACCCCTGATATTAATCTGCTGCCACATAGGATTTCTTGGTCTCTTGATGGATCAAGTTAAATGTATTTGTTTTATTTTCTATCGTCTCTCATTTTGAGAATAAAAGAAAAACAAACAAAAAACAAAAACCTTTTTCTCAGTAAGAGAATGAAAACACAAAAATACTAAAAGCCCGGGACAGAGTAGTTCGCAGTGAGGGAACAGGTGGGATGTGAGAAAGTATCTAAGGTGGGAGAGGAAGTGTCGTGCTCCCTGGGCCGACAGAGACCTAAAAAAGTAGAGGGACATGCTCTCGTGTCAAGTGCGTACAGTCACAAAGTAATGAAGAAATTTAAAAGTGCTGGGGATCAGAACAGGAGACAGAACGGCTGCAAAGACTTACGTGCACAATTAGAGCAGGGAGGAGTCGGAATAACAGTTTAGGTTCTTTTGTTTTTGTTTTTATGAAGTCTCTGCTGTGCTTCTTTAAAAATGTAGTTTATTAAATTCTGGGCAAATTGAATAGTTTTATGCAGTGTAGTTGAATAAATTTCTTAAAATACTTTATAATTCTTTGAGATAATACAAAGTGTCAGATTGACAAATCAGACTTACAGGAATCAGAGATCTTAACGAGTCCTAAATTCTATTAATAATGCAAAGAATATCGGCAATCACAAGGCCCAGGCGAAGACAGAGACACCTTGAGATCATCAACAAAGCTCTCCGTTTCTTTCTCCTTACAAGAGAATGTGCTTTGTTTCAGATTTAACCTATGAGGTTGTAAGCAATACATGTGGGAGTGAAGGATACTTGAAGGGTATTGTGATGGTTTATTTTATGTGTCAATTTAACCAGGCCACAGGATACCCAGACATTTGGTCAAACATTATTCTGGGTGTGTCTGTGAAGGTGTTTATAGATGAGATTAACATCTGAATCCACAGACTGAGTAAAGCAGATTGCCCTCCCTAAGTGGGTGGGCCTCATCCAATCAGTTGAAGGCCTGAGTAGAAAAAAAAGGTGACATTCCCAGGAGTAAAAGGGAATTTTTCCTGCCTGACTGCCTTTGAGCTGGGACGTTGATTTTCTTCTGACTTGGACTGCAAACTATACCACTGGCTTTCTTGGTTTTCAGGCCTTTGGACCGGTACTACACCATCAGTTCTGAGTTTCCCTAACTGCAGATCTTGAGACTTCCCAACCTTCATAAGTGCATGAGCCAATTCCTTATGATAAGTATATGGTCATGCTTATATATACATACATAGATTTTTTTTTTCTTTTTTCATTCTCTTCCTGAGAGAAAAAGATTTTTTTCTTTTATTTCCAGAGAGAAAAGAGAAATTAAAACAAACATATTTAATTTAAACAAATTCTATATGTAATTTATATATAGGTACTTTCATCCATCCTATTGGTTCTGTTTCTCTAGGAAGGGAGTCAGATCAAAAATGGAATATCTCCCTTTTATACCCCACTTATTACATGGCTTATCTGACATTTCCTAGTGAGCTATGACCATGAGTTTATAAATTTGAAGCTTACTGCTAGGTGTATCCTGCTAAAACTTTTTACTGATAAGATTTATCCATTACCTCCATTATCTCTTTTACAAATAAATACCACCATTATATTTACCAAGACATCTGGAGTATGTGTTTAAATGGGGATTTAACTGGGTCAGCTGTTTATTTCCGGGTGTGTCTGGTAAACAGAGAAAATAGGTCACAGGACTGGGGCTAACCTTTCTTTCCCAGTCTTTCATGACACTGGAAAGAGATGCACAAAATGGCACTCAGATCACAGAGGAGTACCATACACTGGTGGTGCTTCCAACTCAACCTTCTCTAACTTAAAGGGATAACGTGGCCCATCCCAGGTGAATTGAAATCAGTCCAATCGATTCTTAAGACCCCATTGACATGTGAACTCTGATTAGTCAGAGAAAAGAGCCCTCATGGCATTTGGAGAATTGCTCATAGAAAATAATGTTTCTTTCTGTGGTTGCAGAAGCATGTGAGGTACAAAAATGGAAACTTCATACAAGGGTCCTAAAGAATTAGAGACACCAAAAAAGTGCTGAAAATTGGGGGCATCTTTGCTTGGGGCAGATCTGGTACTTTCCATTCACATTTTATGCTCCTGAGAGCTGTGTGTATATATGAATAGAGAGATGAACCAATGCACTGCGTCTTTTCTCCAAAACAATACCCACACGTGTGCACACACACACGCCTCTCACCACATTAATATAAGTAAGGATTAAGCAGAGTTACTACTCCTTACAAAGTGGGTAAGGAGTAAAATTTACCAACTTCCTCCAATATGGTTTAATGATACAGACTCTCCCCAAATGTTTTACTGTCAGATGTCAAATCTCTTGGCATCACAAGAAACAGAATCCCACGTATCACTTTTGTCAGCCTATTTATTAGTGGGTAAGAAACTTATGTGAAGAAAGATTCTTCTTTTCAAGAAGGGTAATCTTTTATGACTCACGGATTTCAGATAGTTACTTTCTAACTTCAAATTCTTGTTTATATTGTGAAAGAAACAGATGGTCTACTTTCAAGGGCCTTGCAATACCTTTCATGATGTGGATGTGAGCATGGAAATGATGGAAATTTGGAGAAATAAAAGGTCCTGGTAGAGTGTAAAATATTTTACATGTTGCATCTTTTTAAAAAAATTTTGTTTTGTTTTTACAAAGTATTCACTTAAGATTCTCATCCATATAAAATGCCAGTACTCAGAAACATATTTATAACAAGACGTATTTGACATAGAACTTTACCAGAATTCATATAATTGGACAAGTTCATGCAAAACTTACATTTCTAATGTTCCTTAAAACTAATACTAGAAACATCTACTTTGGTAAAAACATACTCTCCCTCTCATGTGCAAGTACAAATAAATGCTTATTCTTTTCCTTGAAGTAGGGAGTAAAATTTTAAGCTTTATAGACTTTCACCAAATATTTTAATATCAGTTTATATTTAGCAACACAAGACACTGAGTTCACTTATTATAGGAACATCAGTGAATAGAATACAAACTTTGGAGAGAACCATATTTGGTTGTCAGCCCAAAAATGTTCTTTCTCTAATTTTAGAAAATTTGCTTAATTTCTCTAATTCATTATTTCCTTGTAGCTCAAATAACTAACATATTTTTTATTGAAAGAAATATATGAAAATTCATTTCCAATCATACATGTGATGTAATAAATACTAATAATTATTACTGTTATCAATAGTGTCCTCTATTTTAGTGGCGCTATATATATTCTTTTGAGCAGCAAATATCAATATGTTAAAATTTTTTTCCAACATTCCATTTTAAAATTATAGGTTTTCAGGGGCCGGCCCGGTGGTGCAGTGGTTAAGTTCTAATGTTCTGCTTCTCCGCGGCCCGGGGTTCGCTGGTTCGGATCCCGGGTGCGAACATGGCACCGCTTGGCACTCCATGCTGTGGCAGGCATCCCACATATAAAGTAGACGAAGATGGGCACAGATGTTAGCTCAGGGCCAGTCTTCCTCAGCAAAAGGAGGATGACTGGCAGTAGTTAACTCAGGGCTAAACTTCCTCAAAAAAAAAAAAAAAAAAAAATATATATATATATATATATATATATAGGTTTTCATGTCAGGGCATCTTCAGAAGACTTTCACTTATTATCAGTGAGCACTTATACTTGGAAAATCATATCAGTTCCATTTAAAAGTATTGCTCATAATCTTCACAAAGCAGAGTAAACTCTATTTTAGAAATTAGAAATCTGATACTCCTGGGAATAGCGACTTGATGAACTCAAAACGTAACTAATCTTGTTAAACACATGTGCAAACTGTGTCTCCAATTTCAACCAAAGTCCGTGACTCTGAGCACATCAAAGAAAAGTGCCATATTTTCAAGAAGCCAGTATTTAAGAAAAAAATCTTATATTGTTCGAAAAGTATCACATGATTTTAAGGAATGTTGAAGAATTATATCTTCTTACTTATGTAATAATAATATTATATCACTCAAAAAATCCAGTTAACAACATTTTCTTCATGTACATTGAGGATTTCTTCAGGTGAAAAGATCTTTTGAGGAAAACACCTGTACCTGAATTGTTTCTCTCGTCTTTGACATATTCTAGAGAACAAAGAAAAACTCAAGTGAATGTGTTCATTCTAGCTCATTTATTAATAATTCTGAAATTACTTGTTTTATTGCATATATATAAATGTTTTGCTTTTAAAAATAACAAATAGGAATGAGATAAACCTCTTCTTCCATCAAATAATTTTAGATGCTTGCTTTATAGGAAACATTCATTAATAAAGTCAAAATATTCAACCTAAGGAACACACTAAAATAATGTCGACTGTAAGTTTTCCAAAAGAACCATTAATAAAGTACAAAATGTACATAAGTAACATGTTTTTTATTTCATATGTTTTTCTGAAAATGGTAAACTTTTTTACTGACTATATCCATTGTTTAAGCATCAGAAAACTATCTCATTATTGGAAATAAATAATATTTGAGGGAAAGGACACTGAGCATCCATGTGATTCTGATATTAATATTATTAAAATTGACTTGCAAATTTTGAAATACTGAAGCAAGGTTCTCTAGCTAATGCCCAAAAGATGTAAAGTTCTTTGTCTATAAATTACTTTTAGAAATTCATTTGACATTGCTGACAGAGTTTTTACTGGGATGCTTTGAAGAATAATATAATAACTGGGTTAAGATCTGCATAAATGAACCTCATACCTGCTCCATATGCTGCAGTTCTGAGTGGGCAAATACCAGGCTCAGCAGATTTCAAACACAAGCAGCTACATTTCCTTCATTAATCTGCAGTTTCTTTGGTTCATCATGAGAATTACCGTCTAAGATTCCATAATAAGTGAATGCAACAGACTTGCCTATAGTTCACGATCTACTAGTTATGCACTGATGATTTTTTTAATTTTAATTTTTCTTTTTATAGCAGTAACATTGGATTATAATGTTACATAACTTTCAGATGTACAGCACAACATATTTCTAATTCTGTGTAGATTACATCATGTTCACCACCCAAAGACTAATCATAATCCATCACCACACACATGTGCCTAATCACCCCTTTTGCCCTCTCCCCACCCCTTCCCCTCTGGTAACCACCAATCCAATCTCTGTCGCTATGTGTTTGCTTGTCATTGTTTTTATCTTCTACTTATGAGTGAGATCATATGGTATTTGACTTCCTCCCTCTGACTAATTTCACTCAGCATAATACCCTTAAGGACCTTCCATGTTGTCACAAATGGCTGGACTTCATCATTTATTTTGGCTGACTAGTATTCCATTATGTATAAATACCACATCTTTATCCATTCCTCCCTTGACAGGCACCTATGTTGCTTCCAAGTCTTGGCTATTGTGAATCATGCTGCAATGAACACAGGAGTGCATGTATCTTTATGCGTTTGTGTTTTCAAGTTCTTTGGATAAATGCCCAGCAGTGGGATAGCTGGATCATATGGTATATCTATTCTTAATTTTCTGAGGAAACTCCATACTGTTTTCCATAGTGGCTGCACCAGTTTGCACTCCCACCATATGCACTGATGATTTAACACTTTGAATAAAAACAGAATGACTCAGTCTTCTTACATTTTGTAGACTGGAGCCATTTAACTTTATATCATGTCAAAAAGTATATGGTAGATCCAATTTTTGCTTAAATATTTATTGCTTTAACAGAAAGAAGAAAGAAGAGACCATAAAGAATAAGATGACACAGGACAATGGCTTTTTTTCCTATGTAAAAAGTTGAACGTAATTGTAACACAAGAAAGATTATATTGATTGTATGTGACGGCTCTGTTGTATTCTATGTGATACCTATAGATGTAACGAACTAAAGGTTTTATTTTTAATGTACATTTTTAATGTACATAAGCCCTATTGTTTATTGTTAACATAATTCAGTATTAGTGCCTCAGTCCAAGAACAGAAAATACTTAGGAAACAAAGTAAAAGTTGCATCTGAAATTAAGGCTATTCTCCATGTAATTTTAAGGCCAAGTTTTTTAAACACACCTTCAGTAGAGTGGGTCTCCCTGGATGCACATTAGAATCACAAATGGCGTGAAGGTGTTTAAGTGCTGATTTATTAAATATACCAATAACTAAGTCTCATTTCAATTAAATCAGATCTTTGAAGGCTAAGCCCAGGTCTCAATTATTTATTAAAAGAAAAATCCCAAGTAATTTTAAAGTGTGGTAAGAATTAACACACATTGCTTAGTGAATAAATTCCATTTTAGGCCAACCTGGTTATATTTGTAGAAAAGGTTGGTAATTAAAGCTGTTGTGGGTTGTCTTTACTGCTTCAGAATAGCGTCACTAGAAATTTTGAAAAGAACAACATTCTTAATTTTTTCTAGCAATATATTCTCCTACAGATGAAAGATTTGAATATCATGGAAAGCACAAAAAGGACAGATTCTTAAGATAAATCCTACAAAGACAATAAAGGATCCATTTACTCTCACTTTCTGTGTTTGAGCCATCCACACACCTTTTTACATTTGCAGGCTTGGGCTGTTACGGAATTAAATTTCTCAGGATGTAGAATAATAAATCCTCATCATAAAACTGTGACTTTAAAATCAAATTAATGTGGCCCAGTGTTCATTTTTCCTTTCTCCTCTCTTCTCTCCTTTTTCTTCTTTAGAAATAAATGTCTAATTCTAATAAATTGGCCATAGTAGGAAGGATTTATTGTAAAGGGGAAACTCATATGTATTAAAGGCCTGTTATGTTTTATGCACAGGTATTGTGCGAAGATATTCTTATTAAAACACAGAGAATATCTGTAATTGGTATGAATTCACATGTGAGAGAAAACATTGCTTTAATATTCTCATGAGAGTAAAGAAAAGTCTCATGAAATAGGTGTATTATGAGACTCAAAGATTCTTTTGACAGCAGGACAAAATACACTGACACTGAACAAGGCTGAACTCTTTGTCACTACTTACAGCTCCAGATGAGAGAAAGCTTCCACACAAGGCCACACAGAGGTATTCATCCAGGGCAGGATATCAGCAAGCTAGAGCTATAGAAGGCAGCTTAGATAAGGCAAGCAGAGGAGGTTAGCTAAATTTCATGATCTTCTCGTGGGATGGCTAATTTGAATAGTTTCATAGGCTCTGGGGCAATGAGGCTGTCTCTACTGTCTGGTACCTGGCCCTGGAGAATGGGACCTCAATAAGGGAGGAGGCTGAGGTATATGCATAGAGGCTCTGAAGAGTGGAGCCTGATAAGGGAAGTGATTGGGGCAAGGGCTTAGCAAACTGCTCCTGAAGGGGATTTAAGAGTCTCTACCCATGACTTCAAAACTGGGTCAAGACAGCATTTGTGAACTATTACCAGGACAACCTCTTGATGTCCTGGTATAAGTGTTGAGCTCAGGTATTTGAGTGGCCTGAGCAGTAGAGGAGACTTCCAGAGACTAGGGTGTGAGTTTCTCTAAACGACGGAAAAAACATTTTATGATAACAGCAAAAAGGAAGAAACCAAATAGAAATATGAGGAGTCACTGAAGGCCTGGCTCCCATTTGTTTAGTGTTAACCAGGAGAATAGGTCAATCACGGCAGGCACCTCCAGTAATATTTGGAATTATGGAAGGTACTAACTGTGTGGGTTATGTTTGTTATGATGACATGACAGAAACCTCCTTGATGAGCTAATAAATAATCAAGTGCCAAACCTATTGTCAAAAAACATTTTTGTCAGTTTTTCTGGCCTTGATTAGGCAGGTCTAATATTTGTTACACTTTAGAAGGATGAGATACTAGTGTCGGACATTTGAAGATTAGCATCAATGATTTTTGATTGCTGAGTTGGAGCGATGGTCCCTGTGGCAGTCCCAGCAATCCCAAAGTATCGTGAGACCCAATATCATATGTATGAACACAATATCAGTGATGTGTGTGCAGGGTAGAGGAAGAGTGATTAACATTTATCTAAGTGGGAAGGCCAAGAGAGGCCAAAATGCATCAACATGGTTTGTGGTTTGGGAGCAGTACAAGGGCAAGGTATAGAAGATGAGCCCCCTTGTTTACACGGCCACAACACATAGCCCATGATGTTATCTTTAGATTAGAAAACGATACCTCACTTTAGGTAAATGGGAACTACTGCAAGAAGACTGTTTTTTGGTGGCATGTGGTGAGGGTGTAGAGTCTTCCATTAGTAGCTATGAGCCATGTAATGAGGAAATACGAATGCACTTGCCACTGGCCATAGGGATGTGCCCCAGATATGGGGGAGGTGGCAGTTTGGAAGAGATTTTAATTTCCCAATGTTTTCTATCTCTGGGACAGATATCAGCTGGATAAATGTGTAGTATGGGATATGTGGAAGCAAGCTGATGGTAAATCCAACAGTCACAGATAGTTAAGGCATGAGAGGCCAGTTAAGTTAACCATATGTATGCTATGTTGGAAGTCTGTGTAAATATCCAAGGGGATAGGGTGATGGGTTTTGATTTTACAGTTGCCCATCATTCCGACTTTCTGGGAGGTGAGGGGAAAACCTTACAGGTCCCCGGTGGCCCTCCTCATAGGCAGCCACCTCCCATTTCACCTCTCAGGGGTCATTAGCACTCAGTAGAGATCTTGTTGCCTCTCTGTGAGACAAGGCAGTCGGTCCTTCAGCGTGAAATATTAGATCCTGAGCGTGTTGATATGCAGTGGCACTTTGAGGAATTAGGTCACTTCTACAGGTGTTTGAGGGAGAAACTATTCATTCTTTTGTCTCCTTAGACTTAAAGGGCCGTCCACGGGACTCCATGGGTGTGATCCATGATATCCTTGGGAATCTGGGAAGCACAAAGTTCACTGGCATTAGCAACAAAGGTATGCATGAGTATATGAGGTATGCTCATGAGGTACGCAGTAGCAAAGAAAATGAGTGAGGCTGCTATCCCCACCTGAAAAACATCTACAACCAAACCAGTGTACCATTTCTCTATTGTGGGGGAGCCCAATCAGTGTGTTTCTCCACCAGGGGTTGCCTGAAACACTTGGACAAACCAGACAGAGCCTCCCAAATAGTGATAAAAACTAGCACTGAAGAAGTGTGGTCCCCTGGGATAGGCCTCAGCCAAACACAGGCTATAACCACAAACACATGGGAAGCTGCACCCTGGAAAGCATGGTTTAGTGGCCTATCACTCCAATTGCCCTAAGATGGGCCCCTATCTGGATGGTATTGAGCCCCCAGAGTTTATCCAGTTATCACTGTTCATTCTGATTATTCAGATGCCAAGGAAATTCAGGTAGGAAGAGATGTGGCAGCCACCAGCACATAGCACCAGCTAAAGCCAAGCTCACCAACGAACAGTGATCTGGAACCATTAGCAAGCCAACAGCAATACCCCCAAAAAGCTCTCCAAGAATCAATAGTCATACTATGCTATCCTGCTCATCTTACTAAATGTTTTATAAGATTTAAAGATTCTTGGGCTGGCCCACAGCCTAGTGGTTAAAGTTCCATGCACTTGCTTCTGCAGCCCAGGTTCACAGGTTCAGATCCTTGGTGTAGACCTTTCCATTCCATCAGCCATGCTGTGGAGGCATCCAACGTACAAAATGGAGGAAGATTGGCACAGATGTTAGCTCAAGGCTAATCTTCCTCAAGCAAAAAAAAAAAAAAAAAAGAGAGAAAAGGGGAAGATTAGCAACAGATGTTAGCTCAGGGCAAATCTTCCTCACCAAAAAAATGTTTTAAAAAATTTAAAGATTCTATTGATGGCAGGACACAGCACACTGACACTGAATGGATGAAAGGCAGCAGGACTCTTTGTTACTTACAGCTCAAAACAAGAGTAGGCTGCCACACACAGCCACACAGAGGATTGCACTTGGGAGAGGGTAAGGGCAACCTGGAGGTGGAGAAAGCAGCTGATGTATGGCAGCTGGTTGGGATTAGCTAGGTTTTTTGGGCTCCCTTGTAGATTGGCGAATTTGAATAATTTCACTCCAGGACATAGAGTTGCCTGTTATCTGGCCTAGGAGTGTGGGAGCCAGATGGGGGGGTGGGTGGGTGGTTGAGTGAAAGCCGAGTGGCCCCACAGGGCAGGAGACTAATAAGGGAAGTGACTACGGTGGGGATTTAGCAAACTGCCTGTGAGGAGGAATTCAGAATTTTTAGTCGTGACCTCAATACCAGGTCAGGGCAGTACCTGTGAAATATTACACTAAAATAGATGCTCTTGATCTCATTATTCTGTCCACTTTAATATATCAGTGAAGGCTTCATTAGTACAGATTTGGAAAAAATGCTATGTATTTTATTATTGATTTTTTAAAATCAGTTTTTTCTTTTCAGGATTCAAAAAGATCCAGAAAGTAAATAACATGTGAGAAAACAAGAGGAGTATTTTTTTTCTAACCTTATTTGTTTGTTAAATACCAAAATAATAGGCAATTTTTCCTGTAAGTATCAGGGATCGTACCATGTCAGAATTTCAGTTTTTCTTAGTGTCATACCATGTTTGCTCTTTGGATTGGTGTTAAATATTTTAGAAAAAGGAATTCTAAAGATGTCTAGTAGGTCTTTCCTTCCTTGAGAGTTAACTAGTCCTGGTCTGTTTGTTGGGGTCTGTCAGATCCAAAATTCATACAACTCTAATTTCCTTCTTGTAGGAATATTACTTTCTCTATTCTTTTAAGAATATTATAACATTCTATATTAGGGTTGTAAATGGCCTTGGAAATCATATCTTACAATATTCTCATATTTACATGAGGAAACTATTGTATAGATTTCATCATCCCTTGATTCAAGTTATATGGCCTATTTATTATGTCACATGTTATAGCAGCCCTGTTTACAGTGACCAAAAGGTACGACAATCCAAATATCCATCAAAGAATGAATGGATGAACAAATGTGATGTATACAGAAAATGAAAGAGTACTCAGCAATAAAAAGTACTGAAGTACGATATATGTGACAACTAAGATGAACCTCAAAAATATTATGCTAAGTGAAAAAAGTTTGATAAAATAAAAGGTCACATATTGTATGATTCCACTTACATGAAATGTCCAGAAGAAGAAAATACATAGAGACAGAAAGTGGATTAGTGGTTGCCTGGGGCTGGTGGTTGGAGTAGAGAGTGACTGTAAAAGAGGGCAGAATTTTTCTTTTTGAGGTAACGGAAGAGTTCTAAAATTAGATTAGGGAGATAGTCACACAACCCTGCAAATACACTAAAAACTGTTGAATTATACACCTAAAATAGTGTAGAATTTTATGCTATGTAAATTAAATCTTAACAAAGCTATTAAAAATTGTGGTCTACATCCAGATAAAAAGAAGTACACAAAATAAATGATGATCAAAATCGTAGTAGTGGTGAATTATAATAAACAATAATAAGCAAAAACAAGCATGATAGCTGCTACACTGGAACTTACAGTCCATTTAGGAAGACACATTTGTATCAGATATTAGCATAAATGAATCCAAAATTGCCACTGTGACACAAGGTTATGCCCAAGTGCATGACATCTTTGAAAACCCATGAGAAGGGCTCTGACTTAAGTCAGGGAAATCAACAAAATCAAGTGATATTTGTGCTGAGACCTAAAAGATGGGAAATAGCTAAGCAGAAAGGGAAAAGATGAGTATTCCAAACAGAGGGAACTAAGTCCTGCGATGCGTATTTGCAAGACCCCGAGGATGGGCCGAAATGGCTGCAGCACAGAGACTGGAAGGAGATGAACCTGGAGAGTAAGGTCATATCCAGACCACAGTCTAACAAAGGTTTATCTTAGATTCAGTCTGAAAACACTGAAGCATTTTAAATAGAGGAGGTGACATTATCAGATTCGTCTTTTAAAAAGATCCTCATAACTGCAATGGAAAAATGGGTTTCAAGGGGGGCAGAGAGAGAAATGCTACCCAATTAGTGCTAACTGCTGTAGTTCAGGAGAGGAATGCTGTGCTACCTTCTACCAGGTGGAGAAGCGAAGATGAGGGAAGTGGCCAGATGCATATCTCTTTAGGAAGTAGAATCAGTGGATCTTCTTCATGAAACTCAGACTTGACAGCGGAGGATTGACCAAAGGTAACCCCCAGATTTCTTGCTTGGGAAGCAGCTTGAGTCACATGGCATTTCCTGAGAGCTGGGACTGTGGAAGAGGATGAGGTTGGGCAAGGAGATTATAAATTTCATTTAGTGTTCTTTGAATTTGGGGTACTTTTAGATTCTATTCTCTAGGTAGTATCTTGATTGTCAAAAACAATTTTGGAAATTTTTGAAGGAAAACCCAGATATTCCAGGCTTTACTTACTATTTGTATGAGAGTTGTGTCAACATAAGTTAGCAAAAGTCTACAAGACTCTCATTAGTACAGATTAAAGATTGTGCTTACAATGACAAGAAAATGAAGAATTTCATGAAGCATTTTTAAAAAGACAAATGATAGCAAAATAACTAAAACAAGTAGAGTATTGTACCACATCTGTGTGGCCGCCCCCCTGTTCTTTCCTACTATTCGCATCACCTCTCTCTACCTGCCTCACTATTTAGGTTTCAAAAAAATTAATTACTTGCAGTTTCCTGGAATGCACTATGTTGCTTCTTATCTAAGTGCTATTTTTTTCTTTTTGACAATACTCTTCCAAAATCCTAACTTCCCCTGTGTTGTTGACTTGTATCCTGCGAGATTAACCACAGGCACACACTTTGTGGATATGAGTTAGACTCTTCTGATTTATTTTCCCATTGTACGTCATGGCTGCTCTCTCACCATCTGGTGTTCAATAGATAGTTTTTTTTTGTTTTTTTTTTTTATTAATGTTATGATAGATTACAACCTTGTGAGATTTCAGTTGTACATTTTTGTTAGTCATGTTGTGGGTACACCACTTCCCCCTTTGTGCCCTCCCCCCACCCCCCCTTTTCCCTGGTAACCACCGATCAGATCTCCTTATCAATATACTAACTTCCACCTATGAGTGGAGTCATATAGAGTTCGTCTTTCTCTGACTGGCTTATTTCGCTTAACATAATACCCTCGAGGTCCATCCACGTTGTTGTGAATGGGCCAATTTTGTCTTTTTTTATGGCTGAGTAGTATTCCATTGTGTATATATACCACATCTTCTTTATCCAATCATCAGTTTCTGGGCATGTAGGTTGGTTCCACGTCTTGGCTATTGTAAATAATGCTGCGATGAACATAGGGGTTCAACGGACTCTTGAGATTTCTGATTTCAGGTTCTTAGGATAGATACCCAGTAATGGGATGGCTGGGTCATAGGGTATTTCTATTTTTAACTTTTTGAGAAATCTCCATACTGTTTTCCATAGTGGCTGTACCAGTTTGCATTCCCACCAACAGTGTATGAGGGTTCCTTTTTCTCCACAACCTCTCCAACATTTGTCACTCTTGGTTTTGGATGTTTTTGCCAATCTAACGGGTGTAAGGTGATATCTTAGTGTAGTTTTGATTTGCATTTCCCTGATGATTAGCGATGATGAACAACTTTTCATGTGTCTATTGGCCATATTCATATCTTCTTTTGAGAAATGTCTGTTCATGTCCTCTGCCCATTTTTTGATAGGGTTGTTTGTTTTGTTGTTGTTAAGCAGTGTGAGTTCTTTGTATATTATGGAGATTAACCCTTTGTCAGATAAGTGGCTTGTAAATATTTTTTCCCAATTAGTGAGCTGTTTTTTTGTTTCAATCCTGTTTTCCCTTGCCTTGAAGAAGCTCTTTAGTCTGATGAAGTCCCATTTGTTTATTCTTTCTATTGTTTCCCTCAACTGAGGAGTTATAGTGTCCAAAAAGATTCTTTTGAAACTGATGTCAAAGAGTGTACTGCCTATGTTCTCTTCCAAAAGACTTATTGTCTCAGGCCTAATCTTTAGGTCTTTGATCCATTTTGAATTTATTTTGGTGTGTGGTGAAAAAGAATGGTCAATTTTCAATCTTTTGCATGTGGCTATCCAGTTTTCCCAGCACCATTTGTTGAAGAGACTTTCTTTTCTCCGTTGTAGGCCCTCTGCTCCTTTGTCGAAGATTAGCTGTCCATAGGTGTGTGGTTTTATCTCTGGGCTTTCAATTCTGTTCCATTGATCTGTGGACCTGTTTTTGTACCAGTACCATGCTATTTTGATCACTGTAGCTTTGTAGTATGTTTTGAAATCGGGGATTGTGATTCCGCCGGCTTTGTTTTTCTTGCTCAGGATTGCTTTAGCAATTCGCGGTCTTTTGTTGCCCCATATGAATTTTAGGATTGTTTGTTCAATTTCTGTGAAGAATGTTCTTGGGATTCTGATTGGGATAGCATGGAATCTGTAGATTGCTTTAGGTAGTATGGACATTTTAACTATGTTTATTCTTCCAATCCATGTGCATGGAATGTCTTTCCATCTCTTTATGTCGTCGTCAATTTCTTTCAAGAAAGTCTTGTAGTTTTCATTGTATAGATCCTTCACTTCCTTGGTTAAGTTTATCCCAAGGTATTTTATTCTTTTCGTTGCGATTGTGAATGGGATTGAGTTCTTGAGTTCTTTTTCTGTTAGTTCATTGTTAGTGTATAGAAATGCTACTGATTTATGCACGTTAATTTTATACCCTGCTACTTTGCTGTAGTTGTTGATTATTTCTAATAGTTTTTCTATGGATTCTTTGGGGTTTTCTATATATAAAATCATGTCATCTGCAAACAGCGAGAGTTTTACTTCTTCGTTACCTATTTGGATTCCTTTTATTTCTTTTTCTTGCCAAATTGCTCTGGCCAGCACCTCCAGTACTATGTTGAATAGGAGTGGTGAAAGTGGGCATCCTTGTCTTGTTCCTGTCCTCAGAGGGATGGCTTTCAGCTTTTGTCCATTGAGTATGATGTTGGCTGTGGGTCTGCCATATATGGCCTTTATTATGTTGAGGTACTTTCCTTCTATACCCATTTTATTGAGGGTTTTTATCATAAATGGGTGTTGGATCTTGTCAAATGCTTTCTCTGCATCTATTGAGATGATCATGTGGTTTTTGTTTTTCATTTTGTTGATGTAGTGTATCACGTTGATTGACTTGCGGATGTTGAACCATCCCTGTGTCCCTGGTATAAATCCCACTTGATCATGGTGTATAATCTTTTTGATGTATTGCTGTATTCGGTTTGCCAAAATTTTGTTGAGGATTTTTGCATCTATGTTCATCAGTGATATCAGCCTGTAGTTCTCCTTCTTTGTGTTGTCCTTGTCAGGTTTGGGGATCAGAGTGATGTTGGCTTCATAGAATGTGTTAGGGAGTACTCCATCTTTCTCAATTTTCTGGAACAGTTTGAGAAGAATAGGTATTAAGTCTTCTTTGAATGTTTGGTAGAATTCTCCAGAGAAGCCGTCTGGTCCTGGACTCTTATTTCTGGGGAGGTTTTTGATTACTGTTTCTATTTCCTTACTTGTGATTGGCCTATTCAGATTCTCCATTTCTTCCTGATTCAGTTTGGGGAGATTGTAGGAGTCTAGGAATTTGTCCATTTCTTCCAGGTTGTTCAATTTGTTGGCATATAGTTTTTCATAGTATTCTCTTATGATCTCTTGTATTTCATTGGTATCTGTTGTGATTTCTCCTCTCTCATTCCTAATTTTATTTATTTGTGATTTCTCTCTTCTTTTCTTGGTGAGTCTGGCTAAGGGTTTGTCAATTTTGTTAATTCTTTCGAAGAACCAACTCTTTGTTTCATTGATCCTTTCTATTGTCTTTTTTGTTTCAATATCGTTTATTTCTGCTCTTATTTTTATTATTTCCCTCCTTCTACTGACTGTGGGCTTTGTTTGTTCTTCTTTTTCTAGTTCTGTTAGGTGTCATTTGAGGTTGCTTATGTGAGCTTTTTCTTGTTTAGTGAGGTGAGCCTGTATTGCAATGAATTTCCCTCTTAGGACTGCTTTTGCTGCATCCCAAATGATTTGGTATGTCGTGTTCTCATTTTCATTTGTCTCCAGATAATTTTTGATTTCTTCTTTAATTTCCTCAATGATCCATTGTTTGTTCAGAAGCGTGTTGTTTAGTCTCCACATTTTTGCACCTTTCTCTGCTTTTTTCTTGTAGTTGATTTCTAGTTTAATAGCATTATGATCAGAAAAGATGCTTGATATTATTTCAACTCTCTTGTATTCATTGATGTTTGCTTTGTTTCCCAAAATATGGCCAATCCTTGAGAATGTTCCATGTGCACTTGAGAAGAATATGTAACCTGCTGTTTTTGGATGAAGTGTTCTATATATATCTATTAAGTCCATCTGGTCTAATTTTTCATTTAATTCTATTATTTCCTTGTTGATTTTCTGTCTGGATGTTCTGTCCATTGGTGTTAATGGTGTGTTGAGGTCCCCTACTATTATTGTATTGTTGTTGATGTCTTCTTTTAGTTCTATTAAGAGTTGCTTTACAAATTTCGGTGCTCCTGTGTTGGGTGCGTATATATTTGTAAGTGTTATGTCTTCTTGGTGGAGAGTCCCTTTTATCATTATATACTGTCCCTCTTTATCTTTCTTTATCTGTTTTGCTTTGAAATCTACCTTGTCTGATATTAGTATAGCGACACCTGCTTTCTTTTGTTCATTATTAGCTTGGAGTATTGTTCTCCATCCCTTCACTCTGAGTCTGTGTTTGTCTTTGGGGCTGAGGTGTGTTTCCTGGAGGCAGCATATTGTTGGATCTTGTTCTTTGATCCATCCTGCCACTCTGTGTCTTTTGATTGGGGAGTTCAATCCATTTACATTTAGAGTGATTATTAAGATGTGGGGGCCTACCACTACCATTTTGTGTCTTGTTTTCCGGTTTTCATCAATTTCCTTTGTTTCTCGTCCCATGGTTTAATCTGTTCTGATGTAGAGCTGCTACTCTCTGTTGTTGTCCTTCTACTTATCTCCTCTGCTCTTGGTTTTGTAGCCCCTTTCCTTTTTTGGATTTTTCAGGAATGAGGGTTTTCCTGAGGATTTCCTGAAGAGGAGGTTTTGTGGCAATGAACTCCCTTAATTTTTGTTTATCTGGGAAAGTTTTTATTTCTCCATCATATTTGAAAGATATTTTCACTGGGTAGAGAATTCTCGGCTGTAGATTTTTGTCCTTCAGATTTTTGAATATATCATTCCCCTCTCTTCTAGCCTGTAAAGTTTCTGCTGAGAAATCTGCTGATAGCCTGATGGGGGTTCCTTTGTAGGTTAGTTTCTTTTGCCTGGCTGTCCTTAGTATTTTCTCCTTGTCGTTGACTTTTGCTAGCTTCACTACTATATGCCGTGGAGTTGGTCTTCTTGCATTAATAAAGTTTGGAGATCTATTGGCTTCTGTCACCTGAAGATCCATCTCTCTCACCAGATTTGGGAAGTTCTCAGCCATTATTTCTTTGAATAGGCTTTCTGCCCCTTTCTCCTTCTCTTCTCCCTCTGGTATACCTATAATCCTTACGTTGCATCTCCTAATTGTGTCTGATAATTCTCAGAGAGTTTCTTCATTTCTTTTTAGTCTTGCTTCTCTCTCCTCCTCTGCCTGCAGCAATTCTATATTGCCATCTTCCAAATTGCTAATTCTTTCCTCCATATTATCGGCCCTACTGTTCAGAACATCTAGATTTTTCTTAATCTCCTCTATTGTGTTCTTCATTTCCAATATTTCTGTTTGGTTCTTCTTTATCGTATCAAACTCTTTTGTGACATAGCTCCTGAACTCGTTGAGTTGTTGGTCAGAATTCTCTCTTAACTCATTGAGTATTTTAATGATGGCTGTTTTGAAGTCATCATCATTTAGGTTATATATCTCATTTTATTTGGGATTGTTTTCTGTGTATTTGTTATTTTCTTTCTGTTCTGGAGATTTAATGTATTTTTTCATATTGCTTGATGTTGTTGATTTGTGCCTCCGCATAGAGATAGAGTTTAGTTGCTCCTTTCACTTGTTTCAGCTGCTGCGGTGGGGGAGCAGCTGTTTATACTGCACCAAACAGGAACCCTGTCCGCAGTTGCTAACTGGGCCTGGGCCCCTCCTCATAGTCACAGTGGTCCTTTGGATTCCCTCCTCTGCCGTGGGGGCCGTCACAGGGAGGCTTCAGGCTGCTGGTGCCTACTGTTGCAGCCCACCTAGACGTGCTCCCTCCTTGGGGTCTGCAACGGTGTTATGGGCTTTTCCAGCGGCCAGGGGTAGGATCACTTATATTTGTTGCTCCGTCGCTGTCGGCACCCACAAAATCTCACTTGTCCACTATGGGTTGCAGGAGAGCTATTGGCATCTTCTACAGTCTGTGGTTAGTTCACCTAGCTATGCTACTTTTGTCCCGGGGTCTTCCAGCCTTGTGGCTGCCGGATGGGTGCTTTCTACTAGTGCTGTGCAGAGGCTTTCCCTGAGGCTGCTGTGAGCCTGTAGGGTTTCCCCCTAGGCTACGGAGCTGGGTCGCTGGAACTCCCCCCAGCCCCAGTCCTGTTCCCCAGGAACCCGGGGAGCCCTTTGCCCTGTCTTGGGGGATAGCCGGAGATCCTGATTTCAGTGGTAGCTGGTCAGCTGCTGCCCTGCCTGATATTCTCCTCTCCGGGACCCTCCCGGTATTGTGGATGCTGGGAATAGCCCCTCTGCTAATAGCAGACAGAGAGTTTTGTCTGCTGCCCAGGCAGAACTCTGGAGCTTCCCCTCCGGGCCACGGAGCCAGCCTCTGGAGCTTCACCCAGCCCCAATCCTCTCTGAGATCTCCGAGATCTCCAGCAATCCCCAGCCCCGCGGGGCGGGCAATGGCAGCCTGGGGTCACCTCGCCCTCTGGGATTCCCTCCGGGACCTTCCTGGAGTTGTGAATGCTGGGCGTGGCCCCTCCGCTAATGGCAGACAGAGAGCCCAGTCTGCTGCCCAGGCGGAACTCCGGAGCTTCCCCTCCGGAGCTTCCCCTCCGGGGCACAGAGCTGGCCCCTGGAGCTTCACCCAGCCCCAGTCCGCTCTGAGATCTCTGGCAATCCTTAGTCCCACAGGGCGGGCAACTGCAGCTGGGGGTCGCCCCGCCCTCTGGGATTCTCTCTGGGACTTTCCCGGAGCCGTGAATGCTGGGAGCAGCCCCTCTGCTAATGGCAGACAGAGAGTTTTGTCTGCTGCCTGGGTGGAACCCTGGAGCTTCCCCTCCAGGGCGCGGAGTCGGCCTCTGGAGCTTCACCCAGCCCCAGTCTGCTCAGAGATCTCCGGCAGCCCTAGCCCCACCGTGCAGGCAGTGGCAGCCGGGGAACCTCCGTACCCTCAGCGACTCTCTCTGGGACCCTCTGGGTGCCACGAACACCAGGTGGGATCTCCCCGCCAATGGCGGGGAGAGACTCTCCCCGCGGGACCAGGTGTGCAACTCCAAAGTTTCCCTCTGTGTTTAGGAGTAATTGCGGGGGGTTTAGGTAGGGTTCTGGTCACCTGTTTCCACCGTCGCTCCTTGTTGTGTGCTCGCTCCTGCCCTAGATGTGTGTTGATCTTCTGGGGGCGTCTGTTGGAAGAAAGCCGCTTGCGGGTACTAGGCTGTTCTGTCAGGGTCGGAGAGTTTTCACCTATTTCCACATCCTCCCGGAGGAAAGTCCATCCGCCTTCCAATGTATAGTCGCGTGGGTCTCTCAGACATCCTGAGATGCTGTCTGGATATCCTTTGTTAAGCGATAAGTGTCCAAATAATTGTAGACTCGAAGGGGGAGAGACAAAGAGGACTACTCACGGCACCATCTTGGATCTCCTCCTCAATAGATAGTTTTGTAATCGTCTGTGTGTATTTCTGTCAGCACCTTGAGTGTTATTCAGGTACCAATATTCTCAATATTTATTCTCAATACTTATCTTCTCAATATTTAGCATAATAGCTGTTACATAGTTGATATTTATCACCTTCTCCATGTGGAATCTATAAAATAACAGTCCTCTCCACTACCTTGCTTTGAAGAGATTGAAAAGCAAAACTGAGATAAAGGCTAAGGCCAAAATATTACCTTTATTACCAAGAAAGTTCAAATTGTTGCATGCTTATATATGCGAGCAGATGGACCTACTAATGCCAAACTCCTAAATTGGACAGACATACCAGTGCAGTCACAGGAAACAGGACTGAGGCAGATCACTGTAAACTTGCAAGGTGAAGGAGATGCAGCAAGCCTGCCGTTACACTAATGGAACTCCATTCACATAATGAAAAGACCGCGAGTGGAAAGACGCGTTCTATTAACAGTGCTCAACAATTGTGTGTTGAATAATTGGAAGCAAGACAGTGACACTTGCCTTGGAAAAAAGTGAAGACTTACAGGGGTCAGAAGAAAAAGGTTCCTGGAAATGAATTATATAAAGATACCATCACCATTTCATTCCAATAGGTACTATTAATTTAAAATATGTATTAATAAATTAAATATTAATTTCCTAGAATGACTTTCATTCCCCACGTAAATTGAATTTCTTCAGTGGTCAGTCATGTATGGCAAATGTAACCTTCTGGCAAGCTTATGCTTAGAGTAATTATTCAATTTTAAGCTTCACTGTTTTATTTTGTGTCCCCTCCCCTATTCCCAACAAGTATCTTTGGTTTCTATGGACCAACAGGGAATTCCATGAACAATAAATTAGTTACAAAAACCTACAATTATGAATGATGGCAAACTTACTAGTTGTTTAGCAACAACGTAGTATGCTGAAGCTTAATTTTAGATCAGTTAACCCTGAAGGAAATGCAGAATTAATTTTTCATATTGCAATATCTTTAAAAGGTTACCAGTCCAGTCTACAATGTTTTTTCCCTTTCAGTTATTCAATCTTTCATAACTTCTCTCAAGCATCAAATTACGTTTGTTACTTTACTATTTCTCAATATTTCTCAGTTAGAAAAAGTAACAATTTTAGTTTAGATTGTAATTGACCAAAAAGTGTGAGTAAAATCAACTCAGTTGTGAAGAAAATATTTTAAAATATGACATTTTTCTATTGGTGCCCCTCACAACTGGAGAGGGTGTCAAGAAATAGTTCATGCAGGCCTATTCTCGCGTTCCTCTCAGCGCAGCCGCAATTTAACATCCTACATGAACATGTGTCCTGAAAAACCCTCCTCCATTCTTTTGGAGGCTGGAGAGAGATTACTCAGAAAACTATAAGGAGTTAGAGACATTTGGCCAAACCCACTATTTCGGCTGTCAAAACTACATCTACCATAACAAATCCTTTTTTTCTTTACTTTGAATGATAGTGACAAAAGAAAAGTTCCTACTTTCTTAGTTACTGACATCAAAACATAAAAATGAGATAAAACTATAACATATTAAACATTTGATTAGTTTTAATTTTTATAAAAGTGATAATCTGTAATGAAATTACTAAGGCATTTCTAAGACGGTGTTAGAAAACCTTTAAAATGTGGTTGAAAATGAATTCACATATCAGTATCCTCATTGTAAAGACTCACATACCCATACATATAGTACATATATTTTAAAAAATGTAAAATAGCACTTTTGAAACACCTAAAGTATGTTTTTTGGAAAGATTCCACCAAAAAGTGTCTGTGGCAGCATAATAGTTCGTGTGAGTGTAAGTTCTAGATCAAGGTATGTTTCAATTTGAAAAAACTTTTTTGTAAATAAATTGTATAGGATTGTTATATGAAGGTGCCAAGAAAAAAAGAGGAATCGACTGCTACCTTAGATAATACCACAAAAAAAAAAAAAATTGAATTCCTGGTTAAAACACCACTAGGAAGCGTACTATGGGATTCTATCATAGACCCAAGGATCCATTGAAAGCACAACTGTCTCTCTCTAAGGGACTTCACGTGAAAAGAAGTCAATATCAAAAATAAGCTTCTAAATATCCAGCAAATTTTGTCTCCTGAGCATAACCATCTTTTTACCCTTTGCGATGGGGTTTAGCTGTTCCTCAGAAAACTTTAGAGGCTAGAATAAACTATTGTGAAGAAGGATGTCCTTTTAAAGATGGAACTATGTGCTTTTCTCATATGGATTATAATGTTTAATCTGCCTTAGTTGAAATATGATCAGAGTTAGTTTTTGCTTATATTAACTTTTTTAAATTACAGTTTTATTCTTCTTCAGGAAAGCTTAGGGAATTAGTTTAAGTTATAAACTTGTTATAAAAGTAATACATGCTTGGGGCCAGCCTGGTGGCATAGTGGTTAAGTTCACCTGCTCCACTTTAGTGTCCCAGGGTTCGTGGGTTCGGATCCTGGTTGTGGACCACACTGTTCATCAAGCCATGCTGTGGCAGCATCCCACATGCAAGTTAGAGGAAGTTTGGCACAGATGTTAGGTGAGGGACAACATTCAAGCAAAAAGAGGAAGATTGGCAATAGATGTTAGCACAGGGCAAATCTTCCTCACCAAAAAAAAAAGGTAATACATGCTCAACTAGGAAAATCATACCAACAAAAAGAAAAGGAAAAAAAAAGAAATCATTAACCACAAGCCTAACACACAGAGAAGGCCACATAAACATTTTATTGAAAACCTTACTTGGTTTTCCTATACACAAATGTGTATATTTATATGTTACTTTAGATGACCATGTACAACTCCCTGTAAGTAATTTTCACTTAATAAAGCATGTGCATTTCTCTTTGTCAAAAAGCATTCTTGTTAAAAATAATATGCCATTTTGTAGTCATACAATTCACTATTTTTGATACCAATGTTATTTCCAACATTTTATTATTTTAAATATCATTGCAGTAAACTTTCTTTTAGATTCTTCTTAGCCTACATTGCTATTGAATTCAATTATTTTAATTTTTTAACTCTTATTTTGAAATGTTTTTAGACCTAACAAAAAGTGAAAAGTAGTTCAGTTTTCCCATATACACATGACCCAGCTCCCTCTTATCTTAAATCCTAAATAACCATACAACAATATCAAAATCATAAAACTGACATTGAAATAATACTAACTAACCTCTAATCCTTATTCAAATTTCGCCATTTGAGTTGTTCTCTGTTTTCTCATGATTAGACTGAGTTTATGCATTTGGGGCAAGAAGACCACAGAAGTGATGCTGTGCCAATTTCAGTGCATATCAAAGAAACATGTTGTCAAAATGTTTTATTTCCAGTATTGTTGACTTTGATGACTTGGTTAAGATAGTGTCTGGAGTTTTCTCCACTTTGTCACTAATTTTCCCTTTCTCACTAGTAAGTGTCTTGTGTAGAAATATTTGACACGCTTCATATATGCTATTTCTCATCATACTTTCATCCACTAATTTTAGCATCGGTTGGTTCTTCTTGTCTGTAAAAATATACTTGAGCTGTTGGTCTAATGGTTAAATTTGATATTCCCATCATTCCTTTTACATTTATTAATTGGAATTCTACTGTAAGGAATAATTCCCCCTCTCTCTCCCTTATTCATTCAATTGTTTACTTATATCCATTATGGACTCATGGATATTTACTTTACACTATTTGTTATAATTCAATACTATCATTATTTATTTTGTTCCTAAAATTATTTTAGCATTTGGCCATTTAGAGTTTTTTTCTAGTGGCTTCTGTGTCCTTTCAATAACTCGTCATCATTACTCATCCTCAATGCCTCATCATCAATGCTTCCTTACTTTCTGAATCAGAATATTCCAGACTTATCTCATATTTTCTCTGCCCCAGCCCTAGTATCAATAATTTCTCCAAATCAAGATCTGAGGCTAAGAGTACTCATTGCTACTAGTGTGTCATTGCTTCTAGGTCTTGTCAGCAGCCTAAGGTAGGAAATGGAGCTGTGCTCACTAACGTCAACTTACCCATACCTCTATATTTCTGTGTCTATTAATCTGTATATATAACTAAAACCATAAATTCATACTGGTACCTCCAATTCCAATCCAACAGCACAGAATTCATTCTAGCCTTCTTTCTTTCCTTATCTGTAAATTCTTTCTCCAACTATGATAAATCTGGATCTTATCCTCAATATATTTACATGTTTGTTCAATCTTAGCAAACACATAAAGTATTTCAGGATCACTAACCAAACTAAATGTGGGAGACACATTTACTAATTAGACTACGGTATCTATGTGCAGTTCTTGTCTTTAGCATGCTAGCACACAGTTAAAATATTATTCTCCAAATTTACTTAGGGTAGTTCTTTTCTTCACTAGATTCTGGTGAAATCAATCAATCAATCAATCTACAGTGTGGTTATATTATTTGTACTTCAGTTAAATTCATTTATTACTGTTTGTATTCTATTTTAGATTTCCCCCTTTTCTGTTGATTTCAATTATTTCTTTACTGTTTGAATATGTGAAACATTGACCATGGGTTTAAGTGTCAGAACTATGCAAAAAGATAGATTTAGAGAAGTGTAGTTACCATTCATTTCTGTAACTCCATTCTCATGTCTCCGTTTATTCCACTTCATTCCCTTCCACTCCTGTAAATAAACTCATTAGTGTCTGATTTATCTTTCTCATTTCTTTTGTGCAAATGGGAAGATACATGTCTATTTTCTTTTATCCCTTTCTTGTGTAAAGGATAGCATAGTAGAGTATTTTTTGCCTTTTTTTTTCAGCTAACAATATATCCTGGAGTTCACTCCCTGGCAGATGGCAGACAGCTTCCTCATTCTCTTATACAGCTGCATATCACTTCACGATCTAGATGTACCATAGGTGAGTCAATCACATTCCCATGAATGGACGTTTAAGTCTTTTCTAATAGTTTGCAATTGCGTACAGTGCTAGGATGAATAGCCTTGCGCATATGTATTTTTAAATTTTATTTTGGAGGTGTGACTTCAGGGTAGATACTTAGAAGTGACACTAGTAGATCACAAGCTGATTTTTTAATATAGATTTCCAGAAAGTTCCATGCTCCATTTCTGAGTCCCCTATACATTTTGGCCTTTGACACCTATTAGCAAACACCAACCTTTCTGAAAGTTGTATGTCACTAAGCACAATATTGAATCAATTAAATGGAGGAAAGAATGCAGATTATAAGGAACTCTCTGCAGAAATTTGGTGTTAGGAAGAAATTTCAGGATTAAACTGGGTAGAAATGGGAATATAGAAGATCAAAACAGGAGAAATTTTTTTTTTAATATAAGCAAGTAACATTACTAACACATCTGTGTAGTTTAGAGGGTTATTGGTAAGTACTTCCTGGTTCTCATATTTGCTGAGCTCATTAACTATTTTAGAAAAGAAGAAAGGGAGGGAGGAAAAGAGAGGCAGAGACAGAGAGAAGTACTTTCTATTTGACATTTTATCCAATCTAATGGTTAATTATTTCCCTTATAGAGCTGGGGCAACTTTTTTTTCCTAATATTGATTATTAACTATATAATAAATATGTTAATATTTTCCAAACATTGAACTGTCAAGTTATTAATTTGAATATATTAAAATACTCGTCTGAATGGTATAAAAATTTTATGAGGAAAAATTGAGTTAAAAACATATTTTCTAACCAGAATATTGTGCGTTGATGAACACTTTTAATTAGAAGTAAATGTTTTTTTAAGTATGCTAGTGAGTTTAATAAACTTCATACATATACACATTATTATTTTCATACCACTAAATGGAACCAAATTTCCAAAAGCTAAAGGTTGGTTCTAAAATAGGAATTTGATTAATCAAATTATTTACCCATGAAATGCCTTCCTTAATAAAATACACTTGAATTTTCATTTTTCATAATATACCTGTCTTCCTCCCAAGAGAGGGACTTGTAACTATCCTTCCTATTTTCATTAGAAGCTGATAATATTACTTCTATGAAGGAGTGAGGGAATCAGAAGCTTAATTCCTGGTATAATATACTTTAATAGCAGCACATGGATCTTATGTAAATGACTTGAACAAGGTTTTTTGTTCCCTTGTTTTCCTGCTTTATTTTGCTTTTTGAAAAAGAGACATTGAAGACTGTAGGGAGTTCTGGATATTGTTGTATTGGGGCATTTGGGAAATGCAACATAAAGTAATTCTTTTTGGAAACCCAGCATGAGGTGGTACGTGCATACATTGATGCAGATTGTTTAAAACACTGCTGGGAAATTGAGGTTTTTATACCACTTATATGTGAAATTAAAAAAAAGACGAACTCATAGATACAGAGAACAGATCAGTAGTTGCCAGAGGTAGGGGGCTGGGGTGAGCAAAATGTGTAAAGGGGGGCAAAAGGTACAATTTTCCAGTTATAAAGTAAATAAGTCCTGGGGATGTAGCATGCAGCATGGTGACTATAGTTAATAATACTATATTGCATATTTGAAAGTTGCTAAGACAGTAGATCTTAAAAGTTCTCATCATAAGAAAAAACAATTTTGTATCTGTGTGTAGTGATGGAAGTTAACTAGACAATAAGTGTGATGATCATTTTGCAATACATACAAATTTAGAATCGTTATATTGTGCATCTGACACTAACATAATGTCATATGTCAATTATACCTGAATAAGAAAAAAGAAATTATTTTAGAGAATTTGACTACTCCTTAGTGCAGAGAATGTTTTCTCTATATGAAAGCTGGAACACAGCAATGTAAGCTTCATATTGGCAAACGCCACCACTGGGGTGATTCCTCGACATTTGGTTTGTGCCCACAGAACCATCACCAGTTTCCTTATATAGACAAACCTACATCATAATCCATTTCAATCCATATTTTGCTGTCATTTAATTTCACTGCCAAAATATATCTCTACTCTGGATGAAAAGCTTTTTTTATATACTCTTTTGTAACAACTGTTTCCAAAGCATGATCCAGGACTCCCCAGGGATCTCCTTGACCTCACCAGGGGTTTGTGAATTCAAAACTATTTTTATAATAATAGTAAGACTTTTTTTTGTCATTTTTACTCTCATTCTCTTTTTTGAAAATTGTTTTATTGAGGTTTGATTGGCATACCAAAAGCTGTGGATACTTACTGTACACAATTTGATGTTTACTCTCGTTCTCTTATGATTGCTCAATTGCCTTTGCCAGAGGCTGCATGAAATCTGATGACATCATTGCTCTAATGGCTATCGGAATGTGTGTTTATGAATTTTTGTGTTTTTAAAAGTTTTCTCAGTTTTACTTTTTAATCAGTAAATTTTGATAGATATAATTCATACAAACAAAAGCTTTTGGAGCCCTCAATAATTTTTAATCTTTTGGTCTCCTGTGACCAAAAGGTTTGAAAACCACTGATCGCAAATTTTCTTTGTAGCTTTCAAGAATTTTATTTGGTAACTAAGTAGTGTCTTAAGTACTAGAAAGCATATTGCTTATACCAGAACTTTCTCCTAAGGATGATGGCTTGCATCATGGCAGTAGGCTATTTACTACCACAAACTCAACTCAGAAAGTGAACAAACATTTCCAAATAGATAGATGCTTACACACCTGTCCACAGTGTAAAGTTTTTCACAATTGCCTCTTATTTAAGCATTTCTCCATCACAATGAAAATCTACCAATCTACTTTTTGCTTCCATATTGGAAAAGTTCTTCCTCATATTCTCATCTAGAAACCTTTTTTCCTCATGATATTTTAACATATTGTGATGAACAGGACCTGAAAATCTGCTAAAAGGATATGGATCTTTGTTTTATCTTCCTTCCTGATACTCATCATCAACATGTGGCTAATATGAAGAGAGCAAAACATTCCAGTTCTATGTAACAAAATTTCAATAATAAGAGCTCTTAGTCCTAGGGCAAGATATGCAGAAAATGCAAGATGTCCCAGTGGATACAGAATAATGAGAAATAAAGGCACCTTTCAGTTGAACAAGGAAGAAGAGAACGCAGGCCAAGACAATCTACAACATTAACTCTCTGTAGACTCCTGGTCCTTAAAGCAGGATGCTGAGTAGAAAGCACCTTGACACCACTTGAGAGCTCCTGCTTGAAAGTCTCCCCTACCATTTGAGATCGGTTCTCCTCCTAAAAAAAAACATATTTCAGGCTAATTTAATTGATTTGACTAGTAAAACTGTATTTTTAAATACATTGTGTCTGTTTTTACTGGGTAAAAAGATTCTAAATTGTAGCAAATCAATTTTCCTCATATCCAGTATAGAGTTAATTCAAGAAATTTGTTCATTGGCTTACACAATAAATAGATTCCAAAGAATTCTTTTTGATTGGTGAGCTTGAAATAAAGAGTTGCCTAAACTGAAATTTTTCAGTAAAATTTAGGGAGGCATCAAGCTCCAGCGATCACTACAAGAGTCAATTTGTTTAAGGGGAGGCAAGAGATCAAGGCTCTCGACATATCTTCTTCAAAATTTCCTTAAGTATAAAACACTATTTGAAGAATAAAGGTGACAGCTAAATAACAAACACCACCAAAACAATAATAATGATGATTGTGAAGTTTTAGTCACTAGCCTGCACCATCCAAAAGTGATGTATATCCTTCTCTCTTGGAGAAAGAATATTGGGTGAGATTATTTTTAGAGTCCTCCCAGGTCTGCAATTGTCTCATTATGCTCACAGCACAGGCTGGGAACAATAGCAACAAAGAAATTCTGAAGGATCCATTTGGTAACAGTTGAGGGGGAGGAAAGGCATTCATTGTTCTGTGACTGTGTTCTTCCCTGAAAATCTATTGTGTATTGAAGAAGAGTAAATTGACTTCTTGTCTTCATCAAATCACATTGTTTGTTACATGTGTCTCTTTCGGTCTTCTAGAAACTTCCCTTTTCCAGTCTTTTTAATGGCAAAAGCATCATGTCTGAGGGCTAGTTTGTTCTCTAGACTTTATTCTGGATGTGAAGAAAATCAGTGTGGCCATAACACATCCCCGATTTACCTTCCAAGTAATATTTTATAGACATATTTTTGGTGGCTGAAACTGTGAGCACTCGAGAGAAATACTGATTATTACAATACTAATAAAGCAAAGTATAAATGTAGAGAAGCTGCGTAATTATCTGAAAAAGTTAATGGGCTCATACTATGAACAGTTGTGAAGAATATTAGGCTAAAGAGTTTATCTATAGCTTGGTAGGCACTGGAGAACAATGAAAGATTTTCATCAGGATAATGTCATTTGGGGCTGCAATTTAAGGCAATTCAGTTGTCTCTCTCTATGGGTTGACTGGAGCACATATGAACAAGGCAGTTCTATCAGTCAGTTGTCTGTTACAACCATTTCAGCAAGAGTTACTAGGTCGTCATCCTTTATTCATTTAAACATTCATTTATTAATTGATTTATTAAACAATCATTTGCTGAATAAGATCAAGCATGCCATGTATTGTGAATAAAAGTAAATAAATAAGGTTGAGTTGTACTCAAAGTGTTTACACTCTAATCATGATATTTAGGCTTGGACTTGTAACATTGGGATCCAGTTCAATTCTAACAAAGTGAAAAAATGAAGAGTATTCCTTTGAAACAAAGGCACAGATGTATAAAAGTCCCTGGTGTGGTACGGAAATGGTGAGAAGATGGCTCTTTGGAACTAATATAACAGTTGCACTTCAAGGTATTTGTGTATCATTTATTTTAATATCTCCAGTCACAAGCAGAGTAGACATCCAATAATAGTGCTGTGAATTAAATCAGATTAGAGAAAGTTAAATTAAATTAAATGGTAGGGACATATCTTTTTAAAGTGATTTTTATTTGCCCAGTAATTTTGTTCAGTGCTTAATATCATTTGTATAATTTAATCTTTAGAAAAGTCTTACAAAATAATTCACTTTCTCCTAGGATAGTAATTATATAACTACTTTTTTATGTTAACTATATAATATGTAGCAACTCAGCATGAAACTAAATTGCTACCTCTTCCAACTGCCATAGCTCACATAAAAAGGTATACATAACTCTTTTTCAGAAAGAGAGATAATATTACAATATCAATAATATGATTTATTTTGCATTTTAAATATGAGGCACTGTGCTAAGCATTTTATGTACATTACTTCATTTAATTCCTATGCCAATCCTAAAAATTAAGTTAAGGTATTATTATTCCATTAAAGAAAAGCAAGCAGGTTGAGATAGGTAAATCAAGTCACCTTACTCAAGGTCCTACGGTAATAGGGCCAGCATTCAAAATCAGGTCTATTTAACTCCAACTTTGCCTTCTATGATGATCTAACCATCTAACAGTAGTCAGTAGCACACAGATAGGAAGAAGGAGAGAGATTCAGTTTATGTTTGACATCTATTAAGCACTTGGCACTGTACTAAAATTTTCACGTGGTTTCTACAAGCTACAGTGTCTATCAAATCCTTATTATTTCAAATCTTTATTTTCTATATACACTCATTTAGTAGTGTTTCAATATAGTACCAAGACACATGAGTAGATCTTAAAAGTTCTCATCATAAGAAAAAATTTTTAACTGTGTATGGTGATCAATATTAACTAGACTTGTTGCAGTGATCATTTCACAGTATATACAAATATCAAACCATTATGTTGTACACCTGAAACTAATATAACATTGTATGTCAATTATACTTCAATAAAAAGGCATGTGTCTCACTATAGTAAAATTCACAACTGATTTCCTAAACAGATTTTGTTTCTCAAAATCATTCCTGGAATTCTACATAAGGCTCCTTGATTACAATGTCAGTTGTGCCCACTGACTTGTAGAGGGAGCTCAATAAGCTCTGGCTCAGTTCAACCACTGCAAAATGAATGAATGAATGAATGAATGAGTGCTTGCTCAAATTTGTGGGTGGAATTCTTACTGTACGAATTGAGAGGTTAAAAATAAGACTGAACTGGGGCCAGCTCTGTGGCCTAGTGGTTAAGTCCAGTGCACTCTGCCTTGGCTGCCTGGGCCCAGTTCCTGGGCACAGACCTCCACTACTTGGTGGCAGCCATGCCATGGCAGTGATCTTCATACAAAATAGAGGAAATTTGGCACAGATGTTAGTTCAGGGTGAATCTTCCCCAGCAAAAAAAATAAATAAAAGCTGAACTTTTTTCATAATTTCTGGATTATTTTATTTTGGATTTATTATTCAATATAGACTATACCTCAGTCATTAAATAAAACAAAAATGTATTTCTCACTCATATCACAGAGTGATACAGGTTGGGACTTTCCTATGCTAATCTCCTCAAAGAGCGTATGTGAACCCATGCTGGTTCCCATCTTGAAATCTGCTTGCCCTTGTGGAGTCTTTGTTTCCACTACACAGATGGAAGAAGGAGTGAGGATGAGCAAACGTCACATCAATTCTTAACTGCCTTAGAATGGAAGTAATACATCACTTCTGCTCATACTTCATTGAGATAATGAATCCTGAGACACAACATAGAGGCAAGAGGGCTAGAAATAATATAGGAGAATGTGGACATTTGATATGCAATAATAATTTCTGGCCAGTTTTCTTTGTTCTCTAAGGCCTTCTTCCTTTCCTGGTGCAGTAAGAGGCCCCTAGCCTCTGCCTTTTTGTAGCACCCTCCTCCAGTGCTCATCCATCTACTCCAAGCATAAACTCTCTTAAAAGAAAATCGAAACTTAAGATGGACCCTTGGGAAAGGAATCAAGAGGCAAGGCTGTTCTTAGTCTAGGCAAATGGATTTTTTGTGAGTTATAAGAGGTGGAATTAGATAACGATCTGAAGCCAAGTCTCAAACAACTAGTAGGTTCTTCATTTACCAGCCATGTCCCCCTTATGCTCATCTCTCTCTGAACTCATCAGAAGTGTCTCTGCCAGTGTGGTTTATTGTTTGAGAAACTGAAGATATTGATGTCCAATTCCTGGTCACAGGAATCTGCTGATTCCCGCTAAAGTTCAAGCAGAAGATGATAACGCCTCACTCTGTGAATATTTTTCTTCAAACAGCCTCTACTCTTAGCCTTATCTTTCTTTAATATTAAAAGAGAAAGAAAGAAAAGCTAAACATCAGAAGAGAACAGACTTATGACCAAGAAAGCTATTTAATGACTCAGTTATTCTGTTGCTCCAGAAGTTGCTGATCACACATCTGACCACAGCCTCTGGGAACCAGTAATCAATGTAAATGCCTTGAGGATAGTAACTTAATCAAGTAATTAGATACATATATAAGAGAATTACTCCTCTATTCAAATATAATACAATATTTGAGTGATTTAAAAAATTTTTGTGTTCTCAAATTTGTTCCAAAGCTCTGATAGAACCTCATCTTAAGTAGTAACGTTATCTTGTTTTAGCACATCATGGATATACAACTCAACTTTAATCTCCGATCTCCTTTATCTCAGGAGAAAATGTATTTGTCTGCTTTTCTTCTTTAACAGTCCTCACTTTTGTATTATTCTAGTTGTGTCCTCACCATCCCTTGTTTGAGTACTCCAGTGACTTCAACTTTTCATAGTTTCCCCAAAAGCATTTTTATCATCTATGACTTTGTCTTTGATCATACAGTTCAGGTTTTGAATGAGGTCAACCTGCCTCTTCCCTATCTTGGAAACTACTCTTCATTCTTTCATGCTCAGTTCTAATGACCCCTTATCTGTGAAGGTGTCCTTAACTTCCCAGCCAGTGCTAAACTTCTCACTCCAGGCTTCATAGAACCTTCCACACGACACCACTGTGTTAGAGTAATTTGAAGACACAAATTCTTTAAGAGCTGGTATCATGTTTTACTGTTTCTTTTGCCTTTTTTGCTAGTGCACTTTTCATTTGGGGGCCTGAAACTCAGAAGATATAGAATAATTGTTTACTGAATGAAAATACTTGTTTTGTATTACACTTTATATTGGATGAATTACTTTGGATTTGCGGCTAATTATTTTTCTATGTAGCCGCTCCATTAATCTTCTCTGTAAAGTTTCTCTGAGATTCTGAAAAGAAAGCAAGCAGCCTCCTTCTTCCACCTAATCCAAGGGGTAATGTTTTCATTTTCTATCATAAATATACACGCAATTAACATTAAATCCTCTTCAGGATGAAATAAGCATATTTATTTTGAATAATTATAATAGCTCTTGATTTGAAGCCCTTTCCTGTAAGCTATATGTGTTCCCATGACCTAATATAATGCACATATGGGTTGTAATATACACACACAAATACATGTATATCTTCATAACAATGTAACCAACAAATTACATATGTGCATATATATATATGTATATATATGAGATTATTTTTGTTACATTTAGCTAAATTATTTAGGCAGCACCTCAAATTTTTAATTCATTTGGTACAAATAAGACACTGGAACAAGATCGAGCTGAGTGAAGAGAAAGAATAGGAGGTTGCAAGATATTATAATGAACTCATAAAAAATATTTCACCATACATGCTGGTGTTATTTTAATCATATATAAGGAGCAGTATATACCCATTCCTTTTTCATTTATTAATGAAATGTCTTTTGAACTTTATATATGTTTGATATATTGTGTTGCATTTTGTTGTAAATTGAAAGGCTGTACTGATGGATTCTTCTCAGTTTCACCTACGTATTTGCATTCAAAGGTATTTATCTAGTGAATAATAAATACATGGTAAAACTGTCACCTATGCAACTGTAAAACAAACCAGAACTAGATAACTACATAACTTGAAAGTTATATGATGAGATATGGTGAATTGGGAGAGTACCTCCATTTTTAAGACTAGTGAAAGTTTCACGAAGGTGTATCGTTCAAAAATTTAGATTTCTTTTGCAATAATCTCTCTCTTTTCCAGTCACTGTAATAGACTCAAGAAATACGGGATGAAGAAAACAGAAACTGTTTACACCATCGTGAATATCTCTAGAGGAGAGCACAATACTCAATTGTGGATATTACCTAAGTAGCTAATTACAAATGTGCAGAGAAGTATGGCATAAGTGAAAGTATAACATAGTCAAGCCCTAAAAGGTAGGACATAATCCCAGTCATCACCACTGGAGGGAGATGTTCCGAGCAGAAGAAACCACCTAACAGAGTTACAGAGATGAGAAATCTTGGGGTAACCATGAGTAATTGGATTCATAGTCACTTCTTAGTAGACAGTTTATGCCAAAACACAGGGCAAATCAAAGCAAGGAATAGGAAGTAAGGCTGTCTTGGTACGCACGTGTGTAAGGTGGTACACACTCATCTACTTAATAAAATAATTCATAGCATCAAGAACTGAATGCTTACATTTTCCATTACTCTAATGGATAAAACTTTATTTTTAGTCCCTTCAATGAGAGGGGTTAATCATTCAGTAGAGCCCAGAAGGCAGAACAAAGAATAATGAGAACTGGGGTGGGCCCGGTGGCCTAGTGATTTAAGTTCACGCATTTGCTTCAGCAGCCTGGGGTTCACAGGTTCAGATCCAGGACGTGGACCTACACACCGCTCATCAAGCCATGCTGGGGTGGCATCCCACGTACAAAAAAGATTGGCAACAGATGTTAGCTCAAGGCCAATCTTACACATCAAAAAAACAAAAAGAAGAAGAAGAAGATGAATGAGAAGAAAGTTATAACGAGGCAGATTGCAGGTCAAACTATAGAAAAATTACAGCAACTACAACTATACAAAATTGAAAGGTCTTATTTTAGTGGTAGTAATAATAGCCATCTTTTTATGGTGTTTTGCAGTTTACAAACCATTTTCACATGTATTGTTTGGTATCAAGAACCAATTTTGGTGACAGGCAGTATTCTCACTCTGCAAAAGTTAAAACTCAGTCGTTTACTTCAGAAAGTGTCAAGATTTTCAAGGTAGGTAATGTGCCAGAATACCTCCAAATCTCTATATTACTTATGAAAATGACTTTTACATAAGGATTTGTGGCTGGGATGATGCCATGAAGGACTTGGCAGAAGACATCGTTGTTCCCACAGCCTGGCAAATCATTTCAGGAATCGATCCTGTCAGGTAGATTTTCATTATTGCCTTTTATAGATCAGAGAATTAGAGAGATTAGTTAATTCTCTAAGTAATATCTAGCAGAGATGGAGTAAGGAATTAGTCACAGAGCTAATATTAAAGCTACAATAGAATTATTTCCTTGGCGCCGGTTTAATTCAAAAAAGAGCCAAGAAATCAATAGCTGAGAATTTTTTAGAAGAGACTTCACTATGAAATATAAGTTGAACATTCAGCTTCCTTTCAACTGAGAAATTAACAATTTTATGATCCTTGACATTTAGGGATAATCCCAATCCAAATGAACAGTTCGAGGTTTTTTTTCATTAATGTCTCTTATATTTATATCTCTTTTCTCTTGAGTTGAAAATATTTATTGCTACCAACATCAACAACTTCACTTATTTGCTTTTTTCCAGGCTTATCAAGCCTTATGAATAGCACAATGCCAAAATCATGACACCAATATTGTTTTTAAAGATTAAATAACTGAGTGAAATTTAAGGTATTTTACAGCTCTTTTTCCTTATAGGACATTCCATTTAGGACTTCTGTATTCAAAATCTTTTGGAATAATTCCATTTTTCTGTGTGATATGGTACCAATTTGATATACAGTTAGCTTCATTTGTTCCCATTTGTTTTTAATTTTGCAATGTGCTCCTCCCTCTTTAATTTAAGTTTTTGAATATGTGAAGTGTTTACAATGTAAATATATTGCTGGCAGGAATGTAAAATGGTATATGCCCTATGGAAAGGAATTGACAATATTAATATTGTGTATTTATCCTTTGCCTCCAGCAATCTTTCTCCAATGTTGGGGAAAGCTTTCTCAAAGATGCACTGCAAAAATAACTGCTGTGCATAAGCCTACTTGTTGTTCATTTATTTACAAGAGAAAAAGAACTTTAAAAATCAAATTAAAGTCAGTAGAGAGAAAGCTAAATAAAAGGAAGGCGTAGCTATATATGCGTTCCTTTTCCCTACAGCTTTGTCAATGAAACATGTTTTTAAACTTTTGGATTTTTGCCAAACTAATAGATGGATAATAGCAGCACGATACAGTTTTAATTTGCATTTTCTTTCAGAGTGAAGTTGAGCAGAATTCATAAGTTCAATGCTGTGTGTATTTGATTTTCTTTGAACAATTTATTCCTATCTTTTGTCCATTTTCCTATTCAGTTGATTCTTCTTTTCTCAATTTTTAATAGCTCTTTATATATTCAAGTAATAGCCCTTTGTCTATGAAATAAGAGCCAATATTTTCCCCTGTTTTTCTTCTATCTTTTGATGTTGCATTGGGTAATTTGGACATGCAAACATTTTATTTTTGTGTTCCCACAATGCAGTTGAGTTTAGCCCTCTTTTCTTATTGTGTCTGGATTTTGAGTCATAGTCACATGAGTTTTCCACACTCTACCAGATGTGAGACTGAGGCATCTTCTACCAAGAATCCCAGATGGCCCACAAATAACTTCAGACACCTGAGCTTTCCCGGCAGAGGATAGCGGGTCAGTAGAAGCTTCCACCTGAACCTTGGATTGGTGAGCAATAATAAATTTTAAATTAGTGTCAGCTTTTAGCATCAGTTTGTTATGCAGATAAAAGCTATTTAATACACTATCCGATGTTCCCAGTAAGATTCGTTTAAAAGTCTATTCTTTTTCGCATACTGATTTGCTATGCCATCTTTGTCATAGACTACATTTCATAAATACTTGGATCTATTTGGGATTTTCTGTTCTGTTCTACTGATCTATCATCTGTATGTGCTCCATTTATACATTTTAAAATACAGAGGTTTTTAGCATGTTTTAATATCTATAATTGCTTTTTTGGAAAATTTCAAATAGTGGCAAAACTTCAATGGAGCTCCTATTTTTTTCCCCTTTTTTTTGTATGGAAGATTGGCTCTGAGCTAACATCTGTGCCAATCTTCCTCTCTCTTATTTGAGATGCCACCATGACACAGCTTGATGAGCAGTGCTAGGTCCGTGCCTTGAAGTCGAATGGAGCTCCCATGTTTGATTGAATAAATTTGTATTATCTATTGGAATTAAATGAGAATTAGAAGGCTTACAAATTTTATCATCAAAATTTGCAAAATATTCAAACAAATAATAGACAACTTATTTGAGAGGTTTGTTTAGTAAAAATATTTGTTGAAGATGTAAATTCTGAATGAAAGAAAAGAGAGATAGGACTTATAAAATTGTTGAAACTGAATGACGTGTTTTCTATTTAAAATGATAGAATCAATTATATCTGTCATTTAGCAGATGTGCTCTGAGACTCCCAGGTATTTCAGCACATATGGGAAGAATATTTTCTCAATGGAAAATATCTTAGTCTACAGAAAATAATTAATTGGATAGGCCAATTTACTAACTAGAACATGAAACTTTGAAAAATAGCTCAAACAGTATAAAACATTGAATACAATAAGAACATGCGAGAAAAAGAATCTTCAAAAAATACTAAGAATATAGTATAGAGACAGCTGTAGAGAATACATTGATTTAAAGAATACACAAACAATAATTATTTTGCTTCTGTTGTTTTTTTCAAGGTGTCAACTTTATGGAGATTTAATTTGCATGAAATAAAATACATCCCCAATTACAAAAAGACAATACTGGATGATTCCAATTATATGAGTACATAGAGTGAGTCAAATTCACAGAGATGGAAAGCAGAATGGTGCTCAGGGGCTGGGGTGAGGAAAGAAGGGAGAATTATTGTTTAACATGTACAGAATTTCAGTTTTGCAAGATGAAAAGAGTTCTGGAGATGGATGGTGGTAATAATTGCAAAATGTGAATGTGCTCAACACCACTAAATTGTGTGTTTAAAATGCTTAAAATGTTAAAATTTTATATTATGTCTATTGTACTACAATTTTTTTAAATTTAAGGAAAAAATAGGCTTATTTCAGTATATGGTTACATAAATTTTATCAATTGTTTATACTTGTGTATTCACTACTGCAATCAAGATATAAAATTTCTCATCACCTTGCAAAGCTAACTCCTGTTCCTATGCAATCAGTTCTCTCTCTCAGCCCCAGATAACCTCTGATCTGCTTTCTAAAGCAGATTATTCCAAGACATCATACAAGTGAAATCATATAGAATATATGCTTTTTGTCTGGCATCTTTCATTCAGCATAATGTTTTGAGACTCATTCATATTTTTACATGTTACAGAAGTTCTTTTTTTTTAGCAAGAGTGGCCCTCAGCTAACATCTGTTGCCAATATTTCTTTTTTTTTTCCCCTCCCCAAAGCCCCAGTACATAGTTGTATATCCTAGTTGTAAGTCATTCTAGCTTTTCTATGTGGGATGCCACCACAGCATGGCTTGATGAGCAATGCATAGGTCTGGGCCCAGGAACCAAACTGGCGAACCCCTGGGTGCCGAAGTGGAACATGCGAACTTAATCACTCAGCCACTGAGTTGGCCCCCAGAAGTTCTTTTTACTGCTTTTTATTTTAAGGTTTGGATTTACCACCTCCTGATGGATATTTTATAGATTTTTTTTCCAATTTGGGGATTTATGTGTAAATCTATAAACAGAGAAGCAGTCAGAGTGTGAGTTTGTTAAAAAACTGGAGACGCAAAATTGGCTATTTACACACCTGTTTCCCCAGAAGGCATTTGATTAATATTAAGTTGCAGAAGTAGGTGGCTAAGAATCTAAGGAGAGAACCTTAGAGAAGTTAAGTAGATGTTTCAGGAATCCTCCCTGTGCTTAGGGGACAAGGATTAGCATTTAGGACCTACTGGGAGAAAGACCAGGTGAACATGCTAAATTTTCAATTTAAGAAGCTCCAAGGCCCGAGAAATAAAGCCCTAGAAATAAAGGCTAACCACAGACAGACAGATGTTTACTAAAATTGCAGCCTGGCCTCAATTCAGCTAGGTCTATAATTGGATTCAGGGGATCTGCTCCTACTCTGCCTGCCTCGCAGAGAAGACATCAAACTTCTATAGAAGAAGGTATCATTTACAGCCTCAACGATACTGCATACACATGGCTGCCACTCAATGATAGCTGTATATAAAGGCGTGATAAGAAAAAGGGCCACTGGACCAAACACCAACAGTTAAAACAGACGAGAGACAGACACAAAAGGGATACAAATCCTGGAGAGAATAGACAACATCTTTAAATAACAAAAATTAGAAAGTTCAAGCAATAGAGGCAAGTTGGATAACACAGACTTTCCATAACTTTATGAGAGAGAGAGAGATTTTGACGAAATAAATTATGAACAAGAGAGAATTGGTGAATGGGTAGATGAAAATAATAGAATATCCAAACTGAAACAAGAAACAGTAATGTAAAACATGTAAGACAGTATAAAATTTCGAATATATATGTAATGGGAGTTCTAGAAAGAAGGGAGAGAGAGAATGGAGCAAAAGAAATATTTGAGAAGGTAACATTCATGGATTTTCCAAAACTAAGGAAAGACTTCAATCTCAGATTCAACAAGCTATGCAAAACTCATGTGGGATAAACACAATGTTGATACATCACAATAAAACTGCTGATAATCCCTAATTTGAAAAAAAATCATAAACGTAACATTAAAAACACATCATCAAAAAATAAAAACACCCCTAACAGTTGGCTTTTTAGCAGAAAAAAAAAAAGCCAAGAAACAATGGAATGACGTCTTTAAAGCTGACAGAAATTATCTGAAATCTAGAATTCCATACTCTAAGATATCTCCACAATAATTAAGGAGAAATGAAGATAACAATGTTTACAGGCAAAGAAAATGGATAAAAGTTGTCCCTGGCAGTCTGGACTAAAAGATAAACTGTTGGATGCTTGTCAGATAGAAGAAACCAGCAAACCCTGCACCACTGGAACCTAAAAACTTAACCACTGTACCACCAGGCTGGCTCTAGGCGTCTTAGTTTTTTTATTGCTGCATAATTGATTACCCCAGAACACAGTGCTTAAAACAATAATAAACATTTTTTATCTGACATGGTTTCTGTAGGTCAGGAATTTGGTAATAGCTAAGCTGGGTGATTCTCATTTAGAGATTTTCATAAGATTGTAATCAAGATGAGACCAAGATTACAGTCATCTGAAGGCTTGACTGGGTCTGAAGGATCAAATGGCTGGCAAATTGGTGCTAGCTACCCATAGAAGACCTCCGTTTCCCCCTATAGGGATACTTGGGTGTCCTCATGCATAGTGGCTGACTCGCCCCAGACCAAGTGATCTAGGAGAGAGCAAGGCAGAAGCTGTAAGAAGCTGCATGTTTTAATCTCCCAGGTAACCATGAACAAATAGTAAATGAACGTATGATCAACAAGCTAATAGATGAAAAAATGGGGATAAGAAAGAAAGAATCTGATGCTGGTATGTAAATAGAAAGAAAATAGTAAGGTGTTAGAATAAATCCATTGCATCCATAATGACATTAAAGATATAACAATTAAATACACGAATTAAAAGATTAAAACTGACAGACTGGATTAAAAGGATTTACATGCTGCTTACAGAAGACACATCTTGAATATAAAGATATAGAAAGACTGAAATTGCAAAAATATAAAAATATAATATATACAAATGCTATAATATAATACAAAGTGTTTTTTAAAATAAAAAGGATTACTAGACCTAGAAAGAGATTTAATAAGAAAAAGAGTCAACCTATTAGGAAGATATCACAATTCTTTACCTGTATGCATACCACAAAACATTGTAAACTTATAAAAAGCAAAAAAGATTTTAACTCAAATAGGAAATATTGAGAAAAATAGAAAAAAAAAAAACCCAGTAAGGATATATAATGTGAAAAACCAATTAGTGCACTTTAGCTAACATGTACATATATCTACAGGACCCGGGCTAGGGTGAACAGAAGAGACACCTAGGACACGAAGTTTAAACAGGCACACCTCATTAGAGCTGTTCCTCCATTTGTAGGATCCTGAAAGGGCCTGCTTGAATTTTGTGCCCTACACACTTCTCTTGCCTTACTCTAGAACGCACCCTCCATATATACAACATCCCCACAAAATGATCTGGCAGAATGCACAGTATTTTTGAATGGATGGGAATATTTGCCACTGTTAATTTAGAAAGGGTCATAAAGGAAGGATTTAAATCAATCAGATAATATTCTCTGATCACAGAATAATTAATCTAGAAATCAATGACAAAAGAAAGCTGGAATATCTTCAAGAGTTTGGAAATTAAACCTGTATGTCTAAATAACCAGTATAACAAAGAGGACAACACAATGTAAAATAGAAAATATTTTGAAGTAAATCAACCGAAGACATAATACATCAATCAAAGCAATTGGATTCAGCTAAAGTGATGCTTAGAGAGATTTATAGCTTTACTCTACCTTGAAAAAAAGAAATGTTAAAAATCACTTGTGTAGGCTTCCATTTCAAGATGCTGTTAAAATAAGAGAAAACCAAATCTAAAAGCAGGAAATAATAAACACAATAATAAACACTGGATGAGGCAAGAGAGGCACTCTTACATCTCTTTGCATTGAAATAGGAAGGAGTACAGTATGATACAGTGCAGTATAGTAGAGTAGAGAAAAATCAAGAGAACCCAAAGTCAACTTTTTGAAAAGACTGATAAAATTGATATATCGTACCCAAAGTGACAAATGTCGCTGCTAATTCTATGGATTAACAAATTTTACACCAAAGAATTTGACTGTCAACCAATTTCTTAGAAAATACAACTTAGAAAAACTGATCCAAGAAAATAGAAATCTGAATAATCCAATTTGTTGTAATGGAATTGAGTCCTTACTAAGGACATTCCCACACAGAAAACTGCAGGCCCAGAGAGCATCAAGGGTACATTATCCCAAATATTTTATAAAGAAACAACACAAAACTTACACTAAACTTTTCAGAGCGAATATAACAAGGAAATAATCTTTAACATTGTTTAGGCCAGTATAACCTTGATTCAAAAACCTGACAAGGACATTTGTAAGAACGAAAAATGGGGCCGGCCCAGTGGTGCAGCGGTTAAGTGCGCACGTTCTGCTTCTCCGCGCCCTGGGGTTCGCCGGTTCGGATCCCCGGTGTGGATATGGCACCACTTGGCAAAAGCCATGCTGTGGTAGGCATCCCACGTATAAAGAAGAGGAAGATGGGCATGGATGTTAGCTCATGGCCAGTCTTCCTCAGCAAAAAGAGGAGGATTGGCAGTGGTTAGCTCAGGGCTAATCTTCCTCAAAAAAAAAATTAAAATTAAAATTAAATTAAATTAAAAAAAGAACAAAAAATGCACTTAAACTCTCATAACATATATGCAAAAATCTAGAACAGAATATTAATAAATTGAAGGTAGTAATATATAAAATGATAATACATGAGAACTAAATGGGAAATAAATTTAAGTGAAGAACTTCTGCTCATCAAAAGACACAGGAAGTGAATGAGGAAGCAAGCCACAGACTGGGAGATTTGTGTGATATACATTCCCGGAAGAGGACTTACATCCAGGATGCATAAAGAGACCAATGAGAAAGTGGCACACAATTCAGTGGAAAAATAAACAAAAATCTTAAACAGTTACTTTAAAAAATGCTATCCGACCAATCAAAAAGCCCATGAAAAGTTGTTCAACTCAACTATCAAAAGGAAAACACAGTTTAACAGCATGACATGATACCCTATATACACAGAATGGCTGCAGTGAAAAGCAGACAATACCACGTGTTGACAAGGATGTGGAACTTCCTACACTGCGTACATTGACACAACTCCTCAAATGTTACTGTTTGGTACTATTTACTAAAGCATAGCCATATAAAGCAATTCCATTGTTAAGCACATAACCGAAAGGAATGCACATCTGCATGCACTGAAAGAACACTATATTGCAAGAATATTTATAGCAATACTTTTCAGAATAGCCAAAAGTTTGAAACAATGCAAATGTTCATTAATAGGAGAAGGTATAAATAATAGTGATATATTCATGCTATGGAATATTATATAGCAGTGAGAAAAATAAATTATTGTTAGAGGCAACATGGATGGATCTAATAAACAATGTTGAGCAAGAAAAGCCATATATAAAGTAGTACATGATGGATGATTTCATGTATATAAAGATAAAATCAGGCAAAATTAACCGAGGATGTTAGAAGTCATGATAGAAGTTCCACTGGTCACTTGACACATTGGCTAAAGTAGTTTTAGACAATTGCATGGCCCTTGATTATCTACTTGCTGAGTAAGAAGTATTTGTGAGATAGTAAACACCACCCGCTGCACATGAATAAATACCTCTGGAGAGGTAAAAATTTAATTAAACAAAATTAGAGAACAAGCTCACAGGTTACAAATTTCCTCTGATTATCTGTGGTTTTGTGATTTATTTATCTTGTTGCCTTCAGGATTGGGGTCCTGATTTAGAACCATCATACAAACTGGAAGTGTGTTACTTTTAACTCTGCTTTGTATGATATTTTTCAGCTCTATGCTGCTTGTCCAACCTCTGTAGAAATGACATACCCAATAGGGTGACACTGGCTCCGCGCTTCAAGATGATCTCCTGGATAAGATAGAGACTTTAGATGAAAGATGCCTGAGAGTTCTCCCTCCTATCCTTCCTTGTTACTCAGATGGGTCCTGAATTGTTTTCAGTTTGTACACTTTCCCTCCAATGTGGGACATGACAACCAGAAAAGGTCCTTCCTGGCACTAAGGGACAAAACCACTACATGCAGAAAATTTGACTCTTGATCAACAATGCTTTCAAGAAAAGATCTTGATCAAAGGGGAAAATACGAAAATAAATAAAGGAAAGCTCATTTAAAATGAAGTCAGGGGAGGTCTCACACACAATAGCACTCATCTCAACCTGCATAGTCTAGATGAAAAGAAAGAAAATTTCCATATCCCTCAGTAACGACAAGCTCCCCACCGCTTGACACCAATGAAAAACCATCACAACCTTGAACTCTCACTCTCCTCCAGAGAACTCTTGCTCAAAACAGACCTCCCCACCTCCCTCCTAAAAGCTAACAAGGGCTGAGCTTCCTTTGTCTCTTCAAAGTTGCCTGTGGCTCACCACAGTTTGCATTTCCTGAATTGCAATTTCTCTGCCATTCCCAAATAAACTCAATCTGGTTTTATAATTTGTTAATTATTTTATTATTTATTTAAAGTGGACACCCACAAATATATATATATATGTTTCTTTGTCTATCAATCTGTGTGTGTGTGTTTAGCCATGAGTTTGTACTGATACCTCATAGTCCAATCCAAAGCATTCTTCTTCTCCTTATTTGTAGCTTTTTTTCCTGCAGTGAGAAACCTGGCTTTCATCATTCACAATATATCTACTTATTTGTATTGAGTAGTTCCAGAAGTCTTCTTTCATACTCTCATGAAAAACAAATTCACTAACTATATTACAATACAGAGGTTTTTTTGTCTTTAGACTTATCATATGAAATCCACACACTGTTTACCAAAGTTATTTCAGTTAATTCTTTTGTCTCCTCTTTCAGTATGGTTATATTATTCATTTGTAATACAGTTAGGTTCAAATTTTGCTGTTTATATTCTATTTTTATTTCTCTCCACATCTAGGTTAATTCAATTATTTTGTGGGAGGTGAGAAGGTATGTGAAACATGATCTTGGTTCTAAGAATTTAAACTATATTTTAAAAAAGTTTTGCTGAAAGAATTTCCACCACCGTTCATTCCTACTGCCCCATTTGCTTTTCCTAATTCTTTCAAACCATTTCTCATCCATTCATCCCTCTATATGTAACCAACCTCATTTTTTTCTGCCTTTTTGTACATATGAAGAGATGCATGTACATTTTATCATATTTCTTTCTCTTCTTTTGAAGGTAGCATACTAAAAAGATACTCTTTTGTAATTTTCTTTTATCGCTTAAAAATATATACTCTTAAAATCACACAACGTCATTTCATAGTGATCTTCATTATTTCATGCGGCTACATACTATGCCATCATGTGGATGTTCAAACATTTTTTATGTGTGGATATTTGAATTGTTTCCAATATTTTTAAGCTTTATTCTACTAATATGATAGATTATTATAATACATTTCCTGAAACATATCCTTTGTCGTCATAAAATATACTTTTTTTAACTTCTTCAATTTTTTAATCTACTCAGTTTATCAATATTTACCCATAATAAGCAAGTCATGTCATACTAACCTTACTCATATTTTTAATGGGCTGAGATATGACATAGTCTCTCATGTACCTTTATGAGCAAAATGAAGAAATATGAGCTAAATAATAGTACAGTTAGTAATATTAATCACTAGTTGATTTACCCTACTCAATGAATACTGAATAATAAATCAATGTCAATAGGAAAGATAGTTTGAAGTCTATTCTTAATAATATCTTTTACCGTATTGTTATTAACATATTGAACAAGGACATGGATGGACTCTCCATCCAATTTTATGATGACATTAAAAAGGGACAGATAGTTCACATGCTGATTGACAAATTAGTTACTTGACATTTTCTACAACAGAGTTATTGTTAATGAAAAAACTATTCTGATACTCACTAAAACAGTAAGAAAGACTTTATTCAAGATGATTGTGATAGATGTCAAGACTATCACAATGGGGGAGAGAGATTGGATTCAACTCCAAATACGGTAAAGACAACTGGGGATTTATAGCCAACGAGCTGAGTGAGGGGTTTAGTGGAAGGAAAACTATTAAGAGGAGGCATCAAGAGTAAGACGATTTTTGCTAAACTGAATTAACAGGATTCTTGATGAAGGCAGGCCAGGGTGATTAGATATTGAGGGTGAGGAATAAGGAACTTGATCAGATACCAAGGATGGGGATTTTTCTCTAAACTGGCTTAGCAAGATTCTTGCTAAAACTGAGCCATGTAGGCCCAGCAAAAATGGGGACAAGGTCAAGACCTAGTCAAGAAAATGGCTCAGAGGATCCTGACTAAATTTTGGTCAAAGTGAGAGTCTTTGTCACTTTATGGCTCCAATACATTTCACAGACTTAAATGATGACAGAAATAAAGTAGGAAAATTACACAAAACAATAAACATAGATTATTTCCTGTTTCACAGCAAAAGAAAAAAGTGTGTCTGTTCAGATCAATTATTTTTCTGACAGGTACCATGGGTAACAATAAATGGATTTGTTGCAAAAACAGAGTTTATATATGGATCAATAACAGCTATTCAATAACGATTCACTTTGGTGGCTAAAAGCACTAGCAGAGTTTACAGAAATGAGAAAGTGGGGTGTTCGTTTGCGTTCAGGGAGCAACTGAACTGTGCTGGCAGAAATAGAATGTGGAGAGATCTGTTTCCTGTTTAGTGTCAGGTCTTTGTGTAAGATGCAAGAAAAGATGCAGGAGAATTTAAGGCTATAAAAATGAACAGATTGAAAATGGGTAATAATTTTCATGGTGGGTGTTTCTCTGAAATAGAGAAATATACTTGCTTATAACTCAGCTGGGAGAAAAAGTGACTTTGAGGTGTCTCATACTGGCTTACCTTTTGTGTTCATTGTAAAAGTAGGGGTAAGAAACACTGAGCATGGTGGGGTTTAGTGAGCAATTATTCATAATATGCTAAAAGAAAAAGCAATTGAGTTAATTGGATTCAGGTCATTTGATTTCACATTGTTCTGCATATTGTCATTAATTAGTTAACAAGCTGCTTGAGGATTTAAATAAAATCTTACTCCAAGTCTATAGAAAATGAGAGATTTTAAAAACTCATCTCAGTAAAATATCAGCTACTTGAAATTCTTAATTTAAACAAATGGAAATATCAATTGTCATGTCATTATTATGCCCAGATGCTGCATCATAGTACTTAATCCAAATCCTCCACTGGGCAGCAAATAAATAGATAAGCATAAAAGGACTCTGGGTAGTCTATCCGTCAGAGTTCACTCAATAAAAGAGAAACCATTAAAAATATTTCAATAAGTAACGGATTTAATACAGGCAACTAGATGTTTATAAATCCGTGGGACAGGTTTAAGCTTGAAGGTCAGCGATAGTTGCTGCTAGCTCTCAGGTTCACTGCTGTCTTTCAGAGACTCAGGAAGTTACAGAAGCTACTAGCAATGCAGGAAACTATGAGCTACAACCTCTTCTGCCTCCTGTACCCGGGTCGACAGTTTCCAGAAAAAAGCTGAAAGATCTTTGCGAATTATCATGTTTGCCGAAGGACACCTGGTTTGTTCAGTTTTGCCAAAAGAGTGGCTACTATTTTTATTCTTTCTTCCAGATCTCATGTAAGAGCTTCTACTTATAATCTGGTGCTCTTCTGTATGGCCTTGTGATACAGGGTTGGTTTTGGAGTGCCAAAACTAATCTGGCAATTTAAAGATATTATATCCTGGATTCAGAGAAATAGGTAAAGATAGTTAAAATGTGAAAAGACAAGTTTTTGTTATAAACAGTAGTCTACTGGGAATAATTCTAAATAATTTTCACAAACTTGGTCACCTAGTCTAGTGACTATAATATAATAAATCTGAACCATATCAGAGTGTACATAATACTGCTAGTTAGCCTTGACAATTCTTATTTCATGTCATCTTTTTAATTATGTCTTGATGACAGAGATTTAAAGTATGTACCTTTATTTGTTGTAGTCTCTAGATTGGTGCCTTAAAATTGGATATTTAATATATATTTATTGGATAATACATAAACTCCTGTTTAGTTAGGAAAGCTGTAACAAAATAAGTCAACTACATACTTCCTTTCCCTTGTCATTTCTCTTTATGCTCCTCAGAGCTGACTTCCTCTGAGAGTGAAAAATATACGAGTATCATAATCCTTCATAAGATAATACATTGAAAAATCAGTGAAGTATGGAAAACCACAACTGATTCAAGATGTTTTAAAAAAACCTAGGAACCAGTAATCAAAGGGAAAAATTGGAAAAAGGTGTCAAAGTTTTATTCATCCTGCAAATAATAAATGACAATAACTAAATATTTTTAATGAGAATATTGTCCATTAAAAAAGTCAAATTTCCTTTGTTGTTGAAACAGACAAAAAAATAGGAAAAAATTATAAACCCCCAGATTAAACCTATCAGGCAGCTATGACCTAGTTGGATTTCATTTTAAGAAAGATAATGGTTTCAGAGATCTTCCAGATGGATTAACAGTGATGTGGCCGACAGAAAAGCTCCTGTAATCTATGATGGGGGCAATAGAAGTTGAAAGAAGTTCAGCACACCAAAATGAGCCCAGAAAATCAGGACACTCAGATTACAAATCTTGTTCTACGATTTTTAGCTGTGGAACCATGTACAAATTTTTTGTTTTTTGTTTTTCCTAAGAATCAGCTAAGAATCAGTTTTCTTCTTCACAAAATGCATAACAGTTTGCATCTGCACTAAAGAGGTATGATTTCTGACTACTTTGTTGCTACCATTCCCACAGTAATGTTGGTGATACTAATCGTTCAACTTCTCCACTCTTGATGTCTTCACACAAGATTAGCTATTTACAGTAAAACTTCAGAAGCAACCTAGTACTAATTGTTGTTTGGAAAAACCAATATATGAGATAAGGATGTTTCAATATAGTTCCTTCAAACTAAGATATCTCAGGATAAGTAGCAATTTTGCAAAGAAAAAAAAGTGATGCCATAAACGAACAGCGATTTTTGTTTGAAAGCCACAATTTCAACATCTGGTAAGTAATTTGATACAGTGTTTATAAACACATGCATAGGTTTCGGAATTGAACACAAAGTGCTCTGAATGTTATCATAAAACACAAGAAAAAACAGCTTTCACATGCAAGTATGCAAACTCAGCTCTAATATTGGAGACTACTCTGAGAAGCCTTAATCTAGGTCATTGAGAGTGAAGACACTTAGAATGTCAACAAAGAGATGATGGGTTTAAGGTGGCAAAGTACATACATTTCTCCATTCTTCTCCACTCAGAACTCATCTAAACTTAATAAGTAAAACAAGACACAGAACACAAAAATATGAGACATTTGCAACCACAAAATAGAATGCATGAGAAAAAGTTGCCAAATGTGTGAAGCTTTAACAGGAGTGTGACAAGACGCCAAGAAAGGACACCCATGGCTACTGTGTGCAGACAGGCAGGCAATGAGCAGCTCCTCAACTGAGAATTCTTAGATGGAAATAGAATAGGGTGAAGGTATTGTTGGTAGGCCTCACCGTGGGGTGTTTCGGTAATAGGAGAAGGACGGGTAGCAGAGTCAAATGGGGAAAGAGATATGGCATCATTTTAGAACACCTTCTGTCAGCAAGGTGGCATGGAGAAGAAAGGATGAACCAGAAGCAGCAGTGCAGAGGCCAACTTCGGTCATCTGGGAGGAAGCACAGTCTGAAGGACACTTCCATACACCGTGGTTTTCTATGCAATTCTCTGGGAACTCCCAAGACTTCCTGGGAGCATCCAACACCACTTTTGTGCTTCTTTCATATGAACTTATGCTTTGGTCTCCAAAGCAACTTATCTCATTCAAAGATGAGTATATTTAAAAGGAGCTAACAGGGGATCTACATTTTTTAAAAGAGCATAAGAGTGAAAGGAAAAACACATGGCAGACAAAGAATATTGACTAGGAAAATATTGTCACGGAACAGATGAAAACTCTGAACAAATGTATTCTCCAGAATTTAGACAAAGTGCAATGATCCACTCATTATTTTTTAAAGACGAGCTCAGATTAGTAATCAGAAAAGATCAGTGAAAAAACAGGTGAAGCTGGCCTACCTCAGGAAATGAGAGAAAAATAGAATCTTCACAGAAATTAAAACCATATTGAAAAGTGCATAAAGGAGAAGATATGCTATTGAAAACACAGGAGAGATCGTAAAGGACAAATATGAGAAAAGAAAAACAAATTAAAATAGAAATAAACAAAGTTAAAAGTAATTTGGAAGAATATGATAGATATTGAAGAGAGAAGACGTATAGAGACTCAGTGTCACCGAAGCAAAGACCTAAATGAAGAAAATAGAAGAAATGTTCAAAGATAGAAAGAACACATTCTCAAAAATACTATTAACCTTGAAACTAAAATATAAATGGGAGATAGTTGAATGGGGAAAAAAATGATTTAGATAACCAACCAACATAAAGCCTAGCAAGATAAATGGACTTCAAAGATCAACTTTTAGACCTTCTGACCAACCACTTGCTAATAAAAAGAATAAAAAAAGCTTGGCCTTAGGCTTCTCCACAGTGACATTCTATACTGAAAGACAACAAATGGCTACAGAGTCACCTGAGAAATAATTTATGGCAGAATAATTTTTAAATTTGATTTAATTTTTTTTTTTGAGGAAGATTAACCCTTAGCTAACTACTGCCAATCCTCCTCTTTTTGCTGAGGAAGACTGGCCATGAGCTAACATCCATGCCCATCTTCCTCTACTTTATACGTGGGACTCCTACCTCAGCATGGCGTGCCAAGCGGTGCCATGTCCGCACCCGGGATCTGAACTGGCAAACCCCAGACTGCTGAGAAGCAGAACATATGAACTTAACTGCTGCACCACCAGGCCAGCCCCCAAAATAATTTTATATCCAAGCAAATTTTAGTTTTATTATATATAACAATAACCTTTTTACTCAGAGTGAGGAAGTGTCCTCTAGGATCATTTGGAAGAGAGAGGATGAACTTCAGGTAACAAGAGCTGAAAGATGAAACTACCGTACACATGGGAGCATGAGCATTCAATTTATTTAACCATAGGGCCAAGTGTTTACAATCTGGTAACATTCAATGAGAAATGAACAATGAAAATTCTGAAATAATATAACCAAAATGTTAAAAATAAGTAGGAGATGGTGTACATTTCTTTTATAATCAAGTGGTCAAGAAATATAATCTAAAGTTGGGATATTAAGACAAAGTTATTAAGAGAGAGGTATTAATTATATTTGAGTGTGTGGTGGCCAAGAAAATATGCCACTCTGGTCTCCTGCTGTGGGGAGCAACAGGTGGCCCCAGTTGATATCCTTCTGTATCCTGCATTCTCTCTAAATTCATGCTTCCTGCAGGATGTTTCCAGCAAATAACAGAGCAAGCAGGGTAAAAATGCAGTCTCTTTCCTGCAAAATGTGAGGCTTTGTTAAGGGATGACTGTCTCAAAATTTCCCCATTAGCCTGGTTGAAACATTGTTAGAACTGCTCTGCAGTCTCAGACACTTCCTGTCCAATCTTCCGTGCCCCTTTCCTTCCTAGGAGTCAGCCATACATTGTGAGCTGGAGGCTCCATCACCCCGCTTTCTCTTTCTCCCTTTTTTTCTTCACAAATATTTTCCTCCACAAATCTCATGCACTTCTCATGCCATTTTAGCACCTGTTTCTCAGATGATCTGAACTAACACACAGAGTGAACACTAGAAGAACTAATAACAAATAAGAACAATTGCGTTTAAGTTACATGGTGGAGGGAAGAGGGGGAATTAGGCTTAAAGTGAGTAGAAATATATTAAATTGTCCTTGTGCCTAACGAGAATTCCATAGATAGTCTAAATAATGCAATATACGTTACATTGTCATTGTTCAACTAAATTTATTGTAACTAAGATTTTTATTTCATTACAGGACAGACACATACGTGTGCATACAGGACTTCACACATACAGAAAGTAAGCTCAGACTATAAAGTGGCAAACATCAACAAAAGAGCCTCTAAAATAAACATAACAAAGAAAATACAGAAAAGACATAAAAAACATAAGGTAGGGGCTGGCCCCGTGGCCGAGTGGTTAAGTTCGCGCGCTCCGCTGCAGGCGGCCCAGTGTTTCGTTAGTTCGAATCCTGGGCGTGGACATGGCACTGCTCATCAGACCTCGCTGAGGCAGCGTCCCACACGCCACAACTAGAAGAACCCACAACGAAGAATACACAACTATGTACCGGGGGGCTTTGGGGAGAAAAAAGGAAAAAATAAAATCTTTAAAAAAATAAATAAATAAATAAGGTAAAAATTTTTTACCCCGAACTAAACCCCAAAATACTTGTAATTCAATAAATATAAATGAAATAAACTTAGCTAAAATTCAGAGAGTCAGTTGGATTAGCTCTATGTCTGCGGTTAACTCACTCTCAGGTGCTGGGGCTAGGAGTTTTTTGAGGGGTATACATTTATCCTTCTTTTTTAAAATTAGTTAGATAATGCTCTATCTACTGCCTTGTCTTGTTTTAAGCAAAAATCTCTTGCACATATGAATTCCACCAAAGATTCTCCTTATTTCCTTATGAATATTTTATGTATATCTTCTAACTTTACTAGTAGAATTTGCTTGTTAATATCCTTTCTCTTTATAATTATTTAGGGCTATGAATTTTCCTTTGAGTACTACTTTAGTTGTATCCTGTAGATTTTAATATATGCAGTACTTGATAGTCCATATTCTAAGGATTCTTTGATTGTCCCTTAACATTTTTAAAAATTTTGTATTTCCAAGTGGAAGGGTTTATTTTTTTCTCATCTTATTACTGAAGTTTTATTAAATTGTGAGCAAAGGATGTTATATGAACTGCTTTTACATTTTATAATGTCCATATATTAATATATGTACAACTATATTTTGCCAGTGTTATATGAGCAATGGGAAGAAAAACACTATATTTCAATTAGCTCCCCCTTATGAATTATGTTTTTTGGGGACATCTGTATACTTGAGGACTTTTTTCATCTTAACATTTCCTAGCTGAAAGGGAGCAAATGACTCTATGATGATTAGAGAGTGACCTGTCATATTGGGAAGTCCTTCCCATAACTGCCACCTTCAAAACCTCTCCTCTCTACATTGATAGGAAGCCAGCAAAAATAAGAAAATATTTGCAATCAAAAAGCCACTACTTTCTGGGAAGTGACTGAAGTCAGGAAAACTGCCATGAATAAGATGCCAACAATATTACAAACTTGCTCCAGACAAAAACAGACAAAAGGCAGAAACAGCAAATACATGGTGTTCACCTCAATTTTGCCTCATAAATATTACACAAGTACTTCTAATTGTTTGAACCTACATCCTATCCAGGACACTATATGCTAGGGAGGTCTAAAAAATGTAGTTTTAGCTTATCATTTTCTGGTGGGCTAAAAGCAGTAGGACCACTTAAAGAAGAGTATAAACTTTGTTCTATGCCAATGCATCAAATCTGCCAGTGCCACTCCTGCATACATAAAGTTCTAATCAATAAAAGTAACACGAGTCTATCTAACATGATGCAACTACTCTAGTATCATGGAAAACATATTTATTTTCTCCCCAAAATGGGACACTCACACTCCTAGTGGTCACTATATTCAAATCTCAGTGATAATTATTTCTCTACAAGATCAAACCCAACTACATTTTTCTTCTACCAATGGAACCAATTATGCCATTCAAAAATAGATTTTATATAAAATATCAGTAGAAAATCATCTGGGAAAAAGGAAATTGGGAAACGATAGATAGATAGATAGATGGATGGATAGATAGATAGATAGATAGATAGATAGATAGATAGATAGATAATCAGAGCAAGGAAGAAGAGATATGTAACTATTCCAATGTTACTTCTGGAACTGTTGATGAGACTATAATTGTGCTTATGTCACTATCTCCTTTTCTGCATCACCTCATTTTATGTTCCACCGCACTCAACCACTTCAAGTGACCCAAAACTTCATTCTTGTCATGATTTCTGTGTTCTTTACAGTCAAAATAATTGATCAAACTGGACACTTCATAGGAAACAGTAGGTATCAAGTCTCTGGTCATACGTTTTCACAGGAAAAGTGGACACCATTATATACCAATCAAATTTCTACCCGCTGGGAGAAGTTACATGCCTGACTGTCCTCCAAACTTACTTCCTAAATGAGATTGTAGTGTAGCTCAGCCCACTTCTAGGATGTGTGATATAAAGTTGTCTCCCATCCTGGTCATCTGGTCTCAATGAACTTGCCAAGAGCCTAGGGATGAGAGCTGAGAATAAGTGGCAATGCTGTGTGCGCACTACCACGGTGAGCTATGAACTCTGATGGAATAATGTTCCTGCAATAAAGGAGAGTTACTTATGCTACTTCCACGTGTTCTTCCTTCAAATTAATAAACTCTTTGCTCTAATCTAAATCGGCTTCTTATGCTAGATTACTCTTCATAAGTTCCTTTGAGTGTCTGGGCTACTATACAAGAATATTTCAAGATCTTTGATGTATGTCCTTCACAGGAAAATAAAATAATTATGAATTAAAATTTCTGTTCAGCCAATGGTCTCACATGAGTTGGAATACCATGAATCGATTTTAGAAATCCAATATCCTATGCAAATAAATAAAACTAAACTTTGTAATTTAAGCAGACTAGGCTACAGACTGCTATCTTGAGTAAGTTCCAGCATGTGTTGTGGACAAGCCTGAAGTAACCCAACTTATCTTTCTAATCATTATTTCAGAAGAATTAGATGCCAGGTTGAAAGCACATGGTCTAAGATTTTCTTTTAAAAACATTTTTATAAAAGCTGTCAGAGATATGGCAGTATAAGAACGTTAAATCCATTTGTCATTTTACTATTTCATTAATTTACATTTAGTTTGATGTCAATAGGAATATTTTATTTGCAAAAGGATGCTAATAAATAAAACACAATATGACAAGCCTGTATATATAACGAGTTATTTTCTTAGAGTAACTGATATATTAGAGTGGTTCAGATGCAGATCTTTAAAAAGATAAAATATGTTTTAATAAAATTCAAATTGCTACAAACTCAGGTGGAAGACAACAAAACATATTTCAAATAGCATATAATGAAAAACGTAACAGTGGCAGCAAACATTACAAATATGTAAACATATAGTTTTACTTTTCTCGTTGACATTAATTAAATGTCATAACCTTTTATATAAATTAAGAGAAAGTGATACTAAAGGATAATGAATGGTCCTATATAATAATTAATTATTGTCCCATTTGTCTGTGCAGTGAAAAAAATTCACTCTTGCCAAAATAAATGCTTGAAATTTTATCACCATAAATTATTTTTAGGATGTTATTAAGATTCAATATTTCACTAGATCTGAATGAAATAAGTAACCTCTGACTTTTAGAACTTAACACGATGCAATCGTGCAGAATGGAAGATTCACAAAAAATAATGGCTGGAAGAATAAGTGGATTTTTTTTCCGTTTAATGAATACTGAAAAGCGTGTTGCAAATACCCTAAGTCTTTTCTTACTATGTAAATCTTTCACATGAAACAAGGTTGCTGTCTGTGTAGGCTGGCATGCAATCGCGCCTTTCTTTGGTAGCAGCATCTGCATCCAAGTGCACACTAACACTCTTTTTTTCCTTTTACAATGTCCTCTGGTGCTAATTGAAGATTTCTATGATGAGCTCTGAATGTGCAGGAAATGCCTAGTAGGAGTCCAGACATTTGCAAATGGAATTTCTGGCTAGCTTATTATTCACTGTCTATGCTAGCATTTGAGCTTTAATTTTACTAAGCTGAAATCCCCTCTGTACTAGTTTAAACCATTATTTGTCAGTTTTAAAATTGAGTGTATAATACGTGTAATCTGAAATAAGTGATTTTAACATATTTTGTTATAGACTCAATGGATGGCTTAAAATTGAAATATAATAAAAATAGAAGTCAGCAAAATGTCTATATCAGGAAAAAAGTTTCAAGGTCACAACATTAATTTATATTGAATTTCCATTACAATTACTAACATTTTGCATTTTAAATGATGTACTCTTCATTTTTAAAAAAAGTTCCCATTATTATTGAATGAATAAAACACCTAAACTGAAAGGACTATATTTTTAGAGCTAACAAGTATTATATTTTTCAGAACTGTCAAGTAATATCGCCTTTCATAATAAGCTGTAATGAGTTGCTAGTCAAACAAAGAGCTCCTACATCATTTAAAACCAAAAAGAATGTGCTTCTCTGTAAGAGACAGAGTAAGAACAAGGGTTTACTATTATCAAAAGCACAAGGACATCATGGGAGAGTAGGAACCAAGACTGGGATGGAGGAGAGCAGAAAAGATAAAGAATGAATACATGAAAAGTAGTGTAGGTACATTATAGTTTGTCAGATTAGTGCAAACTCACTCGCTGCTTTCTGGCTTCCCTTCCCACAGTTTATCATAAGTGATTTTTACTAAGCTACAGGATGTTCTGAGTAATGAATGTACTTTATTAATTACATACAACTCCACCAATCTACCAATGAATCTTCAATAAGTCAATCGATAAATTGACAAATCAGCAAATTAATAAATTGATCACTTACCGTGGGTAAGGTATTGCTGACTATGACAACGAATATCCATAAATAGACTTTGAAGGTAATGTGCAAAGAGGAATTCTCAGTAGTGGTGTCATAAGCCAAGTCTCCCCGAGTGATCACTTTGAGAGTGAACACATATTTGGATTTTTTTTTCTATTGTAGTAAGAATACTTAACCTGAGCTCTATCCTCTTAACAAATTTTAAGCTCACAATACAGTACATATTGTTAGCTTTGGCACAATGTTGTACAACAGATCTTTAGAACTTATTCATCTTGCATAACTGTAACTTTCTACCCATTGAACAGGAAAGGAGGGTGGTTTTTTGTTAAGGGCAATCTCTTTGGAGAAGTCATATGCATTTAAAAATAACCACACACGGAGTTTCCTCAAAAATTAAAAATAGAACTACCATATTACCCAGCAATTCCACTTCTGGAAACATATCCAAAGGAAATGAAAACACTATGTCAAAGAGATATCTGCATCCCCACGTTCACAGTAGCGTTATTTACAATAGCCAAGACGTGGAAACAACCTAAGTGTCCATCGATGGATGAGTGGATAAAGAAGTTGTGGTATATGTATATATACACACACAGTGGAATATTATTCAGCCATAAAAAAGAAGGAAAATCTGCCATTTATGACAACACGGATGGACCTTGGGAGCATTATGCTAAGTGAAATGTCAGACAGAGAAAAATAAATACTGTGTGATCTCACTTATATGTGGAATCTCAAAAAACAAGAAAACAAACAAAAAACCCAACCATACTCACAGAAAAAGAGACCAAATTTACGTTTGGGGGGGAGGGGATTGGATGAAGGTAGTCAAACGGTACAAACTTCTAGTTATAAGAAAAATAAGTACTATGGATTTAATGATGACTATAGTTAACACTGCTGTATGGTATACTTCAAAGTTTTTAAGAGAGTAGATCCTGAGAATTCTCATCACAAGGAACAAAAATTTTCTTTCTTTTTCTTTTGAGATCTACGTGAGATGATGGCTGTTAAATAAACTCCTTGTGGTAGTCATTTCACAATATATGTAAGTCAAATCATTATGCTGTACACCTTAAACATGTACAGTGCTGTATGTCAATTATATCTCAATAAAACTAGAAAAAAATAAAAAAATTTAAAAATTAAAAAAATAACCACACACACACATAAAAGACTACAAGATTAGCATATTGTATTGATGTCAATATGCCGGTTGTGACATTGTACTATGGTTTTACAAGGTGTTACCATTGGTGGAAACTCGGTAAAAGGGCACACAAGATCTCTCTATTATTTCTTATAACCAAACGTGCATATATAATCTCAATAAAAATTTTAATGAAAAAAATAAGTACATAAAATCTAAAACTCTCAGAATAATTTTTGAATTCTCCACTTTTCTGATACCACTATCTAAAGCCTGCTTGGTTTTATTTCTTAAATTTGTCTCAATACATTCACTCCTATTGATTCTTGGCACCATTTTTCTAGTTAAGGTATTTGTCTTCCCTTGGTGATCTATGACAAAATGCCTCTACCCTGATTTCCTGGCTTATAGATCACTCATGCAAAATCCACACTCTGCACTGCTAATTGAGCATTCTTTCTTTGCTTAGAGATAATCAAGTAGCTCTCCTTCTTAAAGACTTGTTGGCTCTAGAAATGAGTGTGGCAAGTTTGTGCCACATTCACCGTTCCAGCACCTTTTCCTCTTGTTATTGGTCTCATTATAGTTATAAAACACTGATCTCAAGCAGAGATGTGAAAAAGATTAGAAAATGTTATTTGTGGCCTCCCGCTCTATGTCCTGGTTCCTAATTCCCTAGCTTACTAAGGCCCTAATTCAATGTCTGGCTACTCAGGGATTCATACAATAGCTGGGCAAAGTGACAGGACAAACAGCTGCTCATGTTAAATAATGTGTTAACAGTATTAATGAAAAATTCCAAGATGGCAGTAAACAAATTTCATATTTTTTCAATCATTTTATAATTTTATTAAATATACCTAAATCCACATTTGGCTGAGAAATATTTTCTAGTCTTAACAATATGTTTCTTAAAACCTGGCTTTAAAATTCTATGAAATGTAAATAAATTGTATCTATTTTACTAGTTGAAAAAAATAAATACTTTGTGGAATAGGCAAAAAAAGGAAAAGTATGTTAACAAAGGAAAAGTAAATAGCATGAGGAGGATCAAAAGACTGGGTAAGTCCACTGAAAACATCACACCTTTTATACATGTAGCTTGAAGAGAAATCACTGAGAGTAAGATAGTTAGGTTGAAGAAAAAGTCCTTTTATGAACAGAAACAAAAATCTTACCCTCTGAGAACAAAGGCCTGAATTTTTAGAGTAATTTTGAAATATCTTCCAATGATAGAATAAGACACTCAGGAGGCTCAGTTCAAGCAAGAAGAGGTCTGTAATAACAAGGGTAGCCAGGTCCATTCTTCCATCATTCGACAGATATTCTCTGACTCCAAATAATAAGTATCAGCAAATAAGATTTTATGGGTTTTCTTCATACAATGGAGGGGCATTTAGTTTCTAAACTTTCTCCCTTTTATACCCAAACTTACGTGACATTTTCCAGGAAGTCGGGTCTCAAAAATTCATAGATTCTGAGTTTATTAACTTTGAGCTGTCCTTAGGGGATTAGTCTGGGTCACCTGCTTTTTTTATTTCCCCAGGAACCATTGCTTAGTAATTGGGATAAAAATGGATCACAGATCAGTTGTTTTACCTGCTTCCTCGCCAACCATCAACTTCTAAAACAAAATTGTGAAACATGCGCAGTAGTTTAAATATTGTGTGTTAAAAAATAATAATAAACGCTATAACTTCACAATCAGACTTTCATATATAAATGGAGATTTTGGTTTTTGAGTTTTCAGTTTTTGGTTTTTTTTACCCAAGATAAAATGCACGCTGGGGGAAAATATTCACTTTAGTAAACTTTGAACGTTCATTTTAAGGTTCAAAGAACAAAGGACCAGGTGGAGCAGTACAGTAGCGCCCTCCAATCCAATCAGGGTAGAAGCTGCAGAGCTCCTCCAGACGGGAAGGTGCAGCCGGGCCTGTGAAGGCGCCTAAGAAATGAGCTTCTTGCCTATGTGCGTCCCTGTGGCTATGTGATTCTGCTTTCATTTTTCTCACTGCTGTTGTCTCGATGGAAGCAAATACAATAAACCAAAACCTCTGCTGCCACAGTCTGTGAAGGATCTTCAGTATTCTTCAATAAAATACATCAGAGAATCCTTAACCGCTGCTAACTGAGGAGGAACTTGCACATCTGACTCAAACTGTAAATAGTTCTTTTTGGCCAAAATACTAAGGCCTGTAAAACACTTTCCTTCCAGGGTAGCAGAGTCTGGAGAAAGCCTAAAACCATGTGTGTAACCAAAGAGACCAAAAGACCAAGACACCAAAGAGAAGTTTCTACCTGGCAGAAACAAACCATCTATATTTGATTGATGGTTATATTAGGTCCCCAGCAGGTACACAAAGTATGGGAATGGGAACAGGAGTAGCTAGAATTAAAGTTCAAGTTCTTGCTTTGTGCAATTGCAAGAGAGAGACTAAGAATATCCACCAATTCATACAAAAACCTCAATACTATGAAGCATCGCTGAAAAGGATCCAAACAATAAATAAGCTTATGATAAAAGAAGAAAAGATAAAATCAGGACGAAGAGAGTAATTTTGCTTTGCCACAAACAGCTTGTGGTTTTGTAATATATACCCAGGTACTCACCTGGACATAAATTTATGCTCACTTTTGACAGTAAGCGTAAGTCGTGAGTTTAGTCACTTTCAGTTAATCATTTTACTTTCATTCACAAAGTCTTCAGTTATAGGACACTTCATAAATTCTTTAAAAAGGTACCTGGATGGAGACATGTCAACAGGACGGAAAAACTAAACTCTTAGAGCAGCCAATGGCCAATGTTGCAACAACCTGAGCAACCAAATAAATCATATAGTGTCGGATTAAGCAATCTTAGTATTTTATACTCACCAGTAGTACTGGTATGTCAGTGTACTACTGGTGAGGATAAAATAAATACCCACAAGTCAATAATGATATAAATAAATAATTGACTATGTTAATCTACGGGGTAGAAGACGCAAATCTCTCATACGGAAGAATTCCAAATAATTTATGTAGATGCTCCCCCTTAAGGAGGTGGAATATAACTCACTACCCTTTGGGAGAGGTTTATGCTTAAGGACTTGCTTCCAAAGAGTACAGTACGGAAATGGGGGAGAGACTTTACAGCGGAGAAACCTGACAAACATTAACTGGAGCCAGGTGATCAAGGTCAGCATCATTAGTGATATGTCACATTGATAGCACACTCCCTTAATATGATGTATCGAGAATGGCACTTTGCCTCTGTGGTCTTTCTCCCCAATACCTGTATCTCCAGTCTTATAACATGAGACAAACTTTATACATACCCATAATGAAAGATACTACAAAATACCTGACCAGTACTTCTCAAGACTGTCAAGGCCATCAAAAACAGGGAAAGTCTGAGAAACTGTCGCAGACCAGTGGAGGTTAAAGATAAATGATGACTAAATGTAACGTCATATTCTGGATGGAGTCCTGGGATAGAAAAAGTACATTAGGGGAAAACTAGTGAAATACAAATAAACAGTGGTGTTTAATTAGAGGTAATGTACCAAGATTGGTTCCATAATTGTGGCAAATGTACTATAGTAATTTAAATGTTAGCAATAGGGGAAACTGAGTGTGGGATATGTGAGAGTGCTCTACACTATCTTTGCAACTTTTCTATAGATCTAAATATATTCTAAAATCAAATGTTAATTTTAAAAAGTGCATATCCACTCACGCGCAAGGCATTTGTATTGTAGAGATCCAAATGACAATTACAGCTAAGATATTCACGCTTTAATAAGCAGTCTTTATAAGAAACAGCCCTTAAAGATTACCTTCTTGCCAATTTGATCTTCTGTGTGTATACTCTGCATTGCAATGATGTATCATTAAATTCTATTAATTATCTATTTCCACTCTCAAATAAATGCAATCTATTAGCATGTGGGCTCCTAGGAAAGAGGTATGTATGACATAAAAGAAACAAAATAAAAAAGAATTGGATAAATATGCCCAGAGAAATTGATCTCCAATATTAAGAATTTTCATTAGTATTCTCCACGCATCTAGTTAAATTTCATCAGAGAATGCAACCCACTCTGGTTATGTTTTGAAAGGCCATCTCAAACTCTCAAATTTATCAACATAGAATCCTTTGAATAAGCTTCTAACCACATTTCAGTCTAGAGCTATTTCTTTCCTCTGCACAATCAGCCTACAAGTTAATTCCATTTTCAGCTTTTACTAAGTTTTGATATTTCACTTAATGGTCATTTTTAGCAAAGGTAAACATTTGCTATGATTTCCTGAGTGGTATTATATATATGCAGAAATCAGCAAAGCTACACTGCACAGAGGATCACAAAGACCTCCATGGCTCAGTCTCCAGCAAAACAATATGCTCCAGCAAAGCACCCTGCAAGGATCTCAATTCAAATTTACGCATTGGCAAAATTACAAGTATCTTCATGGCACATTCCTTCAGGGTCTTCCAACTATTAGTTGGAACTAAATTATTAAGCTGAAAAAGACAAAGTTCTACTGATTTTTTTGTAGCTAGATTATTTTTCAACCAGAGAACTACTTGGAAGAAAGTCCCTAACTTTAGTGTATTTTGACAACACTGGCTTTATCTTTTATAGCTTTTTTTTTATTATTATAAAGGAAAACTATTTTATAACTAAAATTAAAAGCATCTAACATGTTCTCTTCCCTGTTACCTGAGAACAGTTTCTCTTTTCCTGAGTGAGTAGCTAGGTAAGGAAGGGAGACCTTCTGGAGAGTTCTCATATTAGTCATATATAGAGTTAGGTGGGATAGCTGGATGCTTCTTTCACATGGACACACATTTAAACTGCGTGGCACTACTAGTATGTGTTTCCACATCCACTTTGCAGGATACCTCAACAGGATAATAGCCAGGGTAAAGCTAGTTATATTTTACTACCACTTTAACACTGGTTTAACATAAAGATAATTTACAAATTACAACTTTGGGGGTCAAAAATACATTGCTCATGGCACATTTTTAGTGCTCATATTAACTAATCTATCAATAATATTCCACAGGTTGAATACTCCTTCCTACCGAAAGCTCTCTTCCCTAAATATGTACAAATATTTGTACAACACTAAGCATCTGCTCTACCATCTCTGTTTCCCTGTGCTTGCATCAATATTGTTTTGCAATCTGCACTGCCCATTTAATGAGGTAATCTAGCATTTGCTCAGAATCGCATGTGATCAGCAACTAATTATAAAATGGTACCCAAACCATGACATACCTAGTGATCCTTTACAGCAAACAAAATTAACTGATTTCCCCATTTCTAGTATAGTTTCCATCTCATTTACTTGGACAGCTATATTTAGTATTATGAAATCAGTCAAAGAAATAAAATTCTCAGAAGACACTATAATTCAGCAATTGCCTTTCATCATGACTTCTCCTCCTCATTAAAAAATATATTGATGACCTATCTGAACATGATACTCTTCAATATTACATATGAAGAGAGGTAAAAAATACTTTTCCTTTTCTGTAAGGTATTGTGATTTATGAAATGTTAGAGTGTAGCCAAAAACAAAAGACTTTACAATTTCCAAGTAACTTTTAGATGCATTTTCTTAGTTATATACTATGTATAAATTTCATTAATATTATGAGAGAGCATGAAATAAATAACTCTATTGCTGCTGATTTGATTTAAATGCTCAGCATCTCGCACCACAGCTATTCCCCTAGTTCCCAATGGTTCTCACTCTCTTTCAATACATTCTCTAAGTTTCTGCCAAGTGAGCTTTCTGTAACAGCAATCTCATCATGTAACTGCACTGCTTAACACCTTCTATGGTCTACCAGATAAGTCCATTTGCCTGATTATAATAGGAAAGGCTCTTCCTATGAGTATCTAATTATCTGTCTGTGACTTGAACTTTAAGCCACAACCAAACAGAAATCTTTATAGTTTTTTGAATGTGTCAATAACTCCCATATATCCACATTGATTCCTCTGCAATGTGTTTTTCTTTGTCTTACTCAGGGCCCGCTATCTACCCCTCTCCGTAATGCATACCCGTCATCAACCTACTCATAGTTTACATATAAATATATACCTCGTGTACATACTTAATTTACAAGAAAAATATTTACAAAGACAAAATCAGGAGAATAAATAACTTGACCTAACTCATTCATCTACTCTGATCTTCATTTAGGGCCAATGGGGAACCATTGACCAAACACAACTAGAAGATAGAATCCCTGGGAATATGTTAACATAATCTAGGCAAGGAAATATGACAGGAAATAATGACGTACAGCTAATGGGCATTAATATAAAAAGATACCTTTAAGTTACTCGAAAGAAGTGCTTCACAACACTTCCTCATTTTATTGGTTAACACATTCACTATATCTAGTCTGCTGAAATATCATTCAATTAACATATATTAAATATGAATTCCTGAGTTTTGGTTCCTCTACATGCTATGTAGTGGCACAAACCTATCTCTTCTGTTGATTAGAACTAAAAAGGCTGGACAAAATGTTAACACAACTACCTAGAGACACTAAAAGAAAACAAAAGCAAGCAGATTATGGAAAGGTGTAAAAATTAGAGAAACAACCTACACGGAGGTGAGCTCTCCAGTTTTCTTTTTCCTTTTAGGACTTTGCCCCAAGTGTGGTGGGGGATGGAGTGTGTGTGTGTGTGTATGTGTGTGTGTGACGTTGCAGAACAGCATGGACTCATGAGGGATATAATTTCAGGAGAAACCCATGTTTTATTGTCAGACAAAGGAGAAAAAAGTTCTCCCGTGGGTGCAGAATGTAGATGGATTCCTATAGAGGAAAAAGCCAGGGAAGAAGGATCCCCTAATTCTGCATACACTCCCACAAAACTCTCAGCCTAACCTCCAACTATTCACACCCAGCACAGATCCAAATCAGCAAGCGAAAGCTTAGAGAACTAAATGAGGTGTGAACCACCGTACGTAGAAGGCAACTTAGAATTTGTGGTTTCAAGATAGCCAGGTCGATTTTCTGTTAATACAGAAATGTCAGCATTATCCAGAAGAGTATAACAGAGCCCAGAGACTACACAACACGATATTCACAACATCCAGATACAATTCAAAGTAATTCAACGTACAAAGAACTAGGAGAATGCAGAAAATTCTCATGGGAAAATGTGATTAAGAGATGTTAACACAGAGATGACCGTAATATTGGAACTATCAGACAGAGACCTTAAATCAGTTATAAAAGTGTTTCATAGAGTAGATAAAAATGCACTTGAAATGTGAAAGATATAGGAAATTTCAAGAGAGAATTTGAAACTATAAAAAAGAACCAAGTGAAAAGTTTAAAACTGAAAAATGCAATGTCTTAAATAAAAAGTCAGGATGGGCTTAACAGCAGAATGTAAATAACAAAGGAAAGAGATGATGCACATGACGGTATGTCAATAGGAATTATCCTATTTGAAGCACTTGTCCCCAGCAGATCTGTTCTTACGAGAAATACTAAAAGAAATTTTTCAGTCTGGAAGGAAACGATACGAGAAGAAACTTGATCCTTTAGAAATGAAGGAAGAGTAACAAATGTACAAGTCAGGGTAAATACAAAAGACATTTTTTCTTCTAAGTTTAAAAAATACGTTGACTATTAAAGCAAAAAGGCCTTTTGTGGTTATCAATATATACAGATTTAACACATAGCAACTATAATATAAAAGTGAGTAAAGTGTTCACCTATATGTTTTCAAGTTTCTGCATTTTGCATCTAGTAGATTGTAAAATTTTGGGTGTGCATTTGGCAATCCAAAGAACAAATAAAAAAATGGTCTGATGAGATATGGCATAAAAGCCAATAGATTAAAAAGAAATACCAAAATATATTTACATAGAACAAAAGGAGGCAGAAAATTGGGAGTATAGAAACAAAAATGGAGGAGACAAACAGGGCATAAATAACAAATTAGTAAACCTAAATCCAAGGATATTAAATGGTAATGGTCCAAACACCCCAAGAAAAGGCAAACCATGATGGAAGTTTTTAAAAACTTAGAGCATACTATAAGATGCCTATAAGAGCTGAAAAATAAATGGACAGAAATAGATATACAGTGCCGAGAGGAAGCACAAGAAGGCTAGAGAACCTATTTTATTATTTGATACAATAGAATTTGAGACCAAAGTTCTCCTCAGAGATAAAGAGAAATTGTTGTTTACGATAAAAGGAACAAATTCATCAGAAAGCTTGCAATCTTAAATTAGTATGTGCCTAATAATAGAGCCTCAACATATGTTGAACAAAAATATAATTAAAGGGAGAAGTAGACAATTCCACAATCATAGCAGGAGATTTGAACGATTCTCCCTCAGTGATTGATAGAACAACTAGCAAAAACATCAGTAAGATTATAAAAGATTTCAACAGCACTATGAATCACCTTGATCTGTATCCAACGGCTTCACAATATGTATTCTTTTCAAGTGCACACATGCATCCACTAAGACAGACCATATGCTGGAAAATAAAACAAGTCTCATTAAGTTTCAAAGGATTCTGTTCCCACAACAAAATTAAATTAGGAATCAGTAAAAATTAAAACAAAAATAAGAAATTAAATATTAAAAAATATTTTGAGGAAAACAAAATATCTGGGGTTTAAAGAACACACTTCTAGATAATTCAGAGGTCATATATAAAATCAGAAGGAAAATTGAATAACAATGAAAATACAACATGTCAAAATTTGTGGAATGTAGCTAAAGCAATGTTTAGCAGAAAACTTATACTGTTAAACACTTATAGTAGAAATAGCAAAGAGAAAAACCAATGACATAGGTTTAACTTTAAGAACCAGATAAAGAAGAACAACACAAAGCCAAAGTAAGTATGGGTAAGGAAATTATACCAAAAAGAGTAAAAATAAAGGAATTAGAAAACAGTCAATGGAGAAGATTAGCAACTAAGATTAGCTAATTCTTTAAAAAGATCAGCAGAATTTACAAACTCTTACCTAGATTTATAACATAAATCACCAATATTAGGAATGGAAAGGGAATTATTATGACAGATTATACAGTTGTTAAATGGATAATAAGAGAATATTTTGAACATTTAAATGTCAACACATTCAAGCCATTAGAAAGAATGGAAAATTTGAAAATTATAACCTATCAAAGGAGAAACAATGAGAAACAGAAAGCTTGAATAGTCCTATATGTTTTATTTGTTTGTTTTTTTGCTGAGAAAGATTAGCCATGAGATAATACCTGTTGCCAATCTTCCTCTTTTTTTTCTTGAGGAAGATTAGCCCTAAGCCAACATCTGTGCCAATCTTCCTCTACTGTATATGTAGGTGACCACCACAATGTGGCTGACAAGCGGTGTAGGTCTGCGCCTGAGATCTGGACCCATGAACCAGCATTGCTGAACTGGAGCAGGCTGAACTTAACTACTACACCACTTGGCCGACCCCCCATACGTATTTTATAAGTGAATTTATTATCAAAAATATTTCTCAGAAAGAAAATTTCAGGTCTATATAGTTTCACTGATAAATTCTATCAAACATTCGAGGAATAAATAACATCAACACTACACAATATATTTTTTAGAAAATTGCTGGAGGGATCACTCCTCACTCATCTTATGAGGTCTGTACAAACTTAATACCAAAACCTAGCAAAGATACTATAAAAAGGGAAATTTCAAAGCGGTATCTCTCATGAATAGTTCTTAACAAAGTATTAGAAAATCAAATCCAGCTACACAAAAGGGATACTGCAATGTGTTCAAGTCGGCTTTATCCCAAGAAAGCAGAATTGACTTAACAATAAAAAAAAAAAAAAGCATTCAATGAAATTCAACAGACTAACAAAAAAAAAAAAAAAAGAAAAAAGAGATACATTTAATTCAGGAGAGGCAGGAAAAGCTTTTGGAAAAAATCAACACTGAGCCATGAAAAAAACTTCTTAGCAAACTAGGAATAGTAGAGAGTTTTCTTAAACTGATAAAGGATATTTGTGAAAAACCCTTCATCCAACGTTATACTTAATGTCAAAAGACTAATGTCTTTTCATTGAATTAAACTCTTTGCCCTGAGTAAGAGAAGAAAGCAAAGATGCTGATTTTATCACTTCTATTCAAAATTTTACTAGAAAAAAATCATATTCTTATATATAGGCAAAAAGAATTGGAAAATAAAATTTAGAAAAAATCAGTTTATGGTGGTACCAAAACACCCAAAATAACTAGGACTATTTCTATCAAAAGACAACTAATACTTCTACACACAAACTAAAAATCATTGCTAAGAGGTAGCAAATGAAACCTAAATAAATGAAGAGATGCATGCTATTCAAAGACTAAAAGACTTTGTATTGTTAAAAAGGCAATTATTCTGAAATGGAGCTATATCGGCAACATAAGTTCTATAAAAATTTTAGCAGCCTTTTTTGCAGAAGTTGTATGCTGATTCTAAAATTTATATGGAAATGCAAAGGACTTAGAATGACCAAAGCAATTATATATGTAATAAATGTATATAATATATTGGATAAATATATATAATAAAAATATATGTATTTAAAAATGAACCTAGTTGGTTAAGTTACCTAATCTGATTTCAAGACTCACTATAAATCTGTAGGAATCAAGACAGTTTGGCATTGTGAAGAAGACAAATACATAAATCAATGACACATATAGCAAGTCTAGAAATAGACCCACTCATATGTGGTAAATTGATTTTCAGCAAAGATGCCAAGACAACTCAGTAGGGTAAGGAAAGTCTTTCAACAGATGATGCTGGATCAACTGGATAGCCAAATTGGGGGCGGGGGGTAGAGCATCATCACTTACTTAACACTATAAAGAAAAATTAGCTTCAAATGAATCATAGACCTAAATATACAGAAATTCTAAATGAAACTAGAAAATCATCATGCTCTTAGGCGCGAAGCATTTCTTGTGTAGACCTTAAAATCACAAAATATGAAAGAAAAATTCATAAATTGGATTTAATTCATATTAAAACATTTTGCTCTTTGAAAGATATCACAAGAAAATAAAAGACAAGCCACTAGGAAATAATATTCACAGCATATATATCAGACAAAAGACTTGTGTTAAGAATGTATAAATAACTTTATGACTCAATCATACAAAACATTAGTTATCATGGAAATGCATATTAAAACCGCACATTGAGACAACACTATATACTAATCGGATGGACTAAAAATAAAAAGACGTCAAATCAAGTGTTGTTGAGGCTATTGTGCAACTGAAGCTTCCACTCACTGCTGGAGGGAATTTAAAATGGTACATCACCTGGGAGAGCAGTTTGGACTTTTCTTAAAAAGTGAAGCATACACAAATCAAGTCATGTTGCCCTTCAATTCCTAAGCATTACCCAAGACAAATTAAAATGTTTGCTACAGAAAGATTTGTACATAAATGTTCTTAGTACCTTTATTCGTAGTAGCCAAAAACTGGAAGTAACCCAAAAGTCTATCTTATGGGAAAAATAAACAAATTATGCTATGTTCATATAGTGGAATATTGCTCAATAAAAGAAAGAAATGAACTATAGATTCATACAGTAATATGAATGAGTCTCAAATTTATTATGCTGAGCTAAAGAGATTAGATTGAAAAAGAATGCATACTGTATGATTTGTATTATATAACATTCTAGAAAATAGAATTTAATATATAGTGACTGAAAGCACACTACTGGCTGCCTGAAGATGGGGCTGGAGGGAGGAATGGAATGCAAAGGGGCACAGAGAATTATTGAGGGGTCTGGACATGCTCATTGTCTTGATTGTGGTGATGGTTTCATAGCTGTAGACATATGTTAAAACTATCAAATTATATATAATTAAATACATATACTTTACTGTACTTCAATTATACCTCAATAATGTCGGGAAATATAGGAAGAAAATAGATAGATGGATAGATAGATAGAGGATATAGATATAGATAGGTGAGAGAGAGAGATTGAGTCTGTGGAGAATATTAAACATCAAATGAGACAGAGTCTTTTCCCTCAGGGGATTTTCAGTCTTGTGGGATGGTAGTATCTGTACCAAGATGTATAACAAAGCATATTCAAATAAGTTTTCCAGGAAAATGGAAGAAAAATAGCTGCTTACAAGTCAAAGGAAATAGAATTCACTTTCATCTGTGAGACATTGAAGGCCTCATGTTAGGGAGAAGGATTTGAACTTTGCCTTTATGTTTGGCTAGAATTTTGACAGGTAGATTTTGCATAGGGAGTCAAATTTGAGCTGAGGGTACTCTGCATAAGGAGGAGATCAAAAGCAAAGTTACGACATAAAGGACAGGTGTGTTACAGCATTGCAAGTAGTCCTTCATAACTCAAGTGTGGCATGCCTATATGACTATTATGGGAAACTGAGGACCCAAAAATATTAGTTAAAAAAAAACTATGACATCACTGGTTTGGCAATGAATGTTTCCTAATATTTCCTCTCAATGCTGTGTTATTGAAAGGTTTAGCTGGTAAGAAAATGCTACAGATAATCATCTGGAAGGGTTCGGAGATTGTGGCAATGGTGGGAATGCAAAAGAGGAAATGGACATGAGATATAAAAGTAACTTGAACAGATCTTGGAAATTATTTAGATGCCAGAGTGCGAAGAGTTGCTTAAGAGGAGAGGAAAACTCAAAGGAAACTCCAAAATTTAATCTTGGATGACATAGAAAGTGGTAGCACTGTTGACAGAATCAGAGATTTAAATGAAAACATCTAGTCTGGTGGAGTGAAGTAGGTTTGGGACAGTGGCGTGGAGAAGATTTTGTAATATCTAGGTAGATAGCCCAGGAGATGCTTGAAAGAAAAGTCAGAGCTGGAGGTACTTATTTGGGTCTTATCTGTAAAGAGACAGTACTTGACAGTGTGACTGAAACATAGGGAATAGAAAAAAGGATGAGTTTTATCTTTTTTCTATTTCAATATGCTCCTTTCCTTTAATTTTCAAAGTACTAGTAAGCAATATTTTCCCAAGTACAAGCAAAGAGATAAAATGGGAATTTTAGAGAAAACATCCTAACATGTTTCAACTAATTTTACAAAAAACAAGATACTATATTACGGGGTAGCTATGGGGTAGCTTTGCTTCAAAGCTTTTCTCTGAATGGAAAAATATCAGCCTCTAGTTCTGATTCATCTGATGCTACAACAGTGTGGGACTGGTAATGTGAAAGATATCATCATTCTACATAGGAGCCAGCCCAGTGGCACAGTGTTTAAGTTCAGCATGCTCTGCTTTGGCGTCCCTAGTTCACGGGTTTGGATCTCTACACCATTTGTCAAGCCATGCTGTGGCAGCAACCCACATACAAAATAGAGGAAGATAGGCACGGATGTTAGTTCAGGGCCAATCTTCCTCAAGCAAAAAGAGCAAGATTGGCAACAGATGTTAGCTCAGGACCAATCATCCCCCCCCCCAAAAAAAAGAGAGAGAGGATATTATTCAACTTGGCACACTATTGGTTTAAAGGTTGTTAATGACAGCAAAACCTATCTGATGTCTAATAAAAGCAAAATCCTATCATTGTATTCTCATGATGATTGTGCAAGATGTAAAATGTAGGCTCTTGAAATATCTACAGGAAAATAAAATATATAACCATCACTCTATAATACCTAGGTCATTTCAAAGTTAGTCTATGCAGGAAAAGAGAGATTAAATAAGCCACTTGTAAATCCTGTTCCTACTTGATCCCACACTAAGCAGAGGCTTACCAGCTGAAGAGTGCTTCCAGTACTGTGGCATTCTTCCTGGCAGCACAGAGATTGATAGGATAGAATCTATTTACTGAGCTAACTACAGCACTTACAGATAATGCCTCACTCAATATAGAAGCTCTCTGCAAAAATTGAACAATATATCCTTTTCTAAATGTGCTCACTATCTTTAAAAGTGTCCTTTTGATGGAGTTTATATTATAGAAAAGGAAAAGGTTGAGATTGAAAAAACATTGCACAATATCCTAGGTATGTATGTTGTATTTGTCTATTCCCACTTCAGTCCATATAATTCTTACAGAAAGAAAAAGAGTTGGGGTGGAAATAGGATAAGAAAGTGGGCTAGATGGTTTGATTTTAAAATAACAAAAATACTTTAATACTCTTCAAATCATTACATTTCCATTAAGGTCTTCAGGGTATAGCAAAGATATAGTAAAGATAGCTGTACTCATCTACAGATATGGATAGGCAGTCCATAGCACAGCCTCCAAAGACTGGAAACCCTGACGATTTTCAGTGCTGCAAGTTAATCTTCACTGGCCCAGGCATCATCACTATTCAAAGGGGAGTTCTAAACTTCCAAACAATTTTCCAGCTTATGAAATGGATATGATTATATAAAGATTGATTAGCTTATTTCTGAAGTCACATTACCACTTGTCACTTGATTACAAAGTAATATGAGCAGGAATATTGTTTTGTCTTGACAAAATGTGTTACACATTGTAGGGACAATCTTTCCTAATTTCTACAAATAAAATAAACATTGTGCACAGGTATAATCATGATATATTCTTATAATAAGTACTATACATAAACAGTTAAGCACAAAAATGAGAAAGTTCTTTGTGAGCTTGTGGGCACTGTAAACATAAAGGATTAAAAGTGAGTTACTAGTGCAAAGAACAAATGCCTGGGAGCCCAGAGTCTACGATGCTGTGTGGCTTTGGCAAACACACATTTCTCTGGATCCCAATTTTCTTGTTTTTCACATAAAGGTTGTAGCTTAGAGGATGCCTAAGAGCATTTTCAACCATAACATTTACAACCCCCATGATTCTAAGTCACTTTGTGTAAAAATGTATAGAATTGGATAAAGAGAATATCAGCAATACTGCTATTAAAAAATAGAATTTGTTCATTTTCATATATTTTGCTACCAGGGATAGAAATAATATCATCAGTGCTAGGATGAATTCCACAACCTATATTTCCTCTCTATTAGCTCATAATTTATCCCCTCTCTTTCAATAAGGCTGATGATTTAGGTTCTTATTGAAGGGGTTTTTGCTCTTTTCAGAAAGGCCCTTATACTTCCTAGTAATGAAATGACCTAGGGAAATTATTAAACAAACGGATTTTAGAAATTCTAGGAGTGTGTCTTTTTTTTTATAGCTAAATATGGATTCTGGATCATTTTCGACGAAGTCTCTGAGATGGGACCATAGCTTCATCCTTGTCCATTTCTCCTAACTATGACCAAGGAGAAATGTAGCCCAGTCATTAAGGCTGCAGATTTTACAGTCAAATGAGCCCGCTAATCTCACTTTATATCTTATAAAGTATGTCTTATATACTCTTCTCTCCTCAAACTTGCAGAAATGTTAAGAATGATAACTTCGAGGTAATACAGAATTAGGGGAGAAAACATCCCCATCTTCAGGAGTGGTAGGTCAGTGTGCCAGCAAATACGGGTCTTCAGAGTAATGTTTGTTTCTCAAGGCAGCAGTCTGGTGAGAGGGCAAGAAGCCCAGTGTGGAAGGAAAAGATGGAGAAGTTTTATACAGCTGAAGCAGATATAAAGCAAAACTTGGAGCCACTTTTTAAAAAAATAATAGTTCATAATTAGATATGTAGGGCCTCAATTTCATTTGTATTCACAGTCTGAAGGAAGTGCAGTGTATATCTTATGAAGGTTGCAAAAATGGAGAATAATTTAGAGGGTTCAATCAGAAAGATAGTCATAGAATTTAAATCAAAGAACTTTGAATAGGTCCATCCACAATAGAACGGCCTTGCCAGGGAGGTCGGCTGCCCATCACAACAGACGTGCAGTTTCGGGGGTGGGGAGAGTCAGATACTTGGTGGTGAGCTGGGGTAAATTGCTTTTAAAATCCTTTCAAAATTTTGAGCCTATTCCTAGATCCATTCTTTCCTGTTATTCTCGGGGGAAAGATCCTAGCTTTTTAAAATGGATGTTGGTGCTAATTAGCAGTAGTATAAACAAGATGTTTCAATGACATGTTATCCTAACTAGTGCTCGATTATGCTAAATTCTTTCCACTTGAACACTTCAAGAGTAGCATTTATTGTGCTAATCATATAATATTATAATTGTAATATAATCATTTATATAGCTCTAATAATATCCTATAGGTTTTTCTAGATTTTCTTTTTGACTTATTCTATAGGGCCACTATCAATCCATTCAGCCATACATAGACCATATTTAGCAAGTTTGTACACATTTAACCATTGGATTTGTTTGATTTCACTGATTATTACTAATTACCATTGTAATTCAAAGTATTACTAAGTTAGCATTGCAAAGAATTGCATATTTATATCTTTTCTTAAATGGAGAAGTGAATATTTATAGGATTATCTTCATTTTATATTTGTATTTATAATGTTAGATATGTAAAAATGCATGTAATATATATGTAAATTATGAAGCAAAATAATAAAATCAACACACATGAACCTACCAATAACCTTAAGAATGAATTATAACCAGCTTTGTTGAATCTATTTCTGTGCTCCTCCACTGTCCCATTACCCTGTCTCCTCTCAGGGATAAACACTACTCTGATATTTTTCATCTTCCCCTTACTTTCTTTTTGCTTTTAAACCCATAATAATTTGAACATATATCATATGCTGTACACATCTCCATGTAAAAGTACCTAAAAAGAAAACAATATGCTAAATTAAAAATGGAACAATACATGGAGAGAAAGAGTGTGAGTATTTAAAATGTCATACATTTTAAGCAATTTATTTCCACATAAACATCAGGCTCTTGTGTAGCAGATTTTAAGATTTAGCGAAGGCCAAAAGGATAATCAACCAAATTCTAATAATTTCTAAAATAGTCATTCTATTGACCTGAAAATGGCCTATATGCTTCATCCTTGCGACTTTATAGACTGTATATAAGAACAATACATGTACTACATTTCAAAATATTTTCTTCATTTAAAAATGCTTAAATCCCCTCAATAATTCAGCCTGAAAACTTATTTTGAAATATTCACAGAGTTTAAGGAAATGCAGATCTGAAATCCACATATTAACACTTGTAAAATATGTTATTCAAATTTTTACATATGGATTTGGAGCTCTTTTCATAGTCAATTGTGAAAACAAATTATAATAATTATTATTACATTTGTCCAAGTTTCAGTTACAGTAACCGTTCTATTTTTACAAAACCCCAAATTAAAAATATATGTTGGAAAGTAGGAAGCTGGTAATGATATTCCTAAAGGCTGACTTTGTGATCAAATATCCATCAGTGAAGAGAGAACCAGATAGCCTTAAAAGAGAATTTTTATCAAAAGTGTATTTCTGTGCACAGAAGGATGAATCCTGAAAGTAATATCTAACCTTTCAAAAGAGTTGACGGAAACAAAATGTACACTAGGGTTTGGAAGGAAGAGCTATTGCTTCTGCTTGCCATAAAATGTTCAGGTTAATAATTGCATTCTAACTTCAAAATGATTACAGTCTCAGTGAAACTTAATATAACATTAATTTTTGTTATGTTTTTATTATTAAACATTGCACGAGTCTGCATCTCCACTTGGTAATTGAAGGGAAAACCAAAGAGTTGAGTCAATTGTATGGATAATTCAAGCAAAAGAAATTTCTCAATTCAGCTGCTCTGCAGTGATCTAGTATTTTCTTACAAAAAATAAAATCAGATGTTTCTTTGCTTACATAAATATTTATAAAATATTTTAAAATCTCTAAAGTTACATTTTTAACTCAAGTCTGTTGAAATAAAGGAAGAAATCTGAAGGAACTAAAAGTTTCTTTCTTTTAGCTGATGCAGAGCAGAGACTACAGTCTCCAAAGAGACTGTTCAAAGAAATTAAGTACAGAACATATTCTAAAGAGTTTGGAGAACAGAGCCCCTCTGAGGATAATTAACAGAATTTGGGGAAAGAAAACCAAAATGTTTCGATTGAGCACTTTGACATGCAAATTTCAGCACAAGAGCATGTTGGTTGGTGTCTATAGAAACAAGAGTCTGCTGCAATTCCATGATAAAGGTGTGAATGGTTAATTCCTAGTAATCTAGTTCTAACTTAGGACCAAATACTATTTCTCAGTATCGACAGGGGCCCAAAGGAACTTATCACCCAATTCTCTTTCCTTTTCCATCTGGTGGGTACGTTGTACATGAGGAAGTTGGGAAGGGAACCAGAGTTGGCGGTGGTCGACAGGGAGGCTCCTGCCAGTGCCGAGAAGGAAAGAAGTATGTTTGAATGGTGAGTGCTCCCAGCTGGGTGTCCAGACATCTACACTGTCTCCCTTTATTTATTAAAGGACTGACGCAAGGCAGGTCATAAACTCTGTTTTTAGTTTTGACATCTACGTAATGTGTGCTGTAAGGACTCGGTCTTTATGTCTTCCACTCAACCCCGTCTCCTTGCAGGGGGGAAAGCAGAGCAAAATCTTTTATATATTATTGTGCTACACAAGTAAAATATACTTTCTTTGAAAAATTTTCACTCCTGCTATTTAATATTCAAAAACTTTTGAGCCCTACTATGTGCAAGATTAGAGAATTAAATGAAGGGCATGAGATCCATTTTCCTTGAACTCATGAAGTTTATAGGCTAGTGAAGAAGAGGTAAAAGAATGTAACTTTTTCTGGAAGTTAAGTCGGCAATTGGGAAGGGGGTCCTGGAATGGGCCTGGCCTGGAAGGGGTCCTGGGAGAAGAGAAGAAGGGAAAATGTGTGTTCGCCACAGACACAGTGGGAAAAGAGAGAGGGAGGAACGTGTAATGAAAGAAAATAAGTCTAGTATGTCTGGAAAGTAGGCAAAGAGGGGAATGACATTTGAAGAAATTTTAGTAATTTCATCAAATGAAGTGCAATTGATTTATTGTGGTATAAAATATTAGAGTTTGAAGCAGACTTAATTAGAATGAAAAATGAAAGGGCCGGCTCCGTGGCCAAGTGGTTAAGTTCGCGTCGTCCGCTGCAGCGGCCCTGGGTTAGGATCCTGGGCGCGGACATGGCACCGCTGCTCATCAGGCCACATTGTGGCGGTGTCCCACATCCCACAACTGGAAGAACCTGCGACTAAGACATACAACTATGTACAGCGGGGGTTTGGGGAGATAAAGCAGAAAAAAAAAAAAGATTGGCAACAGTTGTTAGCCGAGGTGCCAATCTTTATAAAAAAATTAAAAAATAAAAATGAAAATGACTTTCAATGCTCATATTTTAGAGAAGAAAAAACTAAATCACAGAAGTCTCATGGGATATTAGCGAAATCTCATATGAATCATTTTGGGAGAGCCATCATTAGTTATTTTTTACATGTATGACAGCTGCCTGTGATCATTTTCAGAATGATCTTTTTTCTCCCCAAAGCCACAGTACATAGTTGTATATCCTAGTTGCAAGTCATTCTAGTTCTTCTATGTGGGATGCCACCACAGTATGGCTTGATGAGCCATGTGTAGGTCCACACCCAGGATCTGAACCAGTGAACCCTGCGCTGCCAAAGTAGAGCACGTGAACTTAACCACTCAGCCACAGGGCCAGTCCCTCAGAATGATTCTTAATATTACTCTATGCCATGTAACCACTTGATTTTTTGAAAATGGAAATAAAGTGTCATAGCAATTCTTTCACATTCTGTCTCATTCTTTAATTTTAATAATAATTTATATAAACATACACATCTAGTTTCCAGTGTATTGAAATAGACACACAAAGTCAACTAGAATGATACTTCAGTGACTGGTTTATGTTGAGGGGCAATCCTATGGTAAAACTATATGTGCCTAACCAGGAAGTAATTTATTCTAAAAGCCCAAACAACAGAAAATCACAATACCACTGGCATCATTTACTAAGTTAGTTTTATATGACAAATATTAGATCCTAATCATTCTCTTGTTTCATGTTCATATACATTGTGATGAGCATGCTATGGGGAAAATTAGAGTAGGAGGGGGGCAAGGGAGTCCAATGGGGTCATATATGCAATCCTGTAAAGGGTCATTGGTGGAGGCCTGGAGGTTTATATCAGCGAAGTCTTTATTTGGTGATTTGCCTTCTAACTGGCTACACTGTTGAGATTAAACTGAAACTGAGCCAGCGCCACAATGGGGACACTTGTTAGGAGGTTTTTGAAATACATCTGGTAAGAGATGATGATGGCTTCTTTCAGGTTAACAGTAGTTTGAGATGGTGCCTTCCCATAGAATTATTTCCTCAGAAATATATACACAAATGTTAGAATATTTTCTGTAATAATTTAATTCATCTAAACTGGCAGTTATAAAAATGCAATTATCCATAATATAGCTCAATTTTTCCTCAAAATAATCTCAGGAATCTTAAATATTTGTGTTAAGTATAAAAAGCGCTAAGCATAAGTAGAATCTAACTTTCCTCCTTCAAAGCTGGCAGGCATTTTCTTGACCTTTCATTCCATTTCATGTATTTCTTTCTTCTGCTACACTTACTTTGGTTTTACTTCTAAATAAAATAGCTGTATGTTCTCAAAAGAATAAACGATTGAAATTCACAATTATTTTCTCTGAGAGATGAGCCATGAGGTTCATGATCCTTGATATTTGCTTTTCCACTGAAGAATGTCATCATTCAAAGATCAAAATAAAAGTCAATAACCTGTTTTGTCTTCATGTACCTGTTTTGTTCCAACTCTAGCTTTTTTTCCTATGTCAATGTCTAGCCCTTGTAAATTTGCTTATCATATTATTTTTAATTTTCTCTTTAATTGAATTAACACATTGATTGGTTTAAGGAGTCTATTAGTTTTATGATCTTTAAGACAAAGGGCAGTCCCCAGCCCCATTCCTTATCCTGCATTGATGCTTTCCTAGTAACAATTATTCCCAACTGCTTTAATGGATTATTTTGAGATTTAGTTCCAGGCCTCTAAAAAACATGCTTCCATGGGTATTTTTTCCTTTTTAAGTTTTAGGCATTGTTTATAGGTTTCCCATTATAGAAAGTAAGAATTTAGCCCTTTTTTCCTTTCCCCATTCCAGATTTCACAGTTCCCAAATATTTATCTTTTTTTCTTATAATTGTGGCTAGAGGAGTATTCAACATTTGCATTATTTTGACTATGTAATTGAATTTGCTTGAATTATAATCCAATGTTACTGCAATTAAAATAAATGAATAAAATTTTAAAAAAATTAAATTAAAAAAAGAATTTTTGGATCAGCTTTTCCATTTCTGGAAAAAAGATTCTTGAGATTTTGATGAGGGTTGATTTGAATCTGTAGATAGCTTTGGGGCATATTGTCACTTAAAAAATATTAAGTCCATGAACACAGATTGTCTCTCCATTTATTTAGGTCTTCTTTAATTTACTTTAGCAACACTTAGTAGTTTTCAGCATACAAGCCTTGTACCTCTCTGGTTAAATTTATTCTTAACTATTTTTTTTTTTTTTTGTGCCATTCCTTATGGATTGTTCATTGCTAGTGAATAAAAACATTTCCATTTCTGTTATTGGTTTCTGGTTTAATTCCATTATGGTCTGAGTGCAGACAATATATGATTTCAAATCTTTTAAATTTGTTAAGGTGTGTTTTATGGCCCAGTATACAGTCTATCTTGGTGACTGTTCCATGTGAGCTTGAGAAAAATATGCATTCTGCTGTTGCTGGATAAACTAGTAACATAGATGTCAATTACATTCCGCTGATTGATGGTGAGTTCAGCTATGTCCTTATGATTTTCTTCCTGCTGAATTTGTCCATTTCTGAGAAAGCGGTGTTGAAGTCTTCAACTATGACAGTGGGTTCATCTATTTTTCCTTGTACTTCTCTTAGTTTTTACCTCATGGAGTTTGATGCTCTACTGTTAGACACATCCACATTATGAATTGTGTTCTTAGAGAACTGACCCCTTTATCACCATGTAATGCTTGTCTTTATCCCTGATAAGTTTCCTTCCTTTGAGATCTGCTCTGTCTGAAATGAACATAGCTACTCCTGTTTTCTTTTGATTAGTGTTAGCATGGTACATCTTTTTTCCTATCCCTTTACTTTTACTCTATATGTGTCTTTATATTTAAAATGGGTTTCTTGTAGACCACAGCCAGTTGGGTCATGTTTTCTGATCCACTCTGACAATCTCTGTGTTTTAGTTGGTATATTTAGACCATTGACATTTAAAGTGATTACTGAAATAAATCAATAAATATCTACTATATTTGTCACTGTTTTCTACTTGTTTCCCTTGTTCTTTGTTCCTATTTTTGTCTTCCACCCTTTCTCTGCCTTTTGTGGTTTTAAATGAGCATTTTCTAACATTTTCTCTTCTGTCTTAGTGTATCAGTTATATTTCCTTTTTCGTGATTGCCCTGGAGTTTACAATATACATTTACAACCAGTCCAAGTCCACTTTCAGACAACATTGTACTACTTCACAGGCAGCATGTGTACCTTATAATAACAGAATAATCCTAATTCTTTGCTCTTGTCTCTTGTATCATTGCTGTCATTCATTTCACTTATATATATATATACACATACATACATAAGCATATATGTATATGTAAGCATATCTAATTGTATACATTGTTGTAATTATCACTTTGAACCAACTTTTCTGTTAGATCAATTAAGAATAAGAAAACTAAAGTTTTGGGGCTGGCCTGGTGGCGTAGTGGTTAAGTTTGTGCACTCTGCTTCAGCAGCCTGAGGTTTGCAGGCTCAGATCCCAGACTCGGACCTAGTGCCACTGGTGAAGCCATGCTGTGGTGACATCCCACATAAAATAGAGGAAGATTAACACAGATGTTAGCTCAGTGATGACCTTCCTTGAGCAAAAAAGAGAAAGATTGGCAACAGATGTTAGCTCAGGGCCAATCTTCCTCATACACACTCAAAAAATGTTTTTATTTTTTTTTTACTTATTCCTTCTTTGATGTTTATATAAATATATGTATATATATAATTTTTTTCTCTCAACACTTTAAATATTTCACTCACTCTATTTTTGTTTGCATGGTTTCTGAAGAGAAGTTGAATGTTATTATCTTTGTTCCTCTATAGGTAGGTTGTTTTTTCCTTCTAGCTTCTTTTTTCTCTATCGTTGACTTTCTGTAATTTGAAAATAATATGTCTAAGTGCAGTTTTTTTGATCTTTATCCTGCTCAGTATCTCCACTAATTTGGGAAAATTTCAATCCTTATTGTTTCAAATATTTCTTCTGTTCATTACTTTCTTTTCCTTTTGGTATTCTCATTACAGATATGTTGCATTTTTTTGTAGTCCCACAGTCCTTGGATATTCTCTTCTGTTTTATTCAGTCTTTGTTCTTTTTACTTTTTGGTTTTTGAGGATTCTATTGATGTATCCTCTAGCTCAGAGAGTCTTTCCTCAGCCATGTCCAGTCGACTAATAAGCCCCTCAAAGGCATGCTTCATTTCTGTTGCAGTGTTTTTAATCTCTACTGTTTCCTTTTGCTTTTTTCTTAGGATTTTCATCTCTCTGCCTACATTGACCATCCGTTCTTGCATGCTGTCTCCTTTATCCATTAGAGCCCTTAGTCTATTAATCATGGATGTTTTAAATCCCCTGTCTGACAATTCCAACATCCCTGCCATGTCTGGCTGAGATGTTTGCTTTGTCTCTTCAAATTGTGTTTTTTGCCTTTTGGTATGCCTTGTGGGTTTTTTTTTTTTTCTATTTCCAGGCGTGATATACCAGGTAAAAGATACTGCTATAAATAGGCCTTTAGTAATTTGGCTGTGTGGGGTAAGGTGAGGGGAAGTGTTCTCTAGTCCGATGATTAGGCCTCAGTCCTTTAGTGAGATATGTCTCGGGACTGTGAATTTTATAAGCGTTTCTCAGTTTTTTTCTTCTGCATTAGTGGGGCAGAATGGCTAGAGTGGGCTGGAGTTCTGTGTTTCCCTTCCCTCAGGTCAATTAGGCTCTGATAACACGTCAGCAGGTTAGGCTCTCATTAGCTAGTTTCCCCTGAGGCTAGGCCTTGTTAAGAGAATAGTGTTCTGACATACTTCAAAATGATTCCTTTTCCCATACCTCCACCATAAGACCAAGGAGATTTTTCTCTGATATTTGCTATGGGAACCTGGCTGAGCTCCTGGAGGTAAATCTCACAATCTCCGCATGACTGGATCCCTCTGGAGTTTTTGACTCTGAGGTCTCCACATTGAGCCTCCAGCAATTCGTCAGTTCCAGTTTAGGTTTTCACGCCCAGCACTGGTTCCCACAGTGGTTTTCATTTGTGCGTCTCTGCCCTGGTGAGCCATGACTCCCTGTGTTCACCTCTTGGTCTCTCCAGTCTTGGGGACAGTGTTTTGCCCAGTGGTTTACTTCTCCATCTTATGCATCCAAGAAGAGTTGTTGAATTTTCAGTCTGTTCTGCTTTCTACTCATTAGTGGAGGCTTCCAAGCTCCTTACATGTGGAGCTGGAAACCAGAAATAGTATCAAGATTGTAAGGTTATCAAACTTAGCTAACATTTGTTTTGTTTTGTTTTTGAGGAAGATTAGCCCTGAGCTAACATCTGTGCCCATCTTCCTCTACTTTATATGTGGGACGCCTACCACAGCATGGTGTGCCAAGCGGTGCCATGTCCGCACCTGCGATCTGAACTGGTGAACCCCAGGCCACCGAGAATCACAACATGCGCACCTAACTGCTGCGCCACCGGGCCGCCCCATTAGCTAACATTTGAATCACCTGGGGTACAATCCAGATGAGTCAGAATTTCTAGGTACAGTTATTTGTATAAAGCTCCCCAAGGTGATTTAAAGTCAAGAAGCACTGATGAAAAAGACTGTTCGTGGATACTATCAGAGTAGTTATTTAAGTATTTAGTTATAGTCATCAATCTATCCATTCTTTTGAGAGAAAATGAATGACTTTTGATCTATAGGCTGTTGCTGATGAGTTCTTGAGCGGCTTTTTCAGTTGTGTCTATTTTGTGTGGATCATATCATTGATTCCTAACCACAACCAAACAACATTTTGAGGTAGATACTACTGTTATCCTATTTTATAGGTGAGAAAATAAAACTTAGTGAGGATAAGAAACGTGCCTAATGAAACCCAGATAACAAGTTGGTGAGTCTGAATTAAAACCCAGCTAAACATGGCACATACAGCACCAATTATAACCTTAATATAATTGTCAGTAAGTTTTGTTGATCACTGTCTTTCAACAGTCTCCATCAAGATATAAAATTTTATATATACATAAAATTCATGCTGGCCACCTACTGCAGTAAAAGTCCCTGCTCCCTTTCTATCCATTAGCATCAAATATAGCACAGACTATAGAGGAAAATATGCTCTGCAGGCCAGGGCTGTTGAAATTCACAAGCCTCCAAAACATAAGAGCTCATTCAAGAATGAGTAGTAGCTTGAGGATGGGAAGAACCACGAATGAGTCAATGTACCAAAAACCTAATGAAGAGAAAGCAAGACAAGCTGTCACATGAGCCAAAGACAAAAGAGGAGCAAAAGGACACAGAAAATCAGTTCTTATCCAGAGGCAAGAAGGACCAAAGGAACAATAGCAACATCTTGGACGATATTCTGGCCCATAAAATTCTTTAACACACCGTCTTTGGAAGGACACTAGTATTTATTAAACCTGATGTTACAAAGAGTTAAGAGTTCTGGATAATTCAGTATAGATTCTAAATTGAGCAACACACTTACTCCCAAAATCAAGAAGCAATTTTTTTCTAGATGTTATGCAAAATCAATGTTTCATTATTCAAACTTATTTTTTCCCCAAGTCAAAGTAGATAATACTATTCTGAGTACAAGGCTTTCGCAAATTTCTTTTATGTCTCCTCAATTAAAGAATTATTGACAAGTCACCACATATAAAATCAGAATCTGTTCCAATTACGATAAGAAAAGAAAAACAAAAAACCTCGCGCAGATCACAGTGGAAGGAGAGAGGCGGTGACTAGCCATGCCCTATTAAATATGCCTGGTATTCTAGCATCGAAGAACTTTGCTCTTCAATAAAGTTTTCAACAGATGTTATAATTCATTACTGCTTGTAATAACTAAATAAACCTAGTTTATCTGATTGGTAATGTTCATACACAGACTCAAAAAGGCTTATTTATCTATCTTTTTCATTCAGATAGAAAAATCACCTATATCATCTTCACTTGTTGAAAATATCTGTATTTCTGGCTAAGAATCGTGGTTATACTTGTTTCTGTGAACTTTACTTCATCTCTGGTGCAGCTCCTTCCGACTGCAGCCATCAGAGACTATGTGGCTACACTTCCTCCACAAATAATAATGCTTTTAAAACAGCGTGCCAAGAAATGTTTTCACTTTTTTCCCACAGAACACAGAGCTGAGAAATTCCCTGGGCCACAAGAAGAAAGCTCAAAGTTTCCGTGTTGTGAATTTGGTGAAAACCACCGTGAAAGCCCTGATGGTTTTTGTTTTTTTAAAAAACATACATCTCTAGGTTAATGCTTCTATCTAACCTTCTTTTCCTGTGAATAGCAAAGCTGTATTTTTCAAAGGTAGCGAAGCACATCTTTGAGTCGGGAGAGGAAGAGTTTAACACATAGCCCTCTCTCGCTCTCCATTCCCAAGCCTCATAAACTTCTTTTCAAAGACCTATTCTTCTAGGTTACTTAGGTGTTCTTTTGACAGAATTGGTCTAGTTGGCTCTGCTAAGCTTCCCAAAGGTACATAGTGCATCATGTGATCTTTGCAGCTTTCTTGTGAATACAGTCGTGTCAGACTTCACTGAGCCTTGACAGAATTAGCTCTGCTGACCCTGACAGGGCAGGTTTTCATGGCCAGCATACAAAGCCCCTCTGTTTGCCTAAAATAGCAACCTTTCCTCTCTCTCAGTCCTTGTGTGTCTGTGATTTATGTCTTACTGCACATTAATACCTGCACAATGCATTCATGTAGCTATCGTCATAAACAGAAAGTAAATCATGCTTGTGTTGAAGGACTCCTTTCTTGAGAGGGGAAAGATTACAATTGTTCTTTTATGTATTCACGAAAAGTTGCTAACCCCTTGATCAGGTTCACCTATAAGGCAATGACCAAAATGCCACATGAGAGAAAATGTAAATAGACACAGATTTTGTCAATGTTATTTACCTTCCTCTAGGGAGTGAAAAAGAAAGCACAAATGTTTGCATTAGACTTCTATAGAAACTGAAAGGAAAAAAAGTAGCTGTGAACAGGTAGGGATTTTTAAGATGGAGTGTTCAATATCGTATCTCAAAAACATGCCTAGGTTTTCCTACCAGCTATATGTGAGTCCAATAATATATAACTAAATTCTATTTTTATCTTAATCCCAAGATAATAAGTGGAAAACACAAAACAGTGTTTATTATAAGGGATATGAGTCCTCAGGAAATCCTTAAGGTTAATTAATTTAGTGAAAGAATTTTAAATCAATTTTAACATCCATCTGTAAACATTCTTTGTCTCCTGATTAAGCAAAAGAGATGCTTGCCTCTTGACAATGTTGGGATTTGGATGGCCTTTATGAATGATATTCTCCACCCTGCTTTAGTCCCCAGTCCCAAATATAACTTTTTATATAACATGGCAAGCATATTCTCTTCTCCAAGAGAATGGCCATGCCGTGCCACAGGTTTTCCTCCAGCAATCCACAATGTTAATTAGGTCACTTCCTTTTGATCTATTAGGTTGACTTATAATGTAATAGGGCAGTTTTGTCTATTTGGTGCCATGTTAGATAGAAAAATCACACAATCACCACTCCCATCATATACGTGTCCTTGCATGCACACATATACTCCAAAGCACCAGCATCTGAGCAGGAGGTTTGTTTCCTATTCCATGCATGGAAGAATGTATTTTTTAACAGTAGCGAAGAAGGATAAGTACGGTTTGATAATGTTGAGTTATGGCGGGTAATTAAGGGGGCCAGGAGGAAGGAAGGAAGAAGATAAGGATAAAGTATATGGAAAGGGTTTGGTTTTTCACTTGATCCTTCGAACTGGTTTTGAACGCCAGTAAAGAGCAGAGATAGAGATATTTGTGAAAGTCTAGACCTTTTCTCTGTGTCTGTGTGCAAAATGTGGCACAGAAGGTACACTTTTCCTCTACTTCTGAGAAGAACCCAACTTAACTGAGTACTCAAATGACACATTTCTTGAGGACTACACCAATATCTCTCCCTTGACAAAGACATCAGCATTCCAGTCATGGGCAATGGTGTGAGACTGTGCACAGTTGACAAGGATTTTGAGCACAAGTAGAAGTAGGGACAATCAACAAGCCACATGGTAACTCCAGCGTGTAGACCAGTTTGTGGGGAGACTCAGCAAAAAATAATAATGAGGGGCTTATTTGAGGGAGAGTGCTAGAAAACTGTAGACTACTCTAGGATTTCACAAAAATGTCATTCATTCAGACTCTTTTTGCCAGAAAAAAAAGTTGCCACTCTTTTCTTTTTTTTTCAACGTTAAATACATTTAGATACTTTAAGAAAAAGTGATTTAAGGGAGAAATCAGCATGTTATGGCAAGGCCTGAGATGGAATATATAAGAGATTTGTCTGTGAGTCTGTTGAAAGAATAATAAAGGTCAGGTGAGGCCAACTTTTTTCATATGTTATTTATTACTATTTCCCAAATTTCTATTAAAGGTATTTTTTTTGTTGTAAATTTGCTTCATTTAGTTGATATTTGGTGTGTAGGCATTTTCTTCCAATTAGCTGTGTGTATAATTTTACATAGATGAGTTATACAATAGAAAGTGCTTTAGACTTTTTACTGCCCTTAATGTTATGTCATTAGCTTGATCCCATGTCATAAAAGAGTTCTTAATGAATATTTGTTTTAATGACACACGATATTCAATAACAGATGTACAATAATTCATTAAACAATTCTCCTATTGTTTCAAAATTGAAAATAATGTTGTGATCATCTTTGTGGATACATTTCCATCTAAAATTTTGCATTATTTTCAAATTAAAGTTCTAGACAAAGCATTATCGTTTCACAGAAAGTGATCATTATAAACTTTTTGGTAAGTATTGTTCATATAGATTTCCATAAATGTAAAAATTTAAACCTAGAGCCTAGGAGTTTGTTCATTCACCACACTCTCATCATGAGTATCCTGATTACTAAAAATTTTCAACATTATTAGCTATTTCAATCATTACCTATCAGGGAAATGCAAATCAAAGCTACAATGAGATATTATCTCACGCCGGTCAGAATGGCTATAATTAACAAGACAGGAAACAAAAAATGTTGGAGAGGATGTGGAGAGAAGGGAACCCTTGTATACTGCTGGTGGGAGTGCAAACTGGTGCAACCACTATGGAAAGCAGTATGGAGTAGCCTCAGAAAATTAAGAATAGACCTACCATATGATCCAGCTATCCCACTGCTGGGTATTTATCCAAAGAACTTGAAAACGCAAAGGCATAAAGATACATGCACCCCTATGTTAATTGCAGCATTATTCACAATAGCCAAGACTTGGAAGTAACCTAGGTACCAAGGAAGGGATGAATAGATAAAGAAGATGTGGTATATATAAACAATGGACTACTACTCAGCCATAAGAAATGATGAAATCTGGCATTCATGACAACATGGATGGTCCTTGAGGGAATTATGCTGAGTGAAATGAGTCAGAGGGAGAAAGTCAAATACTGTATGATCTCGCTCATAAGTAGAGGATAAAAACAACGACAAACAAACACGTAGCAACAGAGACTGCATTGGTGGTTACCAGAGGGGAAGGGGGGGAGGGAAAAAGGGGTGATTAGGCTCACACGTGTGATAATTAGTTTTCAGCTAATGAGCATGGTGTAATCTACACAGAAATCGAAATATATTACAATGTACATCTGAAAGCTATATAATATTATCATCCAATGTTACTGCAATAAAAAAAGTATATTATACACATAACTTGTTTCATTTTAATTTGCATTTTTGTTCAGTTGTGAAATTAAGCATTTTGCGTACGGTTATTATGCGTTTGATTTTTTTCTCATAAATTATGGCTTCATATATATTATATATATTTGATTTCTTATTCTAGCCTTTTTTCCTTTACTTGAATTCTTCCAGTTTTCTTTGACAGTTCCTGTTAGTATAGTATATCCAAAAAAAGTCTGTTTTTCTCAAGATGACTGTGTGATAGACATAGACTTCATAAGAGTAACATCCACAGACTACAGAGAAAGCTATCATAGCCAGAAAGAATTAAAAGAGCTTAGTTCCAATTTAAGTAAGTACCGTCTTTATAAGTATAGCCTTATTCCTTGGCTTTTCACAGTAAATAAAGTAGAATGGAGACCAGCAGCAGAGCTAGCTACAGGCCGAGTTAGAGTCTTTGGACGAGCCAAATAGTATGGAAGTAATTGTTGCTTGTAAGGTAAAAAATGTGGAGTCACCATTGTTCATTCATTCTATAGGATCAGTGATTCCATATGTCATGTACCTCACGGTATCTTTATTCCCTACCCGTGAGACTTCTTGGCACAGTAGATGTTTAATAAATATTTGTTGAATTAATAATAAATTATATTTTCCAAGTAACGAAAAAGAGATACAGAATCCAAGGAATGTGGATTCAGGACTGGAACTATGATATAAAATACGTTTCTAAAAATGTAATGAGTGGCAGAATGGGAAGAAGCCTTCTAGAGCTGAGGTGATCAATGAACAAATCTATTTAAGTATTGAGTGTTCAGGAGAAAAGTCAAGGCCAAAAAATTACTTACGTTTTCAGAAGTAGTCACAAAGGGATTTTCTTTCAAGACATATTATATCAAGTGTGTATATGGAAGCCCTCAGTCCTTTCTGGAGACTTTAAATTGACCCTGCCTTGTCTTCAAGGGAGGGCTCTCCCTTGGCTGAGGACATTCATGCACCAACAGATCCCAAACCAGCCTTAGGTATTGTAGTCACATCTGGAAATCCTTCCCACTCTTTACAACTACCTACAAGACAGCTCCCATCCACCATGGTGCTTCTGTGGTAGAAACACTACTGAATCATAAGACAGATGCAAAAAAAATACCATTGCCAGAATCCAAAGTTTCTATTTTCAGATATTATCATTTAAGTTTTCCATCTAGGGTTAAGAATATCTAAACCGCCTAAAGAAGACTGAGGTTTGTAGTTGTGAAAGAAATAATCCCTTAAGTGCCATATACTTCACACACACACACAAACATATCAATCATTAAACATTTAATAAACCGAATCTGTGTATCTAGCACTTTTCCGTGTATTATGTTCTGAATAAATTCCACATTGTTTTATATAGATAAATGTCCCCCCTATTACAGAAGAAGTTTGAAAACCAAGCACTATTGCCAATGATTACAGAATGTCCAAGAAGTGAAGAATATCGTAATATCTGAATATCCAAATCTGTAGGACCTAAGTAACAAAACCACTTATTTGTACCATTCCTTTGATCTTGGCTGTGTAGATCATGTGTCTATAGCTTTTCCTCATTTCATAAAAAAATATTTTGTCAAGTATAAAACAAATATGCATTCCTCACTCCCTTATAATCTCCAAAACAATACAAAACAAACAAAATGGAGAGTTTTACAGCATCTTAAAGGAAGTTTATGAATTAAGATGAGAAGGAATTGTTGTAAGGGTTTCGTCACGTCCTGAATCATTGGGAAAGGTATCGCTTTGGTTTTCTACTACATATACCTAAGAGTTTGCTTTGTGGCTTGGTAATTAAGAATATTCTCATGGGCAGAGAGACAAAACCAGTCAGAATTGATGGTGAGAAGGAATTGAAGGCCAACTTTGGTCTATGGACGTGACTGAGAACTCAGTGCTCATAGTCATGAAGGCGCACTGGGATCTGAGTGGCTAAACTCTGTTAAGAATTTCAATTAATCAAACACACCAAAAAATCTTTCTGATTTTAAAAAGTATGCTAAAATCTTGACCTTTAAAAAGATCAGAGGAATTGTATAAAATTTTCACAAAGATTCAGTAAATTAAAATATTCTAAAAATCTCTAATAGCTAATTTAGAATGAATTATTTTAGAAATCTGAAAGATAAGTTAAATGATTTGGGCTGGCAATCCTCTTATACAGAAAGCCAAGGATGTACTGCAACATGTATGCAATGGAAAAGACAAAAAGTTAATTATCCTTACTGTTATCCTAGCCTTTCCTTCATGTGCAAAGTCTTCTTTGTTTTTTGTTTTTCAAATTCAATGACAAAACTTGCTTATTCACTTGTAACAGATTGCAACTGCATTCTAAGTTAATGTTGGAAGAATAACAGTTTAAATGCTTGAAGATAATTATATTCTAGTCCAAGCTATTTTTTTTGTTTCAAAAACTGTCATACTAAGGGAGCCTCTAGTGTCAAATTTTATGTCTCCTACTGACAAATTGACAAATACAAGTTTGGAAATATTTTAATAATGGAGTTTTTAAAAAAGTAATTAATATGACATCAACAATATTCAAGAGCTGGTCATTTTAAGTATATATTGAAGGAGTCACATACATTGAGATCCTGGATTGTTGGAGTGGCATGCTAATGAGTGGCATGCTAATGCTGGCTCATAGAGACTAGCAAAAGCTAGTCTTCCAAGTCTTATTCAATGGCACTACATAGACAGCTTGAAATCAACCGTAGTGGGAGTATTCATAAGATGGAAATCAGTAAACACTATAAATTAGGCTTTTTTTGTGGTATGCCAACATACCACTGGTTGTGTATTGTTGACTAATAAAATCCTCCAGAGTGTTTTTATTTTTAATGCTGTGAGATCAGTAATTATTAGAATATTTAAATTTTAATTTCCTGTTATTTTCTACTTTGTGATTACTAACAATAAGGATGAACTTTACCCCCCATACCATGTTGCTAAGTAGTTCATAACAGCCTTTTTCATATAGTTCATTTGATAAAATATTGCTTTACACACTCACACGGATATATATGAATATATACATATGTACTTTTTAAAAGACTTTCCTTTTAGAGTAGTTTTAGATTCACATCAAAATTAAGAAGGTACAGAGATTCCCATATTCTCCCTGCTCTAGCACGTACATAGCCTCCCCCATTATCAATAACCCCACCAGAGTGCGACATTTGTTATAATCGATGAATCTACACTGATACATCATAATCACCCAAGTCTATAGTTTACATTACAATTCACTGTGGTGATGTACATTCTATGTGTTTAGATAAATATATAATCACATGTACAGTCAGCCCTCTCTATCCGCAGATTTGCATTCTGTTTCAATCAACTGCGAATCTACAGTTTGTTATCACGGATGCAAGACCAGCAGATACAGCGGGAAGGCTGTACTAGCCATTTTGTATAAGGGACTTGATCATCCTCAGATTTTGGTATTTGCAAGGAGTTCCTGGAACCAATCCCCCATGGATACCAAGGGGATGACTGTATCCATCATTATGGTATCATACAGAGTATTTTCACCGCCCTAAAAATCCTCTGAGATCTGTCTGTTCATTCCTTCCCCCTAAACTACTAATTTTTTAGTGTCTCAATAGTTTTGCCTTGTTCAGAATGCTATATAGTTGGAATTATACAGGGTGTAGCCTTTTCAGACTGGCTTCTTTCATTTAGTAATATGCATTTGTTTCCTCCATGTCTTTTCATGAAGTGATAGCTCATTTGTTTTTAGTACTGAATAATACTCCGTTGTCTGGATGTACCATAGTTTACTTATCATTTCACCTACGGAAGGACATCCTGGCTGCGTCTAAGTTTGGGCAATTGTTAAGAAAGCTGCTATAAACATCTGTGTACAGGTTTTTGTGTGGACCTGTTTTCAACTCTTTTGGATAAATATCAAGGAGGTGATTGCTGGATTGCATGGTAAGAGCATGTCTAGTTTTGTAAGGAACTACCAAACTGTTTTCCAAAGTGACTGTACCATTTTGCATTCCCACTATGAGCACATCCTTGTCAACATTTGGTATTGTCAGTGTTCCAGATTTGAACCATTCTAATAGGTTTGTAATGGTAGATAATTACTGTTTTAATTTGCATTTCCCTGATGACATATGATGTGGAGCATGTTTTCCTATGTCTATTTATCATTCCTGTATCTTCTTTGGTGAGGTGTTTGTTAAGGACTTTGCCCATTTTCTAATTTGGGTGTTTTCTGTTCAAGTACCAGTGTGATCTTGTCTAATATTTTTATTTTATTGAAGAGTTCATGCAATATTAGTGTTATTTCTTCTTTAAATAATTGATAGAATTTGCAAAAGAATCCAACAGGGCCTCTGAAATGTTTCTTTTTCCTCTGATTGCTTTCCAGATTTCTTCTTTATCTTTACTTTTTAGCAGTTTGAATATGATATGTCTAGGCATGTGTTTTGTGGGGAAAAGGATATTTTTCAGCTTTATGTTCTTTGAATTTCTTGGATCTTCAGCTTAATGGTTCATTATTTTGGGAAAATGTTCAGCCATTTCTTTTTCCATTCCGTCTCTCTTCTCTTGTGAGATCCTAATTACATTCATCTTCAACCACCTGATGTAGCCCCAAAGTGTGGAGTGCTCTCTTCTGTATTTTGTTTCCTCTCCACTTACTCTGTGTCTCATTTGAGTAATTTCTACTGTACTGATTCTTTCTTTGGCTATGTTGAATCTACGAATAACCCTATTAGAGGCATTTTTCATCTTTGACACTATGTTTTTCATTTCTAACATTTCAATTTGATTATTTCATATAGTTTCCATCACTATGCGGAAATTACCTGTCTGTTCATGCACATTGTGGGACTTCTCTATGCAGGCCTTTATCACATTAATCACAGTTGTTTTAAATTCCCTGTCTGATGGTTACAACATCTGGTTTACACATGTTTGGTTATTTTGATCAGTTTGTCTCCTGACAGTGGGTTCTAATTCCTGCTTTTTTGTGTGTCACTGAAATTTTGGTTGGAAACCAGACATGCGTAGGGCAGTGGAGACTGAGGTAAGTAGTATTTTATGACTGGAAATAGGTACTGCTCTTGTTTGGCTAGGCCCTTTACCATAAGGGGTCAAAACATTCCAGTCAGGAGTGGATCTGGGTTTGTGTTTTGTTCTTGCTATATTTATCTTCAGTGTAGCACTAGCTTCAAATTCTTCTTGCATTGCTTTGCGTCTGCAGCTTTCAAGACTTCTACACTCTGATGGCAGCCAAAAATTAAATTTTTCAGAACTTGGTTCAACAGACAGCCCGCCTTCCTTTCATGCTTTTCCCCAGGTAACACAGTGTTCATATGGCCATTGTGCTTTAGGGTCACAACTCTTTTCTTAGATATTACAGTAATTGGTTGCCTTGTGACCTCAGCTCTTTGATGTATTCAAGGAATTTTATGACTTTGTAGATTGTCTAATGTATTTCCTTACTGTTAGGAGAGGAGATATGCTCTTTCCAGCATTTTATATTGTAAGAAGAAAGTGAAAGTCCTTTTTTACTTTTTGTATGCTTTGTATTGTTGGCTCCATCAGGAAACGTATAGCCAAATTTTACTTGTGTGAAATATTTTCCTTGTAGAAAGGAAAGAAGCAGGTAGAATAAATGATTGCTGCTAAAGCTAAATGTATCATTAGCATAGCAGGGCACTATAAGCCACAGTCTTCAAGGAATTATTTATGGAAATACATATTTTATAAGTATGTGACAATTCTGTTATTTATCAGAAAAATATATCTCATAGACATTAATCATATTTTACAACTGATGTCCATGAACTTTTTAATCTTTTAGAGACTTGGAACATTTTGCAGACAGTATTCATAACTCAAGTTTTAGTTTGTAGTTCTGCCAGATATAAGCTTTTCTTAAATAAAAAAAAAAAAAAAAAACAGAAAGAAAGAAAGAAAAAGAAAAAAAAGGTGCCAATTATCCATTGTGCTGCTATAAGAATTCTGGCTATTTTAAGCACATCCTTCAGGGAAGGAACTGACTTCACTTTTCTTCTTCCAAACAACTTCAGATTTAGAATGCTCCAGTTCATTAAGTACTTTAAAATGTTATCCAGTTGAAAAGATGCCAATTTCTTGAATGATATCTGGGGAACTGAACAATTTGATCAAGATTTTGCCTCCTTCAGTATTTCTTGTTGAAATTCCTAGTCCTAAACTTATTTTAAGTGGATATTTTAATAAAAATTTCAGTTATCCTAAACTTCTCTTTTTTGCCTGCATATAGAGATTCTTTAGTGAATGATCTCTGGGCAGTGTACAATTTCTATTTCTTTAATATGCCATTTTAACTTTTACAATTCTGTATTAATAACAAGAATGTGCAAAACATTTCAGAAAGGAGATATCTACTTGATTTCACCTTTAATAGTTCTTAAAATAATGTGTCCAAAACATACAAATAATGAGATTTTACATTCTCTTTAATAACAAAGCAATAAATGTTACTTTTAAATAAATTATGGAAATTTTGTCTCTGTAATCCTACATCCAAATCCATAAAAAGTTAGGTATCACATTCAAAATCTTAGTTAACCTTCAGTTTGAGATTTCAGAGTAAACCTATCTCTTCATGTTTTCATCTTTTAAATCAATCAAAACTATGGAAATGAGAAATCAATATAGAAACTGCAACTTTGGTGACATTAGGAGACACTTTTCTTCGTAAGTCATAATAAGAATGAGAGGCTGTCAAGGGCAAGAAAAATTAGGCAAAGTTGGGGAAAAAACTCTAAGAAAGACTGATTTCTCATGGCAATTATTTCCTGTCATCTTTAGTCACCTGGGTTATCATTATTATATATTGAAAAATAATTTTGGTGTATTAGTCCAATGACAGTAATTAATGAAAAGAACAAATGTTAAAGCTCGATGTATTTTAGACACTATATCAAAGGTTAGGGACACAAACACTGTTCATCCTAGTTTAATTTCTTGAAAAATAATTAAAGGTCAATGTATATCAGAATATCTTCCCAAAATGAGGAACAATAGTCTCTGCCTACTTCATTTAACATGCACGTTTTATTTTTAAATAAATCCTCATTCTCTTCTAAATAATCCTTGCCGTGATTCTATTCATAAGAATATGACATCTTCCCTACGTCAGCCATAGAAAATTTCCCCTGTTCTTTGAAATTTCTTCCAGAAAATTCTTTCTGCATTATTTTATGTTGTTGATTTCACTTGCTATATGACAAAAATTAATCTCCAAGATACTATTTAAGTTGACTGGACAAAAAGTAACAGATTTCAAAGACACAATACAGTATTACCAACTAACTTACTCAGTGAACCTCTTATCATGGACTCATGTTCTATTAAACTGACCAGAAGAGACTAATGATGAGTCTAAAAGACATGTTTAAGACTGAAGAGCCAGAATTCAATCAATTTCCTGGAGTGCTGAAGAATAGTTGGAACTCAAGAAGATCTGTATCACATAATGAATGTTCCATTGGATGACAAGCATCTCAAGATGGCAAATTTCAATTTACTTTTAGTTCCTCAGGCAAAGGCAGCCTTTTAGTAGTAGGATCTGAGTATCTCCCACTTGAATGAGCTCACGTTCTGTATGTTCTTTATTCATTAACATAAAGAAAAATAATAAAGTTTTGATCCACTTTATGTTCTCCGTTTATCAAAATTTTCTAGAAATATTTTTAATGAAAAGCTTCTTAGCATATGCATTCTACCTCTATCTTTTCATAAGTTAAGGGATATGCTTTTGGAGTTACATCTATTTTGACTTCCAGGTGCTCTGAATACTCAGCTCCCTAACTTTCCCTTGTTCTCATCGGCACATATTGTAATTGCTTCACTAAGCAAACATGTATAAATAAAATTCATAATTCACTATGATAACTGATGCCTAATTATCATGGTCCAAGGTTGTTTAAATTTTTAATTTATCTTGACTTTATTTTATACAGATAAGGCAAATATTACTCTGAGAGAATATTTAGTCCTGAATTATGAGAAAAATATTTTTTCCTGATTTATTCAGGAAGATGAACTCAGGGATTAAGTGAAGAGGATTGGAGAAATTGCTTAATCTAATGGAATACAATTTAGAAAAAAATTCACTGGTTGCAAATAGAGCAGATATATTTTGCAAAGCTGAAAACTTTTTGAGGGCGGAACTGTATGTTAATCATTTTTGTTATCAACAAACTCTACCACAGTGACCGATCCTTAATAAACTGTCAGTAAGTGTATTATGTTTATTATTTTATTGAGTGATTCAATAAACCACTGAAGAAATCAGTGCACGTGCCAATCTGCTGAGCGGCTTGATAACACTTACAATCTTCCACATTTGTTCAAAAGCATTTGTGGCATCAAGAGTTCTGAGCTAGACCTGCAGTCTGTGATTTAATTGCTGCTAATCATGTGTCTAAACCGAGGCAAGATGCTCAGTCCTTGGGGTTTTTATTTTCTCTTCTATAGCCTGATCTTTAATATAGTGCAATAAGTTTACCTCAAAAAAGTCTCATAAACTGTACAGACAAGTTGTTTCATAAGATCTTTAACTCTTAAGCTGGTATTCTATATTCTTTTCTTCTTTCCCCTCAAATATGTGGGGTTTCTTTTAAAAATAAATGAGTCAACCCACTTTATTTTATCACTCAGTATAATTTCTAGAGAGTGTAACCTTTCACCTAATTGGTAAGGTATGGCCTCTACCAATAGACAGAAGCAGCGTCTACATAACTCTCCAATATGGTGAAGGAGGCGAGAAGATGAAACAATTCCTCTGGCCAGAAACAATGTTGAGAACGATGAAAGATTTTTTTTCTCTCACTACCTACAAGGACCTGTCAGAAATAATCTATGTTTTTAGAAAACATCTCCTTTTTTGTCATTTGTTATCTTTTAGCTAACCCATGAATCTTTAACGGGAATGTACGAAAACTAAACTTTAGCTCAACAGTAGACAGAAATGATGTATCGACAATTTTGTTTCCTACACACAGGAAGAAATCCATGAGCAAAGTGACATCAGAACTAATGAAGGCTTTGTGTAGTCTTTTCTCAGCTGTGCAATGACCTCTCAGAAAAGTTTATCACTAACACAAAGGAAAACCACTTACTAGTATTTGGGTATTTTTTTGTCTGCTGAATTTAATGTCATTGCAATGATTAAACTTTAAACTTATTGTGTCCAGTACCAATGAATCCAGTTTGCACGCACAGTTAAGTCCCTATAGATAGGTAGATATTTATCTAAGTATATACATTTCTTAGATTAAGTTTCATTTTTAAACTTTTTCAGTTAGCTCCTTGATATTTTCATGTCTTATTCAGGGATGCTAATAAAAATTTATTTATAGTAGCCTCTGTTTGACACTTCTTTGAATTTCTTATATCATCTAGTGCCATCTCAGTGTAATAAATTACTTCATCGTATTATAACCCACATTCAGAGAATCTTCATTCCCCCCTAAACTTTAACTCACCGCTGCACAGCCATTCTGCTGTGTCCTCCACAAACAAGTGTGGACGTGATTTTCGGTAACTGAATTTTCTCTTTTATGTAGATCATTAGCCATAATACATTGAGATTCGTTAAATTAATAATTTACATTATCTTTTCTGGTATCTTTAGATGCTTCACTCTGTTGCCTATAATGTGGATGATGGACTATAACATGGGAGACAGAATGCTAATCATCATTTCATATACCTATAATAATGTTCATAAATTTTTTTAAAAAAAAGCTTAACTTGAGCAGGATAGAATAATATCAACTAGCATTGCAGAAACCAAAGAAACGTCATATTTTTCTTTCATGCTTATTTTGTCTTCCCTTGCTATTTGAAAATGGTATTAATAACACGAACTTCCTTTTTTTGTAATCTGAATTCATCCAAAATTGTCAGCTCAGTACCAACAGCAGTTGTACACTTGCCGTTTCTTTATCATAGAAACATAAAACTTCATTTGTGAAAAACACTCAAGAGACTGTTATATCAAATTCCCTCATTTTATTCGTGAAGAAGTAATGAACTGAAGGGCTTAAGACAATTTCTGTTTAGCTTGTTTAAGTACTAGCAGGGCAAAGTCAAGAGCTATTGTATTATGATTTCAAAGTCAATACTTATATTAATCTTTTTCAGTAGATAGCCTTTTTGTTCTCTAGTGTAATTTATCTTTGCAAATATCCTATATTCTCTTATGAAGTGTATTAGGGTTCTCCAGAGAAACAGAACTAATAGGAGAAAGAGAGAGAGAGAGAGAGAGAGATTTATATTTATATATTTATTATCTATATTTATTTATATTTTTATATTTTATTTTTATTTATATTTATTATATTTATATTATTTATTTTTATATTTATTTTAAATATTATATAATATTATTATATTTATATTTATTTATATATTTATTATATATGTGTTTATATACTTCTATATATATAAAAGAAGAAATATTATAGGAATTGGCTCAAGTGATTACAGAGGCTGAGAAGGCCCACAGTCTGCCACAAGTTGGACACCCAGGAAAGCCAGTGGTGTAATTTTGTCTGAGTCTAAAGGCCTGAGAGCCAGGGGGACCATTGGTGTACGTCTCAGTGGAAGTCCAAAGGGCTGAGAATCAGGAAGCTGATGGTGTAAGTCCAGGTCTGAGTCCGAGGCCCAAGAACCAGGAGCACCAATGTCCACAGGCTGGAGAAGGTGGATGTCTCAGCTTAAACAGAAAGAGAAAATTTGCCCTTTCTCTGCCTTTTTGTTCTATCCAGGCCTTTAATGGATTGGATGATGCCCACTCACATTGATGAGGATAATCTTCTTTACTCAGTCTGTGGACTCAAATGTGGATTTAATCTCCCCTCCAGAAATACCCTCATAGACACCCCAAGAAATAATGTGTTACCAGCTATCTGGGCATCCCTTAGGTCAGTCAAGTTGATACACAAAATTAACCATCACAAGTCTACCTCTTTTTAACTTAGCACTCATATGCATAGCCTTAAGTTGTACTTTATCTCCAAATAAAGAAAATAACACGGTCGTAATTTCACCTAATACAACTGTCTTGTGTACAATCAAAAACACCCTAATCTCTTCCCCAGAAGAGGAAGTAAAGCACTTGAGTGATATTTACTCTTCTCCCAATATCACAGAACTTAAATACTATGATGTAAAATTAGCAATACTTAAACACTGATATAAAGTCAATATATCTTACGTTACATGAAAAGATGATAAGATAGGAAGAAAACAAAGGTATCTTCTTTACATCTATACATATATGTATATGTACACACTAACATATTCATAATACAATAAGGAGGAAATACTCATGATAATTACAGTCCTTGACTTTGTAACTGGTCATGTGGTCATAGCTGGTGTTTATAACTACCTTCTTCTATTACTTATTCTGTGTTCCCTATGATTTCAGAAAGTACCTTAGCTTGTTATGGTTCTTTACCTGATGGAGTGACCCAAACCTCCCTTCCTGAAGAATCTGGGCCATTGATAATACTACCTGGATTGAGTTGTAGTTGTCCATTGACCTAAATCACATGCATGGTAACACTGAGATGCCCTAAGGGATTACAGACACACTATATTACAAGCATACTCTTCCTTGTCTATATTTTGAAGTAGTAGTCCACTTTCCCCTTAGTAGTCAGGATCAATCCCCTCAGCCAATATCATAACTCTCTTTTTTGACATGAGAAACCCAAAGTGACTGAATGGCAGACTTAACTTCCAGTTTAATGGAATCATTGGTTTGTCTCCCATGGATGCATTTCACTGTTTCAAACTAAGACCTCTAGGCCAGCAGAGTATAAAGTGATGGGAAAAGGAAGCAAATATTTTGCTAGTGCATCACTAGAAGTAGTAGGTCCAGGATTCCTGGACCTATGAATCCTGACTATCCAAGAAACAGCACCATAACCAGTCACTAATTCAGAGCATATACAGCCCTCTGAAGAAACTTGCCCCAGCCCTGGCAGGTGTTGCCACCTACTGCATACTGTAACTGAGCCTTCAAAAGACCATTCTACTGTTCTTTCAAGCCAGCTGCTACAAGATGGTGGGCAACAGGGTAAGACCGGTGAATTCCATAAGCATGGGCCTATTGCCACACTTCTTATGCAGCGAAGTGAGTTCTTTGATCAGAAGCAATACTGTGTGGCGTATCATAATAGTGGACAAGGAATTCTGTAAGTCTCGGGATGGTAGTTTTGGCAGAAGTGTTGCGTGCAGAAAAGACCAATCTGCATCCAGAATAATTGTCCACTCCAGTAGGGTCAAAACACTGCCCTTCCACAACTGAAGTAGTTCAATTTATTCAACCTGTCTCCAGGTGGGTGGTTGATCACCCTGGGAAACAGCGCCATAGCAGGGGCCAGTGTTGGTTTCTGCTCCTAGTAGATTAGGCACTTACCTGTAGTTATAGCCAGGTCAGCTTTGGTGAGTTAAAGATCATGTTGTTGAACTCATGCTTAACCTCCATTCTTGCCGCCATGGCCACTTTTTTCATGAGCCCATTGGGTAATGACAAGAGTGGATGGGGAAAGAGGCTGACTGTAATCCACAGAATAGGTCATCCCATCTACTTGATTAGTAAAATCCTCCTCTGCTGAGATATTTGTGTCTGCTCTGGGACACAAATATCTTCATGTCTCTTGCCCTTTGAGAGAGGGATATTCACATACATCTTCCTCAAATTTCCTTATCACCAATTTTCCAATCATGTTCCTTCCAAGGCCCTGACCATCCAACCAAACCATTGGCTACAGACCATAAATCGTAACATAATTGCATGCCTGGCTATTTCTCCACCCAAGCAAAGTGAGCAACTGGATGCACTGCCCAGAGTCCCACCCAACAAGGAGAATTTCCGTTGACCACTGTGTTTCAGGGATGTTCCAGAGACAGGCTGCAGTGCTGCAGCTTCCACTTTCAGATGGTGTCTACATACAGTGCAGAACCATCTGTAAGCCAGACCTTAGTCTTTTCTTTCTTTGTTAACCGATTATAGAGAACTCGCTATGAAGTGATAGGTGCAGTCTGGGAAACAGAAGACATAATAGTAGGACAATGTAGCCCATGGGGGCCTCTTCTTCATTTAACTTACTTGTGCCTTATGGGGCTGTTCAGTCTTATCACATATATATCACTTCCATTTGATAATAGAGTGTTGCTCTGCACCCTCAAATTTATGGCTTAGTGGGTCAGATAACGCTCAATTCCTGATGTGCAGCTCAGGTCACATTGTAACTTGGTGGCCCATGGTCAAGTGTTCAATCTCTACTAAGACCTAATAGTAGGCTAAGAGTCATTTTTTCAAAAAGAGAATCATAGTTATCTGCAGATAATGGCAGGACCTTGCTCCAAAATCCTAAAGGCTTGTACTACAACTCACCTATAGTGGCCTGCCAAAGGCTTTAAAGAGCATCTTTACCTACTATTGAAACTTCAAGCACCGAAGGATCTGGGCATCATGTGGCCCAAGTGGTAGAGAGGCTTGCACAGCAACCTGGACCTGTTGCGGAGCCTTCCCATGTTATGGCCCCACTCAAAATTAGCAGCTTTTCAGATTGTTCCATAAATGGGCCAGAGTTACACACCCAAATGAGGAATATATTGCCTCCAAAATCCGAAAGGCCCCACCAAGTGTTGTGCTTCTGTTTTGATTGTAGGAGGGGCCCAGATGCAACAACTTATCCTTCACCTTAGAAGGGATATCTTGACTTGCCTTACACCACTGGACCCCTAGAAGTTTCACTGTGGTCCCTGAATTTTAGTCAGATTTGTATCCTACCCTCTGACATGCAAACGTATCATTTATAAGTTTAGAGTTGTTGCTATTTTGTGCTAACTAGGTTTAATCAGATATACAGATAGAGAGAAGGAGATTTAATAGAAATTTGTTATGTTGAGGCTGCAGAGACTCCTGTGTTGGCACAGTGCTAACGAAGTGGATTCTGATTCTGAAATAAGAAGTGTTACTAATGCCATTTTGGAGTGGAAAGAAAGGAGAAAATAAACAGGAAAGAAAATCTCAAGTTTTGAAGTAACCGTGGAGTTTGCAGAATACCTCAAGTCTTTGCTGTTTATCCACTTCTAGCAAAGGAGAAAATGAATCGAAAACCAAATTGACACAGTAGTAATGCCTTAGACGTGAGGAAGTGGCATGTATCTGTAGTAGAGCACTTTGAATGTTACTCATATTGTATACAAGTTTGGATGTGAAACAGTGTTTTCACCAGTTTCTGAAGTTTATGCTGGCCCAAGCAGCAGTCATTTCACAGGGAGATTTGCACATGACTGGGGTTCCTCCATCATCTGGAGGAGGTTGAAATAATGAATCTGTGAAAAGAGGAGTTAATATTGATGTAATCACACTGATTGGTAAGCTTGTACTCTACCTAATAAGTAGAGCTTTACTAGTACACAACTCAGCTATATCTGGTGAGCTTATCATTAATACATAGAATAATCGTACTACAAGGAATCCTACAGATCCTCTTTATGAACGGTCTTAGAACACACCTTAAGAAGTGCAAACAAGACAATTGACTGGTATCTTTCCATGTTTTACATCTTCGCTTTCTTGCCAATGAGCAGAGGATATATTTTTGAAAGCATTGTTATCACAGTAAAGCCTAAGATCAAGCCATTAGTAATGGCAAGAGATAATAAATGCTATTCCCCACCCAGAAGGCTTCTTTGAAGTATCCTTTTTCTGTGTCTACTTTTTATCGGTTGAGCTTGGGAAGTCTGGATTGATTATTTCCGAAGAGCTAAATCTAATATGATTTGTTTATTATTTATAAATTGATAGAAACCATTTTGTTGGTTCCTGAGTAAATGTTCTTCAAGAAAACAAAAAATAATACAAGTATTCAGAATTTGTCCATATGAAGACTTTTAAAAACAGCCTTTATTGAATTATGTCCTGCAGACCTGAGTGTCTTTCTCTCAGTGCCTTTCCTTCTCATGTGTTCCGTATATTGGATCTGTGTTGTTTAAGGTTCTCTATGAAACAACATGCTATGTTATGAAACAACAACGTGCAAGTTAAGACATGGCTCTCATTCTAAGGGCTTTCTCATATACAGTGCTTGTAGTGGTTATTACTTCTCGAGCGCTGACACAACCGTTTGGTCAGTGCCTTGTAACCTTCATTCTCTAATTTCCTAATGTTTGTATTGTCAAAGAGATGGTAGATAAATGCTGATTGATAGAAAATATAGACTTTTGACTTTTCAAGAGGTTTTTCATGGGAAAAGCGTGACCACTGTTCTGCAAGCTGCCCTGGATCCTCCTCTCTGTTAGGTGCCTTTTTATCGCCAACCTTAACATTGTACTAGGATTTGTCACTTAGGGCTAGAGCTCCCTTGCAGGAAACAGTCAAGGTGTGCAAACACAATTTCCCATTTGTTCTCTTGAGTTTAATTCAGAGGAGAAAGGATAAAATTTTCTCCTAAGATTATAGTCAAATTTTTGTTCATGCTGAGGCAACTTTCTTGGATCAATTAAGGTTCAAACATCCTGCCACAATAGCATTTTTGCACGTTAGCATCTGATAAAAGAGAATATCTATATGAGAGTAAGATCCCAATTGAGGGGTACTTATTAATAGAGTTTAAAAATTTAAAACTGGGTGGCCCAAATATAGACAAATATATTGAAGTAAAACGAGTACGTGTGCTCAAAAATCCAGTTATGCTAGCTTAAGGAAACGTGTGATCAAGACTTTCTGAAGGTTCCCCTCCTCTTGTTGAACTTTAAATAGCTTTCTTCCTGACCTCCCTTTCCTTAGGGTATTTACTTTAAAAAGCATACAGCTGTAAATTCCCTGTCCCCTCCTTTGAGATGTAAATCTTCTCCCAGGTTCTTGTCAGTTTTACAACCGAGGAATGTCTTTCTCAAGGACAGAAAACTATCCCTTTGTAATGTGATCATCAAGAAAGTACCCCCTCTCTCCCAGTTTTTGTGGGAGGGTAGCAGCCTAACTTCAATCAGCACCAGTGAGCAAACACAGATGACGTAAGCACTTTGACCAACTTCTCCCTAAAGTCCTCTAACTTTCCAGTAACTCACTCCAGCACGTATCATTCTCCTGTCTTATGTCTCAGCAGAACTGAGTTCAGTCTCCTCTTTAAGTCTTGATTCCTATTGCAATAGTCTTGAATGAAATCTTCCTTGCCTGTTTAACTTGCCCAGTGCAATTTTTCTTTGACACATGTATGCCATAGCTACTTTAACAATTTCTCAACAATACGTTCATTAAAAGTCTAATATTTTCTAGGCCTTTAGAACATTGAGGCAAAATTTCTAAAGGGCAGGTTGGCATTTAACTTAGTCAGCTATACCAATGACTTAAGATATTCTGTCTAACGTCTTCCTGTATTGATCAACACTGATCTTAGCAGTGATGTAGGAGTCCACATCAAGTGTGGACCGAGAGACAGAAGTGCTATTATCTCTGCAGAGACATTCTAACTTTCTATCTCTCAAAGACAAGAAACACGCAATTACTTGATCAGAAACCTTATGTAGAAAAGGAACAAGGGAAAAAGGGATGGCTCTCCAGAGGGAAAAGGAAGAGAATGTGGAAAGTACTGATGTGTGAATGAGACTTATTACAATACCCTGGGGAATGTCCCAGTGTTCTGGGGAGGATGCCTGTGGTCAAACCGATGAAAGAGAGGCCTTCTAGAGCTGGGATACTTTGGGCTCCAGGCCTCTGAGGAGTTAAAGTCTTGTGTTTTACTGTGATATTGGAAATTTTTCTTTCCCAGAGAAACGCTACTTAAAAGATTCCTCTAGAGTCTTTCTGATTGCCACAGGTAAGTTGGTTAGCCTCTGAAGTAGTACTTTGGGTTTTCTGGTCACAGGCAACCTGTCAAACTGGAATTTAGCTCACCTCTTTGAGGTAGCTGTTTCAGACAAAAAGACTTTACTACTCCCTCTCTTTGAATCAAAAAAGAAATTGAAAGAATCTTATCTAAAAGAGGCTGGGAATTGTGACTAAATCCCCTACACTAAATATAGCAACTGAGTGCAACATGAGACCCGAAGATGTGTTTCTCTAGGAAATGTGTCCCTTTTCCTTCTGTCCACTATAGAAGCTAATACTTTTTCTAGATATAACACTTTTGACATCACTACTGAGGCTAACTTTTTCTTCTGCTGTTGTGGTCAACATTTGATGACAAAACCAAACTAACATGCCCAATTCTCAACAACACTCTTAAGAATTATGCCAGGACAGGACACAGAAAGGGGAGTAGATCTTAGAAGAGAGAAAGGCTAAACTTCTGTTACCAGAAGAGGACAACAATACTTTACTCTTGGGACAGACTGGAGCATGTTGTTTGTAGCCTGAACTATGTAGGACAAATCTGATGTTATATATGATTTTTATCTTTATCAGTTTTTAATGACTTGAATTTTCTTAATTGTTGCTTTCTTTTTCCTTAACTTTTGCTGGTGTGTATAGATGTAACTAATATCCTTCATTGTTGTAGCCCATAATAGGCATTGAAAGGTAATACCTTAAAAGTTCATATTAACGTACTTTTTTTTTAGTCTGTCCCAAACATTATACTGCAGCTACCAAAAATATGATCTATTTTTTTGCTTTCCTTGAGAAGTTTATAGTATAGTAAGATGCAAGTTTTTTGGTGGTGATTTTTTTTTTAGTTTTTTGTTTGTTTTTTAATTAATCACATTCATCACTTTTTTCAAAAACTGTGCTTTGAAGAAATTGTATCAATTTTCTCTCATGATGGTATAGAGATTTCATCCTTTTATAAGCCCCTCTACTCCATGCACGTGAATGGATGAGATATAAAGAGATAAAATCAAAATGACATAACTGGGTTCAAATACAACTGAACATTTCTTTGAACCAGAATCAGAACACAGACACAAAATGTTCATTTGTCACAAAGCTGTGTGAGATTTCTGGCTTTGGCATCCAGAAGTTGGCAGAGGAGTCTAGGTCTTACGCAGGAAAGTGACCAAATGCGTTCCACACAAAAGTTAACCCAAGACTCACCGCTTAAAATCAGTTTATGCAATCTTGCGTTCTGCTTGGGGGAGTTCTTTTTTTGGCTATTTATTACAATGATGAAGAAGATTTCCCATATAAAGCATTTTTTTTTCAAAAGCCAAAGAAAATAAAATTAAAAACACATAACTTTTGCACTTCCTTCTTGTCTTCAGAGATTACTATTTCTGTTATTTTTTGTTTTATTAGGGTGTTTTTCTCCCTTGGAAGCCCAGATTCCAAGAATTTAACTGAGGTTTATTTAAGTTGTACTTTTTCTCGTGCTATTGATTATCATTCTTTTTGTGAATGTTTTATTATTTCATTAGCCTTTCTAATACATTTTCTTTATTTTCTTATAAGATTATAATGTCATCTATAAATATGCATTATATTTAAATTTGTTTACATAGATTATTTACTGTCATTGGTCTGTTAACCCTTGGAGTCGTCTGATGAAAACATATTGGGCGTTTATCATGTGACAGTGATTGCTTTTGGTGGTCTTCGGCTATGAAATTGCAAACAACATAATACAAATAAGTTACTGACATATATTTCCCCGTAGTGTAATGGAAATCTCACGAACCAGTCTCAAGTCCTACATCTCATAGAGAGCTTGTCAATTTTGCTACATTTTCTTTTTATATTTCTAAAGTCTATGAAAAATCTCCATTTCACAGAAACTTTTTACTAACAAGTTACAAGTTTGAACTAGACTGTGATATGATGAGTTTGATTATGTCTTCTTCGAAAACATCTTGTATTATTTTACTATTCCCTGAAATTCTTTGCTACTTTATATTAGAGTATATTTACGTTTTGAGCTGGATTGGAAAGAGTTATAGGTAAGAACCTATCCTACCTTCATGGATCTATGAGATTTTGTTTCTTCCATGTACCTTGAAAATCAACTCTAATAATATCCATCGCTGTTATGAAGTCATTTTTTGGAGTAACCGTTACTTTACATTGTCTTATAGATCATCCCACAACCTGAATCCATCATTTTTTACTTCATTTAATTATATTCCCATCATTTCCTGACATTTTAAACATATTGTCTGTGGACATTCCATCCACTGCCTCCTTCTAACAGTGTCTTCTAAGTAGCTTTTCTATCCAACTTACTGTACAAATGCTTGGTTTAATGTACTTATTTTGTTCACTTTTGTTTCTCAAACTTAGCTTTAAAAGCATGGTTTTTATCCTTTGGCATCATTCCCATGCACACATTAAGACTTTAATGTCTTTAGCAACTGTTATACTACATAGAGCTGCTCATTATTTTTTCTTCTGTTGGTTCTATGGACTTTGTAAGTATTTTCTTAGTTTATGCTTGCTGTTGTCCACATATATAAAGGTTCTGAATACCGATTTAGGCTTTTTTTCATGTATTCATTTAATCATGCTTAATTTAGTTACTAATTTGATGGTTTCCGGTATAGTTTTTCTAAGGTCTGAGTGCTGCAGGTTACATAAGAGACTGGCAATACTTCAAATACCCATAGTAAAAAGGACCTGGAAACTTTCTCATTCGCAGACACTAATTTTAATCCTTGACTAAATATTTCCGCTTTACTTCTGGTAGCTGCTAGAAGGACAATGTCTATTGCTTTCGGATAAAGATTTAAGAGCCATTGAGTCTCTGACAGTCCTGGCTCTTGACGGAGATATTTTTGTAAGTGTTCTAATTCCATCCTAGGATGTGCCCTAGTTTCTATAACTTCCTTGAGCCTCCTTCTGCTTTGGTATTGTTTTTCAAAATAATTGGTCTAGCTGACCCAGGACCCCAGAGGCCATCATCTGGCACACAGCTTATTTTTAGTACCTAAGAAACCAAACTCAGATTCATGAGCAAAAACAAATTTTTGTTGTTTTAAGGCAGTGAGGGAGGTGTGTTAAATATAACTGTAGCAATAACTGATGATACACCCATCTTATATCCCTTTATGCACATTTTAAATAAACATCATGTGTATCAGTATTTAAAGCATTCAATGTGAAAGTAAACTTGCCTTCTGTTCATTAACTTATTAATTTATCTCACCTGTTAATTGGATTGACAGCACTATTTTGGGGAAACAATGTAAACTTAAACTATTTCATTTATTTTAAATAGGATGAATAGTAGAGAAACCAAGTTGAAAAGATATTTTAAATAAATTTCACATTCATTTAAAAATTTTATCCCAAACTGAAGTAATTGACCCCATGTTTTCAAAATTTATCTTTAATTCTCAATGACCATTTCCAATAAATTATCCTATAAAGTTTTAAATAAATTTAAATTATGTTTTGATAATTGAAATGAATTATAAATACGTAGATTTCCTATGTCTGAATCTACTTTTGATGTCAATTTACAATATTTCTATCAAATTGCTAAGATGATAAGTAATGACTTTTTATTTTGAATTTAAAAAAAAATTCTTTTTTTCGTGAGGATGATTGGCCCAGACATATGTTGCCAGTCTTCCTCTTTTTCCTTGAGGAAGATTGTCGCTGAGCTAACATCCGTGCCAATCTTCCTCTACTTTGTGTGTGGGACGCTACCACAGCATGTTTTGATAAGTAGTGCATGGGCCTGCTCCTGGGATCCAAACCCACAAACCCCAGGTGGCCAAAGTGGAGCATGTAAACTTAACCACTGGGCCACTGGGCCAGCCCCAAGTAATAACTTTTCTTAGATATTCAATCTCATGAATTTTATTTACCTCAATAAAAATTGTCCCACTGTGAAATGCATTATAAGAATCTGTAGAAACCCTGTTCTTCCAAGATTTCTACTTTCATTGTTGCCCTGTGATTCTATTTGCCATTGAAAAACATGCGGAATTTTTTTCTCACATGGGAATATTAATATCATTAAAAGTACCCAAGACAGTGCCAGCCCTGATGGCCTACTGCTTAAAATTTGGCATGCTCCACTTTGGTGGCCTGGGTTCAGTCCTCGGGCAGCCAACCACACCACTCATGTGTCAGTGGACATGTGGTGGCAGCTCACATAGAAGAACTAGAAGGACTTACAACCAGAATATACAATTACGTAGTGGGGCTTTGGGGAGGGAAAAAGAATACCCAAGACAATAGAAAACTAAGCAAGTCAGTGTGCAATTTACATCTTTAAAAACATGGAACAAATTCCTTTCTGGTTTTGAAGAAATTCCAAAAGCAGATCTATATAAAATGTTCCCTTCAACAACCATCACACCTCACTGTGCAGTCATGGTTGTTTTGATCAGCTTACATATTATTAAATAACTCAGAGGATAGTCTGTAATTTATTGCATTTGCATTTATGTAATTCATAGTTTTTATTGTTACTAAACTCACTGTTTAGTTTAGCTGACTTTTATTTTTATAGCAACACTTTTTTTTTCTTTTTTTAATTTTTTTATTTGAGGAAGATGGGCCCTGAGCTAACGTCTGCCACCATCCTCCTCTTTTTGCTGAGGAAGACTGGCCCTGAGCTAACATCTGCGCCCATCCTCCTCTACTTTATATGTGGGACACCTTTCACAGCATGGCTTGCCAAGCAGTGTGTAGGTCGGCACCTGGGATCCGAACCAGCGAACCACAGGCTGTTGAAGCGGAACGTGAGAACTTAACCTCTGCACCACAGGCTGGCCCCTATAGCAATACTTTCTTGATGAAAGAAGTACAGACGTCCTGATGTGGGTAACCAAAGTTTTCATGTTATTCCAACAGTACCATCCAAACATTCTCCAACACAAAATTTAAATTCCAAACCACTTTGTTTGTGAATATAATCCTTCATAGTTGTACATCTATTAGTTGCGTTTTTAGGAAATAAACCTGAAAAAAGAAATTCTTACTTTACATAACCATCATCTTCAAATTGCACGTATATAAAAAGAATTCTTATGCATTTCAAAGAAAAGATTTTATTTTTGTTCTTCCTATATATGGTGTGTACATTCCTTATCTACTGAAATCTGAAGTATGGTCCTTGGACTGGTGCTCTGCGTGAACTGTCACAGAGCCACCACAAGAGGAGAGCAGAAATCGAGAGTAAGCATTTAGAAACTTTTACAACCACATAGCATATGGTTAACATACTCATCTCCGTGAATTACAGGTTACGGACCAGTCCAGATATCATTCAATTTTCAGACGAGTCACATGTAGCAAGATATTCCTCCCACACTCCTCACTGCCAGTAGGTAGAAACATATTTCAATGTATAATATTTCAGAATTACTAGTCAGCTGTAATCTAAATATAAAAATATAAGAAAACAGAAGCATAGTTATTTTGCAACTTCTTATCAATGATTTTAATTTTTAATCCTCTGTTTTTATAATTTACCACCATTGCCTAAATTAAGGAAGTAAAATGTATGTTCTTATTTTTAATCCTAATTTAATGATGACAATATAAGCTTCATTGGAATTCTGCGTCAAGAAAGGACACAATTGTTCTGACTCTTCTATGCATATTTCTTTCTTTCGCAACTTCCTCTACACCAGTACCCTGTCCATGAACTCCAGCCGCCTTGGCAATATAAGATTGCAGTTTCTATCTTCTCTACTCAGACAGACTGCTTGCTTAATTTGGGCTCACAGCCACCTATGGCAGAGTAGTTCTTCCAGAAGAAAAGTCAGGGCCATCACTTTTATTCTGTATTTCCAGATATTATAGTCCCCCACTTTGTTGTCTAAAAACAGTACTTCTTACATTTACACACATATTAAACATATACTTTCTGTATTTCATCCAAATCAAACTTGAATATGAGAATGTAATAGGTGATAATGACATTCCTATAAGGAAATTGACATAAGCAATGTAATTACTTTCTTCCTGTTTGATTTAAACCTTTTAATTATGATGATTAGTAATTTAACAAGATTCACTTATTTTCTACTTCATGAAGAATACTGTTTGAGAATATAAAAATGGAAATCCTCACAGATTAACTTTTTGTTAACTCCACAACATTTGTGTAATTATTAATCTCTCTGAACCAAGTCCTCTGTTCTTTAAACTGCATAAAGATTCAATTATAGAAATTTATTTTTTATTTTCAATTTTATCTGCATTCTATAAAATGCATGTGATTATATATATCATATTGGTATTATATATATCATATTGGGATAATATGAATATTAATTCATTGAATGAAGAATGAAACCAACCAACAAATTGCCCAAAATTAAATATTACCAGAATAGAAATTAGCATACAATAAGAAAAATATAATTATATTCAGAGGTAAACTCACATCAAAATTACTTTGATACTGAGAAGGACTCACTGTATACTTGTGTTTGCAAAAGGAAATAATAATTTGTTTTTGTTTAATTTATTCCTGCTCTCTTTGCAGTTGTATTTAATGCTATTTAAAAATGTGGAATTGTTAAAACTTTAATTTGTCCGACAAGAGAGACTACAGGTAGTAAGAATGGTCTTTGTTCCCTCTACCAAGAGAAAGAATCTTCAATATTATGAGAAGAATAAAATATAAAGCAAAGATTAGAACTATTGTGTTCCTTTAGGGGAAATATGAGGGCAAAATTGTAATTACACGCCTGACAATACACCTAGCAATTTATTGGACATGCAATTTAATAATATCTGCCACTGTGGATTAATCTGAAAGATTTGATACTAACTCAATAATTTGAATGTGTGATGATTAATGGCATTAGAGAAATGTTTATCTAAGGTGTATACACTTAGTTTGATAATATCTTTTAATTAACCTATGATTTATATCTATTAAATCAATTCTGAAAGTCTTTTTAAGTCCAAATAAGTTGTAATCATGTGGACATCAATAGGTAATCTACATTTGACAAACGATGTATTGAGTTGTACTTCTGTTACTGTGTGTATGTGTACAAAAAAAAAAACCAAGGCATTTATTATCTTGATATTTGTTAATTAACATAAATTTGAATGTGAATATTTTGTTTTCCGGCTGAATTTAAATGTTTCCTTTGACTGGGAGAGTAGCATGATTCAGTATATAAAACACCTCCGCATCTATGATTTGGAACTCAATACTCTCGAAGAAACTATCTAGATTGTTGACATTGTTTTTAATATAATTTTCAGTGACCCATAATCAACGTGGGCCATGGAATACTAAAATAAAACTTTTCACAGAAGGAAGATAGCGTAGAGCATTGTAGAACAGAGTGGAGGCTCAAAGTTTTGTGAAATGTTAAAACTGAGCCTGAACTTGTGGTTGAAACAATAGAATTTATTGAAGATCTTCTAAGCAGCAATTAGATCTCCATACACCTTTGGACTCCGTGGCTGAGGGAAGTGTCCCTTTCTACCAGGCAGAAAACTGGTAAGGGAAAGAAAGCACAGTATCTCTGTAGTGGAGGACATCAGGCATTGCGGGAATATCATACTAGAAATGGGACAACTAAGTGAGAGTTTGCACACATCATGTTAACCTACTCAGCACGCAGAAGAGGGTAAATCATTTTTTATCCTGGAACAGACTTCTCTAAGGAATTTGACCAGCTGTCATGAAACCCATGGTTGACTCATGAGTTCAGAATTCCTATTAACTTTTTAGTGCCTCATTCATAAGTATAAACAAAGCACCAAGGATCACCAAACAGTTGAGAAAAGCCTCTTTCATGAAAGAGATTAAAACAAACAAACAAAAAATCAACTTGAGGAAACAGATTATGAAGGTTAAGGGAAACTTAAAAAAAACTACCACCAATTAATTGATAGATTGAGAGGCAGAGAGGTAACGAAGGTGTTCCATCCATGAAACAATAATAGAATACAATAAAAACGAAGATTTGATGAACAAAAAGTGCTCTTGGCAATTAAAAATATGAAAGTAGAAACGACTAATTCAAATGAATGAGGACAAAGATAAATTTGAAAAATCTTCCAGAAAGTAAAACAAAAACAAATTTTTGGTTTGCAAATAGAAAAAAGGTACGCTTAGAAGATGAGGCAGCAGAGGGACAAAATCTGAATAATAGTTTTTCAGAAATTGAAAATATTAACATAATAAATTAATTAAATTAAAATTAAGAAAGAATTCAAAATTTGAAAGATTAGAGATTCCAGGTTGAAAAAATCCCCTGAATGTCTAGCACAGTAGATGAAAACACATTTATTAAGCACACTGTCATAAAATTTCAAAACACGGGACACAAAGTAACTATACTACAAGTCTCCGGAGAGAAAGAAAATATGGAACCACAGAAGAATATGATGAGGAAACAGGCTTTCAGTATTATTGCATGGCTCACTTCTGTTATGCAGAACAATCTTATTGTTAGATTTCAATGAAAATCTAATAAATCTTTTCCATCTTTGTCTTCTACATAGGACTCGTTTTCATCTTGTGTCACTTTGTTAGAATTCCACAACCTATTCTCATTCCTGTAGAATGACACATGGCATTGAATGGTGTTAATGAGACTATTAGTCTGTGGCAAAGCTAGTAGAAAAGAGGTACAACAGAAAAATAAGAAGGAGAGAAAGGAATTCAGATGCAGGAGTGATGTATTTCAGTTCAGGCTGGAGGGGCAGTTTCCTTCAATATTTACATTTACCCCAATTCTTAGAAAGTATCCTCAACAATTTGGAGTGAGTTCTAAAACTATCTGTGGAGGAAAAAGCATTCTGAAATCTTCATGAGGAAAAATGGCACATTATAGGTCACTATAGATATCTACATAAGGAAAGAATAAAGGAAAGAAATAAGAAAAAGGTGAGTGGGAAGTGGAGAAGGAAGGAAGGAAGGAAATTTACTTTTCATAATGAAATTATTTTTTCTTTCTTGCTTATTTTATTCCTGCATACCTATCACAGAATGACCAAGAGAAAAATTCTAGATTGAGTCCAAATCTCACAGCTTCTGACCCCAAAGTGTACGAAATATACCAGTAATTAAATCAGTGTTCTATTTCACAATCATATAGAAAAATGGTTGAACTAGTTTTGTGCAACCTTTCCCTTCCCCTGGTTATTTCAAATACCATAAAATCAATACGCTGTTTTTTTTCTTTTAAAGACTCTATTTTTTAGAGCAGTTTAGGTTTAAAATTAAGAGGTTGGTACTGAGATTTCTCATATAATCCCTGCCATCACATATGCAAAGCCCTCCCCGTTATCAATGTCTACCACCAGAGCGGTACGTTTGTTACAATTGATGAACCTACATCGACACATCATAATTAAGTTGGTTTTTTTAACTTTAAGAAAAAAATATAAATTAGCCAAATCAGGAAGCCTGGAATCCAGCAAAATATGATTCAGAAATCTAACTGTGTTGTAACAATGTGTAAACCACACCATCTTCAAATTCCCACACTGTTTTGTGTTCACATTCTGGAAGCTATCTGATTTTCAAAGATTAAAAGAATTTGACAAAGTCTGATACCTATTTATGATAAAAACTCTCAGCAAACAAAGAATACAGGGGAACTTCTACACTTTGTAAAGAATACCTACCAAAAATCTACAGCTAATATCATATGTAATGGTGAGAAATTGCACAATTTCCCCCTAAGATCAGAAACAGAGCAAGGATGTCTTCTTTCATCACTCCTATTCAATAACATAGTGGAAGTCTTAGATAATGCAATAAAACAAGAAAAGGGAATAAAAAGTGTAAGTATTGGAAGGAAGACATAAAACTGTTTTTGTTCAAAGATAATATGATTGTCTATGTAGAAAATCCAAAAGAACTGACAAAAAAAACAAAGTCAAGTACAGCCGATATCTTGAAGAGGTATCTCTACTCCCAGGTCCATTGCAGCATTATTCACAATAGCCAAGGTATGGAGACAACCTAAGTGTCCATCAATGCATGAATGGATCAAGAAACGTGGCATATATGTATTTATATACACACATGCAATGGAATAATTCAGCCTTTAAAAAGAAGAAAATCCTGCCATATGTGACAATATGGATGACCCTGGAGGGCATTATGCTAAGTGAAATAAGCCAGACAGAAAGGCAAGTTCTGTATGTTAACACTTGCATGTGGAATCTAGAAATATATATATATATTGAATTCAGAAACAGAGAGTAAAAAAGTGGTTGCCCGTGGCTGGATGGTGGGAGAAATAGGCAGAAGTTGGTGAAAGGGTACAAATTTTCAGCTATAAGATGAATAAGGTCTGAGGAGCTAATGTATAACATGGTGACTAGTTGATAATATTGTATTGTATAACTGAAATTTAAAATTTGCTGAGAGAGTAGAACTTAAATGTTCTCACCAAAAAAAAAAAAGAGAGAGAGAGTTGAATAGGTGAAACCCTTGCAACTTTCAGGATGGTAAAACTGTTCTATATGATACTATAATGGTGAATAAAAAACATTAAATATCTGTCAAAACCCACTGAACTTGCAGCACAAAGAGTAAACCTTAATGTTTTAAGATTTGCAAATATTTTCTTTCATTCCATAGGTTGCTTTTTCATTTTATTGATGATTTTCCTTGCTGTGCAGAAGCTTTTTACTTTTATGTATATGCAAATTTTTAATAAAATTATTTAGGAGCTTTGGGAATCCCAGGATGGAATGCAGAATGTGACCGAAAGAATCTAAATGTAGTTTACAAACATGAAACAACCTCACTGGGGCAGTTGGGAGAATGAGGTGCTGCCTTATGTAACCTTGAAAAAGGGGGGAGTCTGTAATGCTAAAGACAAAAAGAACTGGACATCAGCACTGTACTCTATTGACAAAGCTGTTTGCCATTGGCCTGCAAGTTAACAATTCTGAAACCATATACACGTATGCTGGCACTGAATGTAAATTGACGACAGATAGTTGGAGCCAGGCTTCTAATTGTTGGAGTGGGAGGTTACATATAAGCAAGAATAGGAAGTTAGAATGATCCATGTGGTAACAGAGCAAAGTTAGAGACATAAGTATGAAATCATGTTTGGTTAACATATATATAGAAATATAAATATACAAATAATTATAGATATGCATGTATACGCACCTAAGTACACACATATATATTTCTAACCTCTGTTAGTGAGGTGAAACTAGAAGAAAAACTCTCCAGTAAGAGCAAGGACACATAGCACCCAGACCTTGGTTTTTAATATAATTCTCCAAAGTAAAGAATCAGGATTCCTTAGAGAAATGACTGATTCTAGGACTGCGGCAGGATATATGCAAGTTAAGCCTGGGTGTATGGTAGTACCACAAAGTATTAAAGTGCTAAACACACACATACACACACACACACACACACACGCACAATGATGAGACGATGTCAAAAGGACATGAGAGCCAACTGAGAACTCCCAATGACCAAAGCTGGGACAATTTGAGCAATAAAATAAAGTAGTATTTGACTATAACTCAAAGTAGAAAATAAATTTTCATGAGTCTAGATTGATATAAATAAACGGGGGAGAAAATTGTAGTAACAGTAAGTAAATGTGGGAGAATTCGGTGAAAAAGAATTCCAAATAATTTGAGTAGATATTCCACCCTTAACAGGTGCAATGTAACTCCCCACTTCTTGGGTGAGGACTGTGCATAGTGACTTCCTTCCAAAGAGAACAGTATGGAAAGGAAGAAAAAAAAAGAGTAACTGTCCAGAGGATAAACCTGACAATCACAGTCTCAAGCCAGATGATCAACGTTTACATCAACAGTAATGAATCCTGCTGACGGTATAGACTCTTGACATGTCGTGATGAGAATGGCACTTCACCTCTCTGTGTGGCCTTCCTCCCAAAAGCACATGATCCCACTCTAATCAAGAGAAAAATATCAGAAAGGTCTAATTTCAAGGATATTCTACAAAGTGTTTGGTCAGTAATCTTCAAAACCATCAATGTCATCAAACCAAGGAATATGAGAAATAGTCACAACCAAGAGGAGCCTAAGGACATATGACGACTAAATGTAATGTGGCATCTTGATTGGGATCCTGGAACAGAAAAAGGACGTTAGGGAAAACTGAGGAAATCAGAATAAACTATGGAATTTAGTGAATAATATTTATGTAGCATATTGATTTATTAATTGTGAAAAATGTGCTATACTAACATAAGATATTAATAAAAAGGAAACTGGATATGGGATATAATAAAAATATATCTTAATTCTCTGTGATATCTTCAAAATAATTCTATACATCTAAAACCATTCTAAAATAAACCATTTATTTTAAAAAGAATGAAATAGAAACTCAACAAAATAGAGATCAACAAAGTAAAAATGTAATTTCATGAAACAACATATAAACTGAAAAAATATCTGCTTAGGATGAATCATAAGAAGGCATGGAAGCGCAAAATGTATCAGGAATGTAAAAAAGGAGAGTGATGCTGGTATTTAAAAAATAAGAGAATCTTGTGAATAACTTTATGTCACTACATTTTAAATTTAGGTAAAATGAAAAAGAATGTTAAAAACAAGCAAAATTAAACAACGTCACTTAGAATGAAGATACATGCTAAAGATATATTCATATTGCTTAGAAATAAAGACATAGGGGAGTAAGCCATAAACATATCTAGCACAGACATTATTATCACACAAGTCGAGATAACAAGATCGTGAGAAGAGGAGGAATGGAATCATGAGGAAGGGACACAAAATGTTACGTGAAGAGCTGGCAGTGTTCTGTTTCTTGACATGGGTTATAATTTGGGTGGTATTTTCTTCATTATTATCCTTTACTCCATACGTACATGTTTTTTGCAGTCTACTGAATGTATGATATATCTAAGCAGAAAAAAAAGGAATTTCATTCTCACTGTAATGTATAATATGGATGAGAATATGCAAAACTGGAAGCACACACATTATTTAGGAGAGTCTTACACTGGTGCAGACGGACAATCAGGATGTGAGCAGGGAGCAAGCCCACTGCCCATGCCCACACAGGCTGCGGTGCCTCATCTTTAGGAGGACTCCTTGTCTCAGAATTTGATTTGTTGGCTTCCTTGGAACTGGGGAACACAGTGACGCCAGTAAGTGTGTTTTTCCTGCATTATATTCCGTCTACATCAAAGATCCCCATGGAACACTTTATTACATCCTTCTGTCATTTATCATGATCCATATATATTCATTGTTCACAAGTATTTCCTCTCTGCCTTATCTGTCAGATTTTAAAGTGTCTTCTGGCTCATTTATTATAATTCCTACTTGAATGTTTTCTTCTATGGATAATGTAGTTTCTATAAGCACACACATACACACAATAAAGCAGGTTTTGGGTGGAAAAAATTCATGAGGTATAAGTGATTATTCCCATGGCTCTCACTTGGACCTCAGCATGGATATGGAGAACACAGGAAAAGAATCATGTTTAGAAGGAAAAATAAGTGAATTTAGTTTGGGGCATTGTTTAATTCAGCGGTCCTCAACTGAGAGTGATTTTTATTCCCTTAGTAGACATTTGACAATGTCCAGAAACATGTTTAGTTGTAACAAGTGAGAGGTGTGCTACTGGCATCTAGTGTGTAGAGGCCAGGTATACAGCTAAACATCCTACAATGCACAGGACAACCTCCTACATCAAAGAGTTAGCCAAAATGTCAATAGTACCGAGATTTAGAAACCCTGGTTTTATTTGAGGGAAATGTGGAGAACTCCCGTATGAGATATGATACACTTACTTACCTGAGCTCAGGAGAGAGAAGTGGTTTGGAACCAGATCTGGCTAACTGCTAGAGAAGCTCCTGCAGTAAGTAATACTTTCCCCATTTTCATATACTACCCTGTAAACGTTTATTGACAATTCTGAGTCACCGTCTAGAGTGTGAAATCACCCAATTGATGAATAGGTTTTAAAGAAATATTCCGCTCTTCAAATATATTTTCCTTTTAGATTTGTTTTGAAATAGCAACAAGTGGTAAGTCTTCAAAGAGCTTGGAATGGGGCTACATAAAATTGTGAAAATTGATATTGCAATACGAGGCATAATTATTGAGCATTTAAGTGAATGATTTTTGCAAGTATATGATTATTTTGGTCCTGTCATCAAAATTCTATTCTTCCTAAGAGAAATGGTTATTATTTTCACCAGGTTCCATTTTCTATTCAATTGGAAACGGGAGAAATACTTGTAAACGCTTTAAAGGAATAGTCCCGTCCACGGGCAATCACAATTTCCGTTGTACGTGATATTCATTAGTGGCAAAATTATTTGATTTGAGTTTTTAAGAGGTAGCCAAAAACAAATGTTTGGATGCAACATATTCATCTCGTTCATTTCACATAGCGTTTGTGTTAGAAGTCAGATTTTTTATGTAGATTTCTGCAGGTTTTCTCTAGTGAAAACCTACTTTGTCATTCCTGCCTGGTGTTCTCTGCTTGGAGGGTTTTGGTGTGCGGGTGACTGTTCTCTTGTAGGTACAACCATGAGCAGCTCCTTCCAGACTTTGTTGTCCTCATTTCTTTTCTCACCCCGCTGTGTAAGAGAGACTTGTTTGTTGCCATTCAGAAGCTCAAGCACTTCTGAAAAATATATCCCTGAGAGAGAGGAGCCCCATCCTGCTGCTGCCTGATCCAGGGCCTCGGGCTCTTTTCTAGAAAAGACTCTTTATTAGGGAAAAAACATGAAAAGATGGAAAGAAATTCATTTCTTATGAGGTTGGTCTCAGAAAATTCTCTGAGAATAACCCTTTATATTAACAAAGCTCTTGTTTTTGTTCAATCCACTCAATTAAATTTTTGTCCTGGGGTCAAATTAAACCAATTTGTGCTTTAGAAAAAGATTGGCTCAAAGATTTCTGGACAAAGACGACCATGGCGTGCATGTGTGCAAACACACAAAACAACCCAAATATCTAACAATAAATAAGAGAATCGAAAAGTAAGGTAGAAAATTCTGCAACCATTTTATAAGTTGTCTATATGTTTTTAAATTCACTTTTATGGAAGTATGCATATGCAAAGGTAGCAAATATAAGTTTACTTCTCTATGAATTATCACAAAGTACATTCATGTAACCACAGCTTAGAAAGAGTTGAATATGACCCAGTATTTTAATATAAGAATTCACCATCTTTATATGCAGTGTACAATTTATAATGCAGATTTTATCTTTTGTCTAAATTTGTCAATTTCCCTTTTTTTCCTATCTTAACTTTGCTAAACAAATTACTGTTCATTTTTTCCTCTTATGTAAATGTGGGATTCTTCTATTCTCTGCATTTCCATTAGTGATTACCTTACTTTTCTATACATCACCAAATGCACATTCAGTCATGCGTCAATTAACGATGGGGAGGTGTTCTGAGAAATACATCCTTAGGTGATTTCACCCTTGTGTGAATATCATAGAGTGTACATACACAAACCTAGATGGTATAGCCTACTACACATCTAGGCTATATGGTACGAATCTTGTGGGACCATCATCGTATATGCGGTCTGTCATTGATCAAAATGTCATTCTGCAGTGGATGATTGTATACCAAACACGGACATCGTTCTCTGTTAATAATGTAATCCACCTGCGTGGCACATGGTAGACACTCAATAAACACTTATAGAATTAGTGAATATATTACTATTGTTATATAAATGCAAAATACCAACTATTTTACCTCTCCTGATTTCCTTCTGGAATGCTTTTACTTCTCCACCCATCAGATTATGCTTTTGCTGATGTGACTTTATACTTTTGCTTTCAATGACTATTTTTCCTCACATTATGTTCCATCTACATGAAGCATCTTCATGTAACATCTTCTTACGCCATTCCAGCCACTATGATGATCAACATATTCACTGTTGACCATATTTCCTCTCTGTTTCATCTGTACCATCTTGAGTCTTGATTAATTTATTATAATCACTATTCACATATTTCCTTCTGTGGGTGATATAGTCTGTAAATCTCTCTACAAGTAAGTCTATATCTCCTTTACTCTGGCTGATAAGTGATATCTTGGCTGGAGATAGGATTCTTTGTGGCTGCGCTTGTCTTATGGTAGTCTATAACTCTGTCTCACAGTATTCTGGTTTCCGGTGTTGCCAATGAGAAGCCTAATGCCAGACTAATTTTTTGTTTCCTTTTTCACCAGCTTTCTTTGTCCAAAAGCTTATAACGCTGTCTTTTTAACCATGGACTTCAGAAATTTTATCAGGATAAACATTAATCCTCTTTAAGAGGAAATTTTCCTCTCCTTCAATTTTTAACTTTTCTCCTTCAGTTTTCCTGTTCTTGTGTTTTGAATTCTTATGGATCCATTTTACTAATCTATATCTTTTTCCTCATGAATTCTATTTCTTTGCATTTTTGCTCTCTTTGAGATATTTCTTCTATTTTATCTTCTAGGTTGCTTTTTCCTAGGTCTCAACTGTGAAACTCTAGTCCTTTCAATAATCTCTAAAATTTTAATATTCAAAAATCATGGAATACTTTACTTCCCCATAGTCTTGGTTGCTATAGTCAAACCTACTGAAATCATTTACTCACCTATTTATCAAGTAATAGCCTGCCTTCTCCAGCAAGTCTAAATCAGCAGGCCTTGGGTGTCTTGCTTGTTGTTCCTCTCTCTGATTGATGAGTACTCCTAGTTAAATTTTTGTTTTTCTTTACCTATTTATGATGTCAAATTCAGATTGATGTTTGGCTTTATCCAAAATAATGGCAAGTCTGAGCTTACTCTGTCATCGGGCCATGAATCTCCCGATTCTCCCCCAGGGGCGGGTTAAAACTTCTCTATCAGCCTCAGCAATGGGGAAGATCTTAGCACGACTTCAGATTCTCAGCAACCATTCTGAGCCCAGAGACCACAAGGTCCTCCCAGGAACACTGACCCAGGCTGGAGCTACCCTCTGTCCTCTGGGTGTCCATGGAAGTCAGAGTACCAAGCTCTCTACAGACTGTACGAGTCTCATTGTTGCCGCTAACCTCTTCACTGCTGGTCACCAAGCTCCCCTTAGGCCCAGAAAGGAGTGAGACCAGTGCCTTCTCCCTCTGTCAGGACCCTGCTAGAGCAAGAGGCTTTTCTCAAACCTCACAGCCCTAATGGGCTTCCCCAAAACTCTGCTAATTGGACATGGGGTGGGGGTAGGACTGGAGTTGGATGAGGAGAATGACAAATTTACTTTAAAGCAAACACCTTTCCAGATTCTTTTACAAATTATCAAAAGGACCATTTATACCTTTTATTATCAGAAAAAAATAAAGTCAAATTCTGTTATTGTGGTTGCAATAATGGTGACATTACAGGAAAAACTGAGGCCTCATAAGGGGAAATTTTCAGGATTTAGCTTAATGTGGTTAGTATTATTTTTCTAAATTATTATAATAAATTCAAAATGAATTCTTATGCCTCATAGTAAGATTATTATGCCTCATAAACAGAATAGAATTAAAATGTGCTAATCATTCTATGTCCTTACTAAAATAAGAATCATACTTTTCACTAACAATAAAAACAAAATAATGAAAAAATCCTTTAAGCCAGTACATATGTCAGAGAGAGTAACAATTCAACATCATTCTAAATACAAAGAGATGGCTCTAAAGCAGGTAGCAGAATTTGCCTCTTATTATTAGTTTTAACATGTGTGGCCAACATGCTCTGAAAACAGAGATACCCCTTCAGTTGTTTAAACCATGCAGGAGAGTTCAGTGATAGCCCCATAAAAGAGAGAACTTGAAAGTGAATCCAGGACAAAGCTAAAAATGCCTCCAATTTTCAGTATTGAGAGAGTACAATATTAACACTTGTTAAAGGTTGAAGACCAAGGTAAAAAGAGAAAACAAAAATAACACATTTAGGATACCACTGTGTTTACACTTCAATAATTAAAACTAATCTTTTTTTTTATTTTTGAGGAAGATTAGCCCTGAGCTAACATCTGCTGCCAACCTTCCCCTTTTTGCTGAGGAAGACTGGCCCTGAGCTAACACCTGTGCCATCTTCCTCTATTTTCCATGTGGGACACCTACCACAGCATGGCTTGACAAGCAGTGCATAGGTCTTCACCCGGGATCCAAACTGGTTAACCCCAGGCCTCCAAAGCACAACGTGCAAACTTAACCACTGTGCCACTGGGCTGACCCCTAAAACTAATCTTTGATTTATAGATATAATGGAGCTTGTATTTTCAGAAAGAATACTGGATTAGAGTTGAATAAATCAATAAATGGTCATTTTTAACAACTTATGTTTTTAAAATATAGAAATTAGTATTATTATCTTATAGTAATATCCCTTATGCTCTGTTTGTAAAATCATATCTGGATAATCATTTGAAACTTGATTCTTCACCCCTATGAGCGTACTATGAGCTGCAGAGCTTCAGTATGTACATATGTACAACACATCAATGAATCTATACAAAATCATACTGAGATAACACCATAAGTTACAAAAACTCCCCCAAGAAGAAAAAAATAAATTGATTCTTAATCTCCATGCTGCCTTTCCGTAGTCTGTATTTGTAAGTCAGTTATAGAGTAGTGCTTTTCAAACTATAGTGTGCACATGGTCACCGGGATCTTTTTAAAATATCCCAACAAGCTCCCAGGTGATGCTGATGCTACTGGTCCATGGACCCCTCTTTTCAAAATAGAGGACCTTTGGATTGCACTGACTATGTCTGAACTCAATGCTTACAAAGGTAAAACTGGCAGTTTAGAAATATGAAATTTGTAACTGGCAGCTTTTGTGTATAAACCCTATATTTATTTGAGTTTGGAAAGAAATATTCTGGAGCAAATAATAGTCCATCTAAGTCAATTTAACCTTCTCTTCCGAATTGCAGCTTATGAACAAAAAGAAAAGGACATTAATTTAAAAACCAGAGTGGAGAATGATTGAAGGAAACGTCAATTGTTGAATTGATTATTTTCCTGAAATTTTAAGTAGAGTCTTTTCTGCTAACAAACACTCATAATAAAATGTAATGTCAACTGCAAATTAGGGGCAATTGCATTACAGAAAATGCTTAGACAGTTCTCGTCAAATCTCTGATTTTTATATGAAGACTCAAATATAAAATGGTGAACACCTTGATTTTTCTTTCTTTTAATCTTTAGTATTGTGTTTTGCCTACTTGTGCAGCAGAATTGAAGTCTGCGCAAATCCTTTCCTCCAACGCTTTACTTCAGTGATAAACACCAGCCTCTTCATTTCCTAACGGTGGCTGTGTGCTTAAGCTGCTTGACTTTTGTTTCTGCTAATCAGAGCCACGCAGTTTCAATCCCACATAATTCTTTGAAAATCATGTAAAAAGAAAGAGGCACTTCATTTTTTCCTGCCAAGTTGTGTGAGGATATTCCATTATGCATTGGCATTTGAGTGGGAAGCCTAGAGGATGAATGCACCCTGTAGGTGTGGTATTTCAAACCCCACTTGGCTTCCGAGTGCTCTGGGGAGCTAAGGGTTTTATTTACCGAACAGTTACAAACCTGTCTCCTGCAACGCATTGTTGGCATGGGCACTTTGTCTTTCCCACCCACCTAGTGAAATGTGATCTGTTTTATAATAAAGATATACGAAAATTACTTTTCGATCCCTGTAGGTACAAAGAAAGTCCTTTCTGAGGCCATGAATGACCATTTAACTACCTAGATGACCTGCCACTTTCTGTTTATTTTTGCCCTTCTGGGGGCAGAGATCTTATATATATTCTCTGCCTGCTTTTTTGGTTTCTTTTTGACTCTTTTAGCTCTTGGATTGCCTTTGATTTTTATTTTACTGTATAGAAATAACTAAAAGACTTCTAATTTCTCACATTTTGTTTCTTCCCTACACCCCAGATATTTACTCTGTCATTTGTGGTATGGATTCAGTATTTTTAAATAGGCAAATAAATACATTAACTAAAATGAGAAGAAAGAGGAGATAAGAAAAGACTTTTTTCAAGATAATTTAATTAATTTAAAAGATTGTATTGGTAAATCTGTATTCTAATGTATAACAACAATGTTTATATAGATAACAGATAGGTAGGTAGATAGATACATAGATACACAGATAGATACATAGATACATAGATAGATGGATGCTAGATATTATCATTGGGCAAAAATTAGCAGAAGCAACATATGCTTTGTGTAGATACAGCGTTATCTAGTAAATGGCTCAAAGTAAATTGTGATTGCAGATATTTATTTTTCTTTCTGTGTGAAATAATTTCCTTAACCTTCTGCAAGAAATAGTAAACTAGAAATGCCACAAATCTGGCATAAGGAGGATGAGGGAGATTGATCCAGCTGTGTAAATGAGACTAAAATGCTCCAACTTGCTATACTATATTTGTGCTCTACATTAAGCACATTACTGAGTTTTTTGAGCTGGAAGAAAGCTAAAGGATAACTAACTCAGTGGTTCACAAATTGTGGTCCCTAGGACAGCAGCAGTAGCAACACTCGAGAAACTATCACAAATGCACATTCTCAGGCCCCGACTCAGACACATTGAACCAAACACTGTGAGTGTGGGGCCCAGAAATTTCTATTTTAATAAGCCCCCTGGTGATTTGCATACACATTAAAGTTCCTCTAGCCTAACTGTTTATCAAAGGAGAACGTTAAAATCAAGAGGCATGAACAAGGCCACAGAGCTAGCTAAAGAGTTGCAGAACATAAAGTGTAGCACATAGTAGGCACCTAGCTATACAGTGTGATCCACGGCATGACTGAAGTCATGAAACCATTACAGGTAAAAAGTAAGGCCATATTTTATAGCTGAATTGCTTCTGCATTTTGGGGCAGACTGCGTTATTCTTCTCCCAACAGCAAATCAAAAATGGAACCTATTCAGGAAGATCATTTTGAATAATTATTTAAGGATGAAGACAGCATGTTTTAAGTATAAGATTAGGCTCTACTCCTGAGAGGATCCTTCAGAGTTATTAGAGAGGTTTATTTGTTTTTGCCTTAGTCTAACCCTAATTTTAATCTAAATTCAGGAGGTTTTAGTTTGTTGAGAAACAATTGTAGAAAACACTGAGCTGAGAAACAGAAACGAGGAAGGGTTATTCCTCAGAGAAGTGACAAAAGGAGGCACGTTATCCTTCAGTGTGGAGCAAAGAGCAGTGATCAGTGAAAAGATACAATTCTGGCTGCCTTTAAGCATGTGAAATATATACATTCGTGTGTCTTCACCTCTCGGTCTCCGTTCATTACTTCCCCTTTGCTCGCAAAAATACCCAGATGAGCGCTACCTTAAAAATAAATTTGACCTCTCTAAATCTCGATTTAATCCACCATGTTAACTTCATTCTTTCCTTCACTGCAAAATTCAGTTTTTTGTCACTGGAAATTTAATACAGATTAACAGTTGAAAACTTAGAAAGCACGCAACAAATCAAAGGTAAAACGTTAAGTCTTTGTATGAAATTCCTCTCATTAATGTGTTCTCAGAGAGCGTTCATATGTTCATTTTTTAGCCAAAATGGCATGATGTGGTAATGGCTTTGAAGCTTTAAAAAAATTTATTAACAAATTTTGAAATTTTACGCTTCAGTAAATCGTCTTCTGAAGGCATAATTACAGAGGATATTTAATACTCTATTATATAGATACACCATAATTTGCCAATCCTCTATTTTTAGCTATTTAGGTCATTCCCAACTGTTCATTATTATGCTTAATCTGGTGATGACAAACATCCTTGGAATACATAAATAAAATCTTCAAGTAGTTTATCTCTGATAATGTTCTTAGCATAAAATCTAAAAAGTAAAATTAACCAAAACCATTTAGAATTTTGCTATACATTGCAAATCGCCTTTCACACCTCCCTAAACGTGTATAATACTCACATCCAACAAGCAATACATAAAACTGTTACTTTTTTTATATCTACAATTTTATAAAGCAAATGATATTATTGTTTCTCTTTCATTAATTACGTTGGTAATGTGGTAGATTATTATTTTTAAGTAATTATTGACCATTTGTATTACCTATTCAAGCACTTTGCCTATTTTTATTGATGTGTTCATATATTTCTTATTGATATGCAAAAATCTCTTTAAATATTAAAAAACTTTTGCATTTCTATTGGAAATATCGTCAATATTTTGGAGAGAACAGTTTGAAAGCACTGTATAATGTATTATTTACATTCTTCTTTTCTCAAATTTTAAAATCTATTTTCCTCTCTCACTCCTACAAAAACTGCTCTTGCTTAGACCATTCTCACAGGCAAAACACATTTCACTCCTCCTGCATCAACTGTCTGCAGCATATGGTCTTCTTGTTCCCGGCCTACACCTTAAAACTCTTCTGCTTTAAACTCCCCGGCTCTAATTCAATCTTTCAGACTAAGCCTTTCATTTCCTATTCGGTTCCTCTTTCTTTGAACGCTCTTGAAAAGAAGGATTCCTCTGAGTTCTTCCCTTGTTCTATGCTTTTGGGTCAATATACTCAAAAGGAGCGTGAGATCCCTGAGAAGCAGGAGGGTATAGGGTTCAGACTCAGAAAAATTTAGTCTTGTCTTAAATCTCTAACTCTACTAGCGTCTCCTCACATAGCAGACAATTCAGTTTCAAATTAAAAAAAATAAGAATTGAAGCCATCAGACTCTCAGTATTTAATCATACAAATGTACCTACGTCCTTACAAATTTTCTTCTCCTTCTCTCCTGTTACCAAGGATAAACCCAACTGCTTGCCTTGGTTAAGACATCTCCCAGGCTGCTAAGCGTTGCTTAAAACAAGCAAACAGAGGCTGGCCTGGTGACGCAGAGGTCAAGTGTGCACGTTCGGCTTTGGCGGCCCGGAGTTCGCCAGTTCGGATCCAGGGTGCGGACACGGCACCGCTTGGCAAGCCATGCTGTGGTAGGAGTCCCACATATAAGGTAGAGGAAGATGAGCACAGATGTTAGCTCAGGGCCAGTCTTTCTCATCAAAAAGAGGAGGATTGGCAGCAGATGTTAGCTCAGGGCTAATCTTCCTAAAAAAAAACACACAACAAACAAAAAGAAACAACACAAAATAACACCACCAACAAAACTCCGTCAAGAAGCAGATGGCTTCTACTATCTACTATATATTAACATTTAGCTGCTTCAACTCAACCTCAAAACCATAGCAATTCTGAATTTTTTCACAAGGGCAAGTTCATTCTTCTCTCTCCCTCTATCTTCACAATGACTCCTTCATAATTTGTATACTCAGGTCAGGACCCAGATTACGTGAATCCAAATCTTCACGGGTTCTGGTTTCAAGGCCAAAATTACGGTATATGATATCAGGGCACAAGTAGGGCAGGAGCTGGAAGTGGAGATAGAGCCCCAAGAAGAGTATTTTACTTTGAAAGATGATTATATTTAAACACAATTCAAATCTGATGGGAAGGGGAAGAATACTTTTTAAAATATGAGTTATATTCTAGGCCTCAGTTTCACTGTCTAAAAACAATGGTGAAAATTTTTAAAATACCTCTGAGGGTTGTGGTGAAAATTAAATATAAGGTTTATATTCATTGCCTGACAATAGTAAGAATTTAATTTGTAAAGCTATTATGCCGTTTTCTCCCTCACCATGTAAAAAACGAGATCGTCATTAATTTTATCGATGCAATTACTTCCTCAATTCCCATTCACTCTTCCACTCACCTGAAAATTAGAAAGAAGCAGAAGAGATGACCAGGCATTTTTCAGAGCACTGCTGAGCCTGACTTTCTATTGAAGGAGCAATTAAAAGATCTATTGGGGAAGAAGTTAACCTGCAGATTTTTGTCTGTTCAAGTTGCAAATTATTTTTGTCTGATGAAACTGATAATTCCAGAGGTTAGAGTTGATGGTTCTAGCAGACATTAATCAGCTCCATGTCTAACCCTGGACTCTTAACCTTTTCTAATTAAGTTGTTTATATATACCTATTTCTCAAATGTTCTTCGGATCATTCATAAAGTCTTATAATTGATGAGTCGATTACATTTTTAACAAGAATTCATTTTATTTTTACATGAGTCGTGATTTTACCCTTTTGAAAACTGTGCTTGAATTTACCACCATCTAGCACTTAACTCCAATATTCACAATTATTTTGCAAAGGAAGAATATTCGTCTTTCTTGGTCAATTGAGAAATGTGAGGCTCACACATGTTAAATAAATTGCCCATGTCCCACAGCTTTGAGAGTTGCATTTAGAAATAGAATAAAACTTTAGCTCTCTGCTTGTGCTTCTCGAATTGGGCCGAATGGCCATGTGCTGGATTTCTACACAGTCTGGAATAAATTAAAATGGTAAGGTCTTCCAGAGTTATTAATTTTATTGAAATATTTTTGGGAAAATACGTAGTTTAAAGTATTAATTTTATGCTACAAAATATTTTTGTAGCCAACACAAAATTAAATGAATTTTTATGGTTGCTCATGAAATAAATTTGTTTCGAGATGAATTCCCTAACTTCAGGGTATTCTCTGAAATTGGGATACATTGGTGAAAAAACACTGAAAAACATTGTTGAGCTAAGGGTTTCTCTCAATACATAGGACAAATAACATATTATTCCCACATATAATGAAACATAATTGTAGAATTTAGTGGTCTAGATTATTTTAATTCCAGGCCATAAATTATGATTTATATCAGAATTACAATACACAGATTTGGCAGATTGGCTAGATTATCACAAATTTTGTGGATCAATTGAGCCATATCATACAGTTACCAGTTAAGTAGCCTTTGCCAAATGAATAAAACACACATTATAAATATAGAGAAGCATAATATAAGGTGAACAATATCTACATTGATGAACACAAAAGTATGATATTCAATAAGTTTTTTATGATAAATAATATTACATATGTATTTTCTTTCTCTGTATAAAAATAGTAACCATATCCTGTTTCCATCTGTATATTTGCTCATTTGGTATTAATCCAAGTAGATACGCCTGTGTATTATATCTGAATACTAGATTCTCTTTCCTAGTAGAACTTTAAATATTTTCTAAAAGTTCCATTTATTAAATAATATAAATGCCTAAAATTTACCCAAAAAACTTGTAATGATTCATTTTTATATGTGAAGCACAAGACAGAAAAATATGCAGAGAAAAAATAAATATGAACATAATATTCTAAATAGATACTATTCATATTACATCAGTATTTTATAAAATTCATCATAAGAGACTTTCTTTCATTCAGAACAATCATTCTACTTATACTAAAATTTTTCATATGTAAAGCTAGATGTTTCTTCCAAGGAAGATGAAGTAAAGGTCACTGAATTTACTTTCCCATGTTAAACAACCAGAGAAACGTGACACAAAATAAATTAAAACTTTTCAGACATTGGACGAGAGGCAGCATGGAACTGTAACATCAGAGAGAGAAGGAATTTACAAGTTGAACACTAAAATTGCAACAGTTTAATACCTGGAGATATTTTCTGGGAGACAGTGCAAAGATGAGAAATTCAAAAAGAACTCAGTGAAGGAGAGAGATTGGAGTTTTGGGAGGCCCCAGCAACTAATAGCTGCAAGACAGTGTTTCAGAAATCTGATCTATACAGAGAGAGACCTGGAGATTTGGGATAAGGCTCTCCATATGGTTTAGCTTAGCACTGATCTGTGAATTCAAGAGAGGAGACTGCCTGAAGCCAGAGAACAAACCACAGAAAGGAGTTGGTGGAAAACATCTTAGGATTCATGCAAGGTAAGGAATAATTTCAATTTCTAATAATCAAAGTGAAAAGACATCATAATACACAAGATATCAGGTAGAATAATCAGAAAAGTGTCTGGTTATAGTGAGGCAAAATTATCCCTGGGCCAAATGCTTCTCTGGATCTCTCTACCAAATCTCAAAAGCAAGACTTGAGAGGTTACAAGTAATTCAACTATGCGCTGGAACAAAATCAAGCACTATTAAAAGGAATGCAGAAAAATTCAGCAGCCAATAAAGTAAAATTCACAATGCCCAGTATCCAGTTAGAAATTAAAAGGTACATGAAAAGGAGTGGGAAAACATGACCCATAACCAAGGGAAAAATCGATCAATAGGAACAGATCCAGAAATGACAGAGATGATGGAACTAGCAGCAAGAACAGTAAAATAGCTGTTATAAATATGCTACATATATTCAAAAACAACCATGATCATGATGTGGAGAAATAGAAGACATTGAAAAGGACCACATGAAGCATCTAGAGATTAAAAAAAAATGCAATATATAAAAATAAAAAATATACTAAAATGAGCTAAAAGCAGTTTAGATACTAAAGAAGAAAATAAGTGAATGTGAGACAGCAACTTTTGAAAATGAAGTGCAGTAAATCACTTTCAGTGAAGAAAAGAGCATTAGTGATGGATGAAAAGGTAAAATGTATGGATAATTAAAGAAATTCAATTCAAGAAAAAGGAGAGAAAAAAGGAATATAATTTTGAAAAATTAGTGGTTAAAACTTTTGCAAATTTGATGGAAACTATAAAACCACAGTTCAAAGAAGCTCAAGAGATCAAAATAAGAATAAAAATCAAAGAATATTGCCAAGGCACATCTTAATCAGATTACAAAAACATCAGTGATAATGAGAAAAATTTATAAAGTAAACAGACAGAAAAAAAATTACACAGAAGGAAAAAATCAAATGACAATGTTTTTTTTGTCAGAAGTTATGTAAGTTAAAAGACATGAAGAGACATCCCTAAAGAAAATTAATTTAAAAAAAAGAATTATAAGAGGGATAGCTTTCAGTTTTTCTCCACTGAGAATGATACTAGCTCTGGGTTTGTCATATATAGCCTTTATTATGTTGGGGTACTTTCCTTCTATACCCATTTTTCTCAGAGTTTTTGTCATAAATGGATGCTGTATCTTGTCAAACGCTTTCTCTGCATCTATTGAGATGATCAAGTGATTTTTATTCTTCATTTTGTTAATATGGTGCATCATGTTGATTGATTTGTGGATGGTGAACCACCCCTGCACCCATGGAATAAATCCCACTTGAGGGGCTGGCCGCATGGCCAAGCAGGTAAGCTTGTGCACTCAGCTTCGGCGGCCCAGGGTTTTGCCAGTTCAGATCCTGGGTGCGGACATGACACCACTCATCAGGCCATGTTGAGGTGGCATCCCACATGCCACAACTAGAAGGACCCACAACTAAAAATATACAACTATGTACTGGGAGGATTTGGGGAGAAAAAGCAAGTAAAGAAAGAAGAACGTTGCAACAGTTGTTAGCTCAGGTGCCAATCTTTAAAAAAAAAAATCCAACTTGATCATGGTGTATGATCTTTTTAATGTATTGTATTTGATTTGCTAGTATTTTGCTGAGGATTTTTGCATTGATGTTCATTAGTGATATTGGCTCAAGAAAAAGAAATAAAAGGGATCCAAACTGTAAAGGAAGAAGTGAAACTGTCACTATTTGCGGATAACATGATTTTATACATAGAAAACCCTAAAGAATCCACCAAAAAACTTTTAGAAATAATAAATATGGTAAAGTTGCAGGATAGAAAATCAATATACAAAAATCAGTTGCATTTCTATACACTAACAACAAAGTAGCAGAAAGAGAAATCAAGAATACAATCCCATTGAAAAGTGAAAACTATAAAACATTATTGAAAAAAATTGAGGAAAAGACAAAGAAATGGACAGATCTTCTGTGCTCTTGGATTGGAAGAATTAACATAGTTAAAATGTCCATAATTCCTAAAGCAATCTACAGATTCAATACAATCCCTATCAAAGTTCCAAGGACATTTTTCACAGAAATAGAACAGAGAATGCTAAAAGTTATATGGAACAACAAATTACGCCAAACAGCCAAAGGAATCCTGAGAAAAAAGAACACAGCTGGAGGTATCACACTCCTTGCTTTCAAAGTATACTACAAAGCTGTAGTAACCCAAATATCATAGTACTGGCACAAAAACAGACACAAAGATCCATGAAACAGAATAAAGGGCCCAGGAATAAACCTATACATCTATGGACAGCTAATTTTCAACAAGGGAGCCGAGAACATACAATGGAGAAAGTAAAGTCTCTTCAATAGGTGGTGTTAGGAAAACTGGACGGCCACATGCAAAAGAATGAAAATAGACCATTATCTTACACTACACACAAAAATTAACTCAAAATGGATTAAAGACTTGAATCTAAGACCTGAAACCATTAAACTTCTAGAAGAAAACATAGGCAGCATGCTCTTTGGCATTGGTCTTAGCAGCATATTTTCAAGTACCATGTCTGACTAGACAAGGGAAACAATAGAAAGCATAAACAAATGAGACTATATCACAGTAAAAACTTCTACACAGCAAAAGAAACCATCAACAAAATGAAAAGACAACCTAACAATTGGGAGAAGATATTTGAAAACCATATGTCAGATAAGGGGTTAATATACAAAATATAGAAAGTACTCATACATCTCAACAACAAAAAAACTAACAACTCAATTTAAAAATGGGCAAAAGATCCGAACAGACATTTCCCCAAAGAAGATATATGGATGGCCAACAGGCACATAAAAAGATGTTCAACATCATTAACTATCAGGGAAATGCAAATCAAAACTACGATGAGATATCACCTCGCTTCCGTCAGAATGGCTATAATTAACAAGACAGGCCATAACAAGTGTTGGAGATGATGTGGACAAAAGGAAACCCTCATACACTGCTGGTGGGAGTGCAAACTGGTGCAGCCACTATGGAAAAAAGTATGGAGATTCCTCAAAAAATTAAGAATAAAACTACCATATGATCCAGCAACTCCACTGCTGGGTATTTATCCAAAGAATATCAAAACACAAATGCATAAAGATCCATGCACCCCCCATGTTGATCGCAGCATTATTCACAAAAGCCAAAACTTGGAAGCGACCTAGGTGCCCATGAAGGGAGAAATGGATAAAGAAGATGTGGTATAGCTACACAATGGAATACTACTCAGTCATAAAAAAGGATGAAAATGGCCATTTGTGACAACATGGATAGACCTTGAGAGTATTATGCTGAGTGAAATAAGACAGAGGGAGAAAGTTAAATACGGTATGATCTCACTCATAAATAAAAGATAAAATCACAATAAACAATCACATAGAGACAGAGATTAGATTAGTGGTTACCAGAGGAGGGTGAAAGCGGTGATTAGGTACATGTGTGTGGTGATAGATTGTAATTAGTCTTTGGGTGGTGAACATGATGTAATCTACAAGAAATTGAAATGTAATGATGTATACCTGAAATCTGCATAATGTTCTAAAACAATGTTACCACAATAAAAAATTTTAAAAAAAAAAAGAATTCTTTGTCCAGTAAAAACACCCTTAAAAAACAGAAGCCAAAATATTTTTTTAGATAAATGTTGAAAAAGAGTATTGTCAGTAGAACTGTACTATAAGATATGGCAAAAGAAGTTTTTCAGGAAGAAAATGATATCAGAAGGAAATATGGATTTGCAAAAGGATTCAAGAGTGCCACAAATGATTGATATGAGTAAATATAGAATACATTTTCTCATTTTTAACTTTGTTAAAAGATAAATGACTGAGGCAAAAAAGAAATAACAATGTATTTTGAGTTTTGTAACATACATAGAAGTAAAATGTATGAGACCCATAGCCAAAAAGATGAAGTAGAGAAAGGGAAATATATTGTTGTAAGGTTTGTACAGTGGACATGAAGTAGAAAAATATTATTTAAAAGTAGAACGTGACCACCAAAGGGAGAGAGATGTAGAGATGAAGATAGAGACAGCAGGGCAGGGAAGAATTCAAATAATGGAGAAAAGAGTGAATAATTGAAAGCTCAATTAATGCAAATAAGAACAGGAAAAGAGAAAAAACAGACCAGAAAGCAGATGGAACAAATAAAAAGCAAATAGCAAAATGGGTTTTAAATTCAACCATACCAATAATTATAATAAATATAATTGCTTTAAACACTCAAAATAAAAACCAAGGATTGTCGTAGGTATTTTTTTAAAGACCCAACTATATGCTATCTACAAGAAACCTATCCTAATTTTGTATACACAGATGGGGTAAAAAGCAGATGGATGGAAAAATATCTCACTATAAAACCTTAGAGTTTCCTAAGAATGAGATTTATTGCCCGTAATAAGACCTACTGTGTATTCAGGCATCATATGGCACCACGGAAAATGAGGCTCAGGAAACTAGAGCAAATGCTGATATTCTGGTTACCGCTATTGCAGTGAGTAGGATATTGTCCTTTGTTTCTGACCTAGGAATCTCAAGGCTTTTGCCGGCAACCATGAAACTATGTCAGGCTAACTTGTTAGCTTGCAAGAAGGGCAAAAATAGGCTAAAAAGTAGGGGAAAATTCAAACTCTTCACAGTCCCTAACAGGATCCACTTCCAGTTGTCACACGACTGACAATTTGGGACTGGCGTTAGTGTGAGGCCTGTTTCTCCCTAGCTGGACCTTCTCACAGGCTGCTGCTTCAGTGTCTTCACAACATGGTGGCTGGCTTCCCTCAGAGAGAATGATCCAAGAGAGATATAAAGCCAAGTAGAAATGAATATTTCTATGAACTAATCTCAGAAGTCAAATATCATAATTCTACTTTAATTCATATTCTTTAAAAGCTAGTTCATAAATTCAAGCCAAACTGAAGTAGAAGGGAATTAAGCATCCTCTTTTGAAGGGAGGAGTGTCAAAGAATTGTTGTGCATATTTAAAAACCACCACATAGTATGATTCCATATATGAAGTTCTAGAAAAGGCAAATCTATAATGACACAAAACTGTAGTGGTTGCCACCGACTAGGGTTGGGAAATGAGGACAGACTGCTAAAACACACAAGGAAACTTTGTGAGCGAATGGAAATGTTCTGTATCATGATTCTTATGTTCGTTACAGAACTCATAAAACCATGCACTTAAATTAGATGAATTTTACTGTATGTAAATTATGCCTCTATAAATGTGGTAAAAATTTGAAAAGCGTATGGGATTCATGAAATATCGGTCATTACAAATGTGGGGATGTAGTGTCTTGACAGAGGAAATGGAGACTTCTGAGGAAGGATGCATCATTGGGGAGAGTGACTATATAGGCGATTGCTTTAGTGACATCAGAGGGAACTAGTAATTTCCAATACGAAGTTGCATCCATCACAGTATTCTAGCCCAACTTCTCTAAATTAGAGGACTAAAATAAGAGTCAGTAGTAATTATGTTTGTTTTTCTTCACCATCTCCTCCGTGGGTTGATGAGAGTACCATGAACCCAGCATCTATTCCAACATCTTTGGTAATAATGGAAAATTTCCTATGGAAATGTTGGCAGTGCTCTTTAAATTGGGCAATGGGAGTTGTCCACAAGCAATACGATCACCTGCCTGGAACCAGCTGGAGTGATGTTATCAACAAATGATGGCAGCATAGGAAATATCATCACAGTAAGTCAGTGCAAGAGCATGTGGAATGTCATGACGGGGCCAGGAGAACTGGTCCTCAGATCACAAAAGAGACTTTCCTAGCATCCTGGAACTATTTGGATAGGATTTTAGGGGGATCTAGATTTGTCAGAAGATCTTTTCAAGATAGATTCAGAGATATGAAACACTATTTTAGTGTGACATGAATTTGGAAATATGAATTATAAATATGCTATAGCTTACAGAGGATGAGGGCACTGCAAACGGTTGCATACAGACATTCTTTTGGAAGACACTTCGTATCTATTACAGTAAAAGGTGTCTGACTTTGTAAATGATCTCTTCTCACCATAAGGCGGCCTGAGTTTCTGCTCTCTTTTGTAACAGAAATAACCCGATGTATCAAAGTGCAAAGTAAGCACCTCATTGTCTAGCACTGACAAGGAATTAGAACATATGTTTAAACAAACCCTTGATGGTAGAGTTATCACAAATCAAATAAAAATGATTTAAAGGAATTTGATTAAAATAGCCCAAGTGATTTCAAATTATTAACTTTATAACAATCACCTAAAGCTCTTGTTAAAATTAAATTTATTGGGCCTGAGAACAGATATTCCGATTCTGTAAGTTTTGGGTGGAAGCCAGGAATCTGAATTTTAAACAAACACCATGCGTGACTCTAAAGCAAGAGGACCTCAAAACACTCATGTTTTGAGAAACGCTGAAAAGAATAATATCAATGTTTAGTCGAGTATAATCTCAGAACATTCTGAAGCAATGCAGGCTTCACATTACATTACAGAATCAAAAGAACATGCCATCAAAGGCTTAACCCCACAGAGGTTTTGAGCTATTTTTTTAAGCACATTTGAAAAAGAATCTACTAGTGCTGACAACATTTATATTAATGCCTTTCAACTCCATAGACTCATTTTATATGAAAATTTATTTCATTATCTCCTTGGATCACCGCCATATAATTATTTTTTTTTATTTTTTCTGAAATAAGGATTTTTCTTACCTAAAAATTTCCTTACTCTTGTTCTATAGCATAATCTAGAACATCTTACCTTGTTTAGAATTCTTTTCTAGAAAGCAATTAACTGAAACTCTTTTGTCTGAATCTGATACCAAATGATAAGCAGCCTAACATTCACATAGATTTAATTATACTAAATCAATATTATGTAGTTAAATCTAATTATAGTACAAGAATTAGGGCTCTGATGAAGAAAAGATCTCCTCGCTAATTAAAAATTTAGTTAGCTTGCATTAAAACTGGCAGATTCTTGGTCCTGACTACCTTGATAAATTACAGGGTATTAAAAACTGACTTAGAGACAATTAATTGTTGTAACAATGGTCATTATAATTGTACGTTAGGAGAACCTTTTTTCCAATAGGTTCACATTTGCAGTTAGACTTTCTTTGACCTCACCTCCAGCTAGAACTTATGCTCAGAGAGAAAACAGATCTCTTCTCTCCTCAAGTTGTCACGAGAAGGTAAAGTCGGATAGCTGCCTTTGTCGTACATCACAAATATTATATTATAAACCGAAATACTTCTTATTACTTTCCCTTCCTTATTTGTGACCTTCTGGGAAAACAGAACAGAGGTTCAATTCCATCTACATAATGATTCTTCGTGTATTTGAAACAGACTATTATTACCATTTAAATATGTAATATTAACAGTTGTAGTTATAATGCACAGAAAAGCACAATCTTACGGTGCTGAATTTTAACGACAAATAATAATCAGTTGTGTATTTTGAGGGAAATAAAGTTTTCAGGTATCTTTTTGAAGCAATAGATTATTGACCATTGTGTAAGATTTAAATCTGAGAAACAGTGCTCTGAGGGCACAAATTCTGTTTTCCTTCACACGTCAAATTTTTTATACAATTACCTACTGCTCAGTGGACCATTTCCTGAAAAATTCCTGTCCATTGTCTTCATAAAATCAAGACATTTTCTCTTTAAACCCCTTTAATGGCTCTATGGAGATGTAAGCTCACTCCACTGTTACATATCTGTATGTCATACATTCATTGTATGCTGGTCTTACAGGTGTCAGCTTTGAATTTAAATATTTCGTTGCATCTCTCTCCCTAGGGGGATGTCAGCTTCTTATCTTAGCCAGCAAGGCACTACCTAGGACATAGTGACTTTTCAGTAATTCTTCTTAGCCTAACTTTTTAGTCATTTGGCTATTTGCCATCAATTCATGCTGTTCCTTCTTTTCCTCTTCTCATAAATTTACTTTTTCTGTGAGAATTTGTTTCTCAACTCTGCAAGAGTACTAGTTCTCAATTTGTTTTCTGCATCTCACTTATTCTTCCCTTGTGGTTTTAAAAACCCTATTCAGGGGGCCAGCCCTATGGCAGAGTGGTTAAAGTTCCACTCCACTTCAGCGGCCTGGGTTCACAGGTTCGGATCCTGGGCTCAGACATACTGCACTCATCAGCCATGCTGTGGAGGCATCCCACGTACAATAGAGGATGATTGGAACAGCTCAGGGCGAATCTTCCTCACCAAAAACAAACAAACAAAAACCCTGTTCTGCACTGTTTCAATTTCTATATCTCTTTGAAAACCATTCTTGTTTGCATTCTTTCCTAAGAAGGCTATAAATACCAGCAATATTAATACCTCACCATTTCCAGCAATGTTGAGTGTTAAAGATACAATTGTCACTTTTATTAAAATTATTACCATTACTTTAATTAAGGCAGGTGAGAAAACTAAGGAATGAAGAGACTGAAACCTACCACATATAACTAAAGTAGCTCTAAAACTAGAAATTTCTTTGTTGTTTGAATTTTAGTTCAGTTCAGTTTTGGTACATCTATTTGATTTTCATTAGTATTCTGTATTTCTTTTTAGGACATTAAAATGGCACTTTAGTTTTTCAGTGAAGTATTTCCACACTGTGCAGTAGCCTCTTATTTCAACACATTTGTTTTATCAAAGGTCATAATTCTTTGATGAGCCATTGTGACAGTGGAAATGTAAGTGCCCTACACTCCCGCAACAGTAGTCGACAAAAGAATATAAGCATATGATTACTGCCAATGAGATGCAATTCTCATTCTCATCCACTATGACTTTAGTTTTTCTGCTACCCTCTACCTGACTGGTTTTCTTAATGTTTTTCTTTAGAAAAAATATTTTTGAGCCAGCCCTGATGGTCTGGTGGTTAAAGTTGGGCACTCTCACCCCTGCAGACCAGGTTCGTGTCCTAGTCACAGGACCAGATCACCCATCTGTCAGTTGCCACGCTGTGGCAGTGGTTCACATAGAGAACTAGAAGGACTTACAACTGTGATATACAACCATGTACTGGGGCTTTGGGGACAAAAAAAATAAAAAAAGAGGAGGATTGATAACAAATGTTAACTCAGGGCGAATGCTTGCCTGCAAAAAAATTCGTCTCTCCAGGAGGAGAGAGTTGTAATAAATCCAGGCACATGCTAATCCTTCCAACTCACACTGCCTTTGAATAACACTCTGATAGTCACCATAAGCAGCTTATTCATACTGATTCATATAAGAATTATAACTTTAAAAAAATTCTCAAGGCTTTGTTTCTGTTGGATACAGTTCTTGTCACAGATATATATATATATAAATTAAATGTCATATATTAGGCTGTATATTATATATGTGTGTGTATTAACATAGATGTACATATACATATAATGCTGATTTCACTTAAGATCTTTGTTCTAAGGATCCATTTATTTTACAAATATTCTTTGTCTTCTATATATCACATCCTATGATATACATTGAGGATATATTGATACAATTGCTTATTGTTCCACAAAACTGAGGATAAAATTAATCAAATAACCACAGAAATAAATATATATTTGGAAATTATTAAAGAATGCTAAGTAGAAAAATTAGGGAGTTGTACAAGAGAGAATTAGCGGGAAGCTTAATTAGATTGAGAGGCTTCTTTGAAGAAGGAACATGCAAGCTGACACCTGAAGGATAGAATGCAGTTAAACAGTAGCTAAAAGAATGTTTCAGACAGTGGATACAGCCTACTCAAAGTCTCTGAGGTAAGAAAGAACATGGCATATTACAGGGGCCGTAAGAAGGAGCCTGGGCCTGGAATATAGCATTGGGGGAGGGGGCGATTGGTTGGGTTGACAAAGGATGATGCAATTGTAGGACTGTAGTATGCAATTAGCATTTGGGATTTTTATCTTAAATGCAATAGAAAGGCATGGAAGAGTTTAGAGCACGAGGAGGACAACATGGTTTATATTTTAAGAAAATCTCAATATAATGTCGTGATTGATTAAAGTCAATGAGGGAAGTGAAAGTAAAGAAATAAGTCTTTATAAATGTATGAAATAGGAGACAGATGGATTTGACAATTGAAACATTTCTTAGAGATAATTTTGATTTTGGTACTAGATATTACTTCCGGTTTTCTTCAGTTTGGAAGAGATTTCTAATTAGCTAAAGTCAAAATAAACTAGAAATATTCTTACTTGCAGGGGGAACAAAGGCAAAATCATTCACAGATATACATTTCATGCCAATCTGGGGAGACACTGCACAGTGATCATTTACAGAAAGGAATTTGGTTAGATATTTTTATTGTATGATATTCATCTTCTCTCTCAGATTCTTCTGGAAATGAACATTGAAAACAAATACTGAAGACTCTTTGGTGAGACTCACATGTGAAATTAAAATTATCAACCTGCTGCAGATGCAGATATCCATAGATATTTGAGACTTTAAAAAAAAGTAGGGTGCTGCCCTCTGGCGTAGTGGTTAAGTTTGGCACACTCTTCTTCAGCAGCCCAGGTTTGCATCCGAGGTGCAGACCTACAACACTGATCAGCCACGATGGGTGGCAACCCACATATAAAGTGGAGGATGATTGGCACAGATGTTAGCTCAGGGCTAATCTTCCTCAGCAAAAAAAAAAAAAGGGTAAATACAATTACATCATTTTATTGATGGTGGTTTTTAAAATATGAGGAGAGTTTTTGATGCTATAAATTATCTCCACTGGTTATTTCCCTACAAATGTGTTTAGGTCACAATTGGTTTAAAAATTTCAATTCCTTTCTATTCCAATGCCTTTATCATCTTTCCTTTGCTTTCACTGCCAACTCTATTGAAAAAATAGCCTAAACTCACATCTTGGCATAATGAAAACAAGTTTCTTTCCTATTACTACCTATAAAACTATCATCAAAGATCACTAATCACCTCCTAACTGCCAAATACAACAACCTTTTCTATGTTCATAAGCCACACCATCTCTTTACTACATCTCTCTACAACCTTTATTCTTTAAACTTTCCCATGTATACAGTCATTTGTCACTTAACAACAGGGCATACATTCTGAGAAATGCCATCATTAGGCGATTTTGTCATTGTGCGAACATCATAGAGCATACTTACACAAACCTAGATGGCACAGCCTACTACACACCTAGGCTACATGGTACTAATCTTATGGGACCACCATCATATACACCAATCCATCATTGACTGAACCCTCGTTATGAAGCACACGACTGATGTGTATATATATATATATATATATATATATATATATATACACTAACATATATAATATATATTTATATATTTATATTTATATATTTTAATATATATAAATTTTATATTGTATATAAATTTTCTAACCATTTCTTTTTATTCCATTTTTCCTTACAAATTCCTTAAATTTTAGCATTTTTCAGTGTAGCCGTCTCACTGAGCACTGCTCCATCCGTTCAATAGCTCTTCCTCTTTATTTTGATGGGTCCCCTGTTTACATCTACAAATAGATTTGCCAACCGTCTTTCCACACACCAAAATGTGTTCAAATCAGGATTCAAGATTTTCCCTCAGTTCCTTATGTCAGCTAAAAGCACACTATCCTCCCTGTATCTGAGCTCCTTCACCTTCAAATCCGCTTTTTAAATCAGCTGCCGTAACCCAAAAACTCTTTATGAACAATATGAATCTTCTCTCCTTCATTGCCTTCACTCACTTCACTCGCTCTACCTGATTCCTTAATTGATTGCCCTTGCCCGTAATCTTTCTCTTTTTGATTTCATCATTTACGTAACTTACATATTTATTCTTATCAATATTGGTGACTTGATAGAACCCCTTCATCAAAAACCTTCTTAGAAAAACGCATCCTAGATCCTTCATATGAAATTCAAAGCAGCTGCAATCTAGCCATAAACTACTTTTCCAACTTCCTCTACCAGTATACTTTTCACACATTGTGTTCTTCAATCCCAAAGGGACTTGCCATTTTTGGAATGCACTATACATCCCTCTGGTTCCTTTCTTAGGTTGGGGGCCTTATAAACAGAGCTCAGGACCAAAATTCTTGTGAAGGTGATTTATTGCGGGAGTAAAATTCTTGTGAAGGTGATTTGTTGCGGGAGTCCCCTCAGGAGAAAGGAAGTGCTGTAGACTGAATGTTTTATGCCCCCAGAATTCATGTGTCGAAACCTAATCCCCAAAATGATGGTATTAGGAGGTGGGGCTTTTGGGATGTAATTGGGTCATACAGGTGGATCCCTCATAAATGGGATTAGTGTCCCTATAGAAGAGACTCCAGAAAGCTCCCTCACCCCTTCTTCCACCATGAGAGGACACAGTGAGAAGGCAGCCGTCTACGAAGCTGGAAGCAGGCTCTCATCAGACACTGAATCCACCAGGGCCTTTATTTTGAACTTCCCAGCTTCAGATCTGTGAGCAGTAAGTTTCTGCTGTTTATAAGCTACCCGGTCTATGGTATTTTTGGTATAGCAGCCTGAAGGGACTGAGCCAGTGAGTAAGGGAAATAATAAAAATGCGCTGCTCCTTCTTTGTCTTTAAAGAGCATATTGTTTTTTATCAGCATTTAACACTTATTTTCTTCTATTTCCTTTTGTAATGAGTTACTTATATGTGGTGAAGTCCTTGGGAACAAAGACAGCTTTTTTGTTCATTTAGTTTTATATTCACTCCACCACAGCTCCTAGTAAAAAGCTCTATATCAAAATTTTTAAAATATTCCTTGAAATGTATTGTCAGTAAAAGTGAATACTTTACAGGAAATCTTAAGAGTAGTAATTTTATTTTCTGGAAAAAAGCCATTATATATTTTATATTTCAATGTTATATTTATGGTTATGGATCTAAGGTCTTCTTTTGTATTTTATGTCAGACCTTTCAAAAATCATTATTTTTTTGTTAGCGAAATGCTATTTGGTATTGTTCCAAGATTAATTATATTAGCCATTCCTTTTTCTTTTTCTATAGCAAAACTGAAAGCTATTAGATGTAAAATTCACAGAACTAAAAAAAGCCCCAGGAGGTCACCTTAGCCCAAGTCCTAAGTGGAACTGAAAACTGTTCTCAAATCACTCACAAAGGTAGCTGTCCACTTGTTCCATTTATTTTTTTAAAGAATAAGCCACCATTCCAATATCTCATAACATTTATAGACTTTCTTTCTACTCATACAAAAATATGGTGGGTCTGTTTTTTTCTGCTTTCCGGGCCTAAGTCTAGGTTCTCATGGACCTGCTTTTATAATTGAAAGCAAACATCTATTTTCATATATCTTTTTCATTTGGCCTAATTTTTTTAACTACATTAGCTTTTTTCTCTTGATTTTACAAAAATCAATTTAGAATGAATTAACTCATTTTACTGAACTTTTTACTTTGAGATAATTGTGGATTCCTATGCAGTTGTAAGAAATAATACCCTTTAACTAGTTCCCTTTCATGATAATATCTTGAAAATTTTAGTACAATATCTCAACCAGAATATTGACATTGACACAGTCAAGATGCAGAAATTTTCCGTCACCACAAGGATCCCTCATGTGGCCTATTTCCCTCCTGCTTCAGCTCCTCCTTAACTCTGTGCAACCACTAGCAAGAATACTATATAAATGGAATCATGTAATATATAACATTTGGATTGGCTTTTTTCACTCCGTACAATTTCCTTGAGATTCATCCAGGTTTCTTCAGGTATAAATAATTTGTTCCTTTTTGATGCAAAATAGTATTTCATGGTTTGGATGAATTATAGTTTGTTTAACCATTCACCCAATGGAGGACATTCAAGTTTTTACAACTTTGAGTTATTACAAATAGAGTTACTATAAACATTCATGTACAGGTTTTCGTTTGAACATGAATCTTCATTTTCTGAGATAAAAGCCTAGGAGTGCAATTGCTGGGTCACATGGTAACCAAAGTCAGTTTTTTCGGACACTTCAAACTGTTTTTCAACGTGGTTGTATGATTTTACAGCCACAGCAATGTATGAGCAATCAAGCTTCTCTGAACCCTTGCCAGTATTTAATACTGACACTATTCTTTATTTTAGCAGTTCTGATAGATGTGGAGTAGTATTTCACTATTTTTTTTTTAAAGATTTTATTTTTTTCCTTTTTCTCCCCTAAGGCCCCCGGTACATAGTTGTATATTCTTAGTTGTGGGTCCTTCCAGTTGTGGCATGTGGGACGCTGCCTCAGCGTGGCTCAATGAGTGGTGCCGTGTCTGCACCCAGGATTCGAACCGACAAAACATTGGGCCGCCTGCAGCAGAGCGTGCAAACTTAGCCACTCTGCCACGGGGCCGGCCCCTCACTATTTTTTTAATTTGCATTTCATTAATGGCCAATGACACTGAGCATTTTATCATGTGCTTATCTGCCATCTGTATATTTTCTTCATTGAAATGTCCCTTCATCTATTTTGTTCATTTTCTAATTGGATTTTTTATCATTTTACTATTGAGTTTTGAGAGCTCTTTATATATTCTAGATGGTAGTCCTTTGTCATATATATGATTTGCAAATATTTTCACCTGTTCGTAGCCTCTTTTTATTTTCTTTTGCACAGTAAAGTTTTAAATTTTGATGAAGTCCAATTCTCCATTTTGTGAACCATACTTTTGTGTGTCTAACTGTTGCCTAACTCTAAATCCTGAAGATTTTCTCCTATTTTTTCTAAAAGTTTTATAGTTTTGTACTTAATTACATGATTCATCTTGAGTTAATTTTTGTGTAAATTGTGAAACTAAGATAAAAACAATTTTTATTTTTCCCTTTTGTATTTTTCTTTTTTGGCCCATGGATGGCCAATTATTGTAGTACTATTTGTTGAGAAGGAAATCTTCCTCCATTTAATCGTATTTTCACCTTTATTGAAATCATTTGAGCATATTTGTATTGGTCTATTTCTGGATACCCTGTTCCATTCTATTGATCTATGTGTCTATCCTTCCACCAATTCCACAGAGTTCAGGATCACTGTTACTAGATAATAAGTCTTGAAATTAGGTAACTGATTCCTCCAACTTTACTCTTCTTTTCTGAAATCTTTTTTTCTTTTCTAGGTCCTTTGCATTTCTCTATAGATATGATCTTATCTATTCTACAAAAACTCTTGCTGAGGTTTCATTTTCTTTTTTTTTGAGGAAGATTAGCCCTGAGCTAACATCTGCCACCAATCCTCTTCTTTTTGCTGAGGAAGATTGGCCCTAGGCTAACGTCTGCGCCCATCTTCCTCTATTTTATATGTGGGACGCCTGCCACAACATGGTTTGATAAGTAGTGCATAGGTCCACGCCCAGGATCTAAGCTAATGAACAGCAGGATGCTGAAGTGGAGCATGCAAACTTAAGCACTACACCATAAAGCTGGCCCCCTTGTTGAGATTTTAATAGGAATAGCATTAACCCTATATATCAATTTGTGGAGAATTGACATCTCTACTATGTTGACTCTTCCAATCCATGAAAATGATATGTCTCTCCATTTATTTAGATCTTTTTGATTTTTTCCTTAAATATAGTACAGTTTTCACCATGTAGATCCTGTATATATTTTGTTGGATTTATACATATTTTTTTTTAGCAATTGTAATGGTATTGTGGCTTTAATTTCAGTTTCCACATGATCATTGTCAGTATATAAAAATGCAAATTGATTTTTGTGCTGATCTTCTATCCTGCATCCTTGCTGAGCTTATTTATAGTTATAGAGGTTCTTTTGGGTTGTTATTTTTTTTTTTTGGTACATTCCTTGAGATTTTCTACATAGTCAACCTTGCCATCTGCAAATTGAGGCAGTTTCATTTTCTTCCTTTCTAATCTGTATACCTTATATTTTCATTTCTTGCTTTATTAGCTAAAACTTCTAAAACTATGTTGAAGAAGAGTGGTGAGAGTGGACATCTTTGTCTTGTTCTTAATCTCAGAGGGAAAGCTTTCAGTCTTTCACCATTAAGTATAATGTTAGTTGTAGGGTTTTTGTAGATGCTCTTTATGAAGTTGACAAAATTCCCTTGTTTACCAGCTAGTTTACAAGCACACCCATGACTCTTTTCTAGAAATTGGAAAAATCATTGAATTCTCTCGGCCTATATTTGAGAAGAAAAATCATATCATTTCATGTTCATATAAACCTAAAATTAGAGGTACTAGCATGCAATAGAAAATAAAAGGAGGAAGCTGGGGAAATAGATGCAGCTCAAACGTAAGATGTAGTCACCATCATAGATCCTATGTAACATTTATATCGTGTGATATCCATTATATCCAAGACATTGATAAAACTTACGGAAACCAGTGGTATAATATGTAAGGATCAAGAGAGGCTAGAATAGACAGGTAAAACACTAAATATGGGAAATAGGTTTTAAAAAAAATTAACAGACTTTTCCCTACAAAAGTAGATACATTTATGACAGAATAACTATTGTAAATGTATATGGATTAAATATATTTCTAGGTAAGGAGTGTCTTCCTCTTGCTTTAAAAGTGATGAAAATTCCCCCTTGTTCCCTGACCTGTCATTCTGGTAACAGAATTGATTTCAGAGAGAAATATCTTTCCTGTGTCTTGAAAATGAAATAAAAATATAATAAAACATATTATTCTCTTGAGATAATAAACATTCTTTTCTTTGAACTGTCTACATAGCGTCTAGAAAGAGAGTAGCAGTACTAATCATGTTTCAAGTTGTCAAAGACTGGAATTAGCCAAAGTCAGCAATAATTAAAATATCAGAAAATTAGATGCCTAATGAATATTTGTTGAATAACTATATGGATGATTATAATCTTAAGTACTATTTAATGAGAGAAAAGCAACCTGATTCATACAGGAATTAAGGTGTTTCCACAAGATGGTAGACTGGGGAAAGCAGAGCAAAACTGATAATAGAACAAATACATTCTTTTTGTTATATATAGATTCACAGTTATTAGTGTATCAAGTGCAGTGAGTGTGCCCCAATAACATTTAACAGTCAAGTTATCAGGAAAAGAAAAACAACTGGGACCATGTAAACAATTCCTTGCTTCAGTTACCTGTTAACTATGGCTGCAGCTGTCTAAGCCAGCTGTCCAGTGGTAGCCTGATTTCCAGCCTGCATCTGTGGTGGTGGAAGAAAGCCAGTAAAGAATAGGAAAGGACTAAATATGCCAGTGGAAACCAACTAGCCATGGTGAATCCACCACTTTTATGTGTGCTGAGAGAAAACACTAACTGTGCCTCCTTGGAATGCCAGTGTCTCCTTCTCACTCAGTTGGTTTTATGACCCTTCCCTTGTTGCTTCTAGTCATCTTGTTTTCTTAAGTCTGGCTGTGTTTCCAAGACTTGTGTTCTTTTTCATAATTCATTATGCTGCTTCCCTCACTTTTTAGAATTTATTTTGCTTCCAGTCCTGTCTCCTTAGTTGCTAATATCTGGGATTTTCAGCAGTGGGTATTTATCATGTTATTAAGTTTCTTGAATCTTCAGAGTGTTTTTAATCAGTAGTTTTATTAAATTTTCACAAAAATCTATTAAAAGTGAACTTTACATTTGATGTTCGATTCTGATCAAGATACCTTAATGCCTTCCAAGATCAAAAAACAATGACACTTTTAAAAATCATTTCACAAGATAGTTGACATCAGGGAACAAAGGAAAGTTATTCCTGAAAGAGGGGAAACAAATGAGCTTAGCCCCAGCTTACTGACTGCAGAAAATTTCCAGGACACAGTGCAGACAGTAAGAATCCAGACAGAGGCCAGACTCTCTGGGTTAAGGACGTGGAATTGGAAGCCCAAGGAAGCCAAGATGACTAGAGCTCACAGAAGAGAATACTGCAGGGAGGAGAACTGCACAGAGAGAGGACTTCAAATATCTACAGAAGAACTCCCTGGAGTGTTCACTTGGATACCAATCAGCACACAGGTGTGAGCAAACTACTCAAAGCCAGAAAGAACCACCCAAAAGAATTAGAAAAAATAGGGCCTGGAGATCTCACAGGGACAGGAATAGTGCTTGTTCTCAAAAGCCAGAGTGGAACACCTCACACTTCACGTGGTTTCAGCAGAGTCTTAAGAAGCGTCTTTGTTCAAGTAATGTGGACAAAAATTAACTCTAGACTTAATGGTGCTAAAGCCTAAAACCAAGAGCCAAGGATCAAACTAATCCCAAGTAACTTAACTGGGTTGCAGAACAGAGATCAATAATATTTACAAAAGAAAAAATATGCTCAGCATCCAACAAGTTAAAATTCACAATGTCTGACATTTGATAAAAAATTACCAGGCATGCATTCAAAGAAGCAAGAAAATAAACCAGAAATGACACAGATCGTAAAATAAGCAAGAACATTAAGGAATGTTACTATAACTTTATTCTATATGCTCAAGAAGGTTCAAGGAAGACTAACCATAAGCAGAGACATGGAAGAGACTTTTAGAGAGGACTTAAATTGAACTTCTCTAGATGTAACCTATAACATCTGAGATGAAGAATACACTGGATGGGATGAAGCCCAGATTAGACATTGCAGAAGAAAATATCAGTGAGTTGAAGACATAGCAAAATGCAAATGAAACATAAAGAGAAAATAATCTGAAAAAAACAATCAGTGAACTTTAGGAAAATTTCAAGAGGCCAAAATCTGTGTAATTGGTGTCTCCAAAGTAGGGAGGGTGACAGAAAGCATATTTTCCAATTAATGGCCAAATTTTTTCAAAATTTGGTGAAAACTATAAACTAATAGATTTAAGAAGCTCAGTGAAACCAAGTGAAAATATGAAGTACAATATACTAAAGTATATCACAATGATATAAAATGATCACAATGATCAAAATCAATGATAAAGAGAAAAAGTTTGAAAGTAGTTAGTAAAAGACATGTTGCATGTAGAGGGGCAAAGATCAAAGTGACAGATTTCTTGTCAGAAACAATGCAAATTACAAGACAGCTTGGAACATTTTCTTCAGCATACCAAAACTTAGAATTTTAAACTCATAAAAAATATAATTCTGAAAGGAAGGTGAAATAAAGATGTTTCAGGCATAGAAAAGCTGAAATAATTCACTACGAGCAGAACTTCAGTACCATGAATGCTAAAAGCAGCATTGTAAAAACAAGAAAAATGATACAAGATGGAAATCTGTATCTACTCCAAAAAGCAGAGAGAACAGGAAACGGTAACTAATGGGTAAATATGGAGACATTTCTTATTATTTAAATATCTTTAAACTACACTAATTGTGTAAAGCAAAAATAACACTATATTGTGGTGCTTACAACATATCTAGAATTAAAATGTATTACAAGAACAGCACAAAGACTAGAGAAGAGAAAAATAAATATACTATTATAAATAAGGTTCTTATTCTATACATGAAAGACTATATTATCACTTGAAGGTAGACTATGATAAGTTAAAGATGTATACTATAAACCCTAAGTCAGCCACTAAAGGAACACGTCAAAGAGTTGTATCCCAGAGGTCAAAAATGAAATTCCATTTTATGATTTCTATATTCTAAATAAAAATTTCTAAATGCTAAAAAATAGAAAAATAGAAAAGAGGAAACAAATAGCACAGGTAGCAAATGTAAACTACACAGTAAGATAGGAGATTTAAAACCAACCATATCAATAAGTGTATTAAATATCTGACTACCCCAATTAAAAGGCAGAGATTATCAAATTGCATAAAAATCAAGACAACTAGATGCTGCCTACAGTAAATACACTTTAAAAATAAAGTTACAAATAAATTAAAAATAAAGTATGGAAAAGATATGCATGCTAATACCAATCAAAGAAGATTAGGGTGGCTGTATTAATATTAGACACATTAGATTTCAAAGCAAAAAAATATTACCAGGGATGAAGAGTGTCAATACATGAAGAAACATACTGACCATAAATGCTTATGCACCCAATAACAAAAACACAAAAGACATGAGGCAAAAAAAAAAAAAAAAAAAAAAAAAACCACAAAAAAAACATGAGCTTATAGATCTGCAAGAAGAAATAGAAAAATCCACAATCTCTAGATTTGAACATCTCCAAATCAATAACTGATAGAACAACTAAACAATCAGTAAAAATAAAGACTTGAACAATATTGTCAACCAACTTGGCCTTGTTGACATTTATAGATCACTCTACTCAACTGCTGAATAAATATTCCCTTTCAAGTGCACTCAGAACATTTACTGTAATAGACCACATTGTGGACCATAAAACAAATCTCAATACATTTAAAAGTATTCAAATCACACCAAGTATGTACTCAGATCACAAAGGAATTAAATTTGAAATCAGTAAGAAAAAGATATGTGAACAGCTCCCAAATATTTGGAACCTAAATAACACACTTCTAAACAACCAGTGGGTCAAAAAAGAATTAAAAGGGGAATTAGAAAGTATTTGAATTGAATTAGAACAAAAACGCAATATGTCAAAATTTGTGAGATGGAGTTAAATTGATACTTAGAAGGAAATTTATAGCACAAAATACCTCTATTACAACAGAAGAAAGATCTAATATTAATGACTTCAGATTCCAATTGAAGAAACCAAAAAGAAAAAAAAAAGAGCAAATGAAGCCAACAGTAGCAGAAGAGAAGAAATAAAGGTTAGAACAGGGATCAAAGAAATAAAAAACATAAAAATAATATTGAACATCAATGAAATTAAAAGGTACTTTTTTTTGAGAAAAGAAATAAAATTGATGAACTTCTAGGCAGATTGATGGGGAATAGTAGAGAAGAGAGAAACTGCCAACCTACCAAAATCAGGAATGAGAAAGATATCACTGTAGATTTTATAAGTATTAAATGTTTAATATGGAAATATTATAAACACCTGTATGCCAATAAATTCAATACTTTAGATGAAATAAACACATTCCTTGAAAGATACAACCTACCAAAATGTACTTATCAAGTAACAGTTAACCTAAAGAGTCTTTTATTTGTTAAATAAATTGAATCCTTAGTTAACAATCTTCCACAGGGAAAACACGCACTGATGGCTTCACAGGTTAATTCTACCAAACATTTCAAGGAGAGTTATTATCAATTATATACCAATTCATTAAAAAAATTGAAGAGGTGAGAATATTACTCAACTCATTTTCTGAGACCAGCATTATTCTGATACAAAACTAAGACAGAGATCTTTCAAAAACCAAAAATTAGAGGCCAATATTCGTTATGAACACGGCTGCAAAAATTTTTGACAAAACTAATCCAAGGACATATAAAAATAATAGTATTGAAAAAAATAAAATAAATTTCCTTTAAAAAAGGATAATACACCATGAACAAGCAGGTGTAATATAAGGACAGTTTAATACCAAAATCAATCAATAGAGTTCATCTTAGTAACAGACAAAAAATATATGTCTATGTGTATATATATATATATATATATATATATATATATATATATATAGTAATTTCAACAGATGAAGGAAAAAGAAAAAAAAAAATTTGACAAAACCCAAAACACTTCTCAGCTAAGTAGAAATAGAAGGAAGCTTCCTCAAACTCATACATGTCTGACTCCAAATCCCAAATTCTTGAATGCGTTACTGCCTTAGTTGTCAAGCAGGGTCTAGACTCTGCCAAAGGTTGGATTTCTACATTAATCAGGGACATAAAACATAGTCTAAAACACATCCTTCTACTTTCAAAATACCTAGGAATTTGTTAGCATTCTCTCCAATCTTTACTTTCTGTTGGATACAGGAGTAGCACAAAACTCTATCTCACAAGTAAATATGCTAGGTGGTGTATTCCAGTCCAACTGGAATATTAGTAAATATTGGTTGAGTTTCTCTTATTGAGTCCAAAGACTCAACAAGTAGCTCATTCACCTTGGCATTTCATAAACTTACTGTTGCGCAGAATCTCACTGTGATACTAGCAGCTGAATGCTTTATATTATGGACTTCAGAACAAAAGCTGACAAAATTTAGAAATGTTTGGAGAATATTGTTTTTTTCCTTTGTGAGAGGAATGGAGATGCACACTTGAGAAAAGCTAGTTTATGCAAAGGAACGTTAGGGAATGTTGGATTGGAGAGTAGTTTTTCCAAAATAATCACTCAAATTTTTAATAAATAGGGCCATATTCTATTTAGTAGCAGGATGAAATTAAGAGCTACTTGGAGGGCAAGGGTCACACTTTCTACCACTTTTTATACCTAACACCAATCATAAAATAAGTGCTTAATAAATATTTATCTTCTATCTCCAAGCCAATGCTTTCCCCTAGCACCATACTACCTCCTTTTTTGGTTAAATAAATATATAATTTCACATTAATAAGATACAGTCAAAATATGTTAGTGATTGAAGATAATCACACATTATCGTACTTTCTCATTCTTGATAGATGTTTAATTTAGAATATGAAGCAATAATGGTATAGATTTATGAACACATAGATTACAACATCTATCCAACAAGTGCTAGGTAATATTACCAATACTGAAGGTTAAATTTATTTTTCAACTTTCCAGAGAGATATTGATAGTATTAAGACACCTACACTTCCATCTGAGGTAGAATCACCCACTGGAAATTGAATAGGAGGATATATGACAATGATTTTTAACTGAACATCTAAGCTGTGTCAAATACTGTAGAGGATTTATGTATTTATTAATCCTACACTTTTTGAGTAGTTACTGTATGTCTGTATGACACTGTCTTTTGTGCGATGGTGAATAAGACAAACCAGGCCCCTTAGAGATCCTACATTTCAGTGGGGAAGAGAGAGACAGTAAACAAGAAAGTAAGCGAATAAGGTATTTGCAGTTGGTGACAACCGTTAGGAAGAAAGTAGAACAGTGCAATTTAATAGAAAGCAACTTGGAGGGGTAGCTCTCCTAAATTAGATGCTAGGGAAGACTAAAACCTAAATGACAAGGAGAGGCTTGGAGAGACATCTAGGAGAAGAATATTTTCAAGCAAAGGGGACAGCACAGGCAGAGGCCCCACGGCAAGCATAGTATGGCCTCCTCAAGGGAAGGCAAGAGGCCAGTGTGACAGGATGAGAGTAAGGGAGGGGAAAAGTCAAGGAGATGCAGAAACTTGTAGGCCTTGAGAGGAAATTTGGACTTATTCTGATGGAAATTCACTGGAGGGCTTTAAGCAAGGAATAAATATGACATTTTATTCGTATTTTTAAGAGATCCCTCTGGCCACGCTGGAGATCAAATATGAAATGCTGGGGCTGAGGAAGCAAGAGTGGAAGCCAAGTGACAATTTAGGGGACTAATTCGGTGCTTCAGGAGAGAAATGAAGGTCACTGGACTAACATGATAACACTGAGCAGACAGAGGGAGGTAGTAGATTAGAATATAATTTGAGGGCAGAGCTGTCAGTCCTTGCTAATTTCTTGGATTTAGGAATTGGAAGATTATTGAGGTAGTGGAGTCAAGAATAAAACCTCAAATTTTTGACTTAGTTTGTATTGGTGCCACACAATGTCTCATTTATTTCTCATTCTAAACTTGCCAGGTAGGCATTGGAATTCTGATGTCACAGATGACGAAAGTGCTGTTAGGTGGAGAAGGGACTTGGCCAATATCACACAGCCAGGGAATGGCAGAATCAAGATCAAATCCAAAGAGCGATATGTTTATTTCCACAACATTATCACACTTAGCAGCAATGCACCATTACATTTTTCTTAGCTGCTTTGACTAGAGTAGAAAATAAAGACCTACAAGGACAAGCTGAACATTAGCGCATCTGGTACATGAAAGCTAGAATTAGCAGGACTATCTGACATTAGCTTGCCTAGTAATCCACCAAAAGCATTGGTTCATTCCACCAAATGCAAACTCTACTTGGGAATTTCAGTTTGTGGGGAACTCACAGCAGACTGTTACATTTGGCGTAATTTTTTTTATTGTTCCCAAAATCCACCTTCTGATTTCCTCGTTGGTACTCTTAGACTCTCATACAACACTAATCACTCAGCTATATTATAATCCTTAAAATATTTGAAGATAGAATTGTTTTCTCACAATAAAAGATCTTAGCTCACTGCACAGTGTTTTTAAAATAGAATAAAAAACTTTTGATTTTGAGTTGGTTATATTTTTTTAAAAAATAGATAAACTTTTAAGATAATTACTTCTTTCTTTTTACAAGTACTATGGGTTTAAAAATTCTCTATTTTGCTTGACTAAAAAGCCTACATTTCTTTCCATTGCTAAGGATTTTAAGGTTACAAGCGGAATGTCTGGTGTCTGTCATTAGGTCAATTCTACACGATCAATGGTAGTTTCACTGCCTTTCTATGACGCCTCCTTCCAGTCCCTAAACTAAAAACAGGAAGAAAGAGTTGTTAATAGATGCCATCACTGGCAGATCAGCTTGCTCGAGGGAGGCAAGGATCACATCAGGCCCACAGAACTTGACCTCTGACAAACCTTCTTTGTCTTCCCATCCTAAGACACAAGCAGAGAGGAAGGCCAAAAGTGTGTGACTTCTGAAGCAATCAAAGAATGACACCTTACCTGCAGAATGACTGAGAAACCTACGCAGTAATTGCCTGAATCAATTACCTTTGGTAAAAATAAATAATAATAATAAAACTAAAGAAGCTATGTTTAAAAAGAAACAATGACAAAAACACTTTTTCTGACACATTTCTGACTATTGACGTTCCAGTGTCCTCAACAACTGCCTTAGAAAGAGATTCAATCTTAGTTTGGCAAGAAAAGGGCAGTCTCTCTGTTCTTTGGTCAATAATTTCCCTAAAACATCAACAATCATTTAGCTAGAAAAATCATACTCTTCATAACATAGGTCCTGAAGAATATGATGTTAACCCAAAGGAAAGAGATTCAGAACATATGATCCTCCCTAAAACTTGTATGGGCGAGATTTCCTTTGGCATAAGTAAATTTGTACATGGGCTAAATTAGCTTCGTAAAGATGTCTTCAGATGCTTACTTTAGGAGTTTTCAGGCTGCAGTTGGCTTTCTCTTTCATTATCTCTATTAATGTAAGGAAAGTATAGCACAAAAGAACATTACAATGATTTGTTATTCTTTGTGGCAAGCGTTGGGTAGAAAAATCAGTAAATGAATGAGATAAGCCCATAGCAATTACTGTGAAATTAAAGTTTGGTTTCATGAAATATAAGTAACAGTCTAGAATAGAAACAAGCAAGTTAAACTTATAAAGAAATGTGAAATCAAAAATGTAGACAATGATTTATGTAAAATGATATTCAGAGAAATGTTATTAATAATATCATAAATTTAGAAGTAGGCTTCATGCCTAGCAACAGGAAAATAGTTATGTAAATGTATTCATTCACAAGCCCTTAAAATAACGTTTTCACAGACTAGTGATATAAGGAAATGCTCATATTATAAAGTGACATGGTACAAGGTAAGGTAGCACAGTTTTAGTTCCTACCTGAGGCCGGGCACTGTGTTGTGTACCTTAATGCATTATATCATGTAATCTTCACCACTCTAAGAAATAGGTACTATTACTCTCTCTATTTTCCTTATACGTTAAGAGAGTAGAGATTAAGTGAATTTCCACCTAACATATAATAGGCAATTGAGCACCTATTTCATTTGAACCTGGCATGTCTGCTCCCAAAGTTCATGCTCTTAACCATGACTTGCCTCCTTTTTTTTCAGAATTGTGGCAAATACTCAGCTTAACTATCTTCAGGGTGATTGAATTTCATTTTTATTGTTTGTTGCTCTATTCTAACGTGAAGCAAATAAAGCACTCAGAACCAGCGTCGTTCCATCCAGAAACTTAAATAACAAGGCACCTGCTATAATTCTGATGGGCTTAGAAATTTGCAATCCTGGTATCTCAATATAAGAAATTAGGGGTTTGCAAAACTCCTCTCTTCCAATGACCATGACATCACAGTAAGTAAAAGGTTTCTTGAATCTTTTAGTTGAGAATTCCTACACTATACTTTTACACATTTGGCCTTTGTTTTTTGTACTCACTGAATAAAGAAAGCTTGATATTCAATATGCATTACTTTTACATGTTCTTTGCATTGGTATCTAAGGAGATATTGACTTTGCATCTTTCTCCATGTGGCCAGCTTCAGCCTATGTGGTTCATCCTAGGTGTCACCTGCTATAGGAATTCCATAAGCTCCATTCTCCCTGCCACTCCATTGACATGCCCACTTGTAGGATACTAGACTTTCCTAATTTTTTCTTCCATCCTCAGTCTTCCTTCAATGATTCCTGCTCACTTCTAAACATTGGAGTGTCCAAGACTCAACACTTAGACCTCTTTGGTGATATTTTCATTCATTTAAAGCCATTCTCACAGCTTTAAATGAAATCTCTAAGCTGTTGACTCTCAACTTTTTATCTCTCCCTGGGTATATCCAAATGTCCACTTGATAGTCTCCCTTGTGGCTCTAAATAGCTATTTCAAACTTCTCTGACTAAAATAAACTTTCTGATTTTCCACTACATCCAATAAACAAAATCAAGAAATAAAACAAATTTTAAAAACCCTGCTCCTGCCTCCTCTCATTTCCGGTCTCAGTAAATAGCACCACCATTCAGCTAGTGGCTAAGTTTATGCCCTCACATATAATCTATCAACACATTCTTGAGATTTTTCTTCAAAGTTTACCCCTGATTCACTCATTGCTCACAGCACTCCGAGTGCCATGGCTCCCCTAGTCTCTCAGTAGAGCTTCTAATTGGACTGCCTACTTTTGTTCATACTCTTCTGCATCTACTGTCAGACTTATGAATTTCAACTACCAGCTCGAACATTCACCAGCTCTATGACTGTGTGAGAGTCACTTAATTTCTGCATTTGAGTTTCCTCATTTGTTAAATAAGGAAAATAATATACCTCATTTGAGGATGATATGATATTCAACATAAAATGCTTTTCACAGCGTTGGCACATAGTAAGCATTCATTAGCAGTTAGCTATTATTACTCTTTGAACCACAGCGAATTTTAATATATAAATTCTATCATGTCACTTACTTGTTCCAAATTCTCCATTGACATCTATCACATTTGAATAAAATCCAAAGGCCTTAACATGACCCCCAAACCCTAAAAGATCTGGATCACTGGTACACCTGGTCCCATTTCTAACTCATGTCTCCCAGCTTACTGTGTTCAAGCTACTTGTTTCCCCAATGTTCCCTGAATTCTCTAAGCTATTTCAGCCTCTCTTCTTACTTCCAGGTGACTCTTTTTGCAACTCTTCACCCAGATCTTTGCAAAACTTTCTCATTTTATTTATGCTTTTGCCCAAATTTTACCCAGATTTCGGGGCTGACATGACTTCCCTGACCACTCTCAAAAATTACATCCCTTAACACTCTTTGCCTCATTACCTTGCTTTATTTTGCTATTCATGATACTCATCACAACCTGATATACATTTACTTGTCCACTTGTTTATTACCAGTTCCCCTTAAAAAGGAGCAACCTCCACGAGAATAAAGACTTAGTTCATCAAGATTTTTGTTCATCTCCATATTTCCAGCACCTGGAATAGTCCCTAGTGCTAATAAGTGTGCAGCAAATATTTGGTGAATGAAATATTACATAACATGTATTGTAACTATGTTTTTACATATCTATCACCCCCAATAGACATCAACCTCTTTTCATTGCTTGATGCATAATGAGATTTAATAAATATTTGTGAGTGAGAATGTATTAGTGACTGGATAAACACAACATAATCAGAAGCGCACACCCAAGGAAGATGTAATTAGGGCAGAGGTGATGTAGAGGCAACTCCTTACACCTGGAAGACCAAACATTTAATTTACAGAGAATCTAAACTACTTTATCCTCTTTGCTGGTTATCATTTCTGATCAATACTTTGTTCCTTTCGATTAACTAAGTACAGATTAGACACTACAAATATGGATCACTAGCTGCACGGTGGTAGGAGCTGCCAGAACCTTTGACACCTAAAAATAGATCCCATTATTACAAACCAATAAACATATTTTGAGCAGTTATTGACACAAATTCAGTAGACTCAATTCAACATGTGAGATTCTCCTTGACTTTGAACTTGGATATGTCTTTTTCATGGATTAATATGGCCTAAACCCTGCAATCTGATGGCAGAGATGATTAACATTTCACAGAACAGATGGAGGGCTTGGGACTGAGGATAAGAGCGGCATTTCGGTGCCTCGTAGAAGGCTTGGGAAACCCGGACTGGAAGATCAGAAAAATGCCTTAATAAAAAGTCACTCTCTCTTAAGGGGCTTATGGCTTCACATACTTCTTATCATAGGATTTTTCTAGGAGCTTCTTTAGGAGTTTATATTTTCAGAATATATTTCCTTTGAAATTCTGTTTGATAAAACCTGCTTGAAAGAAATAGCAGAAATTATCTCTGTTCAAAAAGTTGAATTTTTTTTACTGCCAAAAGGGAAGGTGTAAAGATTGATTTGGTCTTTTAAAGAACAAAGAAAAAATTCATTGGAGAGAGGTGTTTCAGTCAATTCTGGCATCCAAAAATCTATTCCATGCTAAATAAAACATGGCATTTGAGAAGCGTATGCATAAGACATTTTCTGACCTGATTATGAAAGTAAGGACACAGTTCTAACCACACTAATGTTTACTTACTGGAAAGGAGAGCAGTGTGATGAATACAAAGATCAGGAACTGAGGCCAAAGAGTTGGCTTTGGTCGTTCTGGTTCTGAACTTCCTAACTTCTAGAATAAGGGCATATTTCTTAACTGCTCTTCACTAGTCACGCTTATATTCATGACTCCTACCTAATATGATTGCTATAAGAAGCAAATGAATGTCACTTTTGTTCAAGCAAACACCATGCTCTGGAAAGGAGGCAACATGGCACTTGCTGATGGGTAGCTCCTGGATGAAATACTTCGGGAGCTGCAAAGAGGTGTAGGGTAGAGAAAGCATCTGAAGCTGGTGTATCTCCCCTCGCATTCTATGCTCCAGACTTATCTGTTATTTTCCAGTTTCCAAGATTTGTTATGCACTGTCTCCTATGCCTGAAATGCTCTTCCTCCAACACGTTCTCTCCTTTTATATAACTCCCACATGTCCTTTAAATCTCAGCTTAAATGTCACTTTCCCAAAGAGGCCTGCCAGAGACCATGCAGACTAGATTAGGCCCACCTTGTTCCCATGGTATGTTCTTTTTCATAACTCTGAATTTTACTTGTGATTACTTGTGCAAAAATCTCTCTTACCAATCACACCAGAAGTTCTAAAAGGGCAAGGACTCTGTGTGCTTTATTCAATACTTTATCATCATAGTACAATTCAAATATTTGTAGGACGGACTAACAAAAAATTTAAATCCACATCTCAGAAGAATTAGGAGTATAACAATGAGACAGCAGAGGGATTGAGACATATGAAAGGGAAGGTGAAAATAATTTAAAGAAAATCTTGAACAATTTTCTTTTTAATATATAACAGATGAAACATAACTGCCAGAAGCACCATGTATTATTGTATGGTACAGAGCCTGTCACATAATACATGTTCAATAATTATTCATTAACTAAATAAACATATAATTAAATGAATGCACAGTTAACATGAGCCCTCTGGGACTCTGATATAAGACAACCTAGATGTGATTTTTTAAAAGAGAACAACCTTAATTGTTAAAATGGAATGAACTACAACTTAAGGAACAAAAACATTAAGGATTGTTTGGGGATTCTTTTCTATTGGGTGTATAGATGTTCAAAACACCTTGATTAGTATTTGTATATATTCATAAATGTGAATCATGAAGGAGAAAAGAAGGCTCTAAAAATGTCTCTCCTATATTTGCAAAAATGATGAAAACTTTATTTATGTTTTTTTTACATGTAAGAAGGTTTACGTTTACAACAGTAGCCTAAGGGCCAAATGTAACCAAAAAGGGACTTACCAGAGCGAGAAACAATTTTTACCGGAAAGATAATAAGCTCAGTTTTGAGTCTTTTCAGGTTGAGTGCCCATAGAAATTTCTAGCTGTAGTTGAGACTTAGGGCAAGTTATATATTCTCTTTTGCCTCTATTTCATTAAGGCACAATGGACATGATAATAGTATCAAACTCATATTATTCCTGTATTAAAAGCATTGATATATGTAAAACGTTTAAAATAGTGACTGGCAATGAACTGATATTCAATCAATATTAGCCATTATTTTTAATAATAGTAATGATATTAACAACAATATGCCTACAAGACAGTTGGATACATATAGCAAGGAGTTCAGGGCTATCCACACACATTTGGGAAAACTCAGCTCAGAGATGATGATTAAATCTATAGAGAAAAATGGGTGTCCCCAGAGAAAGAGTACAATTTGAGAAGAGTTGAGATAGAAGGAAAAAAATCTCCCAGGAATATTTATATTCATATCATGAATAGTAAGGTTTTATTCAGTGCAAGAGGCCAAGAAGAAATTGAAACACTATAGGCCTTTTTGAAAGGAAGTCATCAGAAAGATTGCTAAAAAAATAAATTCCTATTGAGTAAGAAAATGTTTGAAGGAATCTGGTCATAAAATGTGATTTTTTTTAAAAAAAATAATACTATTTAAAAATAATGTGCTATAAAAAAGTCTCTCTGGAGAAGAGGATGATTTATGTTGAACTTATCCTCCATTTTCTTAGTAATTCTGCTCTGGCTCCAAACTCAGCAAAACCAAAGCTAATGTGATATATTCTTTTTAGATAGCAGTCTAGCAATTCTCTGTTATTACTGGGGCATAGCTGTCAGTGATCTCACTCTAACCTAAGTGGCTTATTAGGCTTCCCAACTACACATACTACTCTCCCATGGGCACTTCCCTAAACATCCTTTCTCCACTTCATTATTATGTATCCAGTGATGTTTTTCATGATGTTTGAGTGCTCATTATAGGTCTGTGTTCTGGGCAACTGCCTGGCTGTTTGGCGAGTCTAATCCTTAACTCATTTTTATTTTTAGAATCCATTTTTATCACATAGCCTTGTATCGTGGCTTGTATCTTCCCAGGTGAGAGTTACAAGCACTAAACTCTGAAACCATCGCACCCAGATACGAAAATCTGCTTCCACCTCTTACTAGTTATGTGACTCCAAAGAAATGATTTAACCTCTCTGTGCCTTTGTGCCTCAGATTCCTTATTATTAAAGTAAGTATTATTATACTAGTTTGAACTTCCTAGTGCTATGCCTTGCTCATAATAAGTGCTTTGCAAGTGTAAGCTATTATTATCATTATTTTGAAGGAGTGTTAAGTACTCAAAGATGAATAAGACATTTACTCCCTGCCTTCAGGAAGCCCACACTATAATAAAGGAGAAAAATTTTTTAAGCAAACCATTAAAAATATAGCATGGTTGTTGCATTAGAGAGATCCCCACTAGGTACAGCATTAAAACAAAAAAAAGTACTTAATCAGCTTTGCTGGGGTCCAGTGGGTGTGGGAGATCCAGTTTAAGCATTATAAGAAAGAAAAATCTTCATTTGCTACTTGAGAAATTACTAGGTTTTTGCTAAATTATGTCTGGGAAAGATTTTTGCAGAGTCTTATTAAGAAGAAAACAGAAGTAGAAAGGTCAGTCATTGTCATTTGAAAGAAACCTGGTCAAATGGATAAGGCACATTATAGGAAATATAAAGATGAACAGAGAAAGTGAAAATAGTAAATGTTTGTTTTTCAGACATAAAATAATAAAAATTTTATGCTTGTGAAAATGTTTGTTTGTTTTACCATTGTATTGGGAATGACAATATGGTAATAGGAATAATGTGATAATGTGTGAATAATTAATATAAACGTGAGAATCAAACACGAAGTGCTTTGAAATTTACATGTTGCTGTGCAATATTAAACTTTTCTATGCATAAGTTATATGCATAAACTACATACCCAGACATTAGTATTTTATGATCTAGTAGAGCTAAAAATCACTATCTTTATAAACATTAAAAATAAAAATTAAAATGCATATTTGACATTATATTCTCAATCAATGATTTTAACCAGTTTTTCAAATTTTTATTTGCAAAGTGTTTTCACATTTTATAGAAGCAAATTAATATGTAATAATGAGAACTTGTGTTTGTATTTATAATCCCACCCTTTTCAAAAATGGTTTTGGGACAACCACTAAGCAAAGATGGACATATGTATTTCTTTACCAATTATTAGATTGAATGATTATGTTTTCCTCATAAATATTTCAGACATCAAGAAAAATAAAAGCACTTATTTAAAAGAACATATATAGGGGCCGGCTCGGTGGCACAGCGGTTAAGTTTGCACGTTCTGCTTTGGCAGACTGGGTTTTGCCGGTTCGGATCCCTGGTGAGGACGTGGCACTGTTTGGCAAGCCATGCTGTGGTAGGCGTCCCACATATAAAGTAGAGGAAGATGGGTATGGGTGTTAGCTCAGGGCCAGTCTTCCTCAGCAAAAGAGAGGAGGATTGGCAGCAGATGTTAGCTCAGGTGCCAATCTTTAAAAAAAAAGAGAGATCCCATCTGGTGCAGGGGCGGGAAATGATTGGAATAGGGAATCAGCCTTGGGATACAATCCTGACTTGTCCTTTACAGTTATATATCATCGGCCAGTAACCTGTCCTCTCTGTCTAAGTGTCTCATCAGGGAAGTGGGTGTCCTGAAGATGATCATGACACTTTGAAAATTATATTGGTAACTAATTGTCCTTTGATGTTGGAAACTGTTATTCAGATACTTGGGGTATATACTTATTTCTATCTCCAGAAAACCATTACTAGATACTGAAGTTCAACTTTATTCCCTGTAAGTTATTGTTTTTTTGATGAAGGAAATGCCGAAGGTGAGACATGGTGTGAACATGGCTCCAAACTTCTTTCCCGTGTTTAGAGGCTTTGACAGCTAATTATGAAGCACAAATCATGGAAATTCACTTTTGAAGAATAGAGTTCTTTAAAATAAATTTGAAGTAAAAACAGCAAAGCATGATGTTGGGCTTGAGTTTGGTTACCTTGACTCTTCTATGTCCTTCCTAAAGAGTTGCTTAATTTTCTTTTGAAAACCCCTTTAAAATCCTCATAATAATTTACTCCAATCCACTTAATTTTTTTTGACTTAAAAAACTTAGAAGCTATGTTTAAAGTGTTATAAATAATTAGCAGAATAAATGCTACAGAAGATGTGGAATTTTTTTAATGCAAACACAAACATGAACGCACACAGAAACAAACAACATTAAATAAAAATAAACAAAGACGTGTTTATCTCTCTAACACAAATAGCTGACAAGATAATGCACATAAAACAGACTTGGAAGGTTTTTAAGATACAGATTAAATATACTTATAAATCCAAGAATGCATTTTCATTTAAAAAGAACCCCAAATAAAGATGATAGCTTCACACTGATTATCTGTATTAACCCTCACTGAGAACTAAGGCACATATTTGCAAGAAGGATGTGTAAAGATTGATATGTTGTCTATGATCTCAGAATCACGCAAAATTGACTGGTACATGTGATTGCAACTCATGATTGAGACCAGTAAAACTGTTCTCTGATCAGTTGAGATAACCAGCCGAAGAATGTCTTATTTGGGGAGGAGGGGCAAGCTGAGAAGGAGAGATGCAAAAGTAAACAAGAGTATATAGTTCATAATCCTATAGATTTCCGTCTTCATAATTATTTCAAGAACGTTGCTAATCATTTTCCTGAAACTATTTCCTTTTAAGTCTGTAAATATTTACACAGTGTTTTTAGATATGTCAAATATATCCAACAGCTTAAAATTTTAATAAGCACAAAATTTTTTGTAACACAAAATTCTTGACCATAAAATGCTAAAGGGAAAAAGGTGATTTTTACATGAAAAACCTCTAAATTGCGTTACAATAAGTCAAAAAAAGAAATGGAAAATAAGCATAAATTAATTTATAATTGATTTTGGTTCTGATTCTTACCAAATGGACTTCCTTACCTATTAATACTGGCAATATAATGGATGATAATTAAAATACCATGGCTATCACATTTAAATTCCTAAATATAAGATGTATTTTTCTTTGGTTTAGGAAGTCTAAAAACAGTGAAAATTCCATCTGAAAAAACAATATTCTCATTGAATTTAGGTGTGATTTAATGTAAATGTTTAAATAAAATTTAAAAAATAACAGTGATATTCATTTTAAGCATTTTCATGAATAAATTCTCAATTGGCAGGCTAATAGTTAAGAAATCACCAGTTTGTTTTGAAAATATCTTTTTTCTTTAATTTTTGCTGCAGTCTAAATGTAAGACTCTGTTTAGCTGCAGACCAAAAATAAGCAGAATGAATATTCGAATTAAACTCTTATCCAAAGAAATAGATTCTAGACATACAAGAGCCATGCAGGTGGAAAGAGTTTAGAGTTGAAAACTGTGGTATTTGTTAATGGATTGGGTTCTTTGAAAATAGAGGTAAAATATTGATTGGATGCCAAATAAATTTATGGACAAGCACAATTTACACAATCTGAGAATTTTTATTTGAGAGAAAAATATGAGTCCGTATTTCAGGAGATTGTCAATGAATGTTCCCAGAGATTTGTTCTAAATTAAAGTTTGAGTGTCTTGAGTTAAAAATTATTGGACAGAAATCCATAACTCCTAATCATCAGAATTATCCATATACTCATAATGTTATTTCTAAGTGGGTGGGATCAAAGAACTACATGCTTTAAAGAAAATATATTACTTAGTCCTCAGAATAGAGGTTTCAAATTTAGCCCTTACCTTCCGTTTATATTTATTCAGGATATATTCAATAAATGTTTGTTAGATGGAATAATGAATAACTGAATTAATGAATGAAAGTTATAGGGTAGAAGTGCTTTTCTAATGTTTTAGAACAAAAACTTTTTCTGTACTATGTGGCACTCTAATGCATGAACTCATTTTTTCAAACCATTTTTTTTTTTAAGAAGACACCATATTGCATTTTGTTTTCAATAATCATGTGAAATTTTCTTTCATCATTCCCATGAGACAGTCCCAGTATCCATATACTCCAGTTGAGAAGACAGAGACAAAGGGTGGCGTGAAACAAGGGAAGATAAAGCTAGAATCCTGGTTTTGACTCCCTCCCAAGTGCTTACTCCACTCCCCCACATTCCAATTTACAATAAAATGAAATTGGCACATTAACCTGAAAGGGAAAAAAAAGAAAGAAAAATGACCAAATTCATTCAGTGACTTCAGGCATATCCAATGAACTAACAATGAGTTTATGCATATCCAAAAAGGAAATTGGTTCTGAAATAGCAAAACTGACCTATAGCTAGTGGGGAAAAAAGACAATTAAAGACTAATCTGGAAGTGCTTGAGAGTGGAATTAAAATGGAGAATTGGCTTTGCTCAGTGTAAAGTGGCTTTAAAAAGGAATTCTGATGAAGAATATATTAAAAATAGAGTCTTCACTCTTCCTGCTCCAAGGAACCGTCCCTCATTTCCTACAGGAACTCTGTAAATTGCGGGGCTCCGTAAGTACATGGAGGAGTATCACAAACTCGCAATTATGGGGTCAGAATATGTGAGTGATGCAGAAATAGAGCTTAGCAGGAAATTTTCATTTCACTTGAGAAATTCTTAGTCATTTATTACAGTTATTAAGGAGACTCTGAAACTGTCAGTCTTGCCTTTGACAAAATGAACTGCATTCCAAGTGCCCTCAAAGCGAAATCTCTCATGAAGACAAGCCAGAAATAGATAAGATAACATGCAAAAAAAGCCAAAAGGCATGATGAATGAAACTAAAACATGAGATACCATTGGAAGCATAATATATGAAAAATGGCAGTTGTACTTAAGGGCAGGAAGAGAATGTAAAATGGTTAAGCAAGAAAGAAATGAATAGAGACAAGATACAAAACACATACACAAATTCTTATGATCCCGATTTACTCCAGGCACTTCCTACGTGCATTGGATATTAGGTTATGTTAGTCTCTGTGCTTGAATCCCATCATATTGACATAAATAGGTTTGAACCTTCATGTACTTAGAGCGCCATATGCTTTCTATGAGTTGTTGTTGTTTTAAAACACAGAAATAGAGAAAGTATAATGTATTGATTAAGACCTAAAAGAATTTCTAGTGTCATGATCTAACCAAAACAACACATTAGGAGAACGAACTCCTTCTTTTTTAAAAATTTGATGCAACTCTCACAAACCATTTAATGCATCCCCAAAGTCTTGCTCAGAATCTCATGATGATCCACTTATACTTACCCATCTTTCATGTTGGTGATTAAAAATAAACCAATTTTAAGTACTAGAACCCCTTGCACAAAATTTACTCTACTTTTAAGCAGATATTTACATCATTGTTCTCTTTCCTGGAATAAGCTTATTGAGAGGTCATATAAAATTTGTGAAACTTAACCAATAAACTCTCCAAAGTTCTAGTATATTTTCAGTAAACCACACATTATCAACTAAAATTGATAGTACAGAGAATTTACGCAATGAATTCAATCAAAACACCTACTATTTCATTTGAATTAGAGGAAAGTGGAATATTTGCCTGAATTACACTTCACTTTACATGACAGACTGGTGGTCTCTCAAATTGCAATACATAGTGAACTCTATCAAGCTCAAAACCAAGTTGCAATACCCAGAAACACATTTCAAGGTCGAAGTGATACTTGAGTTATTTGTTTAAATTTACCAGACTGGTAACTCCAGGACGTGATGAGATAGGGAATAGAAGAAAGGGGAGAAATCATATTGTATTGTATTCTAATTATTTTCAACAAGTGTTTTTTTAATGGAATTGTCAAGATGTTGTATTGAAATCATCCTGTAGGGTTATTATATTCTTAATGTTTCTCTTCATTTGCTCAATTTACTACCAGGACCACCAAAACATTTCAAGTATTTGCAGAGTGGAAAGTCAAGATTACTCTATTTTTAATCAGACATATTGACATATTCATCTGCTAAGCATTAAATATATTAAAACCCATATAATTTTATAAAAGAAATTTTACTGTGCAATTTTGAAGAACTTAAATCTCTTAATAATTTTAGAATATGTCTAAAAAGGAATGCCTAATTATTAAAATGATCACTTTTGTAAAAAGATGATCAAAATGGCAAGAGTTTTAGTTTCTCATTAATATTCTTTCAGCAAAAAAAGAAATGAACCCATTCTTTGAAACATGTAAGCATGGAAATGTGTTACTTTATGGAATTTTTAAAGCAAGTCACCCTTCTGTTCTTTAATGTGACTATAACAGTAGCTGAACTGACAACATAGAGCACAATGGCTGATGATCACAATGTGTGACATTTTAGTAATAGAGTGTAGCTATCATAAAATGAAAAATGTAATTAATAAATAGCTATATTTCCACATATGCCTAAAGCACTTAATGATTGTAGGTTTGGAATATCAAAAATGTTAATCATTTTACCTAAAATAAAAGTTATTTCTATTCTGTTACATTTGTACATAGCTGACTTATAAACTAAGAGAAGATGTCCTTATTCAGTATAAACAGCTGGGTTTGTTTGGAAATAAATGTAAATACACTTTTTGGTTTCTCATTATTATTGGTTTGAAGAACTATTAAGTAAAAAAAATAAATAAAGATCTTTGCCTTTTGTAAGAACATGTTTTATGTATGATTGAAGTTTTTACAACACTCCGAAAAAGCCATCCGATGTTAGATTTAAAAATAAAATCAAAAGCATTTTCTGACATAGTACACATGAAAAATTGGAAATTCCAATATCTTCAATAGAAGTTGTAGAAAGTGTATGTCTCCTTGGAGTTTGACACCCACTTAACACAGCAGAAAATAAGCTACTATACTGTAAACAAAAAAGTACAGTAAAGGACAGTTGTAAATTTACATAAGAATAGTTCATAAACATTTTGGTCTTTCCATAACAGTTTTTATATAAAATGAATAAAAAAACCTTTAGACAGCTGTCATCACTCTTGTTTGACCATTTTTCACTTATATGCACACGGACATATTTATATAGCAATATATTGATGCACCGTTACATGGATATTAAACTATGATTACTGCTTGTAACAGAGATGTGCATTATCCAGTCAACATTATCCATAGCTGAAATACTCTTACATTATGTATTCTTGTCATGTTGTATCTATAAAAACATGAAAATATAACTTTACATTATTTCAATTATTTACATTAGTTCAAGCTTGACAGAGAAAAATTGATAAGCTACAACTTTTAGAAGAGTAGGCCCAGAGGTACAATAAACAGCATTGATTGTATATAGTCATCTTTTTCGTTTTTAAAAACTCATTTTAAGTACA